>NW_028261381.1:55514401-56114401 GCF_051295495.1 Thamnophis sirtalis
ATTTAAATCATTCCTGATCTTAAGCATAAGCTATCTGGAATTTCTTATTCCCGTATTTATTTTGTATATAATCAATCCATTTTTTCCAGTCTCATTTATATCTCTCATTTGAGTGGTCCTTAAGATAAGCAGATATTTTAGCCATCTCAGCTAAATTTGTGACTTTCAATGTCCATTCTTGAATTGTAGGCAAGTCTTCCTTCTTCCACTATTGTGCCACCAACAATCTTGCTGCAGTTATTAAGTGCAAAATCAAGTTAATCTCTACCGCTGTACAGTCAGTAATTATACCTAACAAAAATAAATGAGGAGTAAACTTTATCCTTTTTTAAAGAACATTTTGCATAATCCACCATATTTTTATCTAAAATGCCTTAACCTTTTGGCAAGTCCACCATATATGGAAATATGTAGCATCGAGAGAACCACATCTCCAGCATTTGGGTTGTAAATTCGGATACATAGAAGCCAACTTTTTAGGATCTAAATGCCATCTATAGAACATCTTGTAAAAATTTTCTCTCAGGTTTTGGGCTTGTGTAAATTTTTCATTTCTTACCCAGATTCTTTCCCATGTATCCAACATTATTGGTTCTTCAATATTTTGAGCCCACTTTATCATACAATCTTTAACTAGTTCTGTTTCGGAATCCATCTGTACTAATACATTGTATATCCTCTTTATATGCATTAAACTTTGATCTCTTATTTGTTTAAATAAATTATCCTCGACTTGCATGAAACCAATTTTTTGATCTGTTTTCCACCTGGCCTGTAGCTGTCCATACTGGAACCATGTTTGAATTACCTTTTCCTCTTTTAATACATCTAAGGATTTTAGTTGTAATACACCCCTTTCTAGGGTAAGAAGCTGTCTGTAAGTAGTTATATCCTGTTTTTGTGCTATATTCATATTTTCTATTGCGTGTCTAGGAATTGCCCACACGGGTATCTTGTCATTTAATTTGTATTGATATTTTTTCCAAACCCGCAGTAAAGCATTCCTTAAAATATGACTTTTAAAGTTTTTGTCCACTTTTTTGTTGTATAACAGGTAAGCATGCCAGCCATATACCAAATCATGTCCCTCGATGATATTAAGTATCCTATCATTAGTTAAATCAATCCAATCACTGATTACAGATAATACTACTGCATCATAATATAATTTTAGGTTGGGTAATTTCAAACCTCCCCTCTCACGCACATCTTGCATTATTTTTAACTTTACTCTCAGCTTCTTTCCTGCCCATACAAATTTATTAATACCCTTCTACCATTCTAGCAGGTTCGCATCTTTTTTAACTATAGGTAGCATTTGAAAAAGAAATAAAAATTTAGGTAAAATATTTATTTTCACTGCTGCTATTCTTCCCAACAAAGATAACTGCAACTTGTCCCATTTTTTCATCTCTGTCTGTATACTATGCCAAAGTGGTTCATAATTATACTTATATAATTTCCCATTTCAGGTTGAAATATTAACTCCCAAGTATTTGACCTTCTTAACTGTTTCACATCCTATCATTCCTCCTAGTTCTTCCTTTTGTTTAATATTCATATTTATAGCTAGTATTTTTGTTTTCCCTAGATTTATTTTAAAACCTGACACTTGACCATATTGGTTAATCATATTCATTAAGATCATACTAGATTCCTGCGGTTGGTCTAATATTATAACCAAGTCATCTGCAAAAGCACGCACTCTATATTCTTGCTGCCTAATCTTAATCCCCTTTAGACCCTCCAAGCCCCGTATTTTGTTCAGCAGTATTTCCAAAGTTATAATAAACAGTAATGGAGACAAGGGACAACCCTGTCTTGTACCTTTTCCAATTTGAAAAGAGTCTGTTAAACTTCCATTGACTATAATTTGAGCCATTTGCTGTTGATATATTGCTTTGATTGATGGTAAGAAACTTTCTCCTATTTGCATTTTTTGCAGTGTTTTCAACAGGAATTGCCAATTAACTCAATGAAAGGCTTTCTCAGCATCTAGAAATATGAACGCGGCAGGAATTTGATTGTTCTTTCCCAAGTTTTCTAGTGCATTAACAATTAATCTTACGTTACTTCTCATTTGTCTCCCTTGAATAAAACCTGTTTGATCACTGTGAATCAATTGTTGAAGAACCAACATTAACCTATTTGCTAGTATTTTAGTAAAGATTTTATAATCTACATTAAGTAATGAGATAGGTCTATAGTTTTTTGGTTGAGTAATATCTTGGTCTTCTTTAGGTATCAGGGATATAAAAAGCTGTCTTCCAAGATGGGGGTACCTTACCTTCCATTTGAATCTTATTAAATAATTCCTTAAGAGGTTCTACCATTTCTAATTGTAGATTTTTATAGTAAGCCGCTGTCAAACCATCTGTACCAGGTGCCTTCCCTGCCTTTAACTGCTTAATTATCTGCAGAATTTCCCCCAAAGTTATTGGTTGATTCAATTTTTGCCTCTGCTATTCTTTAACTATGAGTATTTTTTCTTTGTCCAAGTATCTCTCTATATCTAGGCCATTAATTTTGTCACCCTTATACAGCTCTGTAAAAAATTCCCGGAAGGCCTTTTGAATCTCACCCTGTTGGAAAACTTCCTTCCCTCTATAGAGCAATTTAGTTATGTTTCAAGAATTTTGTTTTTTTTCTAATCTGATATGCTAACCATCTGCCAGATTTATTTGCATTACAAAAAGTATTATGTTTTGCGTATAACAGACTAGTGGCTACCTGGTCTGAGATCAACATGTTAAATTGATCCTTTAATATGGTAATTGCTTTTTTAATCTTTATATCTCCTAGTTTTAAAGTTAACTTTTGCTCTTTCTTCCTGATTTCATCTTCCAGTTCTGTTTGTTTTACCCCTTGTTTATGTCTATGTAATCTATTTATATTTATCAAAACTCGTCTCATATACTCTTTACTTGCATCCCATACAATTTCCATAGGTGTGCCCTTATTCATATTAAAAACAAAGTATCCTGTTAGCAATTTTTTACATTCATTAATGTATTTTTCATATCTGGATAAATTTTCATTCAATCTCCAAGACCTTCTTGCTTGTGTCACCCCTCCCAACTCCATCAAAACTGGATTGTGATCTGATAAAACTCTAGCTGAGATCTTTGTCTTCTTCACCCTGGAAAGCAAGTCAATAGTAATTAATATAAAATCGATCCTAGAAAAGGATTGATGTCTATCAGAGAAAAAGGTAAAGTCATGTTCTTCTGCATTTCTTTCTCGCCAAATATCTCTCAATTCAAAGTCATCCATCATATCGAAAAAGGACTTAGGTAGTTTTGCTCGCATTTGAGTATTTGGGCGGGAAACCTTCTTATCTTTCTTAGTATCCATAACACCGTTCCAGTCACCCAGTAGTATGCAAGACCTATAATCCCACTGTACTAATTTGGCATGAAGTTTTCTATAAAATCCAACTTGTTGTTGATTGGGAGCATATATTCCCAGTATCAATGTCCTTTTCCCTTCTAATACCAGATCTATTGCAATATATCTTCCGTGGGGATCTGCTTCGATTAATTCAGCTTTCATGTCTTTTCTTAAGTATATAACTATACCATTTTTCTTCTCCGTAGCAGAAGCTATAAAGTGTTGACCAAATCTTGTATTAATCAAATATTTTTGATCAGTTGATCTAATATGAGTTTCTTGCAAGCGAATTATATCATTCTTGAACTGTTTAAGATAGTGGAATATTTTCTTTCTCTTCTGTGGAGAATTCAATCCATTGACGTTCCATGTTAGAAGCTTAGTTGTCATCTTTGGTTTCCTTAAGCTTTTTTAGAGCCACCTGGATATCCTGGAGTTTAACCTTTGGCCTGGCTCCTCCCACTGCTTCTAAGCTGGTAACTGTAGCATCTTGACCAATGGCAGGTGATTGTTGGGATTGTTGCTTTTTTAATTGTTGATCCATTCGTCTGGTAATCACACGGTTTGGTCTTTGTTCCATGGCTCCTTGTGGTTCTAAGAGAGAAAGATGATCCATCCTTGTTGATAATTGTGTAGTTTGCTGTCTAGCTTGTCCTTCTTGTTCTCTTTCTCTAGGTCCAGATGGTGCGGGATGTCTAGCCTTCAAAATATTATGGTAAAAATCTCGAGCTTTTCATACTGAATTAAGACGATATCTTTGCCCCTCGAAAGTGAGTGCTAGGCCAAATGGTGCGTCCCATCTGAACTGTAGCTGACGATTTCTAAGCTCTTCAACTAAAAAGGCATAGTCTTTCCTGGATCTTAGCATTTGAGGTGGTATCTCTTTCAGAACAGTCAGTTCCTGACCCCCAATTTGAAGCTTGGTTTTATAAGACTCTTGCAATATCATATTCCTCATGTCTCTTGTAGTAAAATATATCACAATGTCCTGTGGAAGCTGCTTCTGCTTCGCCAGCCAATAATTAGTGCAGTAAACTTTATCAATTTGCCAATCAAAGTTACCCCCTGGTCTTCCCATCAGGCTATCAAAAGCTTCTGAAAGAATCTGTCTCAAGTTTTCCTGCTTGTTTTCATGCAAACCCCTTACTCTTAGTGCAAGTTCCATTTGTCTATACTGTATCATAATAATTTCTTTTTCAGCATTTTCAACTTTTTGTTGCACCACCTCTGTTTTCGATACCAAATTAAGACAATCTTTTGAAGACAGCTTTTGGGGCTGAAAGCATGGCATAGAAGTCACATTGCAACAGTGGTGGGTTCCGGATCCCATTGCAACTGGTACGGTGCAACAGGGATGGGTGTCCACCACTTAAACACACGCAGCATGCATGCACACAGACACACACACAGACACACACACAGACACACACACACACAGTGGGTGCATGCATACATACCACCTGTGACACTCTGCAATGCCTCTGCAATGCTCCAGCTGCTCGTCTCCGTGCCCGTGCATGGAAGCACTGAAAACTTCAAATAATGAGTGAGGGCATGTGGGTGGGCCCTCCAGAGCACTGTACCGTAACAGTACGGGCATACCGGCAGGCATCAGTATGCCCGTACCAGGGCGTACCGGTTGTAACCCACCACTGCATTGCAAGTAAATCATCATTGCTCATCTTTGTGTATGTTTCTAGATGCCATCCATATAAGATTACATTGAAATGGATCAACACAAGAACAGGATTGGCAATTTCAGCTTGTTATGAGAGAAATCCATAATTTTAAAAATAGTGGAAATTGTTTTGGTGTTTCTGTCATGGAAAGAGAAAGTTTGCCAGGGAATTGATGGCTGCTTAGTTAGATTGCCCTTTTCCCACCACTCAGTTTGACTGTTCTCCATCAATCTTTAACAGAGTTAAATCTTTGGGGGGGGGGCTTTCCATGGCCATGGTCCATGGCCGTAAAAGGTATTTAAGGAAGATCCGAGGTGAAGAAAAGATTGAGAACAACTGGCCTACATAAATATTTCTGGGTGAATATTTTAAAAAAAGCTATCAGCATGAGAAATCACTCCATTATAAGTAATTATTAATAGTATGGAATAAATATATGTATGTATGTATGTATGTATGTATGTATAGGATTATCATCTATGGCTTCAATATTAAATACTAGCCGATGGCCTGGGTATTTATTTATAGGGGGAAAATGTTCAGAGCAAATATAATTTCTAATGTTGGATTTTCCAACCTTACCAGAGAGAACCGCCCTGTGGAGTACTGTGAAGCTGTTACCATGGCAACTCCACTGTGCTGTACAGTAGAAGCCAGTTTAGCAGTACAGCACAACAAGCTGTATATTAACAGAACACATACACCGAGGGGTATTAGGGGTGTCTTACCCCCCACAGTATTTTTCTCCAGAGAGTAAGTCATCTCTGTACCAATTTTTTTTTAAATTGCTCGAGGCGTTCCAGAATTATGCTGGAACACACACACACACACACACACATACACACACACACACCTGGATAGATAGATGATAGATAGATGGTAGATAGATAGATAGATAGATAGATAGATAGATAGATAGATAGATAGATAGATAGATAGATAGATAGATGGATAAATAGATAGATAAATAGATTTTCATGAAGAAGAACATGCTAAAATAATAATGGGAAGAAACTTGCCATTATTTGTCTTCTTGGTTCAAAAATAAGATTTGATGGTTGGTGACTTGACTAAATTTGAATGGAAATAAAGTCATATTGAACAGCCAAATCAATATTGTTCATGAATCTGCTGAATGTTTCTGCTTTCTGCACTTCTTGAATTTTGAGCAATTAGAGTTCCTGGCTCTTTATTACAATATTCATCCCTTTCTTACAGCTGAGAACTTACAGAGCCAAAGCTGCATATCATATAGAGAAAATGCTCAGCCTTCAGTGAGCCGAGGTGGTGCAGTAGTTAAATGCAACACTGCAGGCTACTTCAGCTAACTGCAGTTCTGCAGTTCGGCTGTTCAAATCTCACCGGCTCAGGGTTGACTCAGCCTTCCATCCTTCCGAGGTGGGTAAAATGAGGACCCGGATTGTTGTTGGGGGCAATATGCTGACTCTGTAAACCGCTTAGAGAGGGCTGAAAGCCCTATGAAGCGGTATATAAGTCTAACTGCTATTGCTATTGCTATAAAGTAACGAATGACTTAAAATATCAGCATATCACAGGTATTAAATGACAAAGGAAATAAAGGAAAATATATGAACAATAAACTAATCCAAAGACAAAAGGAGATTTTAAACATTTGGGGGGAAAATATGTAGCAATGTACACATAAAATATTATTACATTTTGAGTGCAAATCCACTTGAATTGGCTTTCTACAAGGATGGTTTGTTTTACCTGGCAATTCCATACATACTGTGCATACTGAGAAGTTATTGTCATGTGAGAGCAGTGCCATGTACTTTTTTCCAATAATTTGGAATACAATATAATGAAATGTACATTTATATTACTTGCAGCTCCGCCTACAGTAGTTGCAGAATATCATGTCCCATAGTGCCAGGAAATTAATTAAGGAATGAAAAGCAACTGAAAGTAGAGAAAGGATGCCTATTATACTTCCAATATAAAATGTGTGTGTGTGTGTGTGTGTGTGTGTGTGTGTGTGTACTGTATGCATGCATACATACATATAAACAAGCATCCACACACATCCACACACATAAAGTATGTGTGCGCACACCTCTCGCTCTTCTCCTTGGAAACATTTATGTATATTCTGGGAATGTGCTCTGTCATTTAAGCCTACTCCAATTGTACACTTAGTTTTTAGAATATGCATTTTCTTTTATTAGTTGGTAACTAATAATCTTTTTGTGGGCACAAATATTCTATCAAACCATTCTCCTTCACTACTAATGAATGGGGATTCACATCCCTTTTTGTTTATTCATAATACATGATTGCACCAAGTAAAATGGATTTGAAAAGATCATTAAAAGCTGGTGGCAAAGAGCAATTTCTAGAAATAGCAGACAACCCAACCCAATGTATAGTATTAATTCCATCCTTTTACTTTTTTGTATTTTCTTTAAAGCAAAGTATAACATTAATGATTGCCAAAATGTCAACTTAAAAATGTACTTTTAGGAAATTAGTAAATTGTGTGTATAGATGAAAAATGTCATTACAATGATTTTTCCAGCCATTGTTGGCCTGCTATACTGCCTTTGTTCTTGTGGGGACCATAGTACAGCACCTATTTTCTGTGAAAAATATATTTATTTCAGTCTTTGACAATTCCATGTAACAATCAACAACAAGATGGATTTTATAGAAAGCTTCATGCCAAATTAGTACAGTGGGATTATAGGTTCTTGTTGTGCCTTAGCAGATGTCTGCTGTGAGTCTTTTCGGGATACAATATTCATTATGCAGCTGGGGCTTGTTAGGGCCAGGTTTGGAGATAAAAGGACGGATGCTGCCACACCCTAGTCGCAGGAGTCAACGTTCCTTCGTGCGTACAACATTGCTTGATACACTTGGATAAGTGCTTTGGTGTTTCCTGTAACCCTGATTCAAGGCTACACTTGGAGAAGTACATTGCTTGTAAGAGTTGTTTTGTTTTTCATTCCGTTATCTAGTCAGAGACTGTATTTATGTTATTTTTGGGCTCGAAGCCAGTTTGAACTGAGAACTGATAAAGAAAGTTCCTTTTAAGTTTATTTGTCTTGCAGTTTGTTAAGAGTCATGAAGGGGGGACAGAACAGATTGACTCCTGCCTGACAAGCCTTAATCTCAGTAATTATGGAGCAGTTGATGGCTGAAAATAGATTAATGGCACAGCAAATCGCAATGTTGTCGGATCAAATTCAACAGTTGCAGAGAGCTGCAAACACACACACACACCCAGCCAAGGAGGAAGTGCCCAGTAGCCATGCCAGATAAATAAGATGGGAGTCTGGCCATGTTTGCCGGATTCATGATCAGTTTGCTCTCAGGCACAGCTGCCCGTTGGGCCACCCCCTTGTTAGTTCAGCAGAGCCCTTTGTTGGATGACTTCCAGGGCTTCTGCCAGTATTTCAAACGCATGTTTGAAGATCCAATCAAGGGGGAAACAGCTGCTAGAAGTTTGAAATCACTGCAGCAGGGGAGTGGTTCATTGCAGGACTATGTGTCTGAATTCAGGCTACGTAGCCAGGATTCCACATGGAATGAACCAGCTCTAATGGACACATTCCAGGATGGATTGTCTGAGGCCTTGCAGGATGAACTGGTGAGTGTGGATAGGCCACCGACATTCGACGCGTTGGTCCACCTGTGCCTCCGGATAGACGCCTGGCTGCAGAGGCGAAGGCCTCGCCGTGTATTCCAGGAGACCACCAGCATGCCGGTTCAGCAAGGAACTGCAGTGGACTGGGAGGAGCCCATGGAGTTGTGTACTGTCCGACCTTGAGTGTCATGGACAGAGATGGACAGACGACGTGCGGAGGGATTGTGTTTTTACTGTGGGGATCTTGGACACTTGGCAGGGAGCTGCCCCAAGAAGAACAGAAGGGTTGCGCGGACTGCAGCCGTCCCTCAGCAACGCACGATCAAGTCAGACAACCAGCAGGTTGGTGCGGCCGTGTTACCCCGTTCACACAAGATAGCGTGTGTTTGAGGGGTGTGGAGTCCCAGGGTGGATGCCCTGCCGAGTAAGGTAAAGAACTCCGACCCTGCGAACTCGCTTCCACCTCGGACTGTTCTACCCGTTGCATCCTGCGCTGCCGTTTGTCATCCCATGAGCATGCAGTCTCTGATACGGGATGCGCAGCGGGGTGATGACTGGGTGGAGTGACAAAAGGCGGAAGTGGGGCCGGCGTCCCCATGGACTTTGGAAGGGGATCTTTTGAAGTGTCGGGGCCGACTCTATGTTCCCACAGGGCACGTCTGTCGACGGGTGCTCGTGCAGATTCATTGTGCATCTGCATCAAAACATTGGGGGTTTGTTCGGACGTTGCACCTGGCTTCCCATCAATTTTGGTGGCCCCATCTGAAAAATGATGTACAGAGGTGCGTGAAGTCATGTGCTCAGTGTCATTGGTGTTGATGTTGATGTTGATTTTATTTATATGCCGCCCTTTTCCCCGAAGGGGACTCAGGGCGGCTCACAAATCAACCAGGGAAGGGGGATACAAACAAGAATTTAAAACGACATAAAAAACAGTGCATGATTAAAACACAACAGTCATACCAATTCGAGACGGGGGCAACAGTTCTTTAGCCCCAGGCCTGTCGGAACAGCCAGGTTTTAAGGGCTTTGCGGAAGGCCTGGAGGGTGGTGAGTGTTCGAATCTCCACGGGGAGTTCGTTCCAGAGGGTCGGAGCAGCCACAGAGAAGGCTCTCCTCCGAGTAGTCGCCAGTCGACACTGGCCGGCGGATGGAATTCGGAGGAGGCCTAATCTGTGGGATCTAATCGGTCTAGTGGAGGTAATTGGCAGCAGGCGGTCTCTCAAGTACCCAGGTCCAATACCATGAAGGGCTTTATAAGTGACAACTAGCGCCTTGAAGCGTATCCAGAGACCAATAGGCAGCCAGTGCAGCTCGCGGAGGATAGGTGCTATGTGGGTAAACCGAGGCGCACCCACGATCGCTCACGCGGCTGCATTCTGGACAAGCTGAAGTCGCTGAATGCTCTTCAAGGGCTGCCCCATGTAGAGCATTGGGCCAGGTCTACAAGGAGAACTCCGCCTAGATTCCAGTCTTTGTCGACTACGGTTCCCACAGCACTGGACTTTGTCTCTGGGTTCACGGTGGGGTGCCGGTGTCTTGGGCTGTGTTCTGGAGAGGCCGTCACCAACCCTTCTGGGCCGCACCCCAATCATCGAAACAGGGGGAAGGGCTCTGCGGGAGGGGATTGTATGGTGGTTCGGCAGGAGCTGGTAGAGCTGCCGTCAACCTCCAACGGAAAGGGGGTTGGTGGGTTGGCCTTGCAGAGGGTGGAGGACCCTGGACAGGGTGTTAAGGCTCGGCCAAAGCTGGTAGATGTGCCATAAACCTCCGACGGTAGGAGGGCTGGTGGGTCAGCCTTGCAGAGGGTGGAGGACCCTGGACAGGGTGTTAAGGCTCGGCCAAAGCTGGTAGAGGTGCCATCAACCTCCGACGGTAGGAGGGCTGGTGGGTCGGCCTTGCAGATGGTGGAGGACCCTGGACAGGGTGTTAAGGCTCGGCCGAAGCTGGCAGAGCTGCCATCAACCTCCGACAGTAGGGGGGCTGGTGGGTCGGCCTTGCGGAGGATGGATGACCCTGGATGGGGTGTCGACGCCATGAACGGTGGAAGGAAACATGGTGGCCACCAGATACCTAAGGAGTTCCAATTCAAGGGGGCTATGCCTCCAGAGGTTTGGGATTCATGAAAAAGGCACCAAGAGAAATGGGTGCGGGTCATCTTGTGGACACGTCATTCCCACCGCATCCAGACCATCGGACCCCGGGGAAAGGGCCCTGTGGTGGGGGGTAGTGTTATGACTCAGCAGATGTCTGCTGTGAGTCTTTTCGGGATACAATATTCGTTATGCAGCTGGGGCTTGTTAGGGGTAGGTTTGGAGATAAAGACAGAGGGATGCTGCCACGCCCTAGTCACAGGAGTCAACGTTCCTTCGTGCATACAACATTGCTTGATACACTTGGATAAGTGCTTTTGTGTTTCCTATAACCCTGATTCAAGGCTACACTTGGAGAAGTGCATTGCTTGTAAAAGTTGTTTTGTTTTTCATTCCGTTATCTAGTCAGAGACTGTATTTATGTTATTTTTGGGCTCGAAGCCAGTTTGAATTGAGAACTGATAAAGAAAGTTCCTTTTAAGTTTATTTGTCTTGCCGTTTGTTAAGAGCCGTGAAGGGGGGACAGAACAGGTCCTGCATACTATTGGGTGACTGGAACGGTGTTATGGACACTAAGAAAGATAAGAAGGCTTCTCGCCCAAATACTCAAATACGAGCAAAACTACCTTTTTTTTTTATATGATGGATGATTTCGAACTGAGAGATATTTGGCGAGAAAGAAATGCAGAAGAATATGATTTTACCTTCTTTTCTGATAGACATCAATCCTTTTCCAGAATTGATTTTATACTAACTACCAATGATTTGCTTTCTAGGGTGAAGAAGACAAAGATATGTGCCAGAGTTTTATCAGATCATAATCCAGTTTGGATGGAATTGGGAGGGGTGACGCAAGCAAGAAGGTCTTGGAGATTGAATGAAAATTTATTTAGATATGAGAAATATACTAATGAATGTAAAAAATTGTTAACAGAATACTTTGTTTTTAATATGAATAAGGGTACATCTTTGGAAATTGTATGGGATGCAAGTAAAGCATATATGAGAGGAGCTTTGATAAATGTAAATAGACTACATAGACACAAACAAGGGAAAAAGCGAACAGAACTGGAAGATGAAATTAGGAAGAAAGAGCAAGAGTTAACTTTAAAACCAGGAGATATAAAGATTAAAGAAGCAATTACCTTATTAAAAGACCAATTTAATATGCTGATCTCAGACCAGGTAGCCACTAGTCTGTTATATGCAAAACATAATACTTTCTGCAATGCAAATAAATCTAGTAGATGGTTAGCATATCAGATTAGGAAAAAAGAAATTTTTTGTAACATTGCCAAATTGCACTACAGAGGGAAAGAAGTGTTTCAACAGGGTGAAATTCAAAAGGTCTTCCATGAATTCTTTACAGTGTTGTACAAGGGTGACAAAATTAATGGTCTACATATCGAGAGATACTTGGATAAAGAAAAAATACCCATAGTTAAAGAAGAGCAGAGTCAAAGATTGAATCAACCAATAACTTCGGGGAAAATTTTTACAGGTAATTAAGCAGTTAAAGGCAGGGAAGGCACCTGGAACAGATGGCTTGACAGCAGCTTATTATAAAAATCTACAATTAGAAATGGTAGAACCTCTTAAGGAATTATTTAATAAGATTCAAACGGAAGGTAAGGTACCTCCATCTTGAAAGACAGCTTTTATATCCCTGATACGGAAAATCATTCATTTCAGTGAGCTATTAAAGAAAAATAACATTTAATAAAAATTTAAAAATTAAAAGAATTTTAAAAGTTGTCCCACATATTGTCCATTTGTTGGCCCTGCTTTTCTACAAAATATTTTCTGTGTGTAGATGATTTCAGGGCAACACAAATACAGATTTTATATTGTATTATAATAATGATTTCTTTTTTCATTTCATTTTTATATTTTATCTCTAGCGCTAGCGAATAAACTCCTATGCTTTCTTGAACGCTTGCAAAATAAAAAAGTGTTTTATTTTGAAAATATTCTTGCCTCCTATGGAGACAAAAAATTTTTTTCTATCAATTAACTTTCATGTAATTGTATAGGCATCTCAACAACTAAAGAAAAAGAAAAAAAAGCAAAAGCAAAACCAACAACATTAAGCAAGATGTTATAACTAATGAACTAAAATGAATATGTATTCAGTTATTATTCCATTCTAAAAGCAGAGTGTGACTGTTCTTCTTAGTGTTGTATATACTTTGATTATGCAGAATTCGCTTGATTTTCTTTCTGAATACTGAACTTCAGAAAAACCTGAATCTAATATGTGTCATTTTAGAAACAGTTCAATCTTACTCAGTACCTAGTTTCCAGGGGTGGGTTTCTCGCCCCGTTCCAACCGGTTCGGTTGGAACGAGGCCGGCGGCATCCTCACGCATGCGCGTGCATGCGTACTAGCGTCTGTGCGATGCTCCAGCTGCTCCTGGAGGATCGCGCAGGCGCTGTATGCGTCCTGCGCATGCGTGGAAGCGCAGAATTTGGCAAAACCGGGTAAGGAGCGGGTGCGGGCGGGCGCGCGGGCGCGGGGGGGGGGCTTCACCATTCCCGGAAGTTACTTACTTCCAGGTTCGGCGACCAACCAGATCGCGGGGACCGCCGCGAACCGGTTGAAACCCACCCCTGCTAGTTTCAGAGGAAAAAATGGAAAATGGGTGTTTCATTCTCCCATACATAAGGGCAGGAAAATCAGAAATGGCTTTACTTTGTTGTTGTCTGTCAGAAGATAATTACATATACAATAAAATAAAACATAACACCTTTTACACAAATCAGTCTCTTCTTTCTATTTAAATTTAGAAAATGCCCCTCAAACTTGGTTTATATTCCACCCCAGGCAATTAAAAAGATATTTTTCCATACTTGAAAGATAGATCAAATCTCATGATGTTCGTCCATCATGTTTGAAGAGAGCCTTGACATTTAACAGGTTGTGGGCTGTCCACAATGTGTCTGCAGCTGGCTAGTAAGGCCTATATGGGCATGAAATTTTCTGCCACATGTTGGGCCAACGTGTGGGCACCATTGTTGCAGCATTTGCAGCTCTGGCTTTGGGGAGTGCTTGCTTCTCTTGTGCTATGGTTGTTCTTTTGTCCTCAGATGTCTGGCAGCCTTGGTGGATCAGTGTGCATCACATCGATCAATCTTGTGCCACAATTTCCCAGGAGGTGGTGTCAATATACAGGGACTTGAAGGAGGCTTTCAACCTGTGCGATCACTTTCCTTGAGACAGCTCACCATAGAGGAGCTGTTTGGGGATACGATGGTCTGGCATTCTTGCAACATGGCCTGCCCAGTGTGTCTGGGTTTTCATTAGCAGGGTGTGAACTGATGGCAAGCCTCCTCTGGAGAGGACTTCTGTGTCTGGCACTTTGTCCTGCCACTGAATCTTCAGCATTCTACAGAGGCAGGTCATGTGGAAGTGGTTCAATTGCCTAGCTTGCCTCCTGTCCAAATCTCACTGGTATACATCAGGGTAGTAAGCACTACTGGTTGCTAGACTTTGAGCTTTGTAGCAAGGCTCATTCCACATCAGAAATCTAGGACCCAGGCAAACATTGAAATTCACAACTAGAAAAGAGGTAGTACATAAAATCAAGGAATCGCTTAGGCAAAGAACATTGTATACTTGGAACTGTCCTTATCCCATCCCAAAATGGCTTTCGGTAGACCATTGCAATTCACATTTAAATATATGAGGCAAAGAGAATAAATTATTCTCAAGTTTACTTAAGGAATATGTAGTTCAGGTTGCAACAGAACATCAAAGCTCTCAGTGTTTACTTTTCTTGATGGCCCATCTTTCATTGGTCTCTAAACATATTTCTCCTTACTTTACCTCTTTGTACAGAACTGCTTTATGTAATATACATGATAGCAATACTGATTGTTGTACTATAATAGGTGAGGGAGGTGCGACTATTTTTACTATTTGCTCAGAGGATCTCATCACTTTTATTTCTGGGGTGAGGACTGTCTCAGAAAAAAAGAATAAGCATTTGGGCCATATGTGATAATATGAGAAAAAGAATAAAAAGTGGAATAAAAAGCATTGCTAGTGCTGTTAGTTACAATACAATCCAGAATTTTTTGGAGTGGGCAGATATATTAAGTTTAATGAATTAAATTGAAATCATCCAAAATAAATAACATTTGTACATGATTGTTTTCAGTCACAAACATGGTAGATGGAAAAGCTGCTTGGAAATGGGTCAGTCCTTACTTCAAATATAGAACAGGTTACCTCAAATCTCTGGAATTTTCTAATACAAATTCTTCCTTTTTAAATTCTTATTCTTGATTATATTCACCCATGGATATTGAATGCTGATTGAGTTTTCTTGACAGAGTGCAATACTTCTCACAAGCATTTCTCCCAAGAACACTAGCATAAATCTATGAGATAACCATTACATGCTACACTATTACACTAACTGTTCCTCTCTTTTTGCTTCCCAATTGGCTTTTCTAGTTTGCTAGGTTGGGATTTCACTTATTCCTAGATATGGTACATCCCACTGAACTCCCAATATTGATTTCAGTTCCTTTTCCTTTAGGATTGCTTGTTGTGCTTCAGGACACACACACACGCACACATACACTTTCTAATAATCTCTTTGCTATAATCTTCTAGCTCCCATCCAACTAGCTCTCAGCTGATTGGAGGTAATATTTTGGGACTGAAGCGTTTAAATAGATTATAATTTGGTTATTCCATTCCCATTTAAAACCACTTGGAGACCAATTTCAGTTTGAAAACCTGTACATAAAAATTAAAGCAAAAATCATCTAGCTAGTATAATCTATGTACTCTGCTCAACTCTTCATTGCTGAACCCTTTCATCAGACATACTGTAGTATTCTTATTACCAGCTGACCCTTACCTTTATAAATATCTAGGGAAAAATAATGCCCATAGGGGGGAAAAATACATTAACTGTATCAAGATTGCACTAAACTAAAGTCTCCATATTGGAGGAAAAATCTGTGTGAACAAGATAAGGATTTGTTCCCATCCACATTGTCTATAAATAGAGATTAGGTTGTTTCTGCTTAAAGAAAACATAATGTATGACTGTTTTAAGTTGATATAGCACTATTTTTGACTGTGACACATCTATGAGAAGGCAGTTTATTTTGCTGACTCATGATCCACTTACCATGTCCCTCTTACTTTCTTAATGTTAGTAATGTGAAATAAATAATTATGATAAAGTCATTATCTGGACCTTAAACTCAGCAGGTAAATGCTCCACAAATAAATCCAGCCAACCAGCAGTGAGATACAATCACACAAGTATGATAGGTGGTATAGAAACTTGATAAATAATAATAAAATAAAACAAATATATTGAAACAATAATTTATCACAACCAATATTGAACTCTTATTTTAATATTTGCCTTAAGAAACTATTTATTTTCCTTTCAGCTATTTATGAGCAATCCTGTGAAACTTATCGACACCAAGGAAAAACATCTGGTTTCTTCCATATTGACTCCGATGCAAGTGGTCCACTTCCCCCACTTTTGGTATACTGCAATATAACAGGTAAAAAATCTCACTTCTGTATTTATCACAAATGGTTTATTGTTTATTACATCGCCTGAAATCTATTGCATTGTTGTAAGGTAAAGGGTTCCTATCAGCCATATCTGACTTTAGGATGCAATGCTCATCTCTGTTTCTTGGCTAAAGGAGGCAGCATTTTCTGAAGACAATTTCCATGGCCATTTGGCCAGCATGGATATATGCCAAAGATGCATGGTGTGCTATTACCTTCCCACCAAAGTGGTACCCATTAATCTACCATATTTTTCAGAGTATAAGATGCACCAAGGTTTTGAAGAGGCAAATAAAAAAAGCTTTTGCACTCTGCAAACTTCCCAAAAATGGCCCATTTTTTGCAAAAAATGGTCCATTTTTCGCAAAAACAGGCTCATTTTTTGTAATTAAAAAAAGAGCATGAATAGCCTTTAGGAAATTTCTAGAGTGCTCCTGGGGGCTGGGGGGGAGGGTAAAATTGAGCAAAAATGGGCTGTTTTTTGCTCATTTCTGCCCTCTCCAACCCTCAGGAGCTCTCTAAAAGCTTCATACAAGCTATGTACAGCCATTTTGGTAAAGGAAGAGGGGTTTTGGGAGGCAAAAAATGCTCTATTCAGTGTATAAGACATACCCAGATTTTCAGCTTCTTTTTTTGAGGGAAAAGAGTGCGTCTTATACTGTGAAAAATATGGTGCTTTCATTTGCATGCTTTCGAACTGCTAGGTGGACAGGAGATGGGACAGTAATGGGAGCTCACCCCATACATGGAGCTCATGGAAATGAGGTGGTTGAAGACAATCAAGGCATGTAGATCTGCAGTGGTGGTATCAATCACTGATCTATTTCAAAACTCTTTCTATGTTACATAAATGTGAAATAATAATATGGTTATTATGGAAAGCAAAATGTAATCAGTGATTTCTCCTTTCTTGAAAGCCAGAACTCTCAAAGTCTTCTAAGGCATACAGATCATATCAGATTTCAGAAATAGAAACAGAACCACAACTTATCAATGATTTATTGCTTTTGTTTGTTCTACTCTTACATTATACTTGTAATAGATGTAAGATATGAGGAGAACTGATGCATGATACGGGGTGTGATGAAATAATGATTCCAGACTCAATGGACAGAAGAGGCCAATCAATAAAGGGAAAAATTGTCCGCTATGTTATCATGGGATCTACCCCATAAAAAGTTAAGAGAGTTACTGTATATATAGACTCAATGATAAGCCTAACATAACACATAGATGGGCTGTATATATGCTGCTACATCATATGGCAAAACATAT
Source organism: Thamnophis sirtalis (assembly GCF_051295495.1). Lineage (NCBI taxonomy): Eukaryota > Metazoa > Chordata > Lepidosauria > Squamata > Natricidae > Thamnophis > Thamnophis sirtalis. Next base: position 55,531,997 of record NW_028261381.1, read on the forward strand.
GTTTCTTAAATAATAATTTTGATCATTAATTTTGATAACTAATTTCTACAGAGGTAATGTCGGTGTTACAGGAGTGATCAGAGCTGCTTCATACATACTTTAGTCAAAACATTTATATCTGATGGTCACCTGTAAATTCCTGCTTAAATGCATTTTGCAGTATTGGGCTGCCTGATGAAATTAAATTCCAATATGTTTTATGTGTTTTTTTCCCATTCTTGGGGAAGGGGGAGGAGAGAGATCTTAAATCTGATCATGTTTTGTTTCATCAAGATGTTATCATATTTGACTCCAAACATGGTTGGAGGATTCCTTTGATGCCTCATTATAATGAGACCTCAGCCTATTTTGATGGCCATTGATTGATTAGCATGAGTCCTTGAGGAAATGTGGTGCAGTGTACATTTCTAATATTGCTTAAAATCAGTTTTCTTGATATTCTATTAGAACCAAAACAAATAGTCAAACTATTCTAATTTTTAGAATCAAGTAAGAAGAAGACATGTATACAAAGTTAGATTCTAATATAAATGTAAAAGGCAATCTGTATGAGTTCTACAGTTCTACATTCTACAGTTCTGTCAGGACCACTAGCCAGTTGAATATTTGGAATATTTACTCCATGGCTTTGGTAGCCTCATATCTGAAAAGCCATTAAAGTCTTTTCCCCCTCACACTTGCTGCCATGTTAACTCACTAACCACCAAGCCAACCAGCCTGTAACATCCACGATCTTTCCATCCTGTCTCAGGCCTGACTCCCTACATACATGCACAAAGGAACATAATTCAAGGTTTTATGGCAATAGCAGGAAGGGCAGATACATGCATGTTGTCCAACAGTTCCAAATTCCATAAAAAGTTATAGACAAAATCCTAGTAAACAAACTTTCAAATAGCAAGCAGAAGCAACATCAGTCCAGAGGCCATCCTTGCTCAAGCAGTCTGAGTCCAAGAAGATGACATAGTATATCAATATTCTAACAGCAAGCCTGGCTGTGGTTATTCCATTTTTGAAAATGACTCTTTTTATCTCCTGTTTCAGCCCTCCCTCTTCTAGATATGGCCTGTCTGTTCATTCACCAACTTTTTAGACATCCAGGCATGCCTTCAAATCTGATTTCAAGCAAGAGTGTTAAATCCATGTCTCCTTTGCCCATCATTCCCAATCCAATGAAAGAACAAAGAAATCAAATGCTACTTTTCAGCAATATGTGATTATGATGTACAGTAAACTATCAAGAAGACAACTGGTCTTATTTTTTGCCTGTGGCAGAATCAGCTCATTCATTTATTCTCATGTCACTTATTTTAGTTCTGCTAGATAAAAGCCATACCTGAACTTTAAATAATTTACCAACTTCTCAGGAAATACAGTAACTGGAACTTACAAGAGATCTGATGACCAGCCTCAACAGAAATGCCCCTGTGAGAGCTCACCTCTGGCTGTCCATTAGATTCTACCTGTTTACATGACCATCTAAGAATCTGGCCATTAAATTGTTTGGCTCTTTTCTCATTATGTCTATGGATTTATTTATTTAGCATATGGCAAATACATGGAGTTCAAATATTAATGTCCAGTGCACCCAGCCATTCAAGGACAGGGTGGTCTATGTTGAAAAAAATGGACATTAGGCCAATGTAAGCTCTTGATGAACATTCAGACACAATGTAATGGATATTTTGTCAAGGAGAACTACAGTCACACAACAACGAGTCCTGGCAGACACCATGTTGGGTACGGATCATGTTCAGAGTTGACCAATGCTGGTGAGGAAGACTTGTTTTGTTTATCCATTGCCATGTATTTAGAGAGCCAGGAGTTCTACAAAGATGTCTGACTGCAACTGTCGTTAACTGCCAATTCTACAATGTAGTCTGGATGCCAATTGTTGGTAGTTGTTGGGTTCACACTTCCATGCTATCCAGGCACCATGAGGAGGCCAACTAGCATCACTCCCCATGTCTATGGAGATTCTCAGTTATCTAAGTCATGGTTGACTCAAAGGTGCTTTTTCATCTGTTCATTAGATCAATCATCTTGCAGTCATCTGAGTGCAAGGAATATAAATTCTTCCATCCGCCACCATTCAGTCAGAACTGAAGAAGTTTCTTGGATGAGAAATGAAATACCTTAAAGGAAAAACAAAGTTCAGTTGCTTTTTTTTTAAAGTACCTTTGGGACTCTTTTCTCATTGTTTTGCAGATCAACTCCATTACCTCTTTCTGTAATGTCCGGCATAATGAAGATACAGTGGATTTTCCATTATTTTCTCCTCATACAGTTCCCCCATTCTCCCTTTCCATTTCTCTGCTTCCCTCCCAACTTGGTATAGATACAGGAAATCGGGGGGGGGGGGTATTTTGGCCTCAATGTACAGAAGACACAAACCTGGCTACTGAGGCCCAGAGACACAAATCGAAGCAGTAACATATCCTTCTAGGACCACTCTTAAGAGAGGAGGAAAGGGGAAGGGAAAAGAAGGACATCTCTTTCATGAAAGCTCAAGATGGAAAATAACAAAATGAAAGTGATGTGATGTGAGGCTGTTTCTGAGAAGGTCAAAAGCAAACCTCCAGGGAGCAGGCTAGTCTATTACAATAGCAAGAGATGGGTAGCAACCATTTCTACCACCATGAAACATCAGTCCATTATTATATGTGGATAGGAAAGACATGCAAAAATAGATTTTACTTCTGTGATTAAAATAAGGTTTGTGACTTGCTTATGGCAATTGCTAGAATTTTTTTCTTAACAGTTTCCTAGTTCTTGCAGTACATTTATATATCAAAAGGTTGTATCCTTGAATCACTGCCTGCAGGTGATTCACTCTCATTCTAGCATCTGCAAAGAAAAGCAGTAAAATTAGAATACAATCTAAATTATAAAGAATCTCAAGAAATATAAAGAAGAAAATAATTTATCTCCCCTGTGCAGGTTCTTTCTCATCTATTATCAGACTTAGAAATGTTCAGGGTTGTTTTTTTTTGAGAACTTAAAATTGTGGGTGAGAAGTGACAGAACAGTTATTTTTCCTAGCCAGAGGTGGGTTTGTACCATTTCAGACCTGTTCGGCTGAGTAAATAGTAACTTGGCCACCCACGCCTCCGAACTGGTTCTATCAGCAGCACCATAGGCGACGCCATCTTTTTTTTTGGTTTCTGCGCATGCACAGAAGCAATTTTTTCACTACTGCACATGCCCGAAGTGCATCCCTGAGCAAACCGGCAGTAAAATAATCTGCAACCAACCCCTGTTCCTAGCTCTACCTCCACTGAAACATTGTATGTTGGTGATTGACCTATGAATACAGGGGCATTCCCATAGAGCAAAAAAAAAGCCCAAATATCCATACTTAAGTGAGTATGCACATAAATCTGTGCCATAAAGATGTGTGTATATTCACATACATAAACATATCTTCATTGTCTTCTAGTTCTTTCTAGTTTAACCAGTCAAGGAATATAACATAGACTTTAGTGTCCTTGAAGGAGTTGGAGAGGAAAATAATAAATCCATTATCCTTTTTAGTGAGTGAAAGCCACACACTATGCTTTGAGCCAAATTTATTGTAACTGTAGAGAGGGAAAAGACAAGGTTACGTTCATTTGGCAAGGGTGGAGAAGAAACCTACACAGTAGTGCTGCAAACTTGGTCAGATAATGATGTCCCATAGCAACAGCATCCCTTCCTTGGCAACTGAGTTCAATTTACCTTATCTAGTTGTAGCAGATAGTGTCAGCAAATGTTAGCACTTCTACAGCCTGTTTCCTTGCTCTCACAACTCTTTCTTAATGTTTCACTTCTGCTTTATCAAGCTGCACAAAGCTTTCCTATTTTTGTGCTTCTTTGCATCAGGCCCATGCTTTTTAGCAATTGCAGCCATTTTACTAGGCTAAGAGAAGTGTGAGTGAGAAGTGAATGTAAGCCTTCTCTTCCTGGGGATGACCTTGGGAAATGGACTTTGGGAAATTGTATCAGATCTTCTCATGTGCAGTTTCTGCATCCATAAAAACCTGGGCCATATTTCATGTATCTAATAAACTTTTCAAAGGCAACAAAGGCATACAGAAACAATCAAACATGTTTCTTTAATTAATAAGTGAAGTAACCCTATAACAAGATAGTCAGGATCATTAAAAGAAAATTCAGTTGTAAACTATATTCAGTCATACCATAGGCTATATTGGTTATTAAATTATATCCCAAAGAATCTAAAACAAATGAACTCTCCATGCCCACAAGGGGCCATGTTTTCATTCCACTAATCTGAACTATTTTTAGTTACCAAATCCCAAATTGGTGTATTGTTATATTTCACCAAGTGTTGCAGTTTTGTTGTAGTCGGACTCTGGGCTAAAAATCAAATACTTAGAACTTGGTACATGACAAGATCAATGCTTAATTTTAAGTTGGCCAGGTATTTATCCATTAGTGAAACAAAGTTACTATCTTTGTGGTCTTTTTAAAAAAAAACAACCAATGGTAGTGCCAAAAAAGAAGGGCAAAAGAAAAACCAAGGAGAATGCCATAAAAAATAAGACCTAATTCCTAGCCAAATATCCTGTGAAACCTCATCATTCGATTCATTGGCTATAGTGTGAATGACAACTCATTTTCCCTCCAAGATGGAAGGAAATTATGCACATAATTTTATTACATGTAAAATATCAGTGCTGCTCCAAAGGTGCTTCTCAAAAGGCAACTTGAACTTTCTTTGTTTTTCCTTGAAGACTTTTTCTCTTCCAAAAAGCTTCTTCACTTCAAAAGCTGCTTCAGAACTGAATAAGCTTTTTGAATGAGAAGCAAAATGTCTTTAAGGAAAAACAAAGAAAGTTCAAGTTGCATTTTGAAAAAGCACCTTTAGGACAACCAAGACCCGAATCTCTATAGACATTTATTTGTGCTCCTCAGACACATGACTGGGCAATAATACTATTTGCTTAAAGCACCATTAACACATTTCAAATTTTGTATTAGGCCAAGTGAAAATCTTAACGCTGTTGATTTCCCAAAAATTTTCAAGAAGTGGGAACAGAGGACTGGTTGATCTTATCCCAGTTGCCATTTTTTTTATTTTTTTTATTTTACTAAAAAAAAAAAAAGCTTTGTTACAATATATTCCATTCAATTGTTTCTTGACTATGGAACCTAGAATTAAGTATACTTAATCGTAATTTGCCAAAATGACTCATTTAAATTGATTGTGTGTTTTAGAAGGAGGAAGAAGAGGAAAAATAATATTGAACACATAAGAGACAGAAGGTACTGAAATATTTTCTGTGAAATATTTCTGGCCCTCATTTGGCTAGAGCTGAAAAAGATACTATAGGAACTTCATGAAGAGAAATGGATTTTGGCAATGATTCTGCCATTCAGTTTGTTTTATGACATTTTCTATCTCTACAGATATCTGGGGCATTTTTAAAAGATATCTTCAATAAAAATGTCTCAAATGTAGTCTTTCCAAAGGCAACTGGACTTTCTCGTTTTTTTAAAAGATGTTTCACTTTTCATCCAGACATCCAGAAGCTTCCTCAACTCTGACTGGATGGTGGGGAAGGGAAAGATTTATACTCCTTGCAATCAGCTGGTCATTTGCATTCTTTTAGCAAGTCATAGAGGCCACTTGGAGGTTTATCTGTGTGTTCTGGTCACCTGAGTAGTGTAAATGGATGTGTAACTTCCTTGACTGCAGGATGTTTTCTGTCCTGTGTCCCTTCACTGTTGAAGATAGGTGCAGGCTGATGGGGGTGAGTTTGTACTGTCTGCATCTCAAACTGAAGTGCAAATGATTCCTGTAGTTTGCATTTTTTTTCTGGAAATCCATTCATACTCCCACATCATTCAAAGGGTGTTCATCCCAAAGTGCATAGCTTAAAGTCTATGATGATTTTCAGCCATCCAGATCATGGCTGTCCCAAAGGTAGTTTCTTTCAAAAGGCAACTGTTTTTTTTTTGTATTTTTTCTTCTTTTTTTTCCTTTGAAGATGTTTCACATCTCATGCAAGAAGCTTTTTCAGCTTTGACTGGATGGTGGGGAATGGAAGGATTTATACTCCTTGCAGACAGCTAATCATTTGCATTATTTTAGTGAGTTGTTGAGGCCACATCCTGCAGCCAAGGCTCTATTTGCACTACACACAACTATGACCTGGGTGATTGAGAATCTCCATAGATATTCTTCAACAAGGGTGAAATCTAGAAAATGGTAAACACTCCAATAACAATAAAGAAGTGTAAACCGACCGTTGTCTTACCTGAACGGTCCTTCTATGTGTGCTGCGAGGGGAATCCAAGCATGGGTTAACTTTGTCCATTAGCCTAGAGACTGAGTTATGTAAATTGGTGACCATGCCTCCTCTGACTGGATGGGTCAGTTTTGTACGAAGTCAGCCAAATAATGATGTATAACAATGTCAATGATGGCTGTAGCCCAATAAGTTGTAATAGTCATTTCAGAGTAAGTCAGTCATAAGTCGGATAAGAGTCAGTCATAGTCAAGTCACGAACAGCCCTGGCCAGCCTGAGCTGCGGGCGGGTTTGGATTCCCCTCGCAGCACACATAGAAGGACCGTTCAGGTAAGACAACGGTCATTCTCCTGTGTGCTGCTTGGGGAATCCAAGCATGGGACATGCCAAAGCAATTAAGGAACAGGGCGGGAGCCAGGCTGGTCAGGGTCCCCTGTGGAAGGGAGCACCTGCTGCAAGACCCACCACACAAAGGAAACCTCAGCCGAGGCATACACGTCAACCCTGTAGTGTCAGATGAACGGGGATGGTGTCGACCAGGCAGCCACTCTGCAAACTTCTTCCACCAAAGCTTGCGTGGCCCAGGCCGCCGTGGTGGCTGCACTTCTGTTAGAATGAGGACTGATACGCCTGGGAACTGGACGGGACTGGCTGTCATAAGCGAGAGCGATGCATGCCTTCAACCATCGGCCTATGGTATGTGAAGACACCTTCTGTCCCATTGATGATGGTTGAAAGGGCACAAACAGCGCTTCTGATCGCCTGAAGGACTCAGTGCATTTCACGTAGCGACGAAGAGTTCTGTGCACATCCAGGTGGTGCCACTGGCGCTCCTGTGGATGAGAAGGATTGGGACAAAAGTCCGGAAGGACGAGCTCCTGAGCCCTGTGGAATAACGTGTTGACTTTCGGTAGAAAGGCCGGGTCCAAATGGAGAACCACTCTGTTGGGATGGAATATGCAGAGATCCGCTCCAACTGACAGCGCTGCCAATTCGGAGACCCCCCTGGCCGATGTAATAGCTACCAAAAACACGGTCTTAAGAGTCAATAGCCGAAGACTGATGGACGTAATAGGTTCGAATGGGGAAGCCATGAGAGCCCGGAGCATCAACGTCAAGTCCCACGTAGGGTAGTGGTGCACGGTCTGAGGTTGGATGTTAGCCACCCCTTCAGGAAGGCCTTGACCTGAGGATGCTGAGACAAGGAACATCCCTGACCGCCTCCAATCACCGTGGCGAGGGCTGTGACCTGCCTGCGGAGCATGTTGGGCGCCAAACCTTTGTTAAGTCCCGATTGCAAGAAGTCTAAGACACGGGGAACTGAGTCTTGTAGGGGGTCCGCCCTGGCACGGCGGCACCACCTGCAGAAGGCTCACCAGGTGGCCTCATAAATATGAATGGTGGAGGGGCGACGGGCCGCCTGGATTGTGTTGATGACCTCGCTGGAATAGTGAAGGTCAGTTAGAATAGCCTGCTCAGGTGCCACACGCCTAACTGCAGCAACTGGGGGTGTGAGATCGACAGGTGTACAAGGTCGGCATACCAGGGGCGCCGAGACCACATCGGGGCCACCAAGAGGACCTCCGCTTGCTCCGTCAGTATTTTCTGGATGACTGCTGGAAGGATCGGCATCGGCGTAAAGGCGTAAAGAAGGCCGGCCGGCCACGGGCTGCACAAGGCATCCACTCTCTCTGCCCCGGGAGTCACGTACCTGGAGTAAAAGCGAGGTAGTTGCGCATTGTGAGGCTGCGCGAACACTTCCGGACGGCCGAACCGGAGAGAGAGCTGATGGAAGAGGTCGGGGTGGAGTTGCCATTCTGCATGATCCACTGTGGCTCTGCTCAGCCAATCTGCCTGGACGTTGGAGTCGCCCGATATGTGTTCCGCCCAAAGGGACAACAGTCTGGACTCCGTCCAATGATGCAACTTCTCCACCTCCAACATGAGGGCCCTGGAGTGCGTGCCCCCTTGGTGATTGACATGCGCCTTGGAGGCCACATTGTCAGTCAGGATCAGCACGTGTCTGCGAGTCACAATGTCCTGGATTTCTCATAGGGCCAGACGGATGGCCTGAAGCTCTAGCCAATTGATGCTGTTGGTCAGCTCTTGATTCGACCAACGACCCTGCGCCACCCAATTCAGGGCATGACCGCCCCATCCGAAGAGGCTGGCGTCTGTCGTAACTTGGATGCGGACCAGCTTCTTGAATGGGCACCCCTTGAGTAGCTTGGAGGATGCCCACCACTGAAGGGACCGGAGAGGCTTGGGCGGAAGACAAACTTTGAGTTGTGAATGGCTGGTGTGAGCCCTCTGATAGGGAAGCAGGAACCATTGCAGTGGGCATGCCCAGGGAACGATGTTGATGCAAGATATCATCTTCCCCAACAGTTGAGAGAGAAGGGCGAAGGGCACCAGCCGCAGAGTTGACACCTGGGCTGCCAGCTGCTGGATGCTCTGTTGCCTTTCCAGGGACAGGAAGACTTTGCAGGTGGCGGAATTGATGATGGTCCCTAAGTGAAGCAACGATGTAGTTGGCTGCAGATGGCTCTTGGGGAGGTTCAAGACGAAGCCGTGCCTCCGCAGGGAGTCCATTGTTACTTGCAGATCCCACAGGGCCTGTTCTCGAGACGGCGACAGGACCAAGATGTCATCTAAATAACAATTCACTCTCACCGGGACTGAGCGAAGCGAGGCCACCACCACTGCTAGGAGCTTGGTAAAGGTGCGGGGGGGGGACGAGAGACCGAAAGGCAAGGCCCGGTATTGGAAATGACGGCCCGCGAAGTGGAAGCGAAGAAACCTCCGATGCGCCGGATGGATGGGCACATAGAGATATGCCTCTTTGATGTCGACTGATGTCATCATGTCGCCCTGGCGGATGGATGCCAGGATGCTCTTTAAGGACTGCATCTTGAACTTCTGATACTTGATGTACCAATTGAGTCTTTTCAGGTCTAGAATGGCCCGCCATCCCCCTGAATTTTTGGGTACCAGAAATAAGATGGAGTAAAACCCTAGGCCTTCCTGCCCTTTGGGAACCTGTTCTATGGCATTGATGGAGATGAGATGATGTATTTTGGCTACCATAAGGCGCCGCTTCACTGAGCATCTGGGGATGGGGCACCTGATGAACCGCCTTGGGGGAATGGAGAGAAACTCTAGGGTGAGGCCCAGCCGCACCACCTGAAGGGCCCAGGCATCGGACGTGGTCTACGCCCACTGATGAGCGAAGGACAGAAGATGCCCGCCCACTTGCTCCTCCCCTTGGGAGTCACCGGTGCCTCCAAAAGGACCGGTTCCCACATCCACGAAAGGACCTCCTGTTGTGGGATTGCGCCTGATGCTGTTGGCGCCCCCTATCCCTGGCCCCCGCATGGTCCTGGCCGTGGTCCTGTGGCTGGTGAAAGCCCCTGTTGTAATGGGGAACAAAGGGAGCTGCGGAGTATCCCAAGTAACCTCCCCGAAAGGATTGCCGCCTGTTATATGGCTGCTGCCTCCTGGTATTGCGCCCCCAGGTGGAGGGGAGAACCTTGCATTTGTCCCTGGTCTCTATGAGTATGGGGTCAAGTACAGAACCAAATAAGGCACCACCCTTGAAGGGGGTGGACGCCAGGCGCCATTTAGACTTAACATCAGCCTGCCAATGGCGGAGCCACAACAGGCGACGTGATGCGACATTGGACAGACACCACAGCTCGAGAAGTGAACTTGGCAATATTGAGAGTGGCATCCGCCGAGAACTCTAGTGCAGCCATAATCTTGGTGACATCTTGATGAAGACGCACCTCATCAGGGGTCAGTCTCTCCTGCAACTGTTTGAGCCAAAGCACAGAGGTTCTATTAAAGAACGATGCCGCAGTAGCAGCATGCAAGGCCCAGGCCGCAGCCTGGTGGGTCTTACGAATGACCGTCTCGGCCTTGCGATCCTCGGCCTTCAGGTCCTCAGAAATCTCTGACGGAATCAGTGCAGGGGAAGCTAGGGCGGCAACTGGCTGATCCACAGTCGGGAACTGCAGAATGTTTTCCAAGTCAGGAGTAGAAGTGTATAATTTTCTGTCTCCATTGCTGGGCGGGGCAACCGCAGTTGGTTGGTCCCATTGTTTCTGAATAAGGTCCATGAATAGCTTTGGGGAAGGGATCACTTCCTGTAGTGAGACCGGTTCAGTAGTGTCCAGGCCTACTGCAGAGCTGTCTTTGGGAGCCACCTCTCCCATATGAGTAGTAGCCTTAGCTTTATATAATAAGGACTTAAATAGAGTAGGCTTAAATAGGCCAGAGGAATTAGGCTGATCAAAAATCAGACCCTCATCATCAGATAAATCTCTATCTATCAACTCCCCTTCCTCCACCAAGGCTGAATCCTCGCTATAATGTGAGGGGAGAGGGGAAGAAGAGGGCCCCGCTGGTAAATCTGGAAGATCCACTTGAGGAGCCTGGAGAGTAGGCCCACCTAGGGCGCTGGCCACTATTGGGGCTTGAGTCCTACGGAGTAGTTCCGCATCCACCCCCCTTGAAATAGCTGCAGAGATCATCTGGTAGAGATCTGGAGAAAGGCCCTGTTCATGGCCCTCAATAGGCCTCAGGCCTGCAGCAGTGGAGGTTGCAGAAGGCCCAGCATGTGGCAGAGAATAGGCCGAGAGTGTGTGTGCCTCAGGAATGACTGGAGGGAGTTGGATCCCCAACCCCCCCAACCCCACCTCCGGAATAACAGACAAAGGGCGATCAGGTGACCAGGCCTGGCTTCCTGCTGGCTGAGGGACTGAGGCTGGGGAAACATGTTGAGGCAATAGCGTTGGGGGGGGGAAGTTCTACCCTCCCCAGAGGCCTTAGTCGCTGCTTTGGATTTGTCTTTCTTCTTATGGGCCTTATCTGGAGCCCCGGAGGCCTCCCTGGGCCTCTGACTGGTGGCTCTAGAGGTGGCCCTGCCAGGCCTCGAGCTAACCCCCGCTTGGGCAGAATGCTGGCTATCAGCCGAGGGCTCTACTATACCTCCTGAGGTGGATTGGTCAGCCATTGTAAGATTAGAGGTGAAAAGATTCAAAGGGCACAAAGCACAGGCTTTACTATACAATGAGCACAGGCCGCGTGGTCAGCAGGAGCTGCAATAGAACGATCCTCTCACCCAAACAACCAGGGCCGAAGTGTGGGAAGTGGGCGGACCGATGAGTCAGCAGCCTTTCAGGCGCCAAGAGCAGCAACGCTCGGAGCTCGGCTGCCTAGTCGCTCTGAGGCTCCCACAACGTGGAGCGCTTCGGCGGCAGCGGCGGCGCTCTCCCAGCACGAGCGGCGGTGAAGAGGCAGGGCGGACCGCGCCGCAAACGGTGGGAAAGCCTCCCAGATATCTCCGGCTAAACCACGCCGCGAACGGCGGGTGTCTCCCGGGCTCCGACGCGGCGGAGAAGTGCAAGGCGCGTTTAGTGGGCTGGCGGCAATAAACCCCGCGCGGCTGCAAGACGCCAAGTTCAAATGCCTCAGGCGCCTGCCGCAAAAGCCCCCTTTCCAATGGCTCCAGGAGCCAGGCACTAAGCCTCCGATGCAACCAATGCAAACGGCAGTAAAAACCTTTCCGAAGGAGCAAGGCACAAAGGACTGGGCAGGCAGCGAACTGCCACCTCTCCCTTAGATAGCAATAATAAGTTAAAAGGCAGAACAAACCCTTGTAGAATCCAAGATGAATCCTGAATTTGTCTCATTAGTCTGGAGAAAATTGGAATACGTCTCTTCTGGCTGGACTGAGTTAAAAAACTGACCCATCCAGTCAGAGGAGGCGTGGTCACCAATTTACATAACTCAGTCTCTAGGCTAATGGACAAAGTTAACCCATGCTTGGATTCCCCAAGCAGCACACAGGAGAACCTAGGAAATAATAGGAAAGGAAGGAAAAAGGAAGGAGTCCCTGTGGATTTTACTCTTTACTAGTCAACTTTACTAGTTGTTGCCACTAGAGGGATAGCACTCTTCTCCATTTCAGGGACCTGAGCCAGAGCCATCCGACGATGTTTCCACAATCATGTTGCCAGCATGATGTCGCAGGGCACAGTTTTCTCCCCACCAACGTGGTACTTATTATCTACTTGCATTTTCATTCTTTCAAACTGCTAGGTGAGCAATGGCTAGGTGAAAACAGGCGCTCACCACATCATGTACAGGGTTTTGAATCCAGGCTGAGGTTTTCCAGATGACAAGTCCAGCGCCTTAACTGCTAAGTGATCATGCTGCCCCTAGGAAATAATAAACACAAATAAAATAAATATTTTATACAATAAAATATTGTACAAAACAGATTTTGTCCACATGCTATCATATCCTACTTCATCTCCTGACTTCCCAGAGAAAATGTGGTATTGTTGATTGAACTAAAGACAAGTCTATAAATGACAAACTTTATTGTACAGGGCGGGGCATAACCTTTTCCTAGGGGGTCACAGCAAGATCGACAGCAGTTTACAACTTCCGCGACACCTCATTTTAAAGCCCATAAAAAACTGAATTGAATGAGCTATTAAATGTTAAATTTGCTTTAAGAATGGCTGGAAAATTCGATTCGGAAGAACAAAGGATCATTGACAGAATAAAATGCATTGCCTTTCGAGAGGCTCGCGATGCTGGAGCGACGTTTATCAATCGAAAATGGATTGCAAACAAATTGAAACGTCATCCGGATTGGGTTACTGATAATTGGAACAAAACAGCCCAAGAATGTTTCACAAAATTTGGAGAAGGGCGTCCTCTGCAACTGTCCCAAGAAAGCAAAGCCATCATTGCAACTGGCAGTCGCAAACAACGAAAAGGAAACCGAAAAGTGGCCCAAGAAATCCTTCAAATTCGTGGAAAACGAGTTGATCAAAGGACAATCGGCCGATATCGAGAACAAGAAGGTTTGAAGCCATTCCACGTCATTTGCAAACCATTGAAAACTCAAACACACGTTCAAGATCGGCTTTGGTTGTGCGATTGGTTGTCTGAATGGACCGAGGAAGATTTTCTTCATTTGGCGCCATCTGACGAATTCTTCGTTTATGCCATTCGAAAACCGAATTTCCAGAACGATCGAATTTGGGCTAAAGACGTCGACGACATCGCCAAACATGAACGATATCGACAAATCGTTCGCAATCTGACTTGCATCGGGATTTTCGTCATTTTCACAGCCAAGAAACTGCATTGGGTTTTGAAGGATAAAGGGGAATCCTGGGATGGCAGTTATTTCCGTGAGAAAATTTTATTGCAGAATGTCATTCCATTTCTCAGTGATCCAGACAATGTCTTGGTGGTTGGTGAGGCTGTCTTTCTTCATGACAAAGCTCCTTGCATGCGTGCAAATGCGACTCAGCAATTGTTAAAGGAAAACAATGTCGAATTTTGGGGCAATGACGTCTGGCCGGGAAATTCGCCAGATCTCAATCCGGCAGAGAACATTGGGGCCATAATTAAGGATGAAGTGGAAGCTCTGATGATTCAGGAGCAAGGTCAAAATCGATATTCGGTTGAAACTTTGAGAATGAATTTGGAAACTGTGTTGAAAAATCTGGAAAATCGAACGGAACTGTTTGAAGATTTGTTGTGTTCTTATCCACCTCGTTTGAATGCTGTTCGAAGGGCTAATGGTGGTCATACTGACTATTAAATCGTGTCAATAAACTCAGTTTTTGATGGGCTTTCGAATGGTGTATGAATTATTTGTGTTGTTATTACAAGTGTTGCTGTGACCCCCTAGGAAAAGGTTATGCCCCGCCCTGTATTTGTGGACTGTGTTTTCCCCACGGCCATCATCAGTTTATCCTAATAATACAATTTGGATATGTTGGACTGAGAAGTAATGATTATCTCTGGTCACTAAGTGTTTTTTATGTTGAATAATGTTTGAACCCATGTTTTGCTACTTTTAGTAGAAAATTTAATATTTTGCCATTTGCTATTTTTCTACCTTGCTCCATATTGCTGATGTGTATTAAAACAGAATTTAAAGAATTGTTTTGATGGCAGGCTGTGGATCAGAACTACTTACAATTGTTTTTTTAATCTATAGCAGAAGGCAAGAAAACAACAACCAAGAACAATAATATATGATAATACAGAAAGCAAAATGAAATAATAATAAAAGGGAGGGAGGGAGGGAGGGAGGAAGGAAGGAGTTGATTCACATTAATTAACTAATGAAATATATTACATTTCTCCAAATTTTAATTAACAAATTAAATCTTTACCACAATCCTACTGATTTCAGACATTTTGCCACTATAAGTAAGTAAATTCATAGATAATGTAAACTTGTTTCCCACAGAGAATTTTAAGAGAGGCACTTAATTTTTTATAAGCTTCCTATTAATAAACTTATGAATACTAAACTAAAGCACTGTTAATGTAAAACAGATTCCAAATATATAAATCAGAATAATTTCCACTCTATTTCATTTCCAGTATTAACACCAGTATTAAAATCAAATCAGTGCTATTCCTTCTGGGTTGTCCAAAATACACAAACAGGAATCATTTGTTCAATTAATCTCAGTTGAAGATGAAGAATGCTCATTTAACATTCTTTAAGATCCTAACCTATTCATTTCGGCTAATATTCAGACATTATTCCAAATTATATGCAAATTACCCATATCCATCTTGATATAATTTTTGAACTGTAAATAAAAATTAATTCTGAGTTTAGAAACTCCAGGAAATTTATCTAAAGATAGTAATAGTGCAGGCGTTTCAACACAGCTTTTGTATAATGGCAAAATTGTAGAGATTAGAGCGGCTTTAATTGTATATATTGCCACTGAGCAGTCTTAGTAATACAAATGGTTTTGCAAAATAGCATATATTTTGAAAAACTAATTGGCAGTAAGTTGGTCTAAATCATTTCTCCTTGTCGTCATCCTTTTTCTCTTCACAAACTCTGGGAAATGATTTTCTAGCTGTCTTCAAGTATAGATTACCCATAATGCTAATTTCTTGTGATGTTATTTCAAATTCTGGGTGGCTCCCAATTAAGGATTAAAACAATATCATTAACAAAAAAAAACATTAAAACTTAAACTACGGAAACTATAAACATTAAAAAAAACCAAAATTTGCCACCAAGTTAAATTTCTGAAATGCAGTCACCTCACTTGAGTTCGAAGAAGCAGTAGAGGTGAAAACATCGACCTGGTGGTATAATTGAACATTGGGAGCATTAGCCCCTGACACTCCCACCTTCCCATTACTGTATATTTATATTTCCAACTTTGCAGCCTAGCATACAAACCTGAGATTTCCTGGCACTCTCCCAATGTTAATCATATCCAAACCTGTTTAACTTTTTCAAGATCAGTCAAAGTCATTGAGATAGTTACTAATTGTTACCGACCTTGTTTGTTGTGATTATGATTCAATTGGTCTAAATAACTGTGCTAAAGGACCAACATTGTAAATTATAAGAATGGTATATATACACACACACACACACGCACGCGCGCACACACACACACACACACTTTATTAAACAATTAAAAGATTAAAAGGAATAAAATCCTTTCCATCTAAAGGAATAAAAAGAAAAACAATAGAATAGTGCAGAAAAGAAAGAAAACATAGAAAAGAAACAGTAAGTATATAATAAAGAAAAAGATAGATATAAAGAAATGGCTTCCTTCATCATAAGTACCAGCAATTTTAGTAACTTTTCACCCTCTTAAAACACAGCAAATCTTCTTGCCATATTTTATCTCCTATCTATAAACAAATCATTAGACACTCATTATTCAGTCCAGATCAGCAAAAGTCCATTAAGGGCTACCAGAGATAATCCTTTTGTTTTTAACAATCTTGATTTTTAATCCCTTCAAATAATGTCATAGAACTCTACTTCTTTTCATTTCTTCTTTGCCCATTCTCACAAGATTCTTCAGAGGTTTAACAGCTCTCTTTTCTTAGTCCAATGTAGAAAAAAATATCTCTCATTTTATTGGTTTTTATGTCCCTTTTAATTATTCAAGCATCAGCCCATTTTGTGTGTGTGTCAATGTACCATCTTTTTCCATGTCATTTTTAAATACACTTTCAACCCATTCTCTATCTTTTCAGTCAAAATGTCTTCCTCTTCTGCAACATCTTTTAGATACAGTCCATCCATAAAGGCAGACGTAGCTATTGATAATGCTAACAATAATTTTTTCCTCCATTGTTGAAAGTATCCTTTAATATTTCCATTGTTAGTATATTTTGCACCATTAAGTTACTGTTAGTCAAGTTTATGTATTATTCTCTTTTAAATGAAATCTTTAGTTCCCTCTAGTGTCCACTTTTTAAAATTGTATTATATATCTTTTTAAAAAAATTCAAAGCAAAAATATTTTCCTACAGAAAGGATTCTTTATAATTTATTTCTATATTATTTATTTATTTATTAATCTGAAAACTTATTTCAAATTTGTCAGGAACCTTAGCCTGTTTTTTA
The DNA here is from genome assembly GCF_051295495.1 of Thamnophis sirtalis. Classification (NCBI taxonomy): domain Eukaryota; kingdom Metazoa; phylum Chordata; class Lepidosauria; order Squamata; family Natricidae; genus Thamnophis; species Thamnophis sirtalis. The sequence goes on from NW_028261381.1 coordinate 55,548,690, forward strand.
GCTTTCTTTTAGCTTTCAAAAATCAAAATTTTAATCAACTTTTTCATGCTCATTTTTTAAAAAATAAGTTCTTAAGCTGATAGTTAATATTTTCTTTCATTAATGATTGATTGCCGACTCACTCAGATTTTCAGACTTGTTTATCCAAAGGTTTCTAATAGCTTAAAAGTAATTAATAAGCATTTTTTAAATGTGATTAGAAATGTGATTGCTTCTCAATTTACAACAGTTCTTTTAATGACCATTCAAAGTTACAATGACACTGAAAAAAGTGACTTATGACCATTTTTAAAACTTATGACCATTGCAGCATCCCTGTGGTCATGCAATCAACATTCATATAGTTGGCAACTGGTTCGTGTTTATGATGGCTGCAGTGTGCCAGGCAATCATTTTTTGCGATCTTCTAGCAAGCAAAGTCAATGGGGAAGCTGTTTATCAACTGTGTTGCTAACTTAACAACTGCAATGATTCACTTAACAAATGTGGCAAGAAAGATCATAAAATGGGGCAAAACTCACTTAACAATTTTTTTCACTTAGCAACATACTGTAAATGTTGGGATCAATTGTGGTCATAAGTCGAGGATGACCTGTATATTTTTAAAGATGTTGACCATGGTTTGAGTAAGGTAACTGTTTTTTTAAGTTTCCCAGTGCTCAAAACCCATCAGAGATGACTGCCTTTTGGCTCCTCAGGAGGAACAATTTTGCTGCACCTATTGTGGCCCACCAGTGGAGCTGGCAGCAGAGTCAGACAGTGAGGAGGTTGGGGAGGAGCATGGGCCAGTCCTGGAGGCTGTGGAAGGATCAGATGAGGGTTCGGCATCAGAGGCAGAGAGGGGGCCAAGGCCCTCTGGCAGTGATCAGGTGCCTACGGAGCTAGACAGCAGTGAGGCAAAGGAACAGCTAGAGCCTGTTCCCAGTGTGCGCATGTGCAGAGCTGCCAGAAGAAAAGAACAATTCAGAAATTAAGGTACACTTGGGAGCAAAGACACAGGTGGAAGGTGATTGGCCCCTCCCATAGAAAATATAAGAGGAGCAAAAGGGGTGTGGGCTTTTGCAGGAAACAACGTGTTCGTTCAGTCGTTAGATTCATTTCAGGAGTGTGAAGATCTGTCCGTGACTCTGTGCCCATCTTTCCTTCCATAGCACCTCATTTGGAAAATATTTACATGGCAAGCTTTCCAAGATAGATAAGGTCTGTAGTCATAAATATTCCTTTGAAAGACTGTTTGCCAGGCCTTGCTAAATGTGAATGAGAGGAATTCACATTCGTTTAATGAAGGGTTTTGTTGGGACCAGGACTCTGCCTTGTGCTTTTTGGGGAAGCCTGGGTCAGAACACCACTGGCAACTGATCTCCATCCTCTCTTTGTCCAAAAGGTTCTCTTCAAATTCTGCTGTGGGCATCAGCTCCTGTTTTCTTCAAAATTTACACTTGCTTTCATAAACTTAAACCACTTTTGATTTTGTGTTTTCACCTTTCCTTTAGTCTTCACCTTCCCTGACTTTTGTCTCTCATATGACTTTTCACAGATTTATTAGTAGTGTGTCAAGACTTGAACAGTAGAGTAAATATAAAGTTGATGGACCTTTAATATAGCTTTGAATCTAAAATAGACTCATAACTGCAAACATTATATGTACAACAAACCATCCAAAGTTGGCAATCATGTGCTAAGCTTGATAAAATTCTTTATTGCTCTTACATCTGGGCTGCATAACTCTGGATAACCACTGGATGACAGCAAAGACACACAGAGTACCTCCCACCCCATCCCATTCCACCCTATTTCCATAACTTTTCTATTATGTGGAATAGAAGGAAAACAGGTAATTTGTTTTGCAATACAGGAATTCAGCAAAATTCATGAGTTATTTGTTCTCCCATTAATGCAAAATCTTACCTTAGTTCATCCCTGGACATCCTGGGATTTACCAAAGCTGTTATTTTACAGGACTTTTAACAGATCAAATAGCTTGGCAGTTCTCCTGACAGTAATTATTGTGATTTGTTGATGTATGACAAGACAATATGATGGAAGGTGCTAGCAATTAATTTTCTTTTACTTTTGTGTGGAACCAGAATGAGGGATTTTTGTTCTCCTTCATACCAAAGTAGTTTGGGATGGAAGTCTTTGTGCTCTTTATCGTGTTTTTAAAGTTAATGGAAGTGAATGTAATCATAGATTGATTACAGTCTGCTTTGAGGAGTTGGGACCACAAACAATAGAAAACTGGAAGTGCCACGAAACAAGTGGATGCAAGGCAGTGGTGGGATTGAAAATTGTTTACTACTGGTTCTGTGGGTGTGGCTTGGTAGACATGGTGTGGCATGGTGGGCGTGGCTTGGTGGGCATGGCAGGAGAAGGATCCTGTAAAATCTCCATTCCCTCCCCACTCCAGAGGAAGGTTTCTGCAAAATCCTCATTTCCTCCCAATCAGCTGGGACTCAGGAGGCAGAGATCAATGAGGGCAGGGCCAGTCAGAGGTGGTATTTATCAGTTCTCTGAACTACTCAAAATTTCCGCTACCGGTTCTCCAGAACTGGTCAGAACCTGTTGAATAGTGTGGCACGACAAAACCGCGGTCCACTAAAGCGTGCCCGACGAAAGCGCGTACGTGACATCAGCAGCAGCGCGACAAATACGACCGTGGAAAAAAAAGGGCGCTTTAAAAAGCGCTTTTAAAGCAAGCTGATTCACGTAAAGGTAAGGGTTAGGTTTAGGGTTAGGGTTAGGGTTAGGTTAAGGGTTAGGGTTAGGTTTAGGGTTACTTTAAGCGTTAGGGTTAGGTTTAGGGTTAGGTTAAGGGTTAGCGTTAGGTTTAGCATTAGGTTAAGGGTTAGGTTTAGAGTTAGGTTTAAGGTTAGGTTAAGGGTTAGGTTTAGGGTTAGGTTAAGGGTTAGGTTTGGGGGGGTTAGGTTTAGATTTACGCGTTAATTTTAACTTCACCGCTCACAGCGTGCTGTTTTCGTCGCGCTGTGATGACGTCACGTACGCGCTTTCGTCGAGTGCGCTTTAGTCCACCGCGGTTTTGTGGTGGAAGCGTTGAATAGCACCTCTGATGCAAGGATCCAAACTAGAATTATATTTTAAAAAAGCATCTTTACATTGCTTCTGGAAATGTCGACTGATTTAAGAACCCAGAGAAGTCAGTGACAGTACTACAACAACAATTTGTTATTTAATAGTGGTATCCATGTGTACTCCAAGTGGTATGTAAATATACTTATAAGAGTAGCATTCTTATTTCTAAAGGATAACATCTGTTTCTATGTCATACGTGTCTGGAATGCAGAAAGCCACCAATATGAGGAAAATTGTGTCTTGTCAGCTGAGATTACAATAAAGAAGAGAAGCTCAGCTGGAAGTGGGAAAAGTGCACTGGGACAGGCAAAGAAAATGCGAGGATTGCCATGTTCCCGTTTCATCCCAACGACAAGTAATGTAAGAAATAGACTTGGAAATTCTAAAAAAAAATTACCCAATACAACATTTCTCGAAAAGCCTCTGGGCTTCTGCAGACTCTTTAATAATTGGGTCATTAAATAGCTGCTAACACATAAAGCTGTACAATTAGCTCAGAATTTATATTGTGAGCTGTGCATTACAAAATGGTTTAACAAGCACTTATGATATTTGGCTTCTGCTGGCTTAATTTAACTTTTCCAGGTTAATGTCATGCAAAGAGCATTACTTGTCCTTCAGCTACTTTTACCTGAACCTGGTTTGAAATTTATCCAAGAGTGTAATGAAATAAGAAAGGGAGAATGTTGGGAGAAAGGGAGAAAGGGAGGCAGGGAGGGCTGCTTCCCCATTCTCTTCACACAGGTGTAAATCCAGGAAGGCTTAATTAATTTAAGTCAGTGGAGAAAATAAAATAGGACATCAAGGTGATAATATTCTTCTGTGTTTATCGAAATGAGGAAAGCAAGCAAGGCTTGTTGACATAGTCTCTGAACTGCAGCCTCTTTGGTAGTCTCTCTGCACTTCTGCTTCTGAGAAAGGGATGCAGTGGAAGAAAGCATCCTGTGAACTCAGCCAGCATCTGAAATACTGTTGGTTATCAGAAAGAAATATTCAATAGCTGCTGAGGTTCGGAATTGTTTCTCCAAGCCAAGAAGGAAATAATAGTTGGCAATAAACTTTCAAAACCTCCCACTGCTTTTTTTCCAAACAATTTTGAGGAGTGTTTGCATAGATATCAGACTTTCAGGGTTTGGAATGCTCTTCTGTAGCTTGATAACCAGGATGTTTTGCTGCCAAAAAAAGATGGATAGCCTTTACCTAATTCATTGCCTTTGAGCTATGGGTGCATATAAATATACATTGTTCTATCTGTGAACAGGCTTTTCTGCTCCAAACAATTGTTAAATTTCTAATATAAAAATGAAAGCTACTGAACTCTAAAAGTTTTACTTCTAAGTGGGCATGAATAAGATTGCACAGGTAGACTGCAGAACACTCAATTCATTATCCAGGTAGGTATTTTAAGGATACTTAGGTTGGTATATATTATTATTGTGCTGCTCTTTCCCCTTGCTCTACATGGGGCTGCCCTTGAAGAGCATCCGGCGACTTCAGCTAGTCCAGAACGCGGCCGCGCGAGTGATCATGGGCGCACCACGGTTCGCCCATATAACACCAATCCTCCGTGAGCTGCGCTGGCTACCTGTTGATCGTCGGGTGCACTTCAAGGTCTTACTTACCACCTATAAAGCGCTCCATGGTAGTGGATCTGACTATTTGAGAGACCGCCTCCTGCCAATTACCTCCCTGCGTCCCATCAGATCGCACAGAGTAGGCCTCCTCCGAATTCCATCCGCCAGTCAGTGCCGACTGGCGACTACGCGGAGGAGAGCCTTCTCAGTTGCAGCTCCGACATTATGGAACAACCTCCCCGTGGAGATCCGTACCCTCACCACAGTCCAGGCCTTCCGCACAGCCCTCAAGAACTGGCTATCCCGTCAGGCCTGGGGATAGGATTACTCTCACCCCGCCCGAATGTTGAGTGAATGTTGTGTTTTTATGACCAATTTCCTTTAATCACGTTTCTTTTCTTTTTAAGTCTTGTCTTGCACTCCCTTCCCTTTATTGTTGTAAGCCGCCCTGAGTCCCCTCAGGGAAAAGGGCGGCATATAAATTTGCAATAAAACTAAACTAAAACTAAACTTTCTTCTGGATTTTCTGAGTATAAATTGACACCTATAATGGGAAATCCCAGGAGCTGGCAAATGATTAGAAAATGTGAAGGGGATTATTAAAAACTAGACAACCCATGTTCTGTTCATCATTGTTTCATAGATATTTCCTTACTGAAACAGAATATCCTGGGTAGGCAAAAAGCAGTGGGAACAGGAGTGAGGGCTGACTTCTCCATTGAATTACCTTCTAGGCAAGGAGCATCAGAAGTCTTCCTTCCTTCCTTCCTTCCTTCCTTCCTTCCTTCCTTCCTTCCTTCCCTCCCCCCATTCTTTCCTTAATTCGCTGTCATTTTACCATTTTCTCCTTCCTTTCTTCTCCCTTCCTTAGTATGCCAGCTTCTCCATTTACTTTGCTGGTGAGAAGCTTGCAGGGAGAAAGCCAGTAGAGAAGTCAGCAGGAAGTTGCCACAAAGACCAGCAGGCAGGCAAATAGCTATTGCTGGATGGGGGAAGGTGTGTGTGTGTGTGTGTGTGTGTGTGTGTGTGTGTGTGTGTGTGTGTGCTCTACAGATGCCTTGTGCATCAGAGAGCCGTGGGGTGGTATTATAGGTCAGATGAGTGATCAGGGGTATGTGAGATATGCTATAAGGTTGGATAGGGCATGTGGGATTATGGGAAGAGTTAAGAAAGGTATGTTGGAGTCATGGGGGCATGTTAGAAGTGTCACATATGTCAAGTAGAACATGTGGGGGGCATGAGTCAAAAAGAATGTGTGTATATGTGGCATTTTTGTCTGCTTATCAAGTCTTTCCCAAGGACCTAGGATAGACAGAGGATATTTTATAACATTAAAAGCATTGTTGAAGAATGTAAGTTGTTCTAAGTAGAGCTATGGTGATTTTTGTCTTTGCTGATGCTATTTAAGAGGTATTATTATGATTTCAAATCAGAACCAGATAAAAATCTTAATCAAACAAATAACAAATAGCAATCATGTCAGGGAAATACCAAGACAATTATGTATTATATGAAACGTAAAATCAAATGCAGCATTGCAGATCACTCTGTCCCAAGGTCTGCTGAAAAATCTCCCCTAAATGACTATCAGGTTGGATAGGGGTGCTATTCCAGAGGGCAGGAATGATCACAGAGAAGACAATGCTATCTGGAGCATGATGACTCTGCAAGACTTTATCAGAGGGACAGAAATAATCAAAGAGAAGCAATCCTGTGGGAATTTAGACTCTAAACTATGATGAGCTTTATAGGAGACAACCATCTTCTTAATTTGCACCCATAAGTAAAGGTGATTACCGAGACTAAACAAGGGGTAACCTCTAGATTTGACATCAGATGTAGGTCTGAAAGGTCTTCAAGGATACCCCCTCACAGTATGTCCTTGTGCATCAACAGTAGTCCAAACAATAGGTGATCTAAAATGCATTTGGAGTGCCTCCTAATCCAGTTATGATTGGCATGCAAGATGAATCTGTGTTAAGGTCATGTTATACTTAAAAAAAACCTGCAGTTTGGCATTGGGCAGATGTGATCTCAACAGAAAAATAAGTCAAACCTATCACTAAATTTAAGCCTTAATATGGGGTTGTGCATATTTGCAGTGGGACTCTAGCTTAGCTTAGCTATGCTTCTCCTTGTCTGCACTGGAATCTTCTTGCCTGCCCTTCAGTTTCCATAAAATTAATCTCTCCCAATCTCCAAGGAGTTACATTAGGCTCTGAGAACCACTCGTCATCCAGTTCACATCACCCAACCCTCATCAACCAGCATGTGTCCCAGGGAGTTGCATTTAATTAACACTCAGCTTCTTAGGTCCAAAACATTGGTTCTTGTACCAACTATCTAATCCAGGGGTGTCAAACTCAATTTCATTGAGGGCCACATCAGGCTTGTGTTTGATCTCGGGGGCTGGTGTGAGTGTGACTAAGGTTGGTGTGGCCAGTTTGATGTCACTCATGTCGGGATCACCTGTGGTGGCCCAAGTGCTCTGCCAGTGAAAACAGGGTCCCAAGATTCGTTTTCAGTTGCAACAGTCTCCTGTAGCCCTCTGCCAGTGAAAACGGACCTTGCAAGGGCCGCTCATGGCCCTCCTGAGCTCCATTTTCAGCTGCAACGGGCTCCTGAAACCCTCTGCCAGTGAGAATGGAGCTTACAAGGGCCGTGGCCCTCCCAAGCTCCGTTTTGTCTAGCAGAGGCATCACAGGCCATTTGCTGTTTCCAGGGTGGCCCCATGGACCAGATCTAAGCACCCCACAGGATGGATCTGGGCCACAGGTCTAGAGTTTTACACCTCTGATCTACTCATTGGTACTCAGTCTTCCCCTGTCACCACTGCTCATGATTCTCCAAACCAACAAATTACAATAGTGTTTCACCAGCATTCCCAACCTACCAGCCTCACCATGGCTGCTCTCTAGTAAGTGAATCAGCCACTTTGGCCATCATATCCATCACATCTAACATGATCCCAGCCTGCCATCATCTGAGTGCCCAGGTCTCATTGGTCACTTCAAATCCCTGCTATGTCTGGTTACAAGCTTCCAGCTATAACTCAATGGTTTTTCACCAGCCTCTTTCTTCAATCCCAGGTTAGAAATGTCATGTTTCTAACTATATCCCCTATACTAATCATAACCAATGAAACATTTAAAAAGCTACTTTACCTTGTCCCCCAGTTGAGGTTTATTATTTGCTTGTTTTATATTGACACAATGTGTGGCAAGGACTTTAGGAAGACTTAGACGCTTTGGGGGAGTTGAGAGAGGATGGGAAAGATTTTGTCCAGGAGATTTTCATCCTTATTTTTCTTTTTTTCCTCAAAAAGAGCTTACATTTATATATCAACATTGGAAACAATGCAACTAACCAATCATTGAAACACATTTCAGTAAACCAAAGGTACTGATAAATACAAAACCCAACAAAATACAAATAGCAGTATTCCAAAGTTATTTTGGGAATTTGAAGTTTCCAAATTCATTTGGGGTCCCAGGAAGAACACATTGTAGTAGTCCATTTCAGATTTCAGATAGACATACATGAGTGCAGCCAAGCCAGACCATATAAAGAAGTGATGCATCTCATTTGTTAAGAGTGAGCTGCCTGAAATCCCGAAATGATTTTGAATAATAGTGACTCGGGAACAATCAAGGAAAAGGGAGTTTTGTGTTGGGGAATGGTAAATTATTGTCAATCTTAAAATCCTGTGTGAAAATGAACATTATTTTTATTTCATTTTTGCTATTTTGCTATATTCCTTCTTTTCTTCCCTCCTTCTCTCCTTCCCTCCCTCCTTCCTCTATAATATAGTAAAGAAGGCAATAACAGAAAGGGAAATCAATTTCACTTTACTCCTAAAATGAAAGGACAGAATATATTTTCCACTGCACTAAACTAAAGTGTGGTGTTATCTTGCCATCAGCCAAGGGTCCTCGAGTCACCACTTAATAGCATAGGTTGGCAAAGCTTTTTGTTTCCATCTGAAAGTCAGCCAGAACAATGGTCTGCTCCAGGGATCTCAATTATCTCACTGTACAATCTCCTTGTGGGGAGTGTGGCACAGTAAAAATTATGTCTGTCTGTCAATCTGTCTGTCCATCCAACAACCCACCCACCCATCCATCCACCAGCTATCTAGCTATTATAATAGCTATCTATCTATCTATTGTTATTTTTCACCACATCTTTGTTGTACATGGTTTTTAGAAACCAATGGGTATGTGTTTTTTGTGGGGTTTTTTTTGCCAAAAATAATCAGGCAAATCCTATTAAAGTTTCTGCTATAGCAACATCTCTCTTGAAAATCCACTTCTACAGAAACCCATGGATTTTTCTTCCCTTCCTTCCATTTACTATGTTCATCCATATTGATCCAGAAACAGAACAAAAATGCAATATAAGCTGTAAAATCATAAAGTGATTGCCTCCTAAAATTACTCGTAAGACTCCAAGTTTCCATATTCATAAAAAAATGTTTTTCAGTTTTTCAGATGATAAGAACAATTGGGGTTTACTTGTAAATCTCTTTGGACTGCTGGGTGTCCCAGTTTTGTTGGATATCTTGGTTTAAAAATTGAAAGATTAAATTATTCCTTGTTTTGAATTAACACTTTGTGAAAGATACTTATTTTCATATTCCATGACCCAATATACATACATAACAGAATATCTACCTACAGATGAAACAAGCAAACAAAGGGAAAAAAAACCAAACCCACTCACTTTCTTATCTCTTTTCCCTTTCATTTTACCACAGAAGACAAGATCTGGACAGTAGTGGAGCACAATAATACAGAATTGACTCATGTCCACGGATTTGATCCTCAGAAACCATACACCATGAACTTCAGTTACAATAGCAGTGGGAATCAGCTGGAAGCAATAACAAATAATGCTGAATATTGTGAACAGGAGACAATTTACCATTGTAAAAAGTCACGTCTGCTGAATTCCCCAAGTAAGTGCCATCTGTTGAAGTCTTTCTGGGTTTTTTTTTTTGTTTAGTCATTTGTTTTCATTTTTAATGTTTTAGTGTCTGTAATATAGTAATATACATATTCTCCGATAAGATCAAATAATTGAAATGAGAGCATGGCTAAGTTTATTTATTTATTTATATTCTGCCTTTATTATTTCTTTAATAAATAATTCAAAGTGGCCAACATACCTAATACTCCTTCCTCCTCTTTTTTTCTCCACCACAATAACCCTGTGATGGGTGTTGAACTTAGATAGCCCTAAGTCAATAATACAATACGATAATAATACAATAATATCAATACAAAATGATAGGAAGTATAAAATAATATAAAACATTTTTAAAAGCAATGTGTTAATAGAAAATACTACCTTATGTTAGTGACACATATAGTAATAGTGTGATCTTTTAAAAGCAACTTCGGTATGATCAACTTGCTCCATCTACGAATTAAGAGAAAGTGAAAAAGAAAACTCAGAATCTTATAATTATAAATAAAAACTATTGATGTTACCACACATAAATCAAAACTGTTCTTACACAGGACTAACACATGACTCATTAAAAGGCAGCAAAGAGATACAGAAACACTAGTTCTTTTATGACTACTCATGCTATTCATTTAAGTAAATACAGTCTTAATATTTGTAGTAGACAGAATTAAAGCTCTTTCTAAGTAATCAATAGGGCAGAATAGCTAATAATTATGGGGAGTAACAGAACTTCAATCATTAAAGGAGAATGGTTATAAGCACTCTTCACACTTACAACTAATTAGCATGTAATTACCGCTTGGAAGAGCTCTTAAAGAGATAGATGAGTTTTTCCTCAAAATGAAGCTAGACATGTTTATGAAAAATGTGTTATTATACATTTGCAATTTAATACTTGGCAGCTGAAATCAGGAACTCTTGAGATGGTTTCGACTGAAATATTAAGTATATCTCACAAAGGATTCAATATTAGTCTAACAAAACCAATCTTTTTTTCTTTATTTGTTTTTATCTCATATTCATTATTTTTATAAGTAACTCAAGGCAGAGAACTTACCTAATACTCCTTCTTTTCCTGTTTTCTCCACAACTCTGTGAAGTGGGTTGGGCTGAGAGAGAGAATGAGTGGCCCAAAGTTACACAACCAGCTTTCATGCCTAAAGTGGGATTAGAATTCATAATCTCCTGGTTTCTAGCCTTAACTTCTTGACCAACTTCTTGAACTTTTCTTAGATCAAACAGGGCTCTTCTTCTTCCTTAACTGGCTCATTAAGTTAGCTCTATGTCTCAAAGAAGAAAGTGAAATCAGATCTAAGCTCTGCAGCTTAATCACAAAACCAAGCTAAAGTGGTTAAAAATAAAATAACAGACCAATAATGATGTGTCAAAAGTGATTTTATATGTGCTTCAAATGATAATTTTCATGCCATCATCCCAAATAGTATTTGTCAGTTGTCTACATCAGGTGTTGTTATATAAAACATGGTCTTCTATCTTCTGAGAATATTTAATGGCTGTCAGATGCATCTTCTACAATGTAATTATCACTTGACTAATTAAAATTTTCATTTTGAGAATGATTGCCTACAACCTATTCATGATGCTGCCTTGTTTCTTCCCAGCAAAGCTGACACTTGGTTGCTGTTGTTTTTTTGCATATTTTTTAAAAAAGTCATCTTACATGGAAGGAATCAAGAAATGTGTAATGCAAATATATAATTGTCATCAAAGGAGAAATGTTAAATGGCTTACAGTATGTTATTACCAGAAAATGCTTCAACTGATATACATAAGTGGTTCTTCAGAAAATGGGACAGATATTTTCAAAGTTCAAAGGGATGAATTAATAGTCACCTTTCTAGACTTTATTTAATCAAAGCTATGTATATCTTACACTGCAAGATGCTCAGATTGTTTAGGTTAAGGTATGCCATAAATAAGCTATTTTGGGACTTGAACAAATGTGATCCTTGAAAGCATGCTGTTTTCGGGTAGTCCTCAGGTTACAACCACAATTGAGCCCAGAATTTCTTCTATTAAGCAAGACAGTTGTTCAGTGAATTGTCCCCCATTTTACGACCTTTATTGCCATTGTTGTTAAGCTAATCACTGCAATTGTTAACAACACAGTTGTTAAGTGAATCTGGATTCCCCATTGACTTTGCTTGTCAGAAGGTTGCAAAAGGGGAACACATGACCCTAGGACACTACAACCGCCATTAAGTACATGGCAGTTGCCAAGCATCCAAATTTTGATCACGTGACCTGGGATGCTGCAGGGATACTGATCAGTGTTCAGTGCTGTTGTAACTTCGAATGGCTGCCAAATGAATGGTTGTAAGTCAAGGAATACTTTTATTATATATTCTTTCTTTTATCCTTTGTTGTTTGACTTAATAGATAATATTTACTCTGGGCTCTTAGTTTGCTTTCATCTTGCTCTAATTCCCCCAATTTGATGCCTTCTTCATCTTGCTAGGTAGCAGAAGCTACCACAGAAAACCAAGATAAAACTGTTCTAATCTACGCATTATAAGAGCTTTCAGGATTTTTTTTCCCTTTGCAGTACCTTAAACTGTTTAGCACTTATTGGTGTTGGATGTGCATGTCTTAATTCTTCAGTTCACCCAAACTTCCTCACTTCTTCATTGGGTCTGCCTTGCTGCTATCAACATTAAATCCCAAAAAAACTGTCACCATTGATGTTTGTTTGTTTGTTTGCTATTTCTTCTCATCTGTTCTGCTCTAAATTTCCCAGTGAATTTAGTAGGCCATGCACATGCTTCTTTGAGGGGAGAATTGAGGATTTCATGTAGAAATGTCTTCTGTCCATCCACATTTTGGGACACAGATAGTTTGATTTGGAAAGATGGTTGCTGAGGCAGGCAGGCAGCTAGGAAGGAAGGAAGGAAGGAAGGAATAGCAATAGCAGTAGACTTATATACCGCTTCATAGGCCTTTCAGGCCTCTCTAAGCGGTTTTTACAGAGAGTCAGCATATTGCCCCCAACAATCTGGGTCCTCATTTTACCCACCTCGGAAGGATGGAAGGCTGAGTCAACCCTGAGCCGGTGAGATTTGAACCGCTGACCTGCTGATCTAGCAGTAGCCTGCAGTGCTGCATTTAACCACTGCGCCACCTTGGCTCAGGAGGGAGGGAGGGAGGGAGGGAAGGAAGGAAGGAAGGAAGGAAGGAAGGAAGGAAGGAAGGAAGGAAGGAAGGAAGGAAGGAAGGAAGGAAGGAAGGAAGGAAGACAGGCTTTGGAATCAAGTTTTTTTACTATTTGTCCGAAGATGGGTGTTATACACTGAGTTCGCTTTGCATGAAAAAGAGATTTAAATTCATGTTATCCAAAGTATCTGTGATAATATGTTTTATTGAAGACTGTATATAAAATCACAAATCTATGAAAGGATAGTAAATATTAGGTAAACAAAATAATTTAGAATGAAAAAAAAAACGTAAAAATGGTTTTAAACTAAACCAAATTAAAATAGGCAGATTCCCTCTGATGTAATGAAAACTGTTGAGGGACATTGCTTTTCACTGAGTGAAAGTTTTGTTAGCATTCATGGGGTGCTGAAGGTGGACATATTTTTCCACAAGTGTTTCAGTCATATGATGAATTCTTATCATATATCATTCAAATTAATACTTTCTTTATATGTCCATAGAAAAAACATTAAGTTAAATACATGATTGATAAACTTTTCCTCAAATCAGATTTGACTCTTGTGTTTTCATAGACAGATCCATTACGTTTTCTTGGTAACTATTTTCATTGTATTTTCCTCCTTCAAATATGCCTACTCAATGCTTCCCCTAAAACCCTATTATCTAAATATAATTTAATCTCAACATATACCCCATTGTGATTTTTAACACAGGAATTACAATACATTACAAACCCAAAAGGCAGTTATTAAATCCCAATCCACAGAAACATACCAATGAATTTAGGCTACACTAGAATTCACAGAGTATGTCCCTCAAGCAAATTTGATGTTAACATTATCCATTTGCAAGAGGATCAGCTAAGGAACATATTACCACTTCTTAAAATGATTAAAGTGGCAAAGCCACTAAGATCTGGCTGCTCCGGCAGGCTGGGGGGCTGTTGAAATAGCCAGCCCCACGGGAACTATGAATGTTGTGTATTTTAAATTGTTGTTTGTCTATTTGTCTATTTATCCCCTTCCTTTGTTTATTGTAAGCCGCCCGGAGTCCTTCGGGAGTGGGTGGCATACAAGACCAATAAAATACAAATACAAATACAAATTAACAACTTGCAAGGTGTAATTTAGCAACAAGGTAATTTGGAAAAAGATTCTTGAAAAATTATTTTTCACCGTCTTGCAATGACTAAAGGTTTGCTGTAGTGTTACCATGCTTTTATGCTTGTGTGACATTTTAATCTGGTCTATGTAGATTGATGAAGCTTTTCAGGATGTGATGGGTGGATTCAACTAATTTTTGGGGTTATATTGTTCAAATGCAATATTTGAAACCTATAAGATATGATTCTGTGTTTAAGTGAAGATTGACTGGTTTTTGTAGAAGTTCACTTTTTTTAAATTATAGGTAAGGTGACCAGACGTCCCGATTTCAGTGGGACAGTCACGCTTTATAACAATTAGTCCCGTGTCCTGGGGCGTTTTAAAAAAGTCCCGATTTTCTGGCTTCATGTTGAAAGCCCAGTGGATTTGCTTAAGAAATCCTAACCGGGGCAAGACAAAAGACACCCTGTCTAATCCCTCTCTCTGTCTCAGTACTTTCATTGAAGATATTAAAACGTTAAAGCAACAAAACGGACACCCCCCGCACCCCTTTTACCTCATTTTGTAAGAAAAAATGACCAAGTACCATAGAGCTCCAGGAAACACTTTGCCTAGTAGCATCTGTTCCTTCCTGGATTTCCCGGATGGGAGGGGCACGGAGGTTGGAGGTCGGCTCGTGTGGGAAAAAATGGTGGCTCCTCATTTTTATTTGAAAAATATTTCCCTGGGACTATTTCACCATTTTAATTTGCTCAGTTCTTTGTATTAATATCTATATCATTCTGGATTGGCTTTGAGTTCCTGCCTGCTGGTAAGTGAGCTGGGTTTTTTTCTTTTATTTTTTTAATGTAGTTTAAAATAATGTAGGTTTTTAAAAATGTGCAGCTGCTGTTTTTTTATTCAAAACAATATGTGTAACACTATGATGTGCCATGGAAAAATCATTGAATTGATATTTACCAGGAAAGCAAATATGAAGCCTTCCTGTGGAGCAATTGTATACTTCTGGTTACCAGATGTTAGCAACAAACAACAAAGAGATGACTATCACCTAATTTTGCCAACATGATGAGATATCCTGGACTATTTGCCTAGTAGCTGTTGGAGACAGAATGCAGGACTAAATTGAGGCAAATATCTGTAGTAGCAAGAATGGTTTTTGTTCCCAAAGCAAGGTTAAAAAAAAACCCTGAAAGAACAAAAGGGTTTTTTAGGGTATTTTCCTGATCAAAACTATAATTGTTTCTGCATGACACCCTTAATCACAAATAGCCAACTACACTTCATTCTAAATAGTTTTATTTCCTTTATTGTATGTGATTACTCAAGTCCAAAAACTGAGTTAATTGGATAAACTCAGCTCCACAATTTACTAAATATACAGTTACAGGAATTTCATCTATAGTATGCTGTCTCTTAGGGTTTATTGAACATAGGAGAATAATATGAGAGGGATTTGATGTAAAATAAGCTCTTTTAATGAATTCAAAATCAACGCAGCAGACAAGACATGGGAGTGAACATAATACACACTTTAACAATATTTTTTTTCTTTTAGCCATCAAATACTGCAGCAAGTGTGTCAGTAATAAAAGCAAGACAGGCATAGGATTTTCCAGCCAGGTTAATTTTACTTTTTTATGGTTTTGATGTTGTATTTAATTTTATCTGTATTAGAAACTTATGAAGGCTGTGCAACATTTTGAGGTGGTATAGAGTATGTAAAGGCATGAATACAGTAGAACCTCTGGTCACAACCATAATTTGTTACATAACTTTGGTCGCAAAGTGATTTGGTCATGAATTAAACCTAATTTTGGAAATTTGGCGCTTACAAAAAAAATGGTGCAGAAGGGGAAATCAGCACCGGGGGGGTGGATGTGAATATTTTGGTCAGAAGCGTTCGTGACCAGAGGTTCTACTGTATAACATCTTCGTTATATTTAGACTAGACTAATACTATAGACTATTTAAAAAAAGATTCTATCCAAAATACAAAATACCAGCTGCGGTTATTCACTTAAGAACTGTGGCAAGAAAGGTGGTATAGTGACCAAAGTTACAATGGCATTGAAAAAAGTGACTGATTACCATTTTCACACTTAGCGACCATTTTCACACTTAGCAACCGTTGCAGCATCCTCATGATCACGTGATCAACATTTTGATGTTTGGCTACAGTTTCAATTTATATTTGTAAATTGTAGTTATGTTGAAATAAAAAAATATTACAATACTATTTTTGCGTTGTATGAAAATTTTTGTTGCTCCGTACATTTTTAATCAAGCCCCCCCCCCCCCCCCGGTCAAAGGTATCCCTCTTTACCAATCTGAAAATCTGGTCACCTTAATTATAGGACATAGAAAATTTGTAGACATTATGATAACCTTTCCATTCATTAGGCAGCAATCACATGCCTCTTTCTGAATATTAGTTGTGAATATATTAATTCACACTAGTTCATATGATTAATTTCCCAACGGATTTCCTATTTTAAGAAAATGTTGGTTTATGTAAGAGAACTGTAGGGGTTTCCCCCTATCTCTCTCTTGTTTCTTTTATACAAATAAAATAAAACAAAAGTATATTTTTAAAAAACTGGAAAGAGCAACTTCATAATTGTTGATAATATTTGGTGGGGGGTTGGTCAATTTTATATAGGGAGACTTACAACAAAGTTAAAAACAGTCAAATTAATAAGTAGTAAAATATTATTATGATGGTAAAAAATTCAAAACCTACAAAAATGAAGCTGAACAAGAAGACCAGTGGTTGGTTCCTACCAGTTCAGAGTGGTTTGGCTGAACTGGTAGTGGTTTTGTGGCCTGGGTCGCTGGAACTGGCAGCAACCCAGGCCTGCCTTGCCTCCAAACTCATTTTCCTATGGTGGCGCCATCTGGATTTTCAGTTCTGCGCATGCATAGAACAATTTTCATTGTACATTTTTTCCATTTTTAACGTTCTGCTCATGCGCAGACCTATTTATGGGCAGATTTTTGCATGCATTGAACCGGCAGTAATGCCAGAAGCAACCCACCCCTGAAGAAGACATATTAGGTGAGGAGATGTTAATAATACAGGAGTCATCTCAATTCTTCCCTGGTCCACTGGAATATGAATATTTTTTGATAGATTTTGACAACCTTCCAAAGGTCAAAAGTGAAGAAGCCAATCTTACTCTGGGGAAAGGTATTTTGCAAAGAGGGCACCATAGCAGAAAAGTCCCACTACTTGGGACCTGGCAATGGTGCCTACAAGGCATGTATTATATAATGTTGGATGATGCAATGGTCTCCATAAAGGAAAATGAAAAGTCACTGAATGTGAACAATCCAATAGAGAAGATATCTTCACAGAATATTTTAGAGTACATAAGATGCTAATGAAGATGCTAGTTTTATATTGTACCAGAACAGCCTTCCCCAGCTTTGTGCTTTTCAATATTCTAAGAATTTTAATTGCCACATATAATGTAAGGAGAAATTTAGGTTGACCAAGCAGATGGAAGGAGATAGATCAATTCTTTACAAGTAGAATCAGCTGGAAAGCAGACACACATAATTGGATTTGGCTGTTGTCCAAACAAAGACAATCTTTTATAGGCTGTTCAAGTCAAATGTTGCAACTAAAGTGCTTGCACAGACAGTCATTTTGTACCTTGAAAGGACATCATAAACCAAGGAACCTTGCAACTTATAACTCCCAGCTGGCTTCTCAGATGACACAGAAGAGTACAGATTTAAAATTACAGGATTCTAACACTAGTTGCTGTTGGTCCATAACTTGCTGAAAAAGAAGATAGGTTAGTGCAGAAGTAAATTCTTGCATGGTGATTCTAAAAATTGAAGAATGGTCAAATTTATTACAGCTTTCTAAGATTTATTTACACATGGAATATATAGTAAGAAAATTGAATATATGCGGGAGTGTGCTGAAGCCCACTTGTATCATAAAAGTCAATTGTTGATATATTTTTTAGAGTTTAGTGAACTAGTTGAGTAGAGCTGAGTGCTTGACCACAATGAAGCCAGAAGAAGCAGTTGTTACACATTTATTTAGCACACATTTACACATATTTTTAAAGTACAATGATTTGGAATCTTTGAGTTTGAAACCAAACAGGAGGAAAGATTAAACTGGAGACTATATATAGACTACATTAGCCATTTAACTATAATATTTGTTCAATTCTTGCTTAACCCAAATAACACTGATTGTTGAATGTGAATATCTGTTTTACCTCATTCTAAAAAAACTAGATGTTTTGGGACTCTAAACTTTAAGTACCAGATCTTAACTATATTTAGAAGCATCAAGAGAAGGAGACTCTATTTAACTAAGTGTTACATTTCTGTATATTATCTTAACAATTTTAATAAGCACTTCAAAAAAATACACTTCAGACATGGAAAACATTTCATACCTACAGTATCACAGATACAAGATTCACAGAGTGTCATATATAACACCAAAGTATATTGTTATAAAATATTCAATAGGGCCTGATAGGTAATTTATACTTGAAATTTAAATAAACAAAATATTTTTGGTTCTACAATTAAAAGATCGACCTTGAGCTGCAGAATTCAGGTCTGCTTTTTGACAAATTGCTCATGAAATGTAATCACTTCTGTCCAGTTAAAATGGTTCAATCTGTTCAGAATTGCTGTGGCAAAATATTGTTTTCTTTCATAGCTGAAATAATGGCTGGTTAAGTGCTCATACTTATCAGTTTAGTACAATTTGTGGCTTAATCCTTTTGTTGACATGGAGATGTCTTAGCCTATATACACATAAAGGCACATGCACACACACAAACACACCCTTTTTTTTTTTTTTTACAAATATTACCTTTTTTGTCGCAAAGGTGCTTTTTTCAAGAGGCAACTAGACTTTGTCTTTTTTCTTTGAAGACATTTTGCTTCACATCCAAGAAGCTTCTTCAGCTCTCTTCAAATGCCTTCAAAGAAAAAAAAAACAGATGCTCCTTTTTAAAAAAATCTCCTTTGAGAGATTTAGAAAAAAAGGCATATTAAACATGGTACAACGCTTTTTGGAAAAATAATAATTGACTTTTATGAATTATACCAAAACATAATGGAAAAAATACTGGAGGGGGGCATTCAGATTGAGTTTGGATGTTGTCATTGCATTCTCCCAAAGACCCCAAAAGTCTTTAGTGTTCTGCATTAAGAGAGGCTTTGAAATAAGTTTCCTTAGATATTTTTATTAATATATTCACGTTTAGGCAGATTGGAGGAATTACAACAAAGAAACACATTGAAGTCCTCCCCTGCCAAGTGAAATATCTGAATTCTCTTTATCAAAACTGAGACTCAATCAAAATAAGGTACAAGTTAAGGATCACATGTTTCATGAAAAAGATCTCACAATGGTTTTGTCTACAGTAGAAAGTACAGTATTTCTGTTTTATTTTCCTTTTATTCAGCTTGTATCAATTAATGAGGCAATTTTATGGGTGGCAATTTACTGATGGGAAAGCAAATGTGAAAAAAGTTCCTGGACTGTACAATATTCCCTCTCCACTCTTCCATTTTCTAATGTTATGTTTAATATTCATCTGGCAAGCTTTACTTATTGACTGTCAGCCCCTTCAGGTGGACAAGGTCAAGAAACAGGTTGTGGCAGGGATTCCAGGAATACTTTTTATGATTATGAAAAGTATAATTACAATATAATTTGAAAGGTGCTTTCCCTCTTTACACCACACCACATCACAGTGGGGTCTCACATCTGATTTGTGTTGGACGCACTGAGGGACTTCCAGGTTGAAAGGATTAGCTGGTGACATCACTGTTGCTGAGGAGTCCCAGATGGAGGCTCCTTTCATGTCCCTGGCAGGAGTTGGAGCAAAGGATGGGTACGCATTCTATCCCACAGCAACACTCATTCTCAAATATGGGATTACTAACCTCTAACCCAGCATCCTAACCAATGGTGGGTTTCAAAATTTTTTAGAACCTCTTCTGTAGGTGTGGCCTGCTTTGTGGGAGTGGCTTGCTGGCCATGTGACCGGGTGGGTGTGGCTTGCCAGCCATGTGACTGGGTGGGCATGGCCAACTTATAAAATGTAGTGAAACTCACTTAACAACGCTCTTGTTTAGCAACCAAAATTTTGGCTCAGAAACTCTGGCATTGAAGTGTGCAAGTCTTAAAGTTGTCAAGTTACAAGACCCTTGCACCCCTAACCCTTTAGAAAAAAAAACCAGGGATGTTCAAACTTGACAGCTTTAAGACTTGGGGTCTTCAACTCCTAGAATTCCTCCTCTCGCTCTTCATCTTGATGATGTGCGGACGAGTGGGGGGAGGGAGCTGGAACCGCTTCTAAACGGCACTGTAGATTTGTGGAACCTCTTCTACAGAAGAGGTTAGAACTGACAGAAACCCACCCCTGATCCTAACCATTCCAGCCAACACCTTAAAGTGGGCTTATTCATCTTTCCCCTTAATTGCTTGTTCATTCCTGTTCTGTTCCCAAGGTCAGATCTGATCTTTCACACTGACAAATTAAGGGCTTTCTAGGTGCTGTTGAAATTTTCTGCTTAAAGCAAAGGCAGCTGCAATGCAAGGATCAAGTCCAGAGAGTGGACATGGAAATTCAGGTACTCCTCAATCAAAATTTCCATTACTAAGCAAAACATTTCTGAAGTGAGTTGTACCATTGTATCACTTGTTTGCCATAGTTTTTAAGCAAATAACTTATTAAGTTATTTAATTTATTAAGTTATTAAGTTATTAAGCAAAACATGCAGCCTTATGCTAATCCAGCTTCTCCCATTGATTTTGCTTGGCAAAAACTGTCTGGGAAGGTCACAAATGGTACTCACGTGATCCCAGCCTGCTGCAACCATGATAAATACATGCCAGTTGCCAAGTGTCTGAATTTTAATCACATAACCATGGGGATGCTGTGATGGCTGTAAGAGTGAGGATCAGCCATAAAAATTTTTTCCCCAGTGCTGTTGTAACTTTGAATGGTTGTAATAGTTGAAACAATGGCTGTAAGTCAAAGACTATCTGTGGGCAATTAATAAGGGGTGTCCAAAAGAAAGAAGGTGACTAGAAAGACATTGTTGCAGCAAATAGTTGTTGAGCCAGAATGCAGTACAAAAAAAAATGCCATTGCTTTCCAATCTAGTTTTCTTCAATTTTTATGGTGCAGCAAGTCCTGTGAAGACTCACTTATCACCACTTGTTAGTAAGCAAATGTGTTGATGGAGCACATCAACTACAGGAAAGGATTTTGCTTTGCTGAAACTTCAAGTGAAATAGTAGTTTGGTATGCCATGGCACTTTCTACTTGATGAGCTGGCCAAAACATGTTGTTTCTCTCATTAATGATGGCTTTTGTGCATACTCAGAAGTCATATCTTTTCAGCTAGCATTTCATGGAGATGGAGGAACCTATCTGCATGAGGTTCTTTCTTTCTTTCTTTCTTTCTTTCTTTCTTTCTTTCCTTCTTTCCTTCTTTCCTTCTTTCCTTCTTTCCTTCTTTCCTTCTTTCCTTCTTTCCTTCTTTCCTTCTTTCCTTCTTTCCTTCTTTCCTTCTTTCCTTCTTTCCTTCCTTCCTTCCTTCCTTCCTTCTTTCTTTCTTTCTTTCTTTTCTTCTTTCCTTTTCTTTCTTTCCTTCTTTCCTTCCTTCCTTCCTTCCTTCTTTCTTTCTTTATTATTTATTTATCTATCTATCTATCTATCTATCTATCTATCTATCTATCTATCTATCTATCTATTTATTTATTTATTTGCATTGCTAGCTGAAAGCCTCATGAAAGCAAACTGGCTGGCTGCCACAGTCCAGAGATACAGTATATAAACTTTTAGAAGCAAAGAATCATTTTTATCTATAGTTAAAGATGACTACTATAATGTAGTCAAGGCTTGACATGGGTTGAGACCAGGAATCCAATAGACAAACCACAAAGCCAAGGGAAAAGCCAAGTGACATGATGAAATGGAATCAAGACTCAGAGCACAGCATGATAAGGCAAAATAAACAGAGCTGAGACTTGAAAGGTTGTTTTCAGCAATTTCTCCCAAGGAATGAGATCAATAAATCAGCCATGCTGAGCCTCCATCCAGTGCATGTTATTCACCAGAGTCTGCCTCTTGGCTGATCCCACTGGCCTGTGGAGCTCAGTCCTCTGCCCTCAGATCCTTAAGATTCGCCTCTGCTTGGGCCTGGGTGGATGAACCTCAGACTCTGAGAAGTGGGCTTAGGCAGGAGTCTTGGGCCTTGCTAGATCTGATCAGTCAGGGTGTAGTCCTGGACTCTGACTGAGCTGGTTGGCCCCTCCAGGATGGTTATCCTTAGAAGCCCCTGGTTGTATTATTTCCTCCATCATCCAAAAAGTGTCCAGCAGAGCCATAGCAGATGAGGTGAAGGTGCAAAAATGGTGCTTCCATGAGGTGAAGCACTTTATAAAGTCAGAGTACCCATTAAAAACAGAATGGTTCCAATTTTCTTTACCAATAGAGACTGTACAATCACCCCATTAATATGAAGAACTGAGGGGGAAGAGGTGATGCCAAAACACCCCTTCACTGAGTGCAGAAGCAGAAGTGGATGGGAGCCCGGATTCGCCTCTCGTCCCAGAGTGTATGGTACGAATGGCCTGCCGGGGAGAACAGGGGCCGTGGGAGGGGAGGAGGGGTCTACGGGGATGAGGATGGGCCGGAGCATCCCGGTCATGTTTGGGAGAGGCAGGTACGATGGGAGTTACAGGGCTAGCCATTACCAGGGAAGGAGGGTTTGCTACGTCACAGCTATCCCTCCTTCCGGCCCTGATAGCTCAACTCAAGGACCAGGTGGCAAGAGATGTCAGGTTGTCTGACAGGTAGTCTCAGGTTGCTGTTGCTAAATGCCAGGTCTGTGATTCATAAAGCTCCCCTCATCCGGGACTTAATATTAGACGAGGGGGCAGACCTGGCATGTATTACTGAAACCTGGCTGGGCCACGAGGGAGGAGTCCCTCTCTCAGAAATGTCCCCAGAAGGGTTTCAGGTGCTCCACCAACCACGACGCCAAATAAGGGGTGGGGGAGTGGCAGCCATCATCCGAGAGTCATTAGTCCCTCTTGGGATCCCTGCTCCGGAGACTGTCAGGTGTGAGTCCCTTCTGGTGAAGTTGGACCTAGGGGGTCAAGTGGGCTTGTTTCTAATGTACCTTCCTCCCAGCTGCATTACAACAGCCCTGCCTGTGCTCCTTGAGTCAGTAGCCAGATTTGCGGTTGAGTTCCCCAGACTGATAGTACTGGGGGATTTCAACCTGCCATCTGTGGGTGAACGCTCGGATGGAGCACAGGAGTTCATGGCTTCCATGACAACCATGGATTTGACCCAGGTAATTCAGGGTCTGACTCATACAGCGGGTCACACGCTCGACTTCGTGTTTCTCTCGGGACAGTGGAGACGTGGAATTGAAGGGCATAGAAATCTCACCCTTGTCATGGTCAGATCACTTCCTACTGAGGCTTGATTTTCGGAAACTACTCCCCCACTGCAGGGAGGGGGAACCAATTAAGTGGTTCCGCCCCAGGCGCCTGATGGACCCTTTGGGATTTGAGACGGCACTTGGAGAGTTACCTGACTCCCTTGCCCACAATCCGGCAGAGTCCTTGGTCGCAGCTTGGAATGTAGCGGCGGCTGAGGCATTGGACTGGATTGCACCTTTGCAGCCTCTCTGCGGCAGTGGATCCAGGAGGGCCCCTTGGTTTACCGAGGAACTCCGGGAGATGAAGCACCAAAAGAGATGCCTAGAGCAACATTGGAGGGCTAGTAACTCAGAATCTGACCGAACACAACTAAGAGCCTTTATTAGGACTTATTTAGTGGTGATACGGGCGGCAAAATGTGCTCATTTTTCCGCTCTTATTGCGTCCGCAGAATCTCACCCGGCCGCCCTGTTTAGGATAACCCGCTCCCTCCTGAAAGGGAGGGATGTGGGAGAGCCCTTACAGGGAATAGCTGAGGAATTTGTTCAGTTTCTATCGGACAAAGTCGCTCAGATTTGGACGGACCTGGACTCCACTTGGACAGTACCAGCAGAGATGCTGGTGGAGGGGCTTGATTGGATTTCGTGGAGCGAGTTCCAGCTTGTCGCTCCTGAGGAAGTGGACAAGGCCATGGGACCGGTGAGTGCCTCCTCCTGCTTACTGGACCCATGTCCCTCCTGACTGGTCTCGACCAGCAGGGAGGTAACACGAGGCTGGCTCCAGAGGATTGTTAACACCTCTCTACAGGAGGGATCTTTCCTGCACCCTCTGAAGGATGCGGTGGTAAGACCCCTCCTTAAGAAGGCTTCTGTGGACGCAGCTATCCTTAACAACTACCGTCCAGTCCCTTTTGTAGGGAAGGTTGTTGAGAAGGTGGTGGCCTTTCAACTCCGATGGACCTTGAATGAAGCAGACTATCTAGATCCCTTTCAGTTGGGTTTCAGGTCTGGTTACTGCACCGAAACTGCTTTGGTCGCGCTGACCGATGATCTCTGGTGGGCCATTCCTCTATCCTGGTGCTTCTTGACCTCTCAGCTGCCTTCGATATCATCGACCATGGTATCCTTTTGCGACAGTTGCAGGAGGTGGGAGTGGGAGGCACCGTTTCACGGTGGTTCTCCTCCTACCTCTCGGACAGGTCGCAGTCGGTGTTGGTTGGAGGACAGAGGTCGAACAAGGTTGCACTCAATCCAGACAAGACCGAGTGGCTATTGATGTTGCCTCCCAAGGATAGTCCAGATATTCCATCCCTTAGCCTGGGGGGTGAAATCTTACATCCCTCAGAGAGGGTCCGCAACTTGGGTGTCCTCCTGGATTTGCAGCTGACATTAGAACACCATCTGTCAGCTGTGACCAGGGGGGCTTTTGCCCAGGTTCACCTGGTGCACCAGTTGCGGCCCTACCTGGACCGAGAGGCACTTTGAATGGTCACTCATGCCCTCATCACCTCAAGGCTTGATTACTGTAATGTGCTCTACATGGGGCTGCCCCTGAAAAGTGTGCGGAGACTACAGTTGGTCCAGAATGCAGCTGCGCGAGCGATATCGGGTGTACCTAGATACACCTATGTTACACCTATCCTCCGCGAGCTGCACTGGCTTCCTGTCGGTCTCCGAACGCGCTTCAAGGTGCTGGTCATCACCTTTAAAGCCCTACATGGATATCTGAGAGAGCGCCTCCTGCCACATACCTCCCAACGGCCGGTAAGATCTCACAGGTTGGGCCTTCTCCGGGTGCCGTCAACCAGACAATGCTGGCTGGCGGCCCCTCGGAGGAGGGCCTTCTCTGTAGCTGCTCCGGCCCTGTGGAACAATCTACCCGTAGAGATCCGGACCCTTCCCACTCTCTTGGCCTTCTGAAAAACCACTAAAACCTGGCTATTCCAGCAGGCCTGGGGCTCTTGACTTCATGAACGAGGTCCAGCCCCACCTAGACTGAATGTATGGTGTGTTGTTTTTAAACTTGTTTCTCTTTTCTATTTTTAACTTTTATTTTTTATCTTGTTTTTGTAAGCCACCTGGAGTCCTACGGGATTGGGCGGCATATAAATTTATTAAATTACAATTACAATTACATGTATTTCCTGCTCTTCTGTACATTTGTTTGTTTGTTTTTTAAGCATGCAACATGAATAATCTCAGGTGGCATACTTGGCTAAGCAATTTCAGTAAAATTGTCATCGTCCAAAGGTCTTTAGTTCCTCGTAGGATCCCTGCTCCGGAGCTTGTCGGGTGTGAGTCCCTGTTGATGAAGTTGGACCTTGGTGGTCAAGTGGGTTTGTTGCTAACGTACCTACCTCCCAACAGCATTGCAACAGCCCTCCCCTTGCTCCTCGAGTCAGTAGCCGAGTTGGCAGTAGAGTTCCCCAGGCTTATGGTTCTGGGGGATTTCAACCTGCCTACACTTGGTGAACGCTCTGACGGGGTGCAGGAGTTCATGGCTTCCATGACAGCCATGGACTTGACCCAAGTAATTCGGGGTTCAACTCATTCAGCGGGTCACACGCTTGACCTCGTATTCCTTTCGGAGCAGTGGAGATGCGATCTAGAGTTGAAGGGCATTAAAACCTTGCCCTTGTCATGGTCTGATCACTCCTACTGAGGCTTGACTTTCGGAAACCAATCCCCCACTGTAAGGAGGGGAAACCGATTAGGTGGTTCCGCCCCAGGCGCCTGATGGACCCTATGGGATTTCAGATGGTGCTTGGAGAAATGCCTAACACTATCGTCCACAATCCGGTGGAGTCCTTAGTCACTGGCTGGAATACAGCGGTGGCGGGGGCTCTAAACCGTATTGCGCCTTTGCGACCTCTCCGAGGCAGCGGATCCAGGAGGGCCCCTTGGTTCACCGAGGAACTCCAGGAGATGAAGCGCCAAAAGAGATGCCTAGAGCACCGCTGGAGGGCCAGTAAATCTGAGTCAGACTGAGCACTGATGAGAGCCTTTATCAGAGCCTATCTTGTGGCAATACAGGCAGCGAAATGCTCACATTTTGCCACCCTTATTGCATCCACTGAATCGCGCCCAGCCGCCTTGTTTAGAATAACCTGCTCCCTCTTGAAAGGGAGGGATGCGGATGACCCTTTACAAGGTAGAGCTGAGGAATTTGTTCAGTATTTAACGGATAAAGTCGCTCGGATTCGGGCAGACCTGGACTCCAATTGCACAGTACCAGCCGAGGTACTGGGGGAAGGTCTTGAGCGGAGTTTATGGATTGAGTTTCAACTTGTCATGCCTGAGGAAGTGGACAAGGCCATGGGAGCGGTGAGCGCCTCCACTTGTATACTGGACCCATGCCCCTCCTGGCTGGTCTCGACCAGCAGGGAGGTGACACGCGGCTGGATCCGGATGATTGTTAACACCTCTCTCTGGGAGGGAATTTTCCCGCTGCTCCTAAAGGATGTGGTGGTGAGACCCCTCCTGAAGAAACCGTCTCTGGACCCAGACATTTTGAGCAACTATCGTCCAGTCTCCAACTTCCCCTTTGTTGGGAAGGTTGTTGAGAAAGTGGTGGCCTCTCAACTCCGACAGCCCTTGGATGAAACCGATTATCTAGATTCCTATCAGTCTGGTTTCAGGCCTGGTTACAGCATGGAAACTGCTTTGGTCGCGCTGGTCGATGATCTCTGGCGAGCCAGGGATAGGGGTCACCCCTCTATCCTTGTGCTTCTTGACCTCTCAGCGGCCTTCGATACCATCGACCATCGTATCCTTCTGCGACGGTTACGAGAGGTGGGAGTGGGAGGCACCGTTCTTCAGTGGTTCTCCTCCTACCTCTCGGACAGGTCACAGTCGGTGTTGGTCGGAGGGCAGAGGTCGACCCCGAGGCCCCTCAATTATGGGGTGCCGCAGGGCTCGGTCCTGTCCCCCCTCCTATTTAACATCTACATGAAGCCGCTGGGGAAGATCATACGCCGGCACGGGATTAAGTACCACCAATACGCGGACGATACGCAGCTGTATCTGTCCGCCCTGTGCCAACTCAGCGAAGCAGTAGAAGTGATGTGCCAGTGCCAGGAGGCTGTTAGGGGCTGGATGGGAGCAAACAAGTTGGCACTCAATCCAGACAAGACTGAGTGGCTTCTCATGTTCCCTCCCAAAGATTGGCCAACTATTCCATCTCTCAGGCTGGGGGATGAAATTATACGCCCCTCAGAGAGGGTCGGCAATTTGGGAGTCCTCCTGGATCCCCAGCTGACTTTAGATCACCATTTGTCGGCTGTGACCAGGGGGACCTTTGCCCAGGTTCGCCTGGTGCACCAATTGCGACCCTACCTGGATCGGGAGGCCCTTCAGACAGTCACTCACGCCCTTGTGACCTCAAGACTGGATTACTGTAACGCGCTCTACATGGGGCTGCTCTTAAAGAGTGTTCGAAGACTTCAGTTAGTCCAGAATGCAGCCGCCCGAGCGATTGTGGGTGCACCTAGGTACATCCATGTCACACCTATCCTCCGCGAGCTGCACTGGCTACCCATTAGTCTCTGGACCTGCTTCAAGGTGCTGGTCGTTACCTATAAAGCCCTACATGGCATCGGACCTGGGTACCTGAGAGACCGCCTCCTGCCGATTACCTCCCTTAGACCGATTAGATCTCACAGGTTAGGTCTCCTCCGGATTCCATCTGCCAGCCAATGTCGGCTGGTGACTCCCCGGGGGAGAGCCTTCTCTGTTGCAGCTCCAGCCCTCTGGAATGACCTCCCCGTGGAGATCCAGACCCTTACTACCCTCCCGGCCTTCCGCAAAGCCACCAAGTCCTGGCTGCTCCAGCAGGCCGGGGGGCTTGTGAAACATCCAGCCCCACGGAAATTGTGAATGTTGCGTTTTTAAAGTGTTGTCTTTGTCTATTTATCCCCCTTCCCTTGTCTATTGTGAGCCGCCCGGAGTCCTTCGGGAGTGGGCGGCATACAAGACAAATAAACTAAACTAACTAAACTAAATTAAACTAAAAAGGTCTCCTGTTTCTTCTTCTTTTTCTTATAGTTTTTCACACTGTCAGCCAGATGTTCAAACTGGGTTTTTATCCACCTATTGAGTTCTTCCCAAAGACCTGATATAGGCAGATGTGTATTTTTGATAGTGTTAAATACATTGTTGCAGGATGGAAGTTGTTCTGAGTAAAACTGCCTTTTCCAATTGATCAATGGTGATTTTGTCACTGCCAATGATGTTCAAGTAGTGCTCCAATTGTTTTGGGATTGCACCCAAGGCACCTATTTTTATTGGCTTTACCTTTGCTTTCTTTTGCCACAATTGTTCTATTTCTATTTGCAGGTCTTTGTATTTTGTTATCTTCCCTATTTCTTTTTCTTCTATTCTGCTCTCTCCAGGTGTTGTCACATTCACTATCCAGACTTTTTTGTCCTTCATATTGACAATCATTATGTCTGGGGTGTTATGTGGTGCATGTCTACCTGAATTCTAAAATTCCAGAGAAATTTAGCTTCTACATTTTCTATTGCTTTCTCTGGTTTATGGTTCATCAGTAGGCAAATGGTGTTTCTTGCATATCTTTCAAAGCACTATTGTTGCTATTTTGGCATCTCTGTGCAATCTTGCAGAAGCTAAGCAGTGATCCATTGTTTTTTCAGCTTGTTTACAGAGGCAGCACTTGCTTTCTGTTGTCCTCTCAATTCTGGCTTTGTATGAATTTGTTTTTAAGGCTTAGTCCCTCTGTCTCTTTCTTCAACTTTCCTGTTCTTAGCCATTGCCAGGTCTTGTTATTATCTGCTTTGCCTGCTATTTTTTTTTGTTTGTTTGTTTGTTTGTTTCAATGTACTGGCCATGCAATGCTTTTTCTTCTCATGTCTCTTTTCTGTTCTTTGTTTGGTTTTTCTTACCAGTCCTCGGTAAACCTTCATGGTATACTAGCTTCAGTGCATCTTCTTCAAATTTCTTTAAATATTTTTATTTGTTCCCATCTGTGGTAAAATAGGGAAGAACAAACTATTTTCAAGTCACGAATCTGGTTTGTTTTATTATTATTATTTTATTTTTACAGTTTGGATTTTCAACTACAACATAAAAATTCCCTGGTATTGTATGTTGTTTGTTTATTAAATTTTCATTCAGTATAAAATTTAATATTTTACATTCACTGTAGCTTATAACAATTTATTTATTTATTGAAATATTTCCATCACTAAATAACTGAAGTTTTCTAAATAGTTTACAACAAAAGCACACTGAAAGATAAACTGAATAAAATCATATATAATAAAATAAAATTAAATGAAAATGGAAACACCATATGAACTGGTAAAAATAAAGTGGTAATTCCAACTCCAAAATGTGAATTAAAATACAGTTATGATTTCCACTATAAAGAATAACCCTTACTCCAATAATAACATAAGACAATATATTTTTATAAATGAACCCCGTATATTATAATATATATTTTAAAAGCTCATTATAGTTGCATATATTCACCATCCCTCCCCACAAATTAATCTCATTTGTAATTCATACTTTTCAAATTAAAAGTCACTTTATACTCCTTTCCTCTACTTCCTAAAAATGAACTTTAGACATCTATAATTTCATTTTTCTACAAGTTACAAAGAGTTCCCAAACCATATTTATGTTTTGTTATGTTCCATATAATTTTTAACTTTGCAAATATTAATTGTTAAAGGCATTTCAGATGCACAAAATTACTACAAAGAAAGTACAGTGGAGTAAAGGCAGAAGTAACAGAAGAAACCTAAAAGCACTGGTTTAACATGAGCCATCATAATAATATTTGTCTCTGTTTCCTTAAAGCTGATCAATATTCTAAAATTGAGGTTCATAAGCTCAAGGTTATTTTTGTGCACTAAGACTTGAAAATAGTGTATTTTATTACCCAGTTTTATTACTTTTAGTTTCTTGGATACACAACAAAATGATGAAACAAATCTGAAATCAGAATGTAACATATTGCAACATTTCACTAACATACAAATATAAAACATTTTTATATTTTTATTAGATGCTAATAAAAGGGGGGCATTTGCCCAGGTTCGCCTGGTGCGCCAGTTGCGGCCCTACCTGAATCGGGAGGCCCTCACAACAGTCACTCGAGCCCTTGTGATCTCTAGGCTGGAATACTGTAATGTGCTCTACATGGGGCTGCCCTTGAAGAGCATCCGAAGACTTCAGCTAGTCCAGAATGCGGCCGCGCGAGTGATCATGGGCGCACCACGGTTCGCCCACATAACACCGATCCTCCGTGAGCTGCACTGGCTACCTCTTGGTCTCCGGGTGCACTTCAAGGTCTTACTCACCACCTATAAAGCGCTCCATGGTAGTGGATCTGGCTATTTGAGAGACCGCCTTCTGCCAATTACCTCCCTGCGTCCCATCAGATCGCATAGAGTTGGCCTCCTCCGTATTCCATCCGCCAGTCAGTGCCGACTGGCGACTACTCGGAGGAGAGCCTTCTCTGTTGCGGCTCCGACACTATGGAACAATCTCCCCGTGGAGATTCGTACCCTCACCACCGTCCAGGCCTTCCGCACAGCCCTCAAGAACTGGCTAACCCGTCAGGCCTGGGGATAATCTTATTTCGCCCCGCCCGAATGCTGAGTGAATGTTGAGTTTTTATTGTTTAATTTACTTTGTGCACATTTCTTTTCTTTTTTTGTATTGTCCTACACTCCCCTTCCTTTTTTGATTGTAAGCCGCCCTGAGTCCCCTCAGGGAAAAGGGCGGCCTATAAATAAACAAATCTAAATCTAAATCTAAATCTAATGCTCCCTTATAACTTTCTTGGAACCCAAGAAGGTTTATTGCTAAGTAAACATGAATAAGTCTTTAATGAAGAATTAAGGTAAAATCCCAATTATTTTAATAAAATTCTTTTTTATACTGTATACTGGCAGCAAGATCTGTATATTGGTAGCACATTATGACTTTTAAAAGGAAAGAAGAGAAGAATTAAAGATTCAAAATGAAGGTTGTGAACTTTAAAACCCTTAATGGCATAGGTCCAGGCTACTTGATGAACTGACTCATCCCGCTAGCACAAGCCGTTCCTACTTGTGCCAGCAGAGAGATTCCAACAATCAAAGAACTCCAACTGTTGGGATCCAGAAGAAGAGACTTTTTTACCATAGAGGCACCATTTGGAACATAAGCCAAGGTGGCACAATGGTTAGAGTGCAGTACTGCAGGCTGCTGATTGCCAGTTCCCTGCAATTTGGCAGTTTAAATCTCACCAGGGTCAAGGTTGACTCAGCCTTCCATCCTTCCAAGGTGGGTAAATGAGGAACCAAATTGTTGGGGGCAATAGGCTGACCTTATAAGCCACTTAGAGAGAGCTGTAAAGGACTGTGAAGAGGTATATAAGTCTAAGGGCTATTGCTATTGCTATCTTACACTCCAATGTAAAATCTGCTTCCACCCTCCTATTCTTCCGTAAGAGCCTAAAGACTCACTCTGCCAGTTGGCCTTGGGACCAAGGGAGAAGTACCACACTAGAGGTGGTGGCTACTAGACTGATAGTAAATCCTACTTACCTCCTTGCTACCTGCTTTCTATCTTTTATTCTCATATTCTGTATCATTGTTTTCTTTTTCCTTGTTTATTCTATTGTTATATTACTTTATTACTGATACGTTTGCACTTCTTTTTATTTCTCCATTTTTATTGTTATAAGCTGCCTATGGAAGCGCCGGAGTGAAATAGGCAGCAAATAAATTTAACAAATAAAATAATAAGTAAATAACAATATTATTAATCATAAGGAAAATAACTCCAAGATGGTCAAAAGTTATCTTTTCCAGAAACAATATTTTCTGCTAAAAATCCATTGGTGCCAATATGATTTTAATACTGTATAATAAAAAACAAAGTGCTTAAGAAATAACAACAAATGAATAAATACATAAATTTAAATAAAATGCTAATATATTAATTAAACTATGGTAGGTAGGGTTCATTCTTGCAAGATAGTTTTAAGAATTATTGTGCTATATTTCATTTTGATGAAAGAAAGTTGATGGAGAACACACTTTAATAAACAAAGATAACTAGCATTTAATGTTTGGTGGGAATATATTCATAACTGTTTGATTGATTATGTGACATCAAATCATTTTCAACTTCTAGTGACCACATAAACAGACGTCTTCTATTATTATCTGTCCTGAACTTTTTCCTTCAAGTTTCCCAGTGGTACACCCATAGCTTTCACAACTGAGCCCATCCATCTTGCCACTGGTCATCCTTGTCTTCCTTCCATCTCTCCCAGTTCAATATCTTCATTGTCATTTTTAAGGCTGGTTGTTCTACCTGTTTTCATTCGCTTATTCTTATTTTTTATATTTCATTTTAGTCCCATTTTTTATGTGCTCTTTGACTTTTAGTAATAGAAATTGGATATCATTTGCATTTTATTAAATATCATTAGCAAAATTTTAAAAATATCCTGAGAAATAAAAATTGATTCCATATACAATATGAATTTCCTATGGTTATTTTTTTTTCTCCAACCATTCTTCCTGAAGAAGGAAGATCAGAAAAACAGTCCCTCTGGAATTTATACCAAGGATGGGGAAAGTATAGTTTTCTGGAAATTGTTGAATTAGTTTGCCACTGTTGGCCATGCTATCTGGGAATCTATAGAGAGCAACATTTTCCCCATCTTTGTTCACCATCTAATCACAGAAAACAAAATCCATCCATACAATTGATGTGAGACAAGGAAAACCAGAACAATGACTTCATCTGAAATCTAATTTCCTGCAGTAGTTCTGTGTTATTTGTGTGGAAAATCTTTCTCCTAGATTGACAATTGTAGCCTGGAGTTATAAGTGGCCTAAAGGAGATTCCAAGCCAAGAACCTAAATTTTAATTGGTAGGTTTTTTTTCTTTCTGAGCAGTTAGCAATCAAGGCTATTTCTAGAAGGTGATTCATATAGTTGGTGTGTACACTTTTCAGAAGGTTGTTCCATACCAATATATCTTCTAGTCTAGATGCTCCGCTGTAAAGATAGACCTTTGCAAAATTGTGAAAATGTGCAAGTCCTAATTTCAGAATTATATAGCAAGTTTAAACCCATAATATATCACCTAACTTAATGAAAAGACATTCTCATTAAGTAATGGACCACATCACAGATTTAATTATCACAGAGCAAGGCAGTTGGTGCTTCATACAGACAAGGTCAATTACCTTATCCAAGAGAGTCAGTTTGAAGTGTGTTATGAATAATTCACAGGCTCAGAAATTAGCTATAAAAATGCCCCTGATATAATGTGGTGAAAACATTTAAATTCATTCCTCATGTTTTTAAGATAATAGCCAAAGGACAATTATGGTTCTTTAATGACAACACTACTTAGGTGACAAAGATGACAGTTGTACATTCAAAGACATATTGCAATGTTTTATATCCTTTTATACTAGCTTAATACAAAAGGACAAACTGATTTCATTCTTTTTCCAGCCATTATCTTCTTGTTCTGTTAATTCAAACATGACACCCTAGCTTTAATTTCTTCTTTCAGGCAGAATGTCAAATGTTAACTTGTCATTTGATTTTAAGATACTAAAAATGGCCACTTGGTTATTCTTAAAGTTTTAATCATACGTACCATAGTGTTTTGATGTTATTTGCCCTCAGTGTATGGGGAATGGAACAGAAGATCATTAGGTTTGATTTCAGAAATCTTGTAAATCTGTTAATACATCCAGAGGAAAATAATTCATCTAATGTAAGTTCATAATCTTCCTGTAAATTCACAATTATAAATGTGAATGTAATTGTTTTATTTTTAAAAGTGCATTTCTTTTTTTCTTTTTTTTTGTAATCCACCCCAATCTAAGTGGCTCTGAGTGGACTACAAGAGAGTAAAAGTCAAAAGAAAGTTTAAAAAACATACAGTTAATAATAAATCCCCCAGTTGGCATTCATAAACAGTCAATCTTGGTTAAATGCATTATGTTTCTAATAATTTTATTACATTTTACAAAGCGTACACAGAAAGAAAACATAGACTAACAATGAAGAGAGAAGAAAAAATGTACAAAGAGAATAGGGATGGAAGTCCAAAAACATACAAAGAAAAAGGAAGAAAATATATATATACCAATAATGACTTATGATTTCTTCCAGAAATGTAAAGAACACTTACATTGAACTCTTAGTTTAAGACTGAAATATGACATTCATTTCCCATCTCCAAAAAAAATGGTGGATTAACTATATTATTCTATTATGACATGACTGATTGAGTAACAATGTAACTGATGCCTTTTGGATCAGATACGGCTTCAGAGTCATCTCTAAACATGACTCAATATATAGCACACATCTAAGCAAGTGATGATCAAAGTATGTGTTATGTGTTTATGAAGATGTTAGTGTTGGAAGAAATGTCCATCAGTTCCAACTGGGGAGGAAGACACTGGAAACATGTAGGCTATTTGCAAAGATGGTTTAATGGTGGACAGGACCACATGGTTTGAGGTCCTGGGCAATCAAGTGTGTGTGTGTGTGTGTGTGTGTGTGTGTGTGTGTGTGTGTGTGTGAGAGAGAGAGAGAGAGAGAGAGAGAGAGAGAGAGAGAGAGAGAGAGAGAGAGAAAGATACCCTCTCTTGGGCCCCACATTAGAGCTTCCTGTTCCTGTGTAAGAAATGTATTCTGATTGGTTGTCAGACTCCCATTGGGCCATGCAGGGGTAACTTTGTAGGTTGTCTTGAGTCCCATACCTGGTTGAATCTTGCTGGGTGATGTAATGAAGGGGTTTTGGCCAATTCCTATTATAGCTTAAAGGCTTTGTCCTGGTTTTGAGTGGGGGCTAATCCTATCACCCTGGTGCTCAAGATCTTTTGTAGCTAAGATGGTCCAGCCTTTGTCTTATATATAGGTTGGCACCAGTCTTTCTGGTCCTATTAACAAAAACGGGGGCTGCTTTCCAATAACATGTTTCTCCTTTTCTCATCAGGGAGGTATAATATTCTTTCTTTTTAATATTTCCAAGAATATTTTAGTCTTCTAGGAGAGGGGTGGGTGCTAACTTCCAACATTAGGTTGAAGATGGAACATGACAAAATAGTCAGTTTAAGAATTTAATGGGCTTCGTTTAATGCGTTGCAGCAATTGGAGATAGAAATCACAGAGATTTTAGAAAGTAAATAAATTCTCCTTCAAATCAAGGAAGACTCCTGGTGTCTTCATGGCATGTTTATATACTGCAATTCTTTAGCAACAGCATGGAAGTAGAATACCATTGTCATCCAGTTTGGTTTTAGTTTAACCTTTCTGTCTAGTTTATGTCACTGAGACTTTCAAATGCCTGGACCTGTTTAGATTTTCCAGATCAGACAAGGTTGGCTTGGTGCTAGTAACTACCTATATGAGACAAATATCTATGGAAATTCTCAATCATCCAGGTCATGGTTATCCCAAAGACTTTTTTTTTTCAAATGGCAACTGGTCTTTCTTGGTTTCTTTCTTTGAAAACATTTCACTTCTCATCCAAGAAACTTCTCCTTTTTTGACTGAATGGCAGGGAATGGAAGGATTTGTATGGGGCAAAGTTACATTCAATATAGAGAGACAGCATTGCAGAGAAGATACTGTGTTTATAACATAATAAACTAGTTAAACCAGAGGTGGTATGCTGCCGCTTCACACCGGTTCAGGCGAGCCACTAGTGGCGGCAGCACGAGGATCTGCCCACCCATCCTGCCATCATCAAGGATCTTCTGCGCATGCGCATAAGGTTCTGGGCATGCCCAGATGTGTGTGCTCCTGCAACTGAACTGGTAGTGAAGAAAATAGAATACCATCTCTGAGTTAAAGCTGTTCTTAGATCAATTTCCTTCAATATCCAACCACTTGTCTTAGTTTAAAAGAAACTGAAGAACCAAATATATATTTTGTCCATTTCCCTGTATTTAATGTTTATCTCCCTGTGGGAGGGGGATGAGGCCAGTATATGTATTCATTTGACTACGTTTCACAATGAAATTTTGAAAAGTTGCCTGCAATAGAGGTCAACCTGAGAGGTCAATAGAGGTCTTTATGAGTGAATGGTGGATCCAAAGAGTTGATGCTGAAGTGTCTGAAACATGTTGGCAAATTCTAGACCACTTTTGTAGCCAACCCTTCTTACCTACTCAGAACTCTAATAGTTGACTAAGGCTTTGTTGTATAGATGAAAACAATGGTTTAGACAGAATTTATTAAAATTAAGGTGTTAGTCATGAGTGGCTTGGGGTTATTCAGTAGTTTGAAGATGTAATCAACAGATGTAATCAACATAAAATGGTAACAGGAATATAATTTTATTGCTACAGAAATGGTTTTTAAATTTGTCAAAAAATTTGGCCCTAGTTCAATTCATTTAATTGTATTCCCTGATATGTTTTGGAGAATAAGTGCAGATGGATTTATTTCCAGTTCTTGTCACTTTGTTGTGCTCATTGTGTCATTCAAAACATGTGCACCTAAAACATTTTCCATCCGTATTTAGTTTAAAATATATATTTTAAAAAAAACCTGAGAACTGTGATAGACTGTTTAAGAAGCAAAAGGCATGGATTAGAGTATTCATGCTGGAATTCACTGAGATTTAATTCCCTCAGCAACCTTAGACTTTTTACAATTCAATTGCTAGGTTTGCTAGGATGGGCATAAAATAAAGCAGATAACAGTTATATTTTCCCTTGAAAAAGTAAGAAAAGGACACTTTTTGGAAGAGATTGCTTTAAAAACATGGACAGTATACATCGGCAAGGAATTATGTATATGAAGACATATCTAAACTATTATCACCCAGAGTCATTAATTAAAATGGTAGCCACAGAACCTTGAAATGATTCAGCTATTAATCTTCAGTGAGATGTTGCTTAGCTGCCTACTAAATTGTTGCAAACTGCTGTCATAAATGCATCCTGTGACTAACTTCTAAAACTTCTCATTAGAGATTTAAGAGAACAAACTTATTATAGGAAAATCATTATCTGTGAAGTATCTACAAGTTTGCCAGAGATAAATGTGTATCTTTGCAAGTACAAGAATGTACAGAATTCATTTTAGATGAATTTATGTGTTTATGTAATTAAAGTATTAACTAGAACACACTTTCAACAAATGTTTCTTGTTGTTGTGACTACGGTTTTTTGTTAGTTTGTTTGTTTGTTTTGCTTTTTTTTCACTTTATATTAGTTTAGAAAAAAGTGCCCAAGGCATTTTAGAATGAAAGCTAAAATGTTGTTACTGGAGACTCATGTATAACATACCATTTTCTCAGTGGAATATTAAAAGTATTGTAAAACTAAGAACAATATTTTATTTTAACTTATTGCAACTTGAGAGAGAGGGAGAGAGATCCACTTTGTGTTCCTCCTTTGACTTCATGAAAAAACTGTAATCAATTATTTCTTTGTACTGCATTTTAGAGGAAATTTTAGAAGACAATGGCTATTTGCCTTTATTTAATTCACTGGTTTTAAATAGTTCACATTTTGTGTAATTTGATTGTTCCTATGACATTAATCTGAAGAGAACATTCAGCAGAATTTGAGAAAGTGCAGGTGGACAATCTGTTTATGTAGGGAGGGATAGATCAATTTTAGGCTTCCTTCAACTGCAGTCAAAATCAAAACTTTAGAATAAACATGCTAATGCACGTCTGTAGAGATTCTCAGTTTTTTTTTTCAGGAGGCAACTGGGCTTTCTTGTTTTTTATTTGAAGATGTTTCATTTCTCATCCAAGAAGCTTCTTCAGCTCTGACAGGATAGCGGAGAATGGAAGGATTTATATTCCTTGACTGAGAATCTCTACAGAGTTTTACTTATACATCTTGGGATGAACACCCTGTGAATGGTGTGGGAGTAGGAATGGATTTCCAGAGGGGAAAAATGCAGACTACAGGAACCAGGAACACTACTTGGGTGACCCTGAGGACACAGATTTCAAGTGCTTCAAGGACCCTCTAAAAAGGATGCAGATTGCCACCTGTCTGCAAGGAATATAAATCCCCATGATCCTGTCAGTGCTGAAGAAGCTTCTTGGATGAGAAGTGAAATATATTCAAAGAAAAAACAAGAAAGTCCAGTTGCCTCCTGAAAAATCACCTTTGTGATGTGCTAATGTAAGGCACATGAAATCATGGAACAAATTTAGTATTTATAGAGAATAGGCTGCTGAAAGTCTTGGCTAAACTTTCTTCAAGTTATGAGGTTTTTTTCTAGGATTGTGTGGTTTTCCTTCATATTCAATCCCTTACAAAAGATAGCTTTTCCAAGAAAATCCTTAAAAGGATTGAGGAAAAAAAACCTTCCTCAAATACCATCAAATAATTCTTTCATGCATTATTATTCTAATCCAAAAAGTATTATACCATTTACACACATACACTCCAAAAATGCTCAGATTTATGTATTCAGTTATTTTGTTGATGATTGGAAAAAACTCTGATTTGTAGTTGCACCCTTGAAGTCATTCTAATTGAAGTAGGAAAAAAAGTAGCTAAAACTCAGTTTAATTGTTGCGCAATCATATGTGCAGAAATCTAGTAGTTTCTCCTGTGTGCTGCTTGGGGAATCCAAGCATGGGTTAACTTTGTCCATTAGCTTAGAGACTGAGTTATGTAAATTGGTGACCACGCCTCCTCTGACTGGATGGGTCAGTTTTTTAACTCAGTCCAGCCGAAAGAGACGTATACCAATTATTCTCCAGACTAATGAGACAAATTTATACTTCATCTTGGATTTCCTTTCAATTGTTTTTCTTGGATTTGTGGAAAATTATGTGTGACGAAGGGAGAGGCGGCAGTTCGCTGCCTGCCCAGTCCTTTTGTGGCTCGTTGCCTCGATCAGGTATTTGCATTGCCTTTGTCGCTGTTGGCTCTGAAGTTTTAGCTGCAGGCTATTGGAGCCTTTGCGAGGCACTTGGCAGCAAGCGTTTATTTGCTGTTTGGGGCTTGGGGGCTCGTAATCACAGCGTGTGTTTTAAGGCTTGCGCCGACCTTGTAGCTGGGGAGCCCGCCGCATTGGGAACCAGCGAAACTCCCGCCGTTCACGGCACGGCTCGTTCTTCTGCCGCTGGGACCCACCCGCCATGCGCGGCGCGGTTTGGCCCACCGCTGGACCATTGGTCATCTTGGGAGCACGCCATCGCCGCGGCCGAGCTGATTCCCGTTGTGGGAGTCGAGGGCGGCATTTTCGCTCATTGCTGATTTTTGAATTTGGCGCCTGAATTGCGGTCGCCATTTTGGAGCCGTTCGGAGAGCAGGCGCTATAGGGATCGGGTGTTGCCTTCCCTCGTGCTTAAAAGGGGTTGCTGACTCATCGCCCCTCCCACTTCACTCACTTCGGCTTTGTTTGCCTTGGAGAGAAGTTCGTTGCATTGCCGCTCTTGCTGACCACACGGTCTTTTCTCCTTGCAAGTGAACGCTGTGCCTTGTGCCTTTTGAGTCTTTTCGCATCTAATCATTACAATGGCTGATCATTCTTCTCTGGGAGGTACAGTTGAGCCCTCTAATGATAATCAGGGTACTGCCCAAGCGGGGGTTAGTTCGAGGCCTGGCAGAGCCGCCTATAGAGCGACCAGCCAGAGGTCCAGGGAGGCCTCCGGGGCTCCTGATAAGGGCCACAAAAAGAAGGATAAGACCAAGTCAGCTTCTAAGACCTCTGGGGAGGGTAGGAGTTCCCCTCCTGCGCTATTGCCTCAGTGCATTTCGCCAGCTCCGCAGCCAGCAGAGCACCAGGCCTGGTCCCCGGATCGATCTATCCCTGCTATTTCTGAAACTGGGGCAGGGGGGTGGGGATCCAACCCCCCCTCAGTATTGCCTGAGGCCCAGGCTGCTCCGGCCTACCTAATGCCACATGCTGGGCCTTCTGCTACATTTACTCCCACTGCTGCAGGCCTAAGGCCTATGGAGGGCTATGACCTGGGCCTATCCCCAGACCTTTACCAGATGATCTCTGCAGCCATATCCAGGGGGGTGGATGCTGAGCTGCTCGAAGTAACCAGGCCCCGGTGATTGTTAGTTCCCAAGGTGGGCCTCCTATCCCACATATAGATCTTCCTGATCTGCAGGCAGGGCCTTCTTCTTCTCCTCCCCCCTCTACTTATAGTGAGGATTCGGCCTTGGTGGAGGTAGGGGAGTTAATAGATAGGGAGTTCTCTGATGATGAGGGCCTGATCTTTGATCAGCCTAATTCTTCTAGCCTGTTTAAACCTACTCTATTCAAATCCTTATTGTTTAAAGCTAAGGCCACTACTCATAT
The DNA here is from genome assembly GCF_051295495.1 of Thamnophis sirtalis. Taxonomy (NCBI): domain Eukaryota; kingdom Metazoa; phylum Chordata; class Lepidosauria; order Squamata; family Natricidae; genus Thamnophis; species Thamnophis sirtalis. Next base: position 55,589,346 of record NW_028261381.1, read on the forward strand.
GGGAGAGGTAGCTCCCAAGGACAGTTCGGCTGTAGGCCTCGACATTACTGAGTGCCTCTTTGCTGAACCAGTTTCATTGCAGGAAGTGATTCCTTCCCCAAAACTCTTCATGGATCTCATTCAAAAACAATGGGACCAGCCAACTGTGGTTAACCCGCCCAGCAATGGGGACAGGAAGTTGTACACTTCCACCCCTGACTTGGAAGGCATTTTCCCAACTGTGGATCTGCCAGTAGCAGCCCTAGCTTCCCCTGCTCTGATTCCGTCTGAGATTTCTGAGGGTCTGAAGGCAGAGGACCGCAAAGCGGAGACAGTTATTCGTAAGACCCACCAGGCTGCGGCCTGGGCCTTACGTGCTGCTACTGTGGCATCGTTCTTTAATAGAACTTCTGTGCTCTGGCTTAAGCAGTTGCAGGAGAGATTGGCCCCTGATGAGGTTCGCCTTCACCAGGATGTTACTAAGATTGTGGCTGCTCTAGAGTTTTCGGCAGATGCCACACTCAATGCTGCCAAATTCGCTTCTCGCGCTGTCAGCGGTGTCCAATGTGGCAACTCGTCACCTCTTGTGGCTCCGCCATTGGCAGGCTGACATTAAGTCTAAATGGCGCCTGGCCTCCACGCCCTTCAAGGGCGGGGCCTTATTTGGATCCGTCCTCGACCCCATACTCATAGAAACCAGGGACAAACGCAAGGTTCTTCCCTCCTTGGGGGGGCGTAATAACAGAAGGCAACAACCATATAACAGACGCCAGTCCTTTCGGGGAGGCTACTCTGGTTACACAGCGGCCCCTTTTGTTCCCCATTACAACAGGGGTTTCCACCAGTTGCAGGACCACGGCCAGGACCGTGGGGGGGGCAGAGATAGGGGGCGCCAACAGCACCAGGCACAATCCCACAACAGGAGATCTTTTCGTGGCTCGGGGAACCGGTCCTTTCGGAGGTACCGGTGACTCTCAAAGGGAGGAGCAAGTGGGCGGGCATCTTCTGGCTTTCGCTCATCAATGGGCGGAAACCACATCTGATGCCTGGGCCCTTCAGGTGGTGAGGCTGGGCCTCACTCTGGAATTTCTCTCCATTCCCCCAAGATGGTTCATCAGGTGCCCCGTGCCCAGATGCTTGGTAAAGCGGCACCTCATGGATGCCGAAATACATCATCTCACCTCCATAAATGCCATAGAACAGGTTCCCACAGGGCAGGAAGGCCTAGGGTTTTACTCGATTCTATTTCTGGTGCCCAAAAATTCAGGAGGATGGCGGGCCATTCTAGATCTGAAAAGACTCAATTGGTACATCAAGTATCAGAAGTTCAAGATGCAGTCCTTAAAGAGCATTCTGGCATCCATCCGCCAAGGTGACATGATGACATCAGTCGATATCAAGGAGGCGTACCTCCATGTGCCCATCCATCCGGCACATCGACGTTTTCTGCGCTTCCATTTTGCGGGCCGTCATTTCCAATACCGGGCCTTGCTTTTCGATCTTTCATCGGCCCCTCGCACCTTTACCAAGCTCCTTGCAGTGGTGGCGGCCTCACTTCACTCGGTACCGGTGCGAGTGAATTGTTATTTAGACGACATCTTGGTCCTGTCGCCATCTCGGGAGCAGGCCCTATGGGATCTTCAAGTAACAATGGACTCCCTGCGGAGGCATGGATTCATGCTGAATCTTCCCAAGAGCCATCTGCAACCAACTACTTCGGTGCTTCACTTAGGGACCGTCATCAACTCCGTCACCTGTGAAGTTTTCCTGTCTCTGGAGAGGCGACAGAGCATCCAATGGCTGGCATCTCAGGTGTCAGCCTTGCAGCTTGTGCCCCTGGCCCTACTCTCTCAGCTGTTAGGGAAGATGATTTCTTGCATGAACATCCTTCCCAGCCACTCCAATGGTTCCTGCTTCCCTATCAGAGGTCCCACACCAGTCATTCCCAACTCAAGATCCGTCTTACACCCAAGCCCCTCAGATCGCTTCAGTGGTAGGCGTCCTCCAAGCTTCTCAAGGGGTGCCCGTTCAAGGAGCCGGAACGCATCCAGGTTACGATGGATGCCAGCCTGTTCAGATGGGGCGGCCATGCCATGGATCAGGTGGCGCAGGGTCGTTGGTCAGATCGGGAGCTGTCCAACAGCATCAATTGGCTAGACTTACGAGCCATCCAACTGGCCCTGTGAGAATTCCAGGACATTGTGACTCACAAGCACGTTCTCATCTTGACCGACAATGTGGCCACCAAGGCACATGTCAACCGCCAAGGGGGCATGCATTCCAGGGCCCTCATGCTGGAGGCAGAGAAATTGCATCATTGGTCGGAGTCCAGACTGTTGTCCCTTCGGGCGGAATACATTTCGGGTGACTCCAACATCCAGGCGGATTGGCTGAGCAGAGCCACAGTGGAGCATGCGGAGTGGCAGCTCCACCCTGACCTCTTCCAGCAGCTATCCCGCCAATTCACCCATCCATCAGTGGACTTGTTCGCGCAGCCCCACAATGCGCAACTGCCCCGGTTTTACTCCAGGTACGTGACTCCCGGGGTGGAGGGAGTGGATGCCTTGCGTAGCCCGTGGCCGGCCGGCCTCCTCTACGCCTTCCCGCCTCTACCATGATTCCGACGGTCATCCAGAAGATACTGTCGGAACAAGCGGAGTTTCTCTTAGTGGCTCCGATGTGGGCCCGGCGGACCTGGTATGCCGACCTGGTGCACCTGTCGATCTCGCGTCCATGGAGGATTCTGGACGATCTGATCTGGCTCAACCAGGGGGCCCTCATGCATCCAAACCCCCAGTTGCTGCAATTAGCCATGTGGCACGTGAGCGGGCTATTCTGACTGACCTTCATTATTCCAGCGAGGTTATCAACACAATTCAGGCGGCCCGTCGCCCTTCCACCACTCGAATTTACGAGGCTACCTGGCAGGCCTTCTGCCGGTGGTGCCGTCGGTCTGGGGCTGACCCTCTCCAAGATTCGGTGCCCCGAGTGTTGGACTTTCTGCAATCTGGACTTACCAAAGGTTTGGCACCCAATACGCTCCGCAGGCAGGTCACGGCCCTTGCCATGGTGATTGGGGGAGGTCAGGGACGTTCCCTGTCCCAACATTTGCAAGTCAAGGCTTTCCTGAAGGGAGCGGCCAACATCCGGCCTCTGACCGTGCACTGCTACCCTACATGGGATTTGACATTACTCAGAGCGCTTATGGCCTCTCCATTCGAACCTATTACTTCCATCAGTCTTCGACTACTGACTCTTAAGACCGTGTTCTGGGTGGCTATTACATCAGCCAGGCGGGTTTCCGAATTGGCGGCATTGTCAGTTCGGGCAGATCTCTGTATATTCCATCCCAACAGAGTCATTCTCCATTTGGACCCAGCCTTTCTACCAAAAGTCAACACGTTGTTTCACAGGGCTCAGGAGCTCATCCTTCCGGACTTTTGCCCCAACCCTTCTCATCCGCAGGAGCACCAGTGGCATCACCTGGATGTGCGCAGGGTTCTTCGTCGCTACGTGAAGCGCACAGCATCCTTTAGGCGGTCGGAAGCCCTTTTTGTGTCCTTTCAGCCATCATCCATGGGCCAGAAGATTTCGTCCCATACAATAGGTCGGTGGTTGAAGGCGTGCATCGCTCTTGCTTATGACAGCCAATCTCGTCAGGTACCCAGGCGCATCACTCCTCACTCTACCAGGAGTGCGGCCACCACAGCGGCCTGGGCCACGCAAGCCTCAGTGGAAGAAATCTGTAGAGCGGCTACCTGGACTTCGCCTTCACCATTCATCAGACATTACAAGGTTGACGTGTATGCCTCGGCTGAGGCTTCCTTTGGGCGGCATGTACTGCAATAGGTGCTCCCCCCTGCGGGGGACCCTGGCCAGCCTACCTCCCACTCTGGATCTTAACTGCTTTGGCATGTCCCATGCTTGGATTCCCCAAGCAGCACACAGGAGAACGACCGTTGACTTACCTGAACGGTCCTTCTATGTGTGCTGCGAGGGGAATCCAAACCCGCCCGCAGCTTTGGCTGGCCAGGGCTGTCGTGACTTTGACTTGACTGACTTTTCACTGATTTGTGACTTGACTATGACTGACTTTATCTAGTTGTGACTTGTTCTGACATGTTGTTTACCTTTTGGGCTACGGCAATTATTTGTTATTGTTCTTGTTATACATCATTAAACAGCTGACTTTGTACAAAACTGACCCACCCAGTCAGAGGAGGTGTGGTCACCAATTTACATAACTCAGTCTCTAGGCTAATGGGCAAGTTAACCCATGCTTGGATTCCCCTTGCAGCACACATAGAAGGACCGTTCAGGTAAGTCAACGGTCGATTTCTTTATTCGTCTTTATTTAACTGAAGGGCTCAAAGAGCTTATTTATCTTTCTCCAACAATATCTTTGGGAACTACCCAATCAGGTAGGAATAAAGCTATTGTAAAACAATCCCTCCAATCTCCAAAACTCACAGATGGCTCAAAAGAACACCATGATTTTGGGAATTGGACACTCCTGAAAGATCTAACAAGACAAGAAGGTGTGTGTGAATATCCCATCACGGGTCACCCACAAGGGTAACTAACAATTTCCATCACATGCCAGTGGAACACCTATATTGTTCAAGAGGGGCAAAGATCTAACTTGAACATTGCTGATCTCATCACACTGACAATCCTAATATCTTTTTCTGATGTCACAGATTCAAGAGAATCTCAGGCAATTGTGTAAGATATTATCAAGTGACTCACGGAAAAAGCATTAAAATCCATTAAAAAGTGATTATTTCAAAAAATAAAATAAAAACTGAGATGAAATGTCTCTCTTGCAGGGGAATGTTTATAAAGGTATCATTCTGAATACTTATCTTTTTGTTAATTATTATTATTTGGTTTTTAAAAACTCTTTTCTGTTTTAATTGTATTACCAAACAACATGCATATATTATCAGAATTAATGGCCAAGATTTTGATGGGTTGTGCTTGCTGGAAAAGAGATCCAGAATGTAAAAATAATGATTGTGCAAGAGCATACTGAAGATGTTCCAAGGCAAGGTGAAAAGTGATAGATAATTTATGAATATATTCTTGTCCTCTGTATTATCAGGGCATGGTTATGCCAAAGGATATCTTGGCACCTAACCAGATTAGATGAACAGCCATTAAAAATAGATGAAATATGCTGAGAATACAAAGCAATTCATCCAAGGTAATCCAACAATACCTTCTGTATATAAAAAGACAAGGAAAGATCTTTTACCTAAGAACATCTCAGAAAATGATCCAAAGTTACTTCCCTATACTTGGCCAATGGCAGGAAGGGTTTCATTGGTATGTATAAAAGTAACTCAGTGAATAAAGGTGAGGGATTGCTTACATACATACATACATACATACATACATACATACATACATACATGGATGGATGGATGGATGGATGGATGGATGGATGGATGGATGGATGGATGGATGGATGGTTGGTTGGTTGGTTGGTTGGTTGGTTGGTTGGTTGGTTGGTTGGTAGGTATAGTCCTGCTCTAGTAATTCAGAAAAGAGCAAGAAAGAAGATTAGGTGACTGGAGGCTTAAACATATGAAGAACAGTTGCAGGAATTGAGTATGTCTAGTTCAAGGCTGTCAAACTTGTGACCCGCAGGCCAGATGAGTCATGTGCTGACCATGCCCATGTCTTGTATAGTGAAGGGGAAAAAAAATCCCGATACATCACATGATGTCGCCGTGATGATGTGAGTTTGACACCTCTGTTCTAGTTTGATGAAAAGAAGGATTGGGGTGACATTATAGCAGTTTTACAATATCTAAGGGGCTGAGGGAGTCGAGCTATTTTCCAAAGCAGCTGAGGGCAAGACAACAAGTAATTGGTGGAAACTAATCAAGAAGAGAAGCAAGGAGGAATTGCTTAACAGTTAGGACAATTAATTAGTGGAATAATTTGCCTCCAGAGGTTGTATGTGCTCCAGTACAAGATTTTTAAGAAGAAATTGGACAAACATTTGTCTGAAATGGTACAAAGTATCCTACTTGAGCAGGGGGTTGGATTCGAAGCAGGGCCATCTTAACAGCATTATGAGCCCTGGGCAAAGCAGTTTACTGGGGCTCCTACAACAACTATTCACAGGAATAAAAATGTAAATGGCCAATAAAAATGGTCAATAAACATATATTTGCATGTTAGTATTAATAAAAATACAGTAAAATGTAATAAATATGTTGCTGTATTTATATGATGCAAGGTGCATTGAAGGGTTAACATACACAGATTAGTCTGGGGCCCCTTTACTCGTGAGTTAAGACAGCCCTGACTCCAAATCTGTTATTCTGTTAAAATTGTTTGCATGCAGCTGGCTATTATTTTTGGGTTCTGTTTAAACACAACATACTTTAGTCTTCATAGGATGTAGATGGTAGATCAACTCCTTATACCTCATTCAGGAATTATGTTACTGTCTACATTTCTATGCAACATGACAGAATGATTAGTATGGGGGAAAGGAATTTTATTTTGAACCCATTATATTCATTTGCCTCTAAATGTCTATAATGGGATGGATGCATGGATTCAACTAAGAGGCTGCCTAACTCCATAAAGACTCTGGGTAGAATATTAAATGCAATAAAACAATGAGAACAAAGATCAGATAATTGGGGTTATTTGTCAATGAAATACTTGGGTGATAGAAACAGTCAGAGAATGATCCCAGGGGTTATTGTGAGAAGCCTATATTGTCACATTTCAAATAGAGCATGACTGTTAATTCAAAGGCAAATGTCACACCTAACCTTTGAATATAACCCTTGAGGCTTCATCAACTGTTGTCACTGAATTTTAATGCTTAATATGATGGAATGGAAAAGGATGAAATGCATATAAATAATATCTATCACTTATCAGTCAGTTTTAGTACTTGCCAAATCACCGAACCATCCATTTGTTTGTCACAATTTCAGCAGTATCCAGAAAGGAGGTCAAATTGGGTGGGTGTTATAAAGAGGTGGGGTGCTTACACAGTTACACACTGCTGCATCTGTCATCTTGCCTATTTTGACTCTCCCATTTTAATGGATGCCGCTAACCCTGCTAACATGATCCAAAGCTCTTGTCCTCAAAACATAATTTTTATCTCTGCTTCCTTGAGGATTGTTACATATGGAGTAGCCAGGTTTTGGAAAGAAATCATAATAAGATATTTTGAAAGAATTATAGGCTGTGATAGATGGAGTTAAGAACTGAAAATCTGCTGAGGCTAGGATATCCTATGTTTTGAAACATGTAAGTAAAAAGCAAAGACAAATGTCAACTCTCATCTAGTATTCCATAAACTTACATGTATGAATACTTTAATGTCATGGCACAGTGCTTAGAATGCAGTATTGCAGGCTAATTCTGCTGACTGCCAGCCGTTCGATTCTCACTGGCTCAAGGTTGACTCAGTCTTCCATCCTTCCGAGGTTGGTAAAATGAGGACCCAGATAATTGGGGGCATTTTGCTGACTCTGTAAAACTGCTTAGAGAGGGCCGTAAAGCACTGTGAAGTGTTACGTAAGTCTAAGTGCTATTGCTATACTGAATGGAATATTATTATGACTTATTTCTAAAATATTGTAGACAGTAAAGCACAATAAACAATTTATTTAAGAGCTAGAACATTCCTTATCTGCTAAGCAAGAAAATTATTTTGTGTGTGATTAAGATGCTTCCTAACAAAAGAAGGTTGTACCATGTTAACTTTTAAACCCTTGTCAAGATATGTTGGTGAATGTCTGCTGCGGGCAATTGTCAATTCATTTTCTCATTTCTCTTGACATTTGTTCAGCCAAACAATCCAGCTTTCACCCAGTTCATTTTATAATGCTGCTTATAACTACGTTCTGCTAAAGTGGCAGTTTTCCAAACTGCACACTCTCACAACTCTTGAGCACTCTCTGGGAAAACAAATGATGTCCCTGCTGTTTTGACCAACAGAAACCCAATTGCTGGTTTCAGTGTGGGAATTTAGAAGCGCCCTTAAATTGTAATTGACTGCACTTGTTTATTGCCACACCACTCACTCCTCCAACACTTATAACATTTACTACTGATATTAATTGTAACTTTTCCAGTTCTGCAATTATTTAGAGATTGACAGTTTTGTTGAATCTGCAACAGCTTATTTACAGCTGCTCTGTATTTCAACACATTAGGCTTAAAGCAGCTTAATGAGCAATATTAATGCAGTGGGTGACTCATTAAGTGTGGGAGGTAGTTCCTTTATTAGGACACAAACAAGGCTAATGGGTCCTTACTCTGTGGTTGGCATTGGCCTTTCGCTTAGGAGGGTTAGCAATAGCAATAGCAGTTAGACTTATATACCGCTCCATAGGGCTTTCAGCCCTCTCTAAGCGGTTTACAGAATCAGCATATTGCCCCCAACAACAATCCGGGTCCTCATTTTACCCACCTTGGAAGGATGGAAGGCTGAGTCAACCCTGAGCCGGTGAGATTTGAACAGCTGAACTGAAGAACTGCAGTCAGCTGAAGTAGCCTGCAGTGCTGCATTTAACCACTGCGCCACCTCGGCTCTCAACCAACCAAGGGGTTGGTTGCCTTGAGTTCCATTGGGGGAATACATGGGTGAAGTCACATGACTAGGGTAATCATTCCATGCTGGAATAACTGATAGGTAGAGGTTTCGTTTTTAACCTGGAAAAAAAGGATAGGGTATAGACAATATTATTACTTTATTGTATCACACGGGGTAAATTTTCTTTTTCAAATGCAGTTATTTATTTTTTAAGGATATGTCCTTGTTGGTTTTTTTTGTCTGCTGTATGAGCGATTTAGAGCTCAAATGGGGGTTGAGGGGAAGAACAAATCCCTTTAAATTACATATGAAGCAGAAAACAAAACAAACTCATTTTCTTTAGCTGCCTATTTGATGGAGTGGCCAATTACAGCACACAAAGAAATAGGGCAAAGAATTGCCACCACAGTAGATTCTCTAAGGTTTGGGGCAATGGCTTGTCATTGTATCCCTCAGATGCAATTTTGCTATGGCTGGGGAGACACAGCAGAAAACTTTGGAACATATAAGTGATACAGATAGAAACTGCAATAGGTAGATAGAGAGATTATAGTATCTACATATAATGGTCTATCTCCTTGATCTACATATCTTTATCTTCTCTCCATTTCTGCCAGTAGTACAAATAGAGAAGCAGCAAAAGAAATGGTATATTGTTAGTCCTTGAGTTACAAGAGTTTATTTAGTGACCATTCAAAGTTACACTGAAGAAAGGAACTTACTATCATTTTTCATATTTGCAGCATTTTCATAGTCACATAATAAAAATTTTGATACATGGCAAACTATTTATGATGGTTGAAGTACCCCAAGGTCATGTGATTACCTTTTGCAAGCTTCTGACAAGCAAAGTTAATCAGGAAGCCTGATTCCCTTAACAACCATGCTACTAATTTAACAATCTGCAATAATTAACTTAACAACTGTGGCAAGAAACATTGTAAAGTGGGGTAAAACTCACTTAACAAAGTCCCATTTAGCAACAGAAATTTTGGGTTCAATTGCAGTCATAGGTTGAGGAGTACTTTTATATACAGTATATCAGTCATTAGTGTGCAGAAAAAATTACTGTGTTACTCTGTTCTCCTTTTCACAGCTATGAAATGAACACTGCTGGTTGAATGCTCTGCAAATAGGAAATCTCCAGTGACGTGCGGTGAGGTTTATGGCTGGTGACGCAAGCGGGCAAAAGCCGCCCCGCCGCCCCAGCGCTATGTCCGATATAGAAGTGGGATGCCATGTCCGACATAGAAGCACCCCACAAACACAAACACAAATTACTTATAATAAAACAAATTACAATTACTTACAAATAATTTTGAATTCCTCCCCCCTGCCCCCTCCCTCCGACCCACATACCTTTTCCAGCTGTGTCAGAGGATTTCAACTCTCCTCTTGTCTGCCACAATGAAAATGTAAAAAGAAAAAGGCAAGAGCTGCTCTAGGCTAGCCAGGCTGGGATAGTTGCTGCTAGAGTCACCACGTGGATGACTCTGCTTAACTGTTTTAAAAAATCCTCTAAATAAAGTGCCCTCTGCAGGAGGAGGTGAGAGAATCATGTGCCTCCTTTGCATAAGGAATTTTTCGCCTTTTAACTCTTGCTTAACTCTGCTCAAGCAATCATAAAGCTAGAGTAAAGGAGGCCCGTGATTCTCTCGCCTCCCCCTGCAGTTAAGCACTAACTAGGGTCATCCACTGTGACTCTGGCAGCAACTACCTCTGCCTTTTTCCTTTTAATTTTGTTTTTCTTTTCATCATGACAGTGGTGAGGCCCTGGCTCCCCTGCCTCTCCTGACTGCACGTCACTGGAAAGCTCATATAGCAAGATGCAAATAAATACTCATGTACATCATTGGTTTCAAAAACTGAGGCATAAGGAACAGAATTTGAGATATAATTAGGAGAAATGAAATCAGTTTGATGGTACAATGAGAAGGAATTTATTGGATGATAAATTTTCACTGCCTCCATCAGCATCCATATTTATTTGAATTCCCAACTATGCTCACAGTGTGACCAAATGTGGGGATTGTTAAAATCAATATTATAAAGGCCTTTCTGGAATTAGAACTGTTTTCCATTTTGAAATGAAAACACTATTCACACTACCATTTCAATGAAAACTCTGTTGCAGAACGGAAGAGGTGTTAAGCAAATATGTGGAAAATAGGAGAACTGATATTTAATCTGATCCAAGAGTAGTAAAATCCACATCCTATTTGTGATTGTCCAGTTATTACCATTAGGAAAATTTATAATAAATTCAGAATGTTAAAAAGAAGTATTTCCATTGCAGGGACGTGCAGTCAGGGGTGGCAGGGGAGGCAGAGCCTCACCACTGTCGTCGTGAAAAGAAAAAAAAATGTAAAAGGAAAAAGGCTGAGCTAGTTGCTTCCAGAGTCACAGGGGATGACTCTGCTTAGTGCTTAACTGTTTAAAAAAGCCTCTAAAAAGTGCCCTCTACAGGAGGAGGCAGGAGAACGATGTGCCTCATCTAGTCTGATGTTTTATAATCACTTGAGCAGAGTTAAGCAAGGGTTAAAAGCCGAAAAATTCCTGACGTAGATGAGGCACATTGTTCTCCCTCCTCCTCCTGTAGAGGGCACTTTTTAGAGGCTTTTTAAAACAGTTAAGCAGAGTCGTCCATAGTGACTCTGGCAGCAACTAGCCCAGCCTGACCTCAGCTCTTCCTTTTTCCTTTTACATTTTTTTTCTTTTAATGACAGCAGGCAAGAGCAGAGTTGAAATCCTCTCTGAAACAGCTGGAAAAGGTACGTGTGTGGGTGAGAAGGAGGGGGAAGAATTCAAACTTCATCCTCAAGTGTAGATCCCTCCCCAAGTGTAGTTTGATTGCATGCAGAGCTATATTGTCTTTACACACACACACACACACACACACACACACACACACACACAGAGAGAGAGAGAGAGAGAGAGAGATGGACAAAAGTATATAAGCCCAGTTTCACTGATTACAAGTTTGAAAAGGCAACGTGGCTCCACCTGCAATCAAAGGCTTGGATGGGAAGGCAGCAGGGGAATGGGGGGGTATGACAGATGAGCTGCTTTCAAGAAATTGGAAAATATATCCAATCCAACTTCTGTGTTTGTGTTTGCGTTTGTTTGAGAGTGAGTGAGGGATCCAACTTCTTTGTGTGCATGTGTCTGTTTGAGAGAGGGGGGAGAGAGGGAGGAAGGAGGGGGAGGGAGAAGAAAAAGAATGATGGAAAACTTTTTCGCAAAGGAGAAAAACAAATGCTGTCACTTTAAATCGGAACTGAGCATACCTGGCTGTGGAATTCTGGGAGTTGAAGTCCACAAGTCTAAAAAAATTTGAAACCCCTTTGTCAGTGCCTCACCAGCCATAAACCTCACCACACGTCACTCTTCCATTGCTATTATATGAAACACCCTTTATCTCATTTTGACACATTGTAAACTTCTACATATTTGTGTTTTTTGTCACAATGTTTGTAATACACAAACTTCACCATCTTCGTTTCCTTCTCCCAAAGATATCCAGTGAAGAGGCAGGAAATGGCAGCAAAATAGTCTTTCTGTGTGGCTTTTTCACTCTTTTTACTTCAAAACCATCAGGGTTTTTTGCCTCTCTGTTCTTATTAGTTCTGCTTGAAAGTGGGAGAGAGGAAAGCAAAGACACAGCTATCTTTGCTGTCTCTGGTGATGCCACTGCTCCATTGTGAGATAGGTTTGGAAGAAGAGAAGCTAAAATGCAACCCCAGGATTGTGGGAGGGGGCAGGCTGTGGGAAGAGGAAAGTCTGAATTGTTAGGGTTTTTTTGCATTGTGTTACACAGAGTCTGTTTACTTCTTATATCTGACATTTTATCCAGTACTTCAAATTGCCCTGCAAGGTAACCTAGGTGGCATTTTTTCATGGTTGAAGGTGGGATAATTTTTCTTAATCTTAATCTAAACCCTTAAATACTGCACCCTATTGGCTCAATAGTATTTGAGTATTTGCAATGAACAATTTTAAACAGAAAGTGAACATTGAAGTGGATAGCAAAGTTTATAGCATTGGTTTTGTTATTTATGGGATATTACTCAAGTAAATTCTACTAGTTCAACTTGTTTAGACTTTATTCATGATCTATAAGGTTCTATTCATCTTCTAATGTATGTTTATAATTATTCTATATGGAGACTTTTAAAGTGCTTATTTTAAGGGAGGAGTACCAAGTTCATCAAGTTCATTGATGCTTGGCAAGTAAAAATCTTGGATTGCTATTTTCATTTTTCAGTAAAAGAGCAGGAAGCACTCAACCCTGTTAAGTAAAAGGAGTGTCAAAGAGAAAATAAGTATCATACTGTCAGTTTACGGGGTATTACTGATGTAGGTATCAATAGTACAGTACATATGTTTCATGTGCAGCTACATCCTGGGAAAACAGGTCTTGACAAATTTTCTATCAAGGGACTTAAAGGTGAAGGAGGCTTCCAATAATCATTTATCCTTGACATAGCTCTTCTGGGATTGAGGTTTCTAGACATTTTGATTTGAAAAAGTGCAAGAGTAGAACAGTATCTCTTGTGCTTCATATTTCTGAAAATTGAATATTAATGCTACTTTTAAGGTACATGGTGTTATGCTATTAATTATTCTATAGTTCAAAATATTGACATACTTTTTTCTGGTATTCCAAAAATATTTTCTGCCTCACAAATGCTTAAAATGACACCAGTATCTTACTAAAGTATGCTAGTTCTTCATATATCTTTGTACAAAATTGTATAGCACATTTGCAATAAAGGACTTATCAAGGAACTTTTGGATCAGCATAAATCCACACTGTTTAATTGTTTGATTTTTAGTGGAACAGTATTGAAGTTCTTCACACGTCTCTCTTAAAAAATCTGTAACATCATCTCCATTCTTTCAGGTTGCAAGTTTCTCCAAGATGTGGAGCTTTAAAGAGAGTATGTGTGATGCATGATACAAAGACAATAAAGTTGCTAGAAGACTTCCCTCTTGAGAGTTTGGCTTGAAAAGAGTTGATATCTGGTAGAAGAAACTAAGACCTATAATTAACAGAACACATTAGAAGGAGGGTTAAAGTTACACCAAAAGAATTCCAGTCAATTCTCTTCTGTCAAATTAGAAACTTTTAAACTGAGAACCTTAAAGGAAGCAAACGCTTGTTCATTTTCTCACTTTTTTTCGATGCAAAGGGGAGGAAGATTTCTTCCATCACAATGAGCAGTCTGCAACTACTCACTGATAACTGTTACCCATTATGTTTCTTAGGAGCTCTCTTAGAGGATTTTTTTTTACCTTGAGCTCCATTTTGACCATTCTGCTCATATGATTTGAAGCAGCACTTTGATTTGGAAGATTGACACCTCAATATTCAGCTCAATACCATCACTCCTGATGATTGGCTGGGAAAAGGTAATTTGCATATGCCAGTTATGAGAGTGGCAATGTTACGACTATCTGATACTTTTAAATGAAACCAATGTTTTGCTTTGACACTTCATATCGAAGCGTCAGTTCAATTGTAGCCTCACTGATTCAAAGTGAGACCTAACACCAGAGGTCATGAGTTAATTTTTGGTATACAGTAAAGGGGCCAGAAATTGGAAGGCCGGCCTGCCTACTTGCCTGCCTGCCTGCCTTCCCTCCCTCCCTTCTTTCTTGCTTCCTCCCTCCCTCCCTCCCTTCCTTCCTTCCTCTGTGTAATAACATTAAGACATAGGATTAATTCTTCTGTAGTTAGGAATATTCATCTAAACAGATTCTGAAACAGCTGTGAAAGGGGAAATGCTTGAAGCATTGAACATAAGAACACAAGAAGAACATTAGAACACAAAAACCCATCTGGTCTAGCAGTTTATATCACTCAGAGACCGTGCAGAAGCTTACTGAACTTTCATAAGCAGGGAGTGATGTCCATTTTCTCTATTGTTTCCTAGCAACCAGTATTTAAGTAATACTGTGTTTGATTCTGAATGTGCTGTACATATATTAGGAACCACTGAATTAGAGAGATGTAGCAGGAGAAAACAATAGGGTCTGTAAATTTCATTGGGTATATATTCAGAAATGAAGGGGACCTGTGGCAGTGACTATTGGATTTGGTGAGAAAACTAGATGAACAGCAGTTTCAAATTGCCTTAACTATCTGAACTAGAAAAAAATATTGTTTGTGGAGTGTGAATATTTTTTAGGCATAAAGCATGGTTTGAGATTAAAAATAAATTGTTTGTATGATTATATGAATATATTTTTCACCAAGTATAAAGACTATTAGAAGGAATAGAGGGGTTTTTTTTATAGAAAAGCTAGAGTTTTTCCCTAGCTTTCCAGCCACAACTGGATAAATACAGGTTCACATTACAGCCTCAGCCTTGGAAATTCACAGGATGACTTTGGGCAATCCCTGCTTCTGAGCCCAGTCCATCTCAAAGAATTATGGATAAAACAAAAAAATGACCCACGTGGAAGACAAGCTGATCTCCTGGAGAAATTAGTGTGCATGATTGTGTTTGTGTATGCGTATACCCCCCCCTCTCTCTCTCATGGAAGCTTCTACAATTCTTTTTGCATCTCTGCTACTATGTTGAAAAGGACAATTTTATACCGTTCTCCTTAAATTTGACTAAATTACTCCGTATCAATTACTCTCTATGCATAAGAAGATAGAACCAACTCTTATTTCTATCTGTCATTACCCTGAATACAAAAGGAAGCTGATGCAATTTCTATATTATTTCCATTAAAAAAATTAAGTCCCTGCTTTCTTTCTTCTTCTTTCAACCTAAAACCTGAGGTTAAAAAAATGGGATATGGTTATAAACTCTCCAAGACAATCTCAGAAATATTAGGAAGCAGTTATAACAATAATAACAATGGTAACTAAGTATTCTACAATCATACAATTGGAATCCTATCTTTTCTGAAACTTCAATTTTTTCATGATGAATATGTCTGAATCCCTCTCCTCCTCCTCCTCCTCTGATTGAACTCTAAGAATCTCACAAAAGAAGTTGATTCAGTATATTTCTCCTATATAACTTACAGTACACTAATTTTCTGCATCAGTTAAAAAACCTTCATGTACTTGGATCTAGTGACCAAGAATTCTTAGGTGTCTGCCTATGTTATGATCTCCAATTATTAAAAAGAATGGGAAATTAATGCTAGAATTGTTTCATTCATATGTACAAATTCATGTTGCACAAGGCCATAGTGTGAATAAATAGGAGCTTCAAAACAATACTGCAGTTCAGAGCTTTTGCAGAAAAAAGCAAAGATTAAGAATAAGAGTATGAAAAATATGGTAAACAATAACCAGTCTGAGCTAGTGGTTAAGGCACCAGGCTTGAAACTGGGATACCATGAATTCAAGTTCTGCCATAGCCATGAAAACTGGCTGGGTGACCTTGTGCCCATTACTCTCTCTCCCTCAGCCCAACTCACCTCACAGGGTAGTTGTTGTGAGGAAAATAGGATATGTTATATTTTACTGGATATGTTCACTGCCTTGAGTTATTTGTGGGGGGGGGGGAATTATGAAGGTGAGATACAAATGAATAAATAAAAAAAATATTCAGTAATAAGACTATATTTTAACCTATGATTCAATTATTTTGTAAGAGTCAGGATCCTAACTGTGAAGAAGTATAGAAATAACTTTGAAGGAAATTTGTATCAGTTAATCCAGAGAAGAAAGGTAGGAGTAAGGAAGAAACTTAAAAGATGAGTTTGCCTTGACTCTCTTAGGTATGAGAGAGAAGAAAAGAGGAACGCTTACCCAACTTTCAAGATTCTGTTATTGTAGTCTTCATCAATTAAGTTGTGTTCTATTGTTGCTTGTGGTGTTTATTTCCTGGCCTGGTCTACCTCAAAAAGTTGGTGTTTCTAGAATGGTAATGTTATTTTTTTTCTTAGAAAAGATCTTAAACTTTTCTCTTAACTCTTAAACAGGTTGGTACTTTCTCCCAAAATGACAAATAAGAAGTAACATGTGCTTTTGCGGGTAAATTTTGTTACTTAGCAGAGGCAATTGGGAGATAGTGTCTCTAAAATGGCAAGAAATTTGATTTAAATGGCTTTTTTCAAGGGGAGGCTTGAAGTCTACTTGCTGTACTTTTCTAAGTGAACAGTCTTTTTCACCAATAATGGTGTTCATCTTATTAAATAAGTTGAGATTATCTGCTTCTGGGTTATAATAGAATACTGTATCATTATACCACTTACCTATAAGAAAGACATTACTTATAGTTTGCAGATGGATCAAGATGAAATACAGATAATAGGTGTCTTAAGATTCAATTTAATTTACACAGTTATGATCTGTGGTGAGGTATGAGGTAAGATGGGAAAGTTTTACTTTTCTTCACCTGTGTATTAAGGCTGAGACACCCTTTTTGCCATGAATTAAAGAAGAAGCCTTTTTTCTTTTTTCTTCTAAAGAGTGACTGGTAATTTTTTGAATTGAGGAGAACCAGGCTCCCTAACCTTCCTATGTTTGCTATGCCAGAATCAGTGACAATAGTTTGCTATATTCTTTAAGCCTTGCTAAATAATATATTATTCTTTGGAAATATATTATACGCTAAATAGCTTTTCTGTTTTATATCCAAACTACAGATGATGGGTATAACATCTAGACTAGGAGTGTCAAACCTGTGGCCCACAGGGTGGATGCGTCATGCATTGGCTATATCCATGCCTGGTTTAGCGAAGGGGAAAAAAGTTGTGATTCATCACGTGAAGATGCCATAACGATGCGAGTTTGACACCCCGGTCTACACCTTTATCTCTGGCATTTTTTATATATATATATATATATATAGATAGATAGATAGATAGATAGATAGATAGATAGATAGATAGATAGATAGAGATAGAGATAGAGATAGAGATAGAGATAGAGATAGAGATAGAGATAGAGATAGAGATAGAGATAGAGATAGATAGATAGATATACAGAGATAGATATATCTAGATAGATAGATAGATAGATAGATAGATAGATAGATAGATAGATAGATAGATAGATAGATAGATATACAGAGATAGATCTATCTAGATAGATAGATAGATAGATAGATAGATAGATAGATAGATAGATAGATAGATATAGATATAGATATAGATATAGATATAGATATAGATAGATATAGATATAGATATAGATATAGATATAGATATAGATATAGATATAGATATAGATATAGATATAGATATAGATATAGATATAGATATAGATATAGATATAGATATAGATATAGATATATTATTGTATTTGTGCTGATAAATAAATAAAGGGAGACTAGTATAGATCTATTTCAAGCTATTTAGCTCTCATCAGCTAGCCATACCCTTACTGGGATTTGAACCTGGGCTATATTACATACTAGGCAGACTTCTTAGCCATTAGGCCACAGGCTCTTATCCGTTATCAGCGAAGCCAGGGTGAAAGGTATCTAGGACAGAGGATGGAAGTAGTGATCTTCCTCCCATATTTGGGTTGTAAAAGAAATCTAATATATATATATATATATATATATATATATATATATATATATATATATATATATATATATATGTATGTATGTATGTATGTATGTATGTATGTATGTATGTATGTATGTATATATATGTATATGTATGTATATAGTGTCACAACCCCTGGTATGCCCCAATTATTTATTTATTTATCAGCACAAATATAACACAAATATAACAAAGACAACAGTAAAAATATTGGGTTTCTGTCGTGATGGACTCTTGTGACGAGCCGATTGACAGATAATGGAAGCAGTTAGCTTCCTCCCATAATTGGGGCATACCAGGGGTTGTGACACTAAATATATACCTTCCTCCCTGGCTTCAGCTGATAAGGAGGAGACCTGTGGCTTAATGGCTGAGACGTTTGCCTAAGATGTAATATAGCACAGGTTCGAATCCCAGTAAGGGTATGGCTAGCTGATGAGAGCTAAATAGCTTGAAATAGATCTATACTAGTCTCCCTTTATTTATTTGTATGTGTGTGTGTGTGTGTGTGTGTGTTTTATTTATCAGCACAAATAAAACACAAATATAACAAAGGCAACAGTAAAAATATTGGGTTTCTGTCGTGATGGACTCTTGTGATGAGCCGATTGACAGATGATGGAAGCAGCTAGCTTCCTCCCATAACTGGGGCTTACCAGGGGTTGTGACACTAAATATATATATTTTTTTTAGCTGATGAGAGCTAAATAGCTTGAAATAGATCTATACTAGTCTCCCTCTATTTATTTATCAGCACAAATTAAACACACACACACACACACACACACACACACACTTTTTTTTCATAGAACTGGGATGTAAGGCTGAGCACACAATGAATGCACCACATTCTTGAGGGCATTTATGCAAAGATTAGAATAGAATAGAATAATAATAATACAATAGAAAATAAAATAAAATAACATCAGCATGATGTAACCCTGGATCATCTTTTCTTGATTCAGAAGCTAAACGGATCTAGTTAGTAGATCACCAGAAAGTATTACGGATGTAGAGTAGATTAAATATTGATATTTTAATTACTTGAAACATATATCAAAAGAAAGCACTGCTTCAAAAAAGTCACATGGCTATATCCATAAAGTCACCCATCAAGCTTTACTCAAAGAAGACATTGTTTTTCTTTCCTTTGGGCAATCTAGGAAAGTTGTCATCCCAATCACAAAAAATAAATCCTGTCTGTTCCTGGAATGTGATTGGGAGAAGCCTATGTTCTCTCATGCCAAGACTGGATATTGGCTCACTTACAAAGAAGAAATTGTGCTCCAGTGGGAGCACTGTGCTGCATGTCCTAAGCCCCAAGCTACAGCAATGATAATGATGTACTTCTACTGTTACCTGCAGTAGCTTGAACAAGCAGAATTGCCATCTAGCAGAAAAAAGACTCAGTTTACAACTGTGCAACAAATGGAAGCACACATCTCTAGCAAATTGCTTCCTGAATTGGTGTGATCATTATTGCATTATGTAACAGAAAAGGAAAAAGGGTGGTATATGCCATCTGGCAATGACATAAGAAGGTATTCTTTTCCTCTCTCTGGAAAATTAGATAAATAAGGATTAGGGCATCCAGTTTCCCCATATGGATTGTAATACACATGATACATAATTGCATCTTGTAATGCCACAGAGAACTGCATTCAAAATATTTCTTTTGGAAGATCTTACATAAATCATACATTTTATTTATAGCAACTGGATTTGCTTAATGAATGAACCATTCTATTATGCATTTGATTTTCCCCCTTATGGCCAACACTATTATATTTGCTTTTTCATATAATTTAAAGGATAAAGAATTTAACCCTTCAGTAGCTGGCACCATATTGAAGGAGGAAGAGTTTATCTTTGCATTTTTACAATTTGAGGCAGTACTCATTTCATCTAGAACCTAATTTTATCTGTATGGATTTTATGTTTAACCTACAAACCTATCTGAAATTATTTTCTGTGATAACAATATGAAAACTCTAATTTCTCTCTAATTCTCTTTTTTACCCATCAAGGAATTTTTTTCTGAAAAATGTAGCTAGTTCTGAATAATAACTGGTTGTTGTTTTTTTCAAAAATGGTTTATTAATCATTGTTCAATTATTCTTCCTGCATCCCAGAGATTGAAGCAAACTTCTTAGGAATATTAGGAATATCAAGCCTCAAATTAGCTACAAAGTCTTCTGGTTGACTCTGGAAAAATAACCCTAAACTGTTTGTCACTGGTTTACCAATGGTATTCTTATTTCTTAAGGAATCTGGATATAAATATATTTACCTACTTATTTATTTATATCCTGCCTTTATTTTATTTCTTTTGTAAATAACTCAAGGTGGTGAACGTAGATAATACACCTTCCTCTTTCTCTGTTATAAAATGGAAAGATAACTTATTAATTAATTAGTTTTTAAAATGTGCAGGGAGCTTTTAAAAGAAATTAAGGGAAAAAGTTAATGATGAGAAATAGGCATGTGCCTGTAAGTAAAGAATGGGGAACATAAGAAATTAAGCCTTTTGAATATTTATATTTGTTTCTCGCAACTTTTCTTGTGTTCCAGACTTATTAGGTCATGTTTCTAATACTGGCATGTCTCTATATTGTAATAAGGAAGATAAGACTCCCTGTTAAAATTTGGGAAGAATCTCAAGATAAAATTGAACTAAATTTGCAACATTCTTAACCAATCTTTTTCTGGCAATCTTGTTAAGCTACATTGAGTCAGATCCAGAATTAGTCTCATTAAAATCAGTACACCCTTAATATATTGTCCGTAGTCACTACTCTGAAGGAGTAAGTTTGAAAATAATTGTAGATGTACTTTATATCATCACTGTTGTATATGGAAGATAGAGGTATATTGTAATAACTTTATCACTATACGAATATTGTTATTTTTCTTAGTTTTGCCTTATTTCACTTTGGATCAGCCTGTCCTTGTTAAGTCTGCATAGATACCTATGCACCGTAGAATTTTTCTTAAAGCATTGTGATGTAATTATATTGCTTTGAAACAGAATGTTAAGCAAATGCACATTGAATATTAACATAATTAAATTATTTCCAGAGCACGTGTTAAAATTATTTGTTGAACTTACAACACAGTCTATATAACCTCATTCCTCTGCTCACTGATGTTCAAGTGAGTTACTATGTCATTTCTTAGTGGCAGAATCAGATGCTCCAAGAGATACTAAAAAACTACATTAGACAATAGAAATCTATTCCTTGTCTCTTGTCAGTTTGTTCCCTCCAGTGTATTAGCACATTCACTGGTATTAAATGACTCGAGATTTGGCAAGTGTGCTTCTTTGAGGGACTTTCATAAATCTTTTGGTTAGTGTAGTAGAATAAAATAGCCAAACACAGAAAAGATGTTATAAAATATTTGTTCTTACAATCCTAGTGATGTCTATTTATCATACCACTATGTTGTAGCGTAATGTACGTATCTAATAATATGCATCTCAGCATTGATTAATGCTTGCCATTTGTTTCCTGGCAACCACATAAAGTATTATAGAACTAAATAGCACCTTTTGCTTAGATAATAACTTCCAATATATATATTTAAATTGTCCTTGGAATTAGATTGCTAGTACTAAATATGTCTGTGTGTGCCTCCAAATATCTTCAAAAGAATAGCAAAAGGTATTTTTTAAATTAAAATTTATTATAATAAAAATAGAATGCAAATAGAAACAAAATTAATAGGGAAATGGGGAAAGGGAAAAAAGGCAAGAGGCACAAGATAAGAAAGGGGAGGAAAGCAATGATTTGATTGGGTAGCAAAGACATTTGTCAGTTTTGATTACTTGGAGATTTATATCATATACAACATATAAGTAAGTTCTTGACTTATGAAAGTAATGAAGCTTGCCCATTATGGTCATAAGTCATGTTGGTTGCAAAGCAGTCATCACATGAGTGACCTGATTTTGTTTTTTTGTGGTGGCCATTAAGTAAATCATCAATCATTCAAGAATGAATCACTGTTGTTAAGCAAATACTACAATCAACCTTTTGTTCACTGTGGAGAATTTGTGCCCAAAATTGGAAGTAAACACTGAGTTTTGGCAAAAATATAAATAAGCCAAGTAATCAAGAACTAATTGTATGTCCTATGTGATATCAATCTCCTTAGACTAATCAAAACTGAGAAATTGGTACCTGCTTTGTGACCAACATGAATTATGACCATAAATGTAATATATATTTATATATTATAAATATCATGTGAACAAAGGATTCTGCAAACAGCTTTAAATATTGAGTGTCTGAGATATGGTGCCATGACCACAGGGAAGGAACGTGGCCATCATAACTTCAGAACCAAGTTGTATGTACCATTCTGGGGTGTGTATGTCTGTTGTAACTTGCTTGTAAAAGTTGCTAAACATCCAGTTGCAAGATATGCAATCCAAGAAATCCTAGACTATGTTTGCAACTTCCAAGAAATACACTTTGAAGGTTTCATGGTACTTGAATAAAGAGGAGTCACTTCCCTTGTTATATCATGAAAGGAAAACTTATCCTTGTCTGTAACTTATAGAACTGTGAAAAAATAAAAAGTATCAGTTCAGCATTTCAGATGAAAATAATAACGTTGATAATATGTTCTTCATAATACTCCTGAGCATTCCAATATGTATCACAAATTAGAAAAAAACAAAAAACATCAGAAGGTACATGCCTGGGGAAATCATAGTGTACTTTTTGTTTTTATAATGAGTACGATTGGGCTTTAGATAAATCCCATATCTTTCAATTTACTAGGCCCCCAAAATGGTGCTGTTCCTTTTAAAACTGCTTGTATCTAAGTCCATTACATTAATGAATTTTAGTTCTGAGTAATGAATAAGAAGTTTCATTGTTCGCTTTTGTTTCCTTACAAGAATTCACATTGTTAAGTCTAAGATTAGAAGGAAAACAGCAGAGCAACATAAACTGACTTGAAGAGTTCTTTAAAAACATTTCTTAATTAGTTCTCTGTACTTCATAATAGTCTGGTTTTTTTTTAATATTTTAAGGATTTTTTATTTATTTGCACCAGGCCTATACATAATATTTAAGTAGATTCAGTCAAGTGTGTACAAAACATAAATTAGTCTGTAAAACAGTTGACTACATCCCCCAAGTTCAAAAACATAAAACTAAAATGTATTTTAATATTTCTGCTTTCTGGTGTTCTGAGTTACTGCACTGTGGTTTTGAACAGAAGCAGAATAGCAGTTTAACATTTCCCAACAGAAATGATGCCCACACAAATTCTTTTAAAAGTGTTTATCGTCTTAATCTAACACAATTCACAGACAGGATATGCACCAAAAGGAATGCATTCACAAAGATCAAACTGGCACTCAGAACACTCAGAAATAATGGGAATTATTTCACTTCACAGCATGTAGAGAAATTCAGCTACAATTACATTTTGGAAAATGTAGCTTACATCAGTTCTAAGAAGGCAGGGCAATTCCTAGAAGCTTGGCAACCTGACAAATTAGCCATCAGCAGACATACAGAAATTAATTACATTTATAAACCATTCAGAAAGGAACAGCTAAAGGCCAAAGGAAACAGTCCTGAGCACATCCTTCCACATCACACACATACATTACCAACCACCCAGATAAGCAGGAACCAGGAGCAAAATCAGATCAATCAAGAAGAAGGAATGCCCTCACAACAGCAAGGCTGGTAGGAAAATCAGCTAGATATAAACAACCACTGAATTTCACTTTATATCAAAACATTGATGGTGATAGCTTGCACAGTAATAAAATGACTTCAAGTTCAAAATTAAATTCAGAGGCCACCAAGACCCCAAGGACACGTTCACCTTTGGAAATGTGTATACATTATGTATCCCCTATCCTTTGAGTCTCTTTATGACAAATTTTATAAGAAGTCCAAAACATGTTTGATGCATCATGGAAAGGAATATCAACAACCTTAAACAATAGAAATAATCTCTTCCCTCCTACCCTTAATTTGCATATTTATAGCTGGTTTTCCTGTCTCCTTGGGCATCTTTCTTAATTATTCATAAATACACATAAGTTAATCAGAGAGATACACACCTACAAGAAAAGAGGGGAAAAACCCAGAAAAGACTCTCATCCCAGCAAGAAATACAAATGCCTACAAATATCACTTTATCAATATCATGCTTCCATTTTACCTATCTGATTGTGGGACATTTAATATGTTGCTCCAAAAATGATAACCTCGAAGTGAAGCTCAGCATGACTATATTACTATATTACTGAAAATTTTGGGGATAAATCCAAATTTGCTTTCCTATCATTTTACCAGTGGTAGGACATATAGGAAAAAAGAAATAGGTTTGCCCATTTCATTTCTTTGAATTGTCTGCTTATTTCACATTTCCTATGGCAGATCTTCTCTCTTTGTTCCACCAGATGGAATTCCATTTGTTTGGTGGGTTGGTCATGCCAACGAAAAGCATCCTTACTGGGGAGGCTCCATTCCAGGAATCCAACAATGTGCTTGTGGTCTAGAAGAAAGCTGTGTGGATCTGAGATACTTTTGTAACTGTGATGCAGACAGAGAAGAATGGTAACAGTGCATTCTAATTTATGCTATTGTTCATATAGAAGTATATTATGAATTTAATGAAAGGTGGTTGGTAAGCTTTATTGCAGACTTTTACCATTATGTGCGTACATATGCACATATTGTATATATACATGAACTTCTTACATGCATTATTAAAAAATTACAGGAAGTTAAAAGAGTTAAAAACAGAAGGAGAGGAAAGAAATGTTGACAGTAAAAATGTAATTTTATGGATCAATGTTTGGTGCTTCACTCTCATGTATCAAGACAAATTTTGGCTACATTAGGGGTAGTAATGGCTTTTTTAATCTGGTAGAAGATAGCAGACCTGCCAGTGATTGTCTATGGGAGTTGCTTTATGAAGGACTGAATTATTATATCACTAATCAAAGGCAATTTTTTCTTATTTTCTAAAAAAGAAAAAAAAAACATGCAAGTATAATGGCTTATAATGAGGTGGAAATAAAGTTTATTTTTTGTGTATCTTACTTTTCAGTCATAAGTTTGACACGCAAACTGGGGAATGTAGAGTTCCAAACCACACAAAACAAATATAATATAAATGCCTCTTTAAAGCATTCAGTAAGTTTAATGTCTAAAGAAATTTTATAGTGGCCTTCAAATTGTCTGTTTCCAATTTGAATTCCAACGCAGAAGAACTTGAATTAGAGAAGTAAGGCATCCTTTAACTTTATGACTAAGGATAATATTCTTGATAAGTGCTTGCTCTCAAAAACAATTTCAAATCTATAAAATTGACCAACATGCTCTTTTAATTTTGTCATTCATAAATTAGATCAACTAATTCTCTTTCAAGCTCACTCTGCTATATAGATATTCCTTATACCTTTGCAGATTTTAAGCTGATGAAGGTGGAATAAATTGTTCTTCAGTCTACTGTAGAATCTAGTTTGGCCTCCCGCTTTGAATATTTTCATATTTAGAAAGTTCCTATTGTTCACCATATGATTAATTTACATAATAGGTTTCTGATTATTGTAATAAAACAATTACACACATTATGTATTAATGATACATACATGCTTAATGGCAATAATGAACAACTTTTAATTTTATATTAGTGAGATGGGGCTGAAGAAAAAATAAATTATAGAAACTCTAAATTTTTTCCTCAAAAATTTGAAAAAAAAAATTCATCTTTTCCTTCTGCACTACACCTGACCTATATTACAGAGAAATTATACCAATGCAGTGTAAATCAGTGGTGAAGTAAGAAAAATGGTTACAGTAGAATCGGAAAATGAACAAAAGACCATAGTTAAAATTATGTGAGCACAGAATGGCTTTCATAGGCTAAAACAATTTGGCATTTTCAATTTAGAAAGGAAATAGCTCAGCCCTATAAAATAAAATAAAAAGCATATAGCATTTTGAATATTTTAGGGCAAGAGAAGGAACTTAAAACAGTTAGAAAAATGTATATAAAAAAACTTTTATCTCCATTCCCTCCATGAAGATTCACTTGCTAGAAAGTTTGAAGATCATGATTAATGATTGAGCATTGATTATTTGATGAACTTGAGCCAGAGAATGTATTTTAGATAGAACATATTGTATGGCATATAACAGATTATTGACACATGTCTGGATGATCTTTATTTTTAAGGAGCAATTTTCCCCAAAAAATTCCAAATTTTTATAATACCCCGCTACTTTCAAAGTTCAAAATATTAGAATATCAAAGAGAGCAAAACTAATACAGCCTTCCATTCATATATAGACAAGAGTTTGAGTTCTGAATGTTTAATACACAGAGAATGTATTTTAATTTCTGTATTCTGTATTTTGAGTGTTTTACTACTGAATTAGATTTGTCATTTCTCCCTTGATATATTCATTTTTCACAACTAGATAAAAGGCAAGCAGAAAATAGTTATCTCATTGCTAGAAGTACTTTTTAATTGGTTTTACAGATTTTTCTGCTCGGAAATAGCCATCAACAAAGTTAACAATTTCTTAAAGTTAATTACAAATAAAGCATAAGTCACATAATACAATAGTTACAGACATAACAGTTAATACATTATTGAGTGTTGTGCTTATCAATATAATATTTTTTTTAAAAATTAGGTTGGAACCATGCAGTTTTGTGGCATTTCTGAAAGCAGAGAGAGACAAAAAGGGGAATTTATCTGTTAAGCGATACAGTGATGGTAGCAATAAAGGAGAATATTTGTAACTCATGGTTGACTTGAGGGGTCCTTGGTGCTCTCTGAGCTTGATTGTTTTGTTACTAATCTGGATAATGAAATGTCTTCAAGTAAAATAACCAAGCTCAGAGACCACCAAGGATCCCTCCAAACAGTGATAGAATTGTTATAGTTGTTCCTGAGACAATTTGCCATTCCATTCATTTATTTTTATTTATTTAATTTCTCGAACATGTACTAAATAACAGGTATAAGTATAAACATGGACATGAACAAGGCAATGAATACAAGTAAATGGGGACAGTAGGACAGGGACGGTAGGTATGATGATGCTCTATGCATGCCCCTTTTTACGGACCTCTTAGGAATGGAGTGAGGTCCATGGTAGACAGTTTAAGGTTGAAGCTGTGGTGATTAGATGATGTAACAACAGAATCAGATAGAGCATTCCAGGTGTTGAACACTCTGTTGCTGAAGTTATATTTTCTGCAATCGAGTTTGGAGCGGTTTACCTTGAGTTTGTATCTATTGTTTGCCCATGTATTATTGAGGTTGAAGCTGAAGAGGTTATTGACAGGTAGGATGTTGTAGCAGACAATTTTGTGCATTACATTTAGGTCAGACCATGGGTGGCATAGTTCTAGATTGTCCAAGCCTAAAATTTCAACCCTGGTGGCATAAGGTATTCTTAATAGTCTTCAGTAGTTTTAAACTGGCTTGTTGCCTTCAGTGTAGTGGTAGGATTACCAGCCCTGGATTTTAAAGTTGTAGCTCATACTTCTGAAGGTTAGCAGATTGTACAAGTGCAACTTATAATTTGATACAATATTTGGCTTTTTCCTATTGCTTAATACAATGTTAGAAAATGTCCTCTTGAAAGTTTTCTTCACAAATGGCTTCTGTTATTCATTTAAAAACTTTTTTCTTTTGGAGGTATTGTAGGGGGGTTCTACCCTTCTTTTTTAGTTGCAAGATGATATAATACATTGATGGTGTTCTCCCCATCACATACACTGCATCACTCTGCAAACTCCATAGCTCCTTGTGCTTCAGAAAAAAAGACCCAGAGAATATTTTTATTCAGAAGACAAGAGGCCAAGATCACGAGAGGTAGATCCCGAGAGAGAGAAATGTACAGAAAAACAGGATACTCATAAAAGCACACTTGGCATCTCATACTTTAGATAATGTCAGGAAGATCCATGAACTACTGTCATGACAATTCTAGAGAAATGTACTCTTCAATTGACAGAAAATATTTCTTTTCTATAAAAGTGAAAAAAGTGGGGAAAAGGTTAGAATCAATATCAGGTTAAGTATTAGTACCACTTTATAATGCCTTGGTAAGACCATACTTAGAATATTGCATCCAGTTTGGTTGCCACAATATAAAAAAGATGTTGAGACTCTACAAAGAGTGTTGAGAAAAGCAAAAAAGATTATTAGAGTATTGGAGGCTAAAACATATAAAGAACAATTTCAGGAATTGGATATGTCTAGTTTAATGAAAAGAATGACTATGGATGACATGATAGCAGTGCTCCAATATCTAAGGTGCTGCCACAAAGAAGTGGTCAACCTATTCCCCAAGGCATCTGCAGGACAAGAAGCAGTAGATGGAAACTAATCAAGAAGAGAACCAGTCTAAAACTAAGGAGAAATTTCCTGACAAAACAATCAGTGGAACAACATGCCTAAAGAAGTTGTGGGTGCTCCAACATTGGAGATTTTTAAGAAGAGATTGGAGAACTATTTGTCTGAAATGGTGTAGGGTTTCCTGCTTGAGCAGGGGGTTGGACTAGAAGGACCTCAAGGTCCCTTCCAACTCTGTTATTCTGTTAACACGAACCTTATTCTCTATCATAAACAACAGATGCTAGAATTATTATTGAGTTGGGTTGACTTATTTAGGCAGACTCTAATGCTATTATCTTCCAGGATCTCTGTTACATAATTAGCTGCAGTACTTTACTTGTAATGCTGGTTTAACTTTTTAAAACTTGCATAGCAACATGGAAAATTTAAATGTTTATAATCTGCATTCCACTACTTGCAAACTTTCAAAAATTTTGAAGATATTTTCTTTGGCTTGTTTCCAAGTTGCATAGCACCAGACATATGCTGATAGTACATTTCTCATAATATACTGTTTCACAAATTTCATTAAATGCTGTTGTGGCTATCTATTCAAGTGAGGTTTCATTAAGTTAAAACTAGGCAATATACCCAAAGGATATTATAAGAGAGGAAATTAAATTGAAAAACACTACTTTCCTGCCAACTATTATAATACAAGTGAGGGGAGACTTTGTGAATATTCTAGTTTATAGTACTGCAAAGCAGCATCTTGAAATACAAGAGAATGAGAATTTGTTTTTCAATATGACTGATACATTAGCCATGGTGCTGCAGTGGTTAGAGTGCAGTACTGCAGGCTACTTCTACTGACTGACAGCTGCCTGAAAGTTGGCCATTCAAATCTCACCAGGTTCAAGTTTGACTCAGCCTTCCATCCTTCCAAGGTGGATAAAATGAGGACCCAAATTATTGTGGGCAATATGCTAACTTTGTAAACTGGTTAGAGAGGGCTGTAAAGCACTGTAAAGCAATATATAAATCTAAGTGCTATTGCTATTACTATAAAGAAATATTAAAAATTGCTATGAACTTGCAACTTACATGTTCTTTCATAGATGTAATGAAATTCTGAACTATTGTTGAACTACATTTCAACATTTGAAATGTAGCTAACATGTAAGAAAGTTAATTTGTTTCCATATTGTTCGCATGTATTTTATGGGTATAGATTAACAAGGATCTGAAAATACATGATCAGACACCTAGCTAATTTCAAGACTACCTGGTCAATTGTTAGATGAGAGTTACCTGGAATTCTGTCATGAAAAATATTGCTTATATGAAGTATCAATATAATTAAATAAATAAAATTAAATCATATTATACTGAAAAATTCTTTAGGCATTGTGGACCTTAACAAAATTTCTCCAAGATCTGCATTCTAAATAGATATCCCATGTTTATTTTCTACTTGCCATTTGTTATATGCACATATAATGCCATATTATCTATATATTTCATTGACATTTGCACCTCAAACCAATTTCTAAAACCTAAAAGGTTTTTTGAAGATTGCTTTAATGGATTTCACAAAAATCTCCTACATCAGCAGTCCTCAAAACTGAATTAATCTCTTTGGCTACCCTTGAAAACCATTGAAAACTTTCAGCTGGTACAGCATGTTAAAAGCTAGGTTATGAACTTTACATTAATTTCAGCATCTCTTCTATTCTCCAGATATAATGCATACCTCAGGATGTTGTATCCATAGTATAATGCAGCCTGTCTGACCTGAGATATCTTACAGTTCAGTTCCGAGGAATTTTTAGCAACAATTTATATAATTTTTGTGTTCAGAAATACTCTTAAATAGACCAAATACCAACATAAGCATTCACACAATTTCTTCCTTTCCTTTCCTTTCCTTTCCTTTCCTTTCCTTTTCTTGTTTCAATATGGTACACAAACATTTGTGTCAATGACCTTTGAAAATCCACAAAAAGATTTTATTTAGTAACCAGATAAAGGAAGTTATACAAACCCAGCTTCTGCTAAGGTGGAGGCAAATGGGAGCACTACTCACTTCTATCTGTGTCCACATAGCAATATTCCATTATAACTGGTAACTCAAGTGTTACGTATCGCTGAATGGAAGCCATTGTTTATGAAATGTGACCTGGTCTTCCTTGTCCTCCAAGGTTGCTCTGGAACACTTTTACACAGTGCCTATTAGTATTTTCATTCAAATTATTTTGAGCACTTTGATGGAGGATTCCTAATTATGGGATGCACTCAGTAAGGAGACTTGTCAGGCATCAGGCTAGCAATCTGACACCAGATTAATAGTATTTTGATTAGGCATTTGAGTGTCTGTGTGTGTGTGTGTGTGTGTGTGTGTGTGTGTGTGTGTGTGTGTGTGTGTATTTGGCTTAAGCCCAAAACCCAGCCTGAAGATGGTGAGTGAGACCCCGCTGATGTGTGTCTGTGTGTGTGTGTGTGTGTGTGTGTGTGTGTGTGTGTATGTATAGGTAGGTAGGTAGGTAGGAAGGTAGGTGGGTGGGTGGGTGGGTGGGTGGGTGGATGGATGGATGTCATCAAAATAGACTTTAAACATCATTTTTTGATCCAAATCTCTCTCTCTCTCTCTTTCTCTCTCTCTCTCTCTCTCCCCCTCCCTCCCTCCCTCCCTGTCTCTCTTTACATATACTTTACATATACTGTATATAGGCATCTGTATATTTATAATTTCTCATGCAAAGCTATTTAAGATTTCTACCTTGATATACATTTTACATATTTATCTATTTGTAGGACCAATGACACCGGCTTCCTTTCCTTTAAAGAACATTTACCTGTGAACCAGATAGTCATCACTGATACGAACAGACCTAATTCTGAAGCTGCCTGGAGAATTGGTCCTCTTCGTTGCTATGGAGATAGTGGGTATCAGCTCTTTTCAGCATCCTTATGCACAAGCTGTATAAGAAGCTGGTGTATGTGTGTGAGAGAGTGAGTGAGTGAGTGTGTGAGTGTGTGTGTGTTATACCTTACAGATACCTTCTAATAATTGCATTGTCTATTTGTTTCTGAAATCAATTGTGCAGTTTCTAAAGAAGCATATTTTTCTAAATAATTTGCAATAAGACTTTGAGTGCTAGAGATTCAAATTAAAGGCTTGTTCGGACTTCTGTATCCACAATGGGGGAATAAAGAGAAATGAACAAGCATGACATGAATACAGTAGGACTTCCTCATCCGTATCCTTCAGCAACTAATTAATACTGAGAACCTGTTCTCTTCATTAATTAGAAGTAATATCCAACCATCTTGCCCATTAGTAGCTGAAATTATTATTGGCTATAAAATTTTATGATTCTTTTTTAAAGCTCCTTGTGGTGGTTAAAGTTGGTGGTTACCATTTTCTCCTGTACAAAATTACCCATTTTTTTCAGTGTGAAGGACTTCCTTTTGCATTTCTTTGTTTCCTTGTTTCTCCCAACAATTCAGTTCATTTTATGAAAATGTTTATGAGAAGAGAAAAAGTTCTGACTTTGCCTTTCCCATGTAAATATATGTAATTGTATGCTTCTGTCTGCCTTCCTTTAGTTCTGCTTTCATCAAATTAAAAAGTACCCAATCAACTTTTTTAAAATGCTTTCTGAATTATGTTTAGTATGAGATTTGCCTTTTTCACAGCAGTGAAAAATATAGATACTGAATCTTTATTGATTAGCCTTTGGACCATATCAAAGTGCAAAGTTCCAGAAACAAATTATTACTAAAATTTGATAAAAGCAATATAAAATGGAATTTGATAAAATATGATTTAAAATGGAATTGGAGTAAAGTTTAGTCTAAAATGAAATTGGAATAGAATACAATAATTTAAGATATAGATAAATTATGATAAAATTATATTTTGGTGTCACCCCTGCAATCTATCCCAATCAGTCCCACATATGTAGATCTCAATAGAACCATTTTGTTTAAGTACTGTGCTGTGTTAAATGTTATTTTCCGGTTCTGGCTGCACATAAGGTAAATTGTTTTCAATAGAATCTCAATAGAACCATTTTGTTTAAGTACTGTGCTGTGTTAAATGTTATTTTCTGGTTCTGGATGCACATAAGGTAAGTTGTTTTGATATGGGGATCCCAATGGGTCATTCATTTGGTATATAGACAAAGGTATCTGTTCCTCACTCCCTTATACAAGCAACAATCAAATAGGCTGTGAGCCAGGTCTTCTACCTCTGCCACTCTGCAAATGCAGAGACGCTCATTGTAGGGTATACAATGGAATCTCCCATATCTAACCATTGTGTCAAGGTGTTCAAATCTCGCTCACACACAATGTGAGGACGATCTGGCTGCAACATATGTTACCCCATTGATTACCAGGGTTGATTCGGCTGATCTGGCTAGCTAGGCGGGTGTCCCCTTCCTCCTTCACCATTCCATGTGCATCCCTCCTGAAGCTTTGCACTTGGTGGAAGAGGACAACCATCCCAGATAGAAGGAGTGTACCAATTTTTGGTCAAAGGTATACAATAGCTGCGTTCCCCTGCTATAACCTCCAAACAAATTCAAGGTCCACAGCAGTTATACATTTCCTGGGTTTGGAGAACATACTAAATTGATTAGCAAAATGCAATAACCATGTACAGACAACATGAACTGCCCTAAGCATTATAGCTTAATCTGATGCTTTGGTCGACACAATAAAGTAAGACAGCACTTATATACCTACAATACATTGGACAAAAACTACCCTGCCCTATTCTTCAGTGGATCTGTGTTTTGTGCAAATCTAGCCATTGGTCAATTAATCCAATACATCCTTTCTGTGATGAATATGAGAATTAATATATGTACAGCTATTTTTTTAATCCAATGCATTTCTCTGTGAAATGGTTTAAATGTACGTATGTTCCATATTAATTCCTATTTATTTTGTGAAAAGTTTATTTGCTTTTTTGTTTTAATCACCCAAAATAATATGAAACTATCAACAAACTTAATCTTCCAAATACTTTTTTTAGCACTTCAGGTCTTTAAAAACATTTGATCCCTATTAAGGTATATAGAGGACCTCACCTTTTGCCTCACTCAGTTGGAAAAACTCTGGTTTATTTTTTTCTTCATCACATTGCTGAAGTCCTCAGTTCTCTTGGTCAGCAACCTAGTACTCGATAAAGCCATTAATTTATCTACTCTAGACTCAACAAACATTTTCTCCAAGGAACACAGATTTATTGTACTTTTATATACTGTACATCAGCCACATAGATGTATCTGGAAAACTTCACAAGCTTCACTGGTTTTTCACCACAGTTTTTTATTTTTTATTTTAACATAGAATTTGAATGATTTTGTGTCAAATGTCAGAGAGGGTTGTGCTGTCCTAACTTATCTGTCCTTGGCAAAACTTCCATGGGTGCTTAACAAACTATATTTTTAACTTCATGATTCCTTGAAAGATTATCTGTTGAGGTGCTGCTACTTCAGCTGTGTGTATGTACTTTATGGGGAAGGGTATCAATTGCATAGGATAAGTGTTATGCATAAGTGTTATGGATAAATGTTATATGTGTTTAGAAAAAAAGTGTTTCCCAATTATCATCTGATCAGTGCACAAAAGAGGCTATTTTGGTCATGCCAGTGAGTGTAGTCCACAATGTGATGACTGTCAATGATGGCATCCTAAGTATGAGATTTTAGCCTAGTAAAACATGGCTGGCCATTATGCTCTCAGGCTTGTAAAGTCGCACAAGATACACTTCTTTCAAGTATTTATAAAATAAACTTTGAACCTGGCACAGAATGACTCTAAATAGAAGTTTTTCTGTTTCATAGAAGTGATTGGGGTGTTATACATAAAACAGATCTATATTTTCATTAGTGCCTTACTATTTATCTTTTTGTATGATTTTATTCATTAATTTGGATGCAGTCGTGGTAAGTAACAAACTGAATAAATGAATTTATTTATTTATTTATTTATTTATTTATTTATTTATTTATTTATTTATTTATTAGACTTATATACCGCTTCATAGGGATTTCAGCCCTCTCTAAGCGGTTTACAGATTTTTAGCAAATTGAGTCAGCAAATTGCCCCCACAGTCTGGGTCCTCATTTCACCCACCTCGGAAAGATGGAAGGCTGAGTCAACCTTGAGCCGGTGAGATTTTCACCGCTGAACTACAGATAACAGTCAGCTGAAGTGGCCTGCAGTACTGCACCCTAACCACTGCGCCACCTCGGCTCTTTGAATGAATGAATGAATGAATGAATGAATGAATGAATGAATGAATGAATGAAACCCATACCTGCAATGTAGAAGCCCTAGCATACTTTTCTTCCTAGGTTTCAATTTTCTGTTTTAATGAACTCTGAATAAGGGCTACAGTATTTCTTGGATCCTTCATTTATGTGCAACATATAATCAACTATAGAGGAGTTTGTTGTTCTTTGCAGGACAGTTTTGGAATGCAGCTTCTTTCAGCACCGAAGCTTCATACCTTCTCTTCCCCACTTTCCATTCCGAGTTCACTGCAGACATTTCTTTCTTCTTCAAAACAACCAAGATGTCTGGAGTTTTTTTGGAAAATTTGGGAATGAAAGATTTCATCAGAGTTGAAATAAGCTGTAAGTTTAGCAACTGAAATTGTGGTGTATTGTTATTTTTCTGCAGATCTGATTTAGTCACAAAATGTCTATGAAGAAACTCATTCATCCAGGTCATGATTGTCCCAAAGATGTTTTTCCAAAAGGCAACTGGACTTCCTCTTTTCTTCCTGGAAAATGTTTTGCTTCACATCCAAGAAATGAAACACTTTCAAGGGAAAAAAACTCAAGAAAGTCCAGTTGCCTTTTGGAAAAGCACTTCGTACTTTCTTGAGTGCTTAATATTTGTGAAATTTGTTTCTGTGTTTAAATCTTAAAAGTGTAGATAACATGCCAAAAGTTGAGAGATTATGACCCTTTAACATAATCAGTGTTCAGTGCCTTGAACCATTATCCCAAACTTGCTCCCATTTGTGTTTGTGCACGCACAAGCATACATACAAACACATCCTTCTTCGAAGAGTTTCATTCAAATGAAGATAATATTATTTACCTCAGTATCGACAGCTGCTGAGCAGCTGTCTCTTATCTGAAGCAGCACACAAAATTGCTACTTTTCACAGATAGTATATGAGTTATCAGCAGTTTACCTCTTCTTAGGTGATGATAAATAGTATTTATGTACTATTTATGTAATATCCTTTTGGAAAGGAGCTGGAATACCAATGAGGAAAGGGGAAGGTTCCAAAATGTTCAGAGTGCCATCATGGCCTGTCAAATAAGCTATCATTCTTTGAAACTAAATTGCAATTGCTGCCTGTATTAAAGCAGGGTTCTCCAACCCCCAGGCTATGGCCCGGTACCTGGCCACAGCCTGTTTTGAACTGGGATGCACAAGTAGCAAGCGTGGGCAGCTTGCATGGGCAGCTCTACTTGCACTGCTCCATTTGTGTGAGCGGTGGACATAAATAATGCTGCACGCACAAGCACATATGCCTGTGGTTTGCATAGAACCATCCCCTCCCCCCCTCCACCACCGCCTGTCTGCAAAAGCTGAAAGGTTGGAGACCACTGTATTAAAGGAAAAAAAACTAATTTAAGTCATCTTTTTATCTGCTGTTTTAGTCTATTAATGGAGGGTGTTGTGCTGTGGATTTAGAATGAAAGAAGGCCTTTCTGTTAGATGTTTGTTCATCAGGATGAACAAACTAAGAATGAACTACCATGCTTTTGCAATATAGATGTAATAACTTTATGACATAAAATGTAATAAAATAAAGCTTCCAAGGCCCTTTGATTCATTAAATCCTTGGTAAAAGCCATAGCATGTTA
Organism: Thamnophis sirtalis; assembly: GCF_051295495.1. Classification (NCBI taxonomy): domain Eukaryota; kingdom Metazoa; phylum Chordata; class Lepidosauria; order Squamata; family Natricidae; genus Thamnophis; species Thamnophis sirtalis. The sequence continues at coordinate 55,625,668 of NW_028261381.1, forward strand.
TCACTAGGTAATGAAGAACGGTTTAGTGTTAATTGCACATAATCTCCTATTTGGGTGATACTTCAGTGTGTTGTATTTCATTCTCAAGGCTCTTATGTTTTTTTTTAAGTATACAATAAAAGCAAGCCATTGACATGAAATTACATCAGAATAATACAACCTGTCAAGATGGTGTGCACTGTAGAAATGAAAGAAATCTCTTCTCCACTGTGTTATGATTTTTGCTTAGGGCAGATTATGTTTGGAGCTAAATGGTTGTGAGTACAGTCCACAAATCTGTTGATGTTGATGCTGGAATAGAGTCAAACTGTAAGGAGATCAATGTCATTGATTTCCTTCCATAAATAGAAGAGAGTTCCCAACTCCCTATGCCTAAGAAAATTCATTCCAATGGATTGAAAGATTTTTATGATTTATGTACATATGTATACCAATGGAGTACAAATTTATCAGAAATCTATCTTCTCCCTTACATAGCTAGAGATTCAAATTAGAGACCCAAATGAATGATTATAGCCATACTTCAGCCTTATTTTGTTAGTGTAATGAAACCCTGATGAAAGTAATGTTGCTTCCATGGCCTAAACATTTTAAGAAACTGGAAAAGGTGGATAAATCAGAGTTACAACTGTCCAAAGGTATTTTTCGGTGTATATACATTGTTATTATTGATCTACTGTTGGCAATATACCAGATGCCAGCTTTTTTTTTCTTGTCCTCTTGGAGATGAATCTCTCTTAATCTTGGAATTGATTTTGCCCTAAATGTTATACTGCCAATTCTTCCTTCTTACTTAGATTTCCAACAGATCACTGGGGTCTATATGTCCCAACTAATCCCCAGAAAAGATGAGGTTGATTGCAAGGGATGGAAATGAAATAAGAACTCAGTACAAGTCTCCTTTTAATGAACTATGTAAAATGTAAGAGAAATGGCACAACAGGGTTGATTAGTTCTTGAATTATATATTTCTTAGAATATAAAAAGAAAAAAAGACTTAATTCTCTCACCTGTTTGGGTTTTTTTCCTATTCATTTGGTTCTAAAGGCAAGTGTCTATAACCTCCAGTTTTTGAAAGACTGAACTATGCAAGTCTCAACATATCAGTGATTTAACTATCAGAGTAATCTTTATAACATTCATAGTTTGACTTCACTTTTCTTTAAATCATTAGGAATAGAAACTTGCTCTCAGGTGTTTCTCTGATTTTCAGCAGAATAAAAAGTAATATTTTAAGGAAGGGAAGAAATTTTTAACAGCATGTGTCATTAAATTTAATAACACAGTTTGAACAAAAGCTCTAGTGTTTGAAACATGTTTAATATTGTCTATACTATATCAACAAGTTATACATCTGAATATAGCAAATGTAGGTGGAAATCATCCATTAAATGGTCAATTATTGAACATTAGGGCTGAAAATTGTTGTATGAAAAGCACTTTGGTATAGTTTTTCTCCCTTCTCCTAATATGATCTAGATATTGCCATCAGTATTGTTTTATGGAAATCATTTTTATGTCTTACATTTTCTCCTCTGTATTTTCTACAAACTTTACAAGCTATTTTGATGACAATCATTGAATTTTTTAAAAGCAAATATTAGTTAGATAACACAATATTTGTGGAAATGTTCTATCTCACTGATCCATCACAAGGCAAATACATACCTTCTATTTAATGAGTATAGCAGCCTAATACATGAACATAGAGAAAATGAGAATATTTGACCAGGAATTTGATTTCACAAAGACGTTTTGGGACTGTAGATATGTACCATAATATATAGATGATTTGCTATGTGAATTCAATAATCACATAAGATTGATTGTTTCAAAACTCTTAAAATATTAAAATATTACTACCACAGTTATGTACTTATTGTTATCAGCATATCATACTAAGTTTCACCTTATGCATTCCAGCTCCTAAAGCCATCACTTTCACAGTTGATGTTGGAAATGGCCCAGTAGAGATTATTGTCCAATCCCCTGTGCCCTTGAATGACAACCAGTGGCATTCTGTGCATGCTGAAAGGAATCTTAGAGAAACCTCTCTTCAGGTAGACAACTTTCCAAAGAAGATTTTAGAAGCACCTGCTGAAGGACATTTTCGATTGCAGCTAAACAGTCAATTATTTGTAGGTAGGTACAATCATTGGTACTACCCCCTCCCCCCATTTTTTTTAACAAATGCTAGTCTCTTGGGATAAATGAATACTCTTTTAACTATTGGGTATTTGATATTACTGATTCCTCAATGTATTTCCATGAAAAGTTTAGATATTTCTACTATTTGAAGATACATTTAGAAACTTGTTTTTCTTGAATTTGTACACTGATATAAATTGTCCCACCAATGGATAACAAAACCAAAGACTAAGCAATAGAAAAAAGCTCAGAAGAATTCACCGAAAAAAATAATAACAGTGACTGTATTCCATTTTCAGACATGCATATAAATTACTATAGTTCACTGCCCAATTAGTAGTGGACAGGAATCAGAAAATCCACAGTCCTAGCTTTTTAGGTTACCATGTCTCATTGTGTGACAGAATATATAGTGATACCATAAAAGATAGGAAATGTATTGTTGCTATCCAAAAGATACAATTTTGAAGATAAGCAATGCATTCCTTTTGATACCTATTCTGGAAACAGAGTCCCAAAAGGCATTTAGACACCATTTTTGCATACTCTTGAGAATATTCAACAGGTCTTTATTGCAATTCCAAAAATTTCTCCCTGCTACAGAATATTTAAAATAAAATTGAAATGCAAGTCTTTGTGAGATGATTTTCACGGTCTTATGTTTAAGAATAGAAATCCTATATTCTCAGAGTTATTTCTCATGCCTGATTTTTTGGTTTGGTTTGGTTTTGAACTGCAACTATTGCAACATATGGTTTCAAGTTTCAACACCCAATATTCTAGATGCATGTCTTTTTCTAAATTGCAAAATTATAAGATGACGCCAACAGAAATGATAGAACGGGAGTCTTAATTGATTTAAAAAACATGCAAGTCTAAGTACAAATTCCCAAAGCCCATGTCTACATTATATTTTAAGTTACTAACTTCATTTCAATTGTTTCCCCCACTTGCACTATCAATGCAATTTAGATTCTCACTAGATTGCAAAAAGGACTTCCTGCTTGATAATGAGGTCAAAACTGCATGTTCAATTAAAAATACTGGAGGTGGCTGATGGAATACAGAATGCCCACTTCCTCCCTTTGTGCACTTTCCTCCTTTTCTCTTTTTCCTGCTCAGTTTCACTTTTATTGAATTTTTAAATATAAGATCTTTATTTATTGATTTAATTGTTTTACATGGCATTTTATTCAATGTCTGTAAGCCACCTATAGTTGCCTTTGATGAGATGGTGGAACACATGTTTGAGAAATAAATAAGTAAATAAATAAATACCCTCTCGTACATTAATTTGGAATCAATGGGAAATACATTTTTACAATATTGTACAATGAAACCTTAATAAGAATTTCATTTTTAAAGGGTCAGTTGTTAAAATATAAGCTTTACCTTACTTATACCTGAAACAGGAGCATCTGCATCCAAACAGAAAGGTTTTATGGGATGTATTCGCTCTCTACATCTAAATGGACAAAAACTTGACCTTGAAGAGCGAGCCAAAGTGACTCCTGGTGTCAAACCAGGATGCTCAGGCCATTGCAGCAGTTATGGTAACCTTTGCCAGAATGGAGGGAAATGTGTGGAGAAACCCAATGGCTACTTGTGTGATTGCACCAATTTGGCATATGAAGGACCATTCTGCAGAGAAGGTAGGATGGCTGAATGGATCCTTACATTTCTTTTTGCTCATCCAGTGAACCTTGATCAAACTGTATTATACAAAATGTCACTTTCTAATTTAAATTATCTAGATCAATGGTTCTCAACCCGTGGTCTGAAGATCCCTGGCCAGGCCAAGATGTCATCACAGGAGTCCATAAAGTCTTGAATAAATGTTATTATTTGAATGTTGAATTAGGTCTTTGGGGTCTGTGGCCATGGTACTTGGCCACAAAAGGTATTTAAAGGGGGTCCATGATGAAGAAAGTGTTGAGAACCACTGATCTAGATTCTCAACAAATAACTTAATATAATTTTTGGGTGAGAAATTTTTTCTCTATTTCGCTACTTTCATTAGAAATTTGGGAATTCTATTTTATTTGTAAGAGCTATGGGGGTTAGAATGCAGGCTACCTCTGCTGATTGCCAAAATTTTGGCAGTTCGAATCTCACCGGCTCAAGGTTGACTCAGCCTTCCATCCTTCTGAGGTAGGTATGCTGACTCTATAAACCACTTAGAGAGGGCTATAAAGCACTGTGAAGCAGGATATAAGACTAAGTACTATTGCCATTTTTCCTCTGGCAAATTGGCAGATTGGCTAGCTGGCAGGATTGTTAGTATATACAAAACTAAATCTCTTGCCAGTAGATATTGAGGTTGCAACTCTCCATCCTTTCAGTTGAAGCAACTGTAGAATCTCATGCCAATAAGGACACCAGATCAACAATCTTCTTCTCACTGCCAATTTGGTGCCTGACTGGTCTTATACTGCTTTTCACATGCAGTTAATAATGGAAAGGTTCAATTTGGTGTCTTTAACTAATGTATCATTGGTGCGCTCTCTTACTGATTTGTTCAAAATTCTACTAGATTTTACCCAGAAGTCTCATAATAATAATGTACCTGATTTCAGAGAGGCACATTTGGAGACTAGTAATCTAGATATATAAAAAAAAATTGAAACCTGGAATGAGGTCATGTCTTCCAGAATATGAAACTACTTTAATTGTCAAGACTTTTCTCATTTGAAAACTCAAATAACAAACAAGCAAAAAAGTATCATCAAGAATCCCTTGATGATATTTTTATATGTCCTGTGGAACTAACTTCTCATGGCTTGGGAATTAATTATTTTTGGAATACTTACTTTTGTAATTATATGTTAATGCAATAAGATAATCAGCTGAGAGGAAAAATAGAACACGGTGCTCATAAAATGAAGATAATGTTTGTTTGTCATAACATTATAGATATTAATTTCTTATAGCTGACAAGAAAAGAACTTGAGCTTTAGATGGCATTTTAGATGGGGTGGAAAACCCTAACGATCTTCCATAAACCATCTCCTTTTTTTAAAGATTATAGCCCAGATCTATTTGAGCGTTTGAGTTCTAATTGTTACTGCCTCTTGCAAACTGGCAATGCCCCATTAACAACAAGTGATCCTTGGTTACTTAACATGGTTGGAAGAACATCGTATAAAGTGCACAAGTCCTGTGGGAAAAAATGGGCATGGTAAATAATAGTGTGCCTTCCATTCAAATAAATGAGCATTTTCATATTTTCAAAAATAAGGAATGATCTTTTTTTTTACACTGACAGCTTAGTCCAAACTAAAACATTACATTATATTTAGTGACAAACTAAACATTACAGCATGAAATGGAGTTTGATTTGAAAGGATCTTTCTCTGACCAGGCAGACTTCAATCATCCTTCCTCAATCTCCCCCAGATTTGCTTTCCTTTTGGGGAGAACAAATTATTTTGCTAGGTGAAGAGATCTGAACATTTTCAAGAGTAGCATATTTTGGGGATCTTCTAAAGTCAACTTTACAGAGTGTAGTTTTTTTTTTCTAGCCAATATGGCTTATTTACTTTTTTCCCTTTCCTAAAATAATTCACATTGACAAATATTTTGAGTTTTCATAGTGATTGTCACTGAGAAACCAAGAAAGCATGAATTAGGATAGGATCTTCTGAAAAGCAAACAGCATTCCAGGATCCATTCTATTATTTCCTTGACTGTTGCCAATGATTATTTTATACAACTTTTAAATATTTGAAAATGTGGCTGCTACTTCTCAGTATTCCAGACAATGAAACCCTCTAGGCAATGTATTCATAAGCCTTCATTGAAATTCACAACCTGCTGGGAGTTTGTCCTTATCTATGGACTCGCCGCTCAACTTTTACTGATTCACTTCTTTCAGTGATTCCAGAATCCATCCTCCACATGTTTTAGCCTCATTTGGCCTCCTGCCTTTCTGTACAGCCAATCAGGTAGCAACAGAGAAACACTGCTATTATACTGCATGTTCAGTAAACTGCTTCAGGCTGGCAAAAGATTATCTGGTTTAGTATCATATTTCCTCTGAGAAAGCATATACAGGCAGTCCTCGATTTACAACAGTGATGGTTCGAAGTGGCAACCATTTTTCACATTTACGACTGCTGCAGCATCCCCATAGTCATGCGATCAAAATACAAAAACTTGGCAACTGACTCCTATTTATGATGGTTGGGTTCATGTGATCCCCTTTTGTGACCTTCTGACAAGTAAAGTCAATGGGTGAGCCACATTCACTTAACAACTGTGTTACTAACTTAACAACTGCAATATTCACTTAACAATTGTGGCAAGAAAGGTGATAAAATGGGGCAAAACTTACTTAATAAATGTCTCACTTAGTAACAGAAATGTTAGGCTCAATTGTTGTAAATCAAGGACTACCTGTATTTAGATTGTCAGCTTTTGCATCCAGATTGCAAATAAGGGGAATAAAGATCCATGTATGGAAATATTTGGACGTTCTTGGTTCATATGAAATCATATTTTCCAACTGTAGACTGTAAAACACAAAGCACACACAAATGCATCTGCTTTGTTGATTCTAAAAATTCAATTTCAACAGCTCCAATAGTTTTCAATCTACTGAATCTGATTTGTGCATTTTCTCTGTATTTTTAGAAGTCTCTGCAGTGTTTGAAGCAGATACTTCTATTACCTACACTTTCCAGGAACCTTATCCTGTAACTAAAAATGCAAGTTCTACATCTTCAGCCATTTATGCTGGTACATCCATATCCAAGGAAGACATCGCTTTTACTTTCTTGACAGCAAATGCTCCAAGCCTTCTGCTTTACCTCAATGCCTCTTCTCATGAATACCTGGCTGTTATTTTGTCCAAGAATGGTAAGTGTGAATGTAAAGTTTAACAATTCCATGGCAATATATAGCAATATATAGATTATATAAATACCATCATGTTATGAATTTTAATTACCCGGCTAATCACATTTTCTACTCTTGAACTTCCATCCAGAACCATAACAAATATGTCCTTTCTTAAAGAACCATATTGCTGAAGGTGAATAGTACTGTGATTCACAGTTGCTGACAATGCATAATATTATTTGCATTTGGCAGAAATCCATTTCTTCACATAATTTTTATGAGAATGAAAAATGTTCATCCTGTGAAATTATATCTCCAGGTAAGTATACCTAAGTGTACAAGAGTGTCCATGGAAACACTGACCCACTGGTTCTTTGACACATTATATTTCTAAATTTCTACTTTTCAAATTTATCTAGTATTAATTTTGCCACAGTTAACTTCATACTTCATCTCCTTCATTTCTTTACTTCCTGTTCTGTTTTATCTTGATTAGTGATGGTTTGATCTTGTTCTTTTATTTCTGTAATGATAAAAATCCCTGATCTGGAGAAAGTCTACATAATTGTGTTATTAACTGGTAGGTTACAGTGAGTTTCTGATGTTTTACATGGACATGTTTAAATTTGGAGGATTTTTTGTAATAATATACTACCTTTATCTATGTAAATATACAAAACAATTCAACCTCAGTTTTTATTGTAATCCCCAACCTTTTAATGTAGTTTTCTATTGTTCCTTCCCATGTGTGTTTGGTAGGCATATCCATAATATATCTACACATTTTTGAAAACTTCTTGTATATGAAGATATATAAAAACCGTAATCATGAAAATATTTCATTCCCCATTTTTGAAGATAACTAGTTATCCAACTATTAATCTTAAGATTTCAGTATCGGTTGCGTCTCAGTGCAAAGAACAGTGGGAAGCTAATAAATTTTCTTTATAATCTTTATAGTGAGTTTGGAGAAATCCCATTCATTGCACTACCTTGTTTTAGAGATAGTGGTGGGCAGATTCATGGGAGCTATTTGCAGTGTTAAACACAAATAATATGTATATTTTTCTAGCCTATCATGTCTGTAAAACCTGAATCAAAAGAAACCCCATGCAGTGCAGAAGAAGATTCAAACTCCTAGTAAATTTCACCACTGCAGAGAAAGTTGCACCATTTCATTATTTTCTTTGCAGTTCTTCAGCTTCTCAGAAGACTCAAATATTTTTCCCTAACAAAACTTGAATCAGATTTTTTAAAAGGCCCAGGATGCTTTTCCTCAATGGTGTAATTACCGTATATAAATTGGGCACTGACATTTTAATTCAAGGCTTGCCTAGTGGAATTAAGCCCGCTTGCATTTATTATGCATTAATTCTGGTAAGTGTTTGCATAAGTCTGGTCCTAGAAATTTACAGTGACATCACTAATTATAATTTATTTTGTTCCGTTCCATTCCTTGATTGTTCCTGGAAGTTCAAATTGATTCGTTTATTTATGTGGCCTGTGCTTAGTTTTATCATCACTGACCTTAATTTATTTCCTGAAATATGCTTTCTTATAATTCTTAGATCAGGAAAAGAACGGTATTTCAAGTGAATAATATGGGAGTACTGAATAAAAGGTTTAGCTATCTGTCCCTCAATCTACTACAATCTACAGACTTTGACTTGAAGATCATAGCATTTTAACCTGTTATTAAGCTGCTCGTCAGATGCATTCTAGATTGTTCTATTCCCTGAAACAAAACGAAAAGCATTAAGTTCATAAATTACATAGATCAGCTAAACCTCAGCCACACTTTGAACTCAAAGCTTGATTTAAATGATATCAAAAGATTTTTCTATTTGCAATAAAGCTAATAACATAGATTCTTACTAAATTGGTGTATATGACCATTATATCACTCAAAAGTCCTATTTTATCAGAATCTTGATACCTTATGAAACCAGTTTGTGCAGGATGAATGATTGCAGGTAATATCTTCCAGCCAAAGTAGCTTTTATTATCTTAACTTCAATTGTATTAGAGATTAGACAATAATTTGTTCACTGGATGGGATTGTTACCAGCCTTCAAAATTACTCCAAAATAAGTTCCTTATTAAGAAACTGAAAGGGTTTTCTTTTCATTTCTGTAATAAGTCCAGTAGCCACTTTCTCCTTGAATTCTTTATACCATCCTATGATTATTCTATCTTGCCTGGAGGCCTTTTTAATTTTATTAAATCAATACTATAGATTTCCTGTAATATTCTGGGTGCAGCCCAACATACCTGGGTATACATCTAAAGTTTCTGGGAGATTTACTATGCTGAAAAAAAACCATTTATCTTATTAGCTTTATCTACATATGAAAAATGTATTTTATAGAATAATAAAAAAAGAATTAATTTCATTACCATTGAGATAATTTGTTTCCCTGGCCCCAAATGTGTTATTAAATATTCTACTGTTCTACAAATGTTTTCAACAATAATGCAATAATTTCCTAGATTTTTCTTCCTATTCACAACAAATTTGTTTAACTTGAATTTTTTTTAAAAATGTTCTGTCCTTATATATTTAATTTTAAATATAACAATAAAGCATACAATTAGTCCAATTTCAATATAATGCATCTCAATGCAAAATATACTTCCTGAGTGTGTTTATGGCATGTCCATTCAGTGCTTAATTAAGTTCAAATTCATGTTTTCTACATTGTGATTCAGTGGGACGCGGTGGCTCTGTGGCTAAGTTGCTGAGCTTGTTGATCAGAAGGTTGGCAGTTCAGCAGTTCGAATCCCTAGTGAGGGATTAATGGAGTGAGCTCCAGTTACTTGTTCCAGCTTCTGCCAAACTAGCAGTTTGAAAGCACATAAAAAATACCACTTTGGTGGGAAGGTAACAGTGTTCCGTGCACCTTCAGGGTTTAGTCACGCTGGCCACATGACCACAGTGATGTCTTCAGACAGCACTGGCTCTTCGGTTTTGAAACAGAGATGAATACCGCCCTCTAGAGCCAGAAACAACTAGCATGCATCTGTGGAGGAACCTTTACCTTTATATTATGATTCAGATTATTTTGCGCCATATCACATTGGATAAAATGTTTTAAATGTATTCCAAAGATTCCCCCCAAATTAGTTGAATCTCTATTTTGAGATCTATTAAATCTGTGTTTTGTTGTCCCACAGATCTTCCAGCAAGGAAATAGTAGGAAACTACTAACTGGGATATTCTTATCCAAGGTAAATAGCATTAGTGTAGGTGTATGGTCAGAAATTAAAACTTAATAAGCATTGCACATATCAACTGAATTAAGCGTCAGATGTGATATTAAGAACAATGCAGTCTTGAGCATGTGTCAGTGGGGAACACTTTCACCTGTTGGAGTTAAGCATTCTCCATTTAATTACATTCCTGGATGTATCTGTAAAGAACAATGCAACTTTGGGACTGTTTTCTTTTCCGAAAATTTAATTCTGGTCTAATAATATATCCAAAACTCAGTTAAAGAGAATTGGCAACAATGATCTAACCTCTCCCAAAGGTGCTTTTTCAAAAGGCAACTGGACTTTGTTTTTCTTTGAAGACATTTTGCTTCTCATCCAAGAAGCTTATTCAGTTATAAAGAACTGTATGGAAGGATTTATATTCCTTACAGTCATGTGGTAGTTAACAATCTTTTTGAAAGTGAAATATCTTCAGGGAAAAACAACGAAAATCAAGTTTCCTTTTGAAAATTTTGAAGAATTTTCTCTGGCTATAAGAAGAGTTTTGCACAAACTCTTCGCTCTTTGCAAAAGCTTTGCTTTTGTTTTAATTACTCAGAAAGGTAGATCAACAAATAACTTAAGCTTCTTTCCCTCATGTTCCAAGCTTGTTAGGATTCCAGTGTTTTTTTTTAATTTTGTCTTGATCAGACTTTTCAAAAACTTCATTGAGAAAATGACCCCTAGATTGTGAAAACTTGCTTCTAGGTGGCACTCAGTAGGCCTCTTCTGAAATTTTGGTGGAGGAAAATAATCCTAGAAATATTTCAATAAGGTAAAGGTAAATGTGCTAGTCATGCCCAACTCAAGGGGGCGGTGCTCATCTCCATTTCAAAGCCGAAGAGCCAGCACTGTCCGAAGACGTCTCCATGGTCATGTGGCTGGCATGACTAAACGCCAAAAGTGCACAGAGTGTTGTTACCTTCCCAACAAAGGTGGTTCCTATTTTTCTACTTGCATTTTTACATACTTTCAAACTGCTAGATAGGCAGAAGCTGGGACAAGTAATGGAATCTCACTTCATTACGTGGCACTAGGGATTCGAACTGCCGACCTTTCTGATCGACAAACTCAGCATCTTAGTCACTGAGCCACCACATCCCTATATAATATTTCAATAGCTTCTATTGAATTCTTATTAGTATTCTGAAAATGAAATAATGAAAGTAACCACTTTTCCCCCCTTCTCCTTTGGCCTTGGATACAATCTCAGCCTTCTTGCCTAGAGACCAGCTCTTTAATTATTATTATGTCTTGAGCAGTTAAAACTGCAATTAATTTCTCATTTGCTTCCAATTTAACTTCTTGGTCTTTTAACTGCTTCTTGAACTTGCTGTTATCTTCTCTCGGCCTTCTCAGCAAATTGCTAACATAGTGAATTTAACATAGAATAATTTCAGAGGTGTTTATTTTGTGAATGTCAGTTACAATGTTTGGTATAAACATAGTATCTGTGCATCTCCCATCACAAGTGTGGGACCCACTAGAGTTCCCATCTGATGAGGTGGTTTTTTTTAAAAAAAAAAACAAAACTTTAATCTCTAACTCTGTAACAACCTATCCAGAAACTGAGAATGGGGACTTTATGCAAGTTTGTGCTGTAAAAAGAGAAAAAGGAATCTGCTTCCTAGTTTTATGAGCCATTATAGATAGTCCCCACTTATCAGCTGCTTATTCAGTAGCGTGACTTTGAAATTATAACAATGCTGAATGAGGAAACTTGTGGCAGGTTCTCAAATTTGCAGCCACTGCAGCCATTAAATTTTGTAAGCCATGCAGAATCTCCCATATATGAATTGGATATCTATTGTGACTCAGCAGCAGTCTTCTGTGAGTCTTTTCGGGATGCAAGACTAATTATGCAGCTGGGGTTCATTAGGGGCATATTCTGGGGATAAAAGGACTGATGGTGCCATGCCCTAGTTGCAGGAGTCAACATTCCTTGGTTCATTCAACATTGATTGATCACCAGTCATGGTTTATGTAAGATACACTTGGAGAAGTGCTTTGTTTTCTGTAACCCTGATTCAAGGATACACTTGGAGAAGTGCATTGTGTTGCAAGAGTTTTTTGTTTAGTATTCTGTTATCTCGTCAGAGACTGTATTTATGTTATTTTTGGGCTCGCAGCCAGTTTGAGCCAAGAACTGATAAAGAGAGTTCCTTTTAAGTTGTTTGCCTGTCATCTGTTTAACGAGCGGAGAAGTGGGGACAGAACAGATATCTATATACCTTTCATTAATAAATAAATAAATAAATAAATAAATAAATCCCCACTGTCACATGAATGCAATTCAGGCATTTGGCAGCTGGTGCACATTTCCAAGTGTTTTCAGCATCCTCCACAGTCATGTGATTTATAACCTTCACAGCTGACTTTCAACAAGCAAAGTCAGTGGGGAAGCTGGCAGGAAGTCAAAAGTCATGGTCATATGATGATGCACTAAATGACTTTGGGTGATTAACTTAAGGCCCACCACCGAAATCAGAGGTGGTATTTAGCAAGTTCTGACCAGTTCTGGAGAACCAGTAGTGGAAATTTTGAGTAATTCGGAGAACCCATGAATACCACCTCTGACTAGCCCTGCCCCTATCTATTCTCTGCCTCCCGAGTCCCAGCTGATCGGGAGGAAATGTGGGTTTTGCAGTAACCTTTCCCTGGAGTAGGGAGGGACTGGAGATTTTACTGTATCCTTCCCCTGCCATGCCCACCAAGCCACACCCACCAAGACATTCTACGCCCACAGAACCAGTAGTAAAAATAATTTGAATCCCACCACTGACCGGAACTAACAAGGAAAAACAGTAAGTTGGGTTCAGTCATGGATATTTCACTTTATGATAACATAGCTTACTGATGGTTCCAATTGTAGTTGGTGTATGGACATCATATGTATTGTCATCCCAAAATCATAAGAAGCATCCTTTAAAGATTTTCCACTTATCCTTATTTGGTGTCAATTTGTTCAGATAGCACACAATCTGCAGCAAAAGAAATAATAAAAGATATCACTTACATTTCCATAGTTTTTCCAAAAAAAAATCCATGCTAAAACCCAGTACCATCAAAAATGCACATATTGTAGTGTGCATCTTTCCTTAATATAGCAATCTTTTAAAGCAGTGTTATCTAATTTTTTTATGGAGACTTAGCCCTAAAATCAACCTTTCCATACCCAGTTTTGAGCTGCCAACTTCATGGTAGGTTCCAAAAATTCAGTACCATGCAGATTTTGTCATAAAGCTGCATTCTACATCATTGTTCAGAAAGTCTTTAATAGGGTAAGTTTGATTTAAAATGAAAATGGAAGAAATTCTTCCCACTCCAATAAACACTTTTCATTTGTTTGAAGATCCTTTCACATGAAAGTAATTTTTCTTTCTGTTCAATTAATGCAGATATAAAGTGTACTCTATACAGTATACAATGACTGAAAAAGTGATAGGGAATAAGAATAATATGGTGCCTATACATTATCCATTTATTTTGCTCTCAGATGAGATACTAAATAGATGCATGTTGAAGAATTTGAGTCAGGTGAGTTAGCATCTAGAACTATAAGCAGAAATCTGAAATTTATTTATTCAGTCAATGACCAGCAATGTAATATAATAAAAATATAGATAAAAGACAGCAATTACAATCAGAATCAACAAGGAGAAGGGGGTCTAGTTATATATTGACAACTGTAAAATAAATCAAATATTGTATACTCTAAATAACCCTATTACAATAATATACTATTTATTTATCTAACAATAAGCTAATATATTAAAATTTCTCATTAAAATATATGTCCTCTAAACATTATTAGTAAATAATTAAGTAAAATATTGATAAAAATAAGGATATTTAGTCCTTAAACCAATTTTTTCCTTATTATCATCGGTTGCCCTCTCCCCTCCTTGGAAGAGCTTTATAGCTCCTGCTGCATTAAGAAAGTTCAAAATGTTCTTAAGGATCCAGCTCATCCTGGGCACTCTCTTTTTGAACTATTGCCATCTGGCAAATGGTACAGGATGAAAAAACAAGGATAAATAGGCTGAAAAACAGCTTCTACCCCAGAGCAGTAACTATTGAATTCTACTGTGTAGTACAATATTAATGCAGTATCAGCGGTTTTCAATTGTGTAGAAGGCAAAGGATGTGTTTGTGTTTTATAGTTTTGTTATATATGGTGTACACTGAAGATGGCATTTAATTGTGTTGTACAAGGTGCAATGACAATAAAGTAAACTTAAACTTATCATTGCAGCAGCACAAATTTTTGCTATTGCACAAGTTATTTGCTACTGTTAGATTCAAGTACTGAAGAAGATGGTTCACATAGAAATTTTCTGATCTCACTAGAAATATTTCTAATAGAGGGGAAATGTGCATTAATATGATATGCCTGTAGAACTTGCAGCACAATAAAACATGTGAAATGTTTTCAACTTCCCCATTGTCACATATACAGGTTCGCTCAGTTATTGGGATTTTATCATACCTGCCATGCAGGAGTGCTGAGGGGATAAGCAAAAATCTAGTTATGAGGTAATGGTTCTTCCAATGCTTTAATGTCACTTCCTTTTGCACAATATGGCCAATATCCTCCTTTATTCTTCTGAAATTGGCTTTGGTTTATATCAGCTCTAATGGTAACGGCTGATAAAGATAGCTTCCTATTTAATCACCATTTGAGCTCTGGCTTTATATCTGGCTAAAGAGGAACATTTATTAATTTGCAAGGTTGTTATTCAGTAAGCAGAACATGTGCATGTGAAAATCTATGCTCAATCATAGCAAAGTCCATTTTGCTTAGTGAGGCTTCCTGCCACATTTAGGATAAATTGGGATGGGAGTATATTACTGTAGAAAGGAAGTGATGAGAAAGGAAACTTGTGGTTAAGCACAGTTAAGTCTTATGCTGGCATTGGCTCTTAGTGCTAAGGATTGAAAAATCATTATGGATGAACTGTATTTATTATTATCAACAGCATGGACAAGTTGCTTAGGATATTTAGGGGGTGCTTCTAATGCTGACAACGGTGAAAGATTAAGTGTGAACCTGTGAAAAATGGGCAAATCGAGAGCTCCCAAAATGCACTCCATACATTTTGAGCTTTTCTAATCTTAATACTGAGTATTTTGAATCTCTGAGTATGCAAGAGGAATGTCAAGAGGCCACCTCTTAGTAAAAACCTCTGTGTAGTAGACATTTTAGAAGGCATGGAATATAAAGCTGAATTGATAGAGACTATTTTCCTACTTATGGCACTGCAGGTTAGTGTGAAGGGCCAGGAGAGGTACAGAAGATTCAAACTCAGCAGCCAAGAGACAGTAATTGGATTAGAGAAAGAGAGAGGAAAAAAGCAATTCAAGCAGTATGTAGGTAATCTGCACATTGCATTTTGGTAGCCTCATATGTCCACGTAGGCTGTTTGGGATAAAACCATTTAATAGCTGTAGGCAGCAGAGGACAGTTGGAAAATGTCTCCCATCTTATTAACAACAGGCAGCAGAGGGCAATTGGAATAGGCCTCCCTCCCTGCTTTTTATATATGCATCCCAAGCAATATATTGGATATGACAGGCCATTTGTCTTCATGATACTATCGTTTCTCAAGAGGCCTGCTTTGGCCTGTTGTCTGCGCACCTTGTTGAAAACCCTATAAAGAACACATCTCCAGACTCTTGTGCTTTGTGCAACTCACAGTGTATTACTTAAAGGAATGCTGAAAGGGGAGGAAAGCATGCAGGTTTTTAGTCATCCTGATCATAGTCTTAACAGAGGTAATTGAAACAAACAGTGCATCTTGGTTATACATCAGCTGAAACTCTGAACTCCCTATCACATTTGGCAGGGCAGACCTGTTTGGCAAAATAATTCGGGTGGCATGTACATTTAATAATTTATTCTTCTTCCTCGTGTATAAACCATTAAAGGAAATCTTCCCTTAAGAAATTGTTGCTCTGCTGTGATGATACAGATTATTATGAACAAAATGGGTGGAGAATAATCCAGCATAAACCAATTTGGTGTAGTGGTTAAGGCGTTCAGCTGGAAATTGGAAGAGTCTGAGTTCTAGTTCTGTTTTAGGCACAAATCCACCAAGGTGAAATGAAGCCAGTTATTCTGTCTCAGGCCTTGGAAGCAGGCAATGTTAAACCACTTTTGCCAAGAAAACGGCAGGGACTATTCGAGGAAATATCCAAGAATTAGACAACAATTGAGAACAGAAGAAAATAATAATAATCTTGTACAAAAAAGATCAAGCGGTTTAAAAAAGGGAGGGGGGAGATAAATGGAGAGTGGTTCATAAACAGTAGAACATTATAAAAGATTTGGTCAAAGACCTTTCCAGGTCCACATTTACTTTCCAAACCCATCAGCATTTATACTTTGCTTTAAGTCAGCAACCCCCAACTTTTTGGGCACCAGAGACCAGTTTCATGGTGGGCAGCTTTTCCATAGACCAGAGGCAATGTGGTTTCGTGCACTGGCCGGATCCTGCATGTATGCAGATGAGGCTTCGCTACCCCTTCCATTAGAGAAAGCACCGAGAAGCTGTCTTGCAGCAATTCTCCTGATCCAACAATCAGTTGATTCAGCTTCCAAAGGTTCAGTAGGTTTGAGACAATTTCCATTTTCCCCCATTCCTTTGTTTCTAGGTTTGCTTAGGTGGTTGTTAACTTTTCATTAAGAGGAGTTGTTACCACAGTTGGTGGTAGGAGAGTTCTGCTTGCCTATCTTGATTTGGAATGAAACACAACCCTTCCCTCCAGTATAGTTAGTTTCACTCCAAGCATTAGGTTGAGTAAGAATGACATCTGAATGCAACAACAGCTTCAGTTACCCAAAGTGTCAGCCTCCATTAAGATTTTAATCTTGCCAGGGCTGCTACTCCTTTCTCAATGTAGTAACACTAGCATTGAAGATGCTTAAAATTGGTGCTATTTTCTCAGTGATTTCTAAAGGACAGTACTGCTACATCAGGCTTATTCAAGTTACAATGTTTTATTAGTTGATCAAAAAAAATACAGAAATACAAAGAAAAATAAGAATGGGAAAAAGGGAAAGGAAAAAGAAAAGAGGGACATGTGTAAGATAAAAGGGAAAAGAAAAAGAAAAGCATTGACTTTCTTTTCTTTTTAGAATAAGAGAAAAACATATAACCTCAACTTTTTGCTTTTACACAATAATATATATTACCCAGTCCTATAACAACAAAACTATCTAATCAGCAAAATCCAAAATCAAAGTTTCACTTTTTCCCCTCTCAAGCACAAAGTCCAGAAGTGGTTTCCAAATAGAAACAAAATTAATTGAACTATTTTCTTTAATCAAAGCAGTCAATTCAGCCATCTCTGCTAACTCCATCAACTTTTGCAGCCATTTTTCCATTGTGGTTATCAAAGTATCCTTAAGTTTTTGTGCATTGAGTATTTGTCCTGATGTCAGCATATATAGCATCAAAGTTCCATTTTTTTAAAGTTCTCTGTCCATTAAGCTCAGCAACAGCACCAGGCTTACTGAATACAGTTATTTTGATTTAGGAGCACTAAGAAACCATATTTCCCAGGGTCCCAATGCCACAGCCTGGTGGCATGTTCAGAATAGTACACAAATCCTTGGAAAATGTAGGTTTCCAGAACGTCCACATCCTACAGTTTGGGGGTTTCTAGCCCTGCAACATTATTTTTAATCAATTAGAAACTTAAATATTGATCTTTCCATTCTACTATAGCCAGTGAGAAACATAAATGGGAAAATGAAACAGTCACAAAACTGGACTAATTCAAAGCCAATTTGAATTAAACATGGACTTCAGAGTGATCCATTCATATTATAAGAAAACATAACTAGCACAGTTTTGCCTTCCATACTCTCTCTACTTCAGTGTGACTTGTGATTATAGTAAACTCTCATCAATAAATCACTGCAAAAGGCTCTCCATGCAAATGTTAATAACACATATGTCACTAATTGCCTCACTAATGTGATCTTTCATTCTTCACTCAACACCTTCCCTAATTATTTTCTCCTCTTTGGCAATCACTCAAGCATGTGTGATGATGCAATGAGAAAGTGTGGTCACCCTTTTAATAAGCTACTAAAACACTTGACTGTTGTGTAGTTCGGCTGAGATGGAATACCAAATGTTTTTCCTGTTTCCCAGCATGGGATGTGAAAAGATATGAACATCCTAAGTACACTGTGTTTACCCAAAAAACAGTTCTATGGAAATATATTTTTGCAGAAAGAATTGGCTAGTTATTTTTTTTAATTTACATACATACACTTTTTGCATTAGACAAAGAGGAGGCCTATTTCATGGTTTTTGAAATTGAGAAATGTTTATGAGCATATATTTGACAGTTTCATAAGAAGTCAGACTCCAAGGGTAACGGATTTTACCATTCTGATATTAGGAGAACAATCAAAGGCAACATATGGATGCTGTCAGGCATATCAAATGCCAAAATTAGCTGATCAAGCTAGAAGAATATGCCAAGTATGGGGATAATGTATTCTAAAATGAATTTTCTTTAATTCATTGCTCAGAAAAATTGCCAAATAGTGATTGTTTTATTTCCATTCAGTGTATGTATGTATGCTTGCATGTATATATGTGTTTATACAGTACGCCTTCTTACAAGATTATTTAAGTATGTAAGGAAATAGATGATTCCATAAAGAAAAAATCTGCATTGAAAGAAGATAGAAGCTGGCAGAACAAGGAACATATACTCCATTCACATGTTTTCAAGATGCTTGCATTATTCCATCAATCTGAAAAGGAGCAACACTAAAGATAAGATGGTGTGCTTCCTATTCACCATGGTGGGTTTGTGCACTGGGAGGTGACATTCAGAAATATTGAGAGGATGCCAAAGATCCATTCTACTTATCTAAACTTACCCATCTCTTTTGTATGTTTTGAAATAATTGAGCAATTCAGCACTTATTTCATGGTCCAAAGGGAGATTTGAGCTGCAATTTATGTAGGATTCAGTGTCCTTGAACTTACTAGGTCCTACTATCAGCTAGACATAGATTATATTGTCCTATTAGTTCTAATAGGAGAGAATATCTAGCTCAAGGTTGAAATGTGGAGTCCTTGATGTTCTCTGAGTTGTTCACTTGAAGAGATTTCATTACCAGACTGGATAATATTATCAGTGCTAGTGAGCTTGGGGTTTCTCTCTGTTTACATAGAATAGCTTACCCTGCCAGTGTTGAAAGTATCATGTTAGACCTAGAGTGCAACCTCTATGTTGGAGTAGGCCCTCCATTGCTATCACATTATCATTTTTAATTATGACAGAATAGGAAATTATCGAAGTGGTTAATTACATTAACTAGATTTTAATGTAACATTGTTTCTGTTCAATTAAATAAAGCATAGTTCATTTTAGTTCCACTCTTTTTTTTCCTGGCCCTATAGTCAATTTTTTATATAGTATCTTTAGTTGCCAGGAAAGGTTGTCAAAAAGCAAGGAAGACGTCTGCAAACAAATAAAACATAGGAAAGATTGCACATCACATGACTTTACATTAGAACCTTGATATAGTTACAGAGAAATAAAATACAAACACTTTATTGAAATTAAACTTTACCAAGTATATCAGCAGCAGTCATGGAGAGGTGGACAAGGGGAGGTTAAAATAAATAAAGCAGCACTACATCAATTCAACACAATTCCACCCTTTTGTAGTATGTGGTGGCACTGTATGTCTGCAAGAAATGTGTTTGAATTTGAAATTTGGCTTTCATTATTTTGACAAAAGCGAAATGCACAACTCTGATCTAAAAGCAAAAACACAGTTATCAGAGGATGAGAAGACAAGTTATTGCCCTCTTTTCACCCATGCTACACCCATAATAACATGTAAAATGTACCCATTCACATTTCTAGGAAAGGGTTTAAAAAGTGCAGATGTAGCCAATCTCAACCACACCACTTTGTTAGCAAGCCAGAGGATAAGGATTAGAGTATCAGAGTCCCTCTGTTAGAGGTAAGATAAACTTCAAAATTTGATTAAATAAATAAATAAATGCTTTCAGTTGGAATTCAAATACACAAAAAGTTCTGCATTAAACAACAATAAGCACAAATATACATAGAGATACATACACACACACACACACACACACTGTATGTATGTGTGTGTGTGTATGTACTGTGTATGTGCGTGTATAAATCCAATATTTAGGAGAAGAAATAAATACTAGGAAACAATGCATATGGCTAGAAATATGTGCATGCCAATATACAACTATGCATACATAAGGTCAATGTGCACAAATGCATGTGAGTTTTTGAGGGGGCGAGGCTGTTGGTGCTAGGACTTTGTTCTTGTTTGTTTTGGTATGACCTGCCTCCTCCTTTGATTCTAAAGATGATTGAGCAAATTTAGAGGTAATAAGATGATAAACTGAGTGAAAAAGAAATTACAGATTTGCTCATTCATATTCAGTTATTCTATGAACAGCTGTTAGTTTGCTTTGGTACAAAACTCAAAAAAAGATGAAACATTACACAATAGATATTTAGAATTCACACCTTTGCAAACATTTTCTCCCTTTTGCATGAAGCTGTGGGCAAAATATTTACCTTGCCTTTGATTAAATATGCAACAGCCGGATGAAACAGCTTTGCAGGTTACATTCATCTGTTAGTTGACCAATCCTAGGTTGAAAATCTTAAAGTACATTTGTTGATTTCATATTTAATTAGAAAAGCTGCAAAATAAACTGGTAATTATTCTTAAAAGCCATTTGACTAATAACTTGGCAGGAATACATATTTCATGTATTCTAATATGCTGAAAGATATGGTGCCAAAGGCAAGTTGACAAATCAACTGATGACTGGAACAAAAACTCCCAAAGCTATAATTTGAAGATTGCTTTGATTACATTATGTGATATAAATGATCTAAAAATTAAAATAAATTATACACATTTTCTTATTTCTGAATTCATGAATACGCAAAATAAAGTCATTTGGTGCAGTATTTGTTACTTGTTCTGCAATAAATAGTTAATGAAACAATTACTCTTTGCAAAGAACATTATGAAAGAATAGATAATATATGAAAAGATGAAAGAAGATTATTGATTGTGATAACTTAACTGTGATTGTAATTTTGTATTACATCAGGTCTCCAGGGGTTAATTTTGTTCTAGGTGACTTTGCTTATTGTAGCTTAGCATAGTGCTGTACGTAGATTTTAATTCATTTTGATAAAAGAATTTGAGCTTTTCTTTCAATGTAACTATCTAAGAAGATAATTGCAGTGAAATTCCCAAGGATGGAATATGGATTTCTTACAACATTATATATTTATCTGTGAGATGGGCAAGTGGTACAAATGAAATGAACATCCTGGATTTCACTACACAGTACTATTGTTTTAATAATGGCATTCAGCATCTAAGTTTGCATAAATCCCAAAGGAGATCATAAGAAGGAAGTTTGTCTCAGGAGGGTTGTGTTTTGTTTTTGTTTCTTTTTATTATGTTTTGTTTTGTATAGGCAGCTAGGGAAGGTCTAGAGTATAACAGAAAACAACACACCAGCAATGGCATTTCTTGCCATCTCTAAGCAAAGCACAAAAATATCGCCAACAGAGAGAGGATAAAATCTTGAGCCCCTTGAGAATAAACAGAGAAGCAGAAATTTGTTTCGTCGCACAGGAAAGCCTTTGAGAAACTGAACCACATTTCAGTAGATTTTTTTCAAACATTTTTTTAAAGGAGTCAGCTGTTTCAGGAGTCAATTTCACTATCAATCAAGTACAATCCTTTACATATTTATTCAAAGGAAAACCCTACTACTTAAAAAAAAAGCTTAGTAAGGCAACTGTGTATTGGCAAATTGGTGGAGGCATTATTTAACGGGTAATTGATTGCTTATTTATTTACTTACTTGTTTTTATGTGCCGGAGCTAGTATAATTAAAAGATATTTTAGGTTAAGAGCACATGTTTTTTCAAACTATTTAGTTTTAAAAACTTTGCTATATTAGAAAACAAAACATTCCTTTCAATTATGTAATTGAATTCAATTAAAACATTATACTTTTTATTTCCCTACATTCGGTTTTAAATTGATATGATTATAAGGATCAAACTTATCAGAATGAGCTTTCTGTGATTTTTAAAGTACAAACATGGTGATTGAACTTTAAAGATGAGGCACGATAGAGTCTCTGTTTACAGTGCATAACTTTATCAAAGCTGTGATTAAAGCTGTAACTTTTTTACACTTTGGTCATAGGACACCTGTAGCTTTTTGATGTGGTTGGATTCCAGATTCTTCTAACTACAGTCATCCTATTTGAGCTACAGTTCAATTATATTTGATGGGCTGCAGGTTTTCTGCTCCTGATCTATTATAGTATCATGCTGGTGGTTCCATTACTGTTTTACAAGTAGGAAATCTCTTTCTTAAAGATATATATAACAGAATCAGCTTTCCTTTCTTTTGAAAGAACATGCCGTGATTCACTAAATAAAATGAAAAATGATTGTTTGAAAAAAATATGTCACACAAATGCTTTGCCAATTGGAGAGTACACAGCATTGTTAATTGTCCAGAAATCATTTTTTTTTTCCTTTTGGTGGCTTAAGTTATAGAAACCTTTAAATGACATCTGCAGTTTATGATACAACTTGCTTGAATTATCAACATAACATTTTCCTTGATGTTCAGTCTCTTGTTGCTTCATTGGCTTGTATCCTCATGTCTTTATTTATGATCTACCATAAGGCAGACACTTGGAAAGGTCCAAGATTGAAAAAATGAGGAAGCTGAGATACAACAATTCTTATCTCTTCTCCACTTTTACCTCTCACACAAATAGGATAAATGCTTTATGATTCTCTCTGTTCAAAACAAAATAAAGAGAAGTTTTGCCAGTTGATTTCAACACTCACATATCTATGATTTAGTGGATCTGATGTGTAAAGTTCTTCACCTGAACTTGATAATCTTTTTTTCTCCCTGTTCCACTGAGGTTTCTTCTGCTTAGATTTACTTCCTGCTTCTTCACAGCAAGTTAGTGATACAGGAATGGATGCTTTGTATTATCACAAATCTTTCTTTCTTCTTTTTAAGGAAGCTTGCAAGTCCGATACAGACTGAGTAAAGACAAATCTCTTATTTTCACAATTGATTCTGGAAACTTTGCTAACAGAGAACTACACAGCGTGAAGATAAATAGAAATGGAAGAGAGCTGACTATTCAGGTATCTAATATACTATTTGTTGTGGCCCACAACTTCCTGAACCCTTTGCAGTCCTTAGTAATCAAATGAAAATAAATTTGATATCTGTCCTGAAAAGCACATGCCCATATTTGCTAAAGTTGCTGTTGGATCTTGTAAGTGGCTACAACAATGGCATGGTCAGATAAGTGCCTTGCCAAACCAAGTGAGAATTTTGTCTTCTGGCTGCAGCAACTTGAGGAGCATCCGGCGACTTCAGCTAGTCCAGAATGCAGCCGCGCGAGCGATTGTGGGTGCACCTCGGTACACCCACATAACACCTATCCTCTGTGAGCTGCGCTGGCTACCTGTCGATCTCCGGGTGCGCTTCAAGGTGCTACTTACCACCCATAAAGCCCTTCATGGTAGTGGATCTGGATACTTGAGAGACCGCCTTCTGCCAATTACCTCCTCATGACCCATTAGATCTCATAGATTAGGCCTCCTCCGAGTTCCATCTGCCAGTCAGTGTCGACTGGCAACTACGCGGAGGAGAGCCTTCTCGGTAGTAGCTCCGACCCTTTGGAACGATCTCCCCGTGGAGATTCGTACCCTCACCACCCTCCAGACCTTCTGCACAGCCCTTAAAACCTGGCTATCCCGTCAGGCCTGGGGTTAAGGAATGTAACTCACCCCCACCTGAATGGTATGAATGTTGTGCTTTATTTTTAATTCTGTATTGCTTTTATGTGCTATTGTTTGTATCCCCCTCCCCATGAGTTGTGAGCCGCCCTGAGTCCCCCCAGGGAAAAGGGCAGCCTATAAATAAATTTTCAAATACTCAAATACTCAAATACTCAAATTAAGACTGGAAATAATGAGAAAGAAGAATGATCCAGAGTTTTAATTGTTCATGCCATATTATCTAAGTCATTGCATATGCTTCTACTCCATACAAAAGAACTAGTAAGTTATAACAGCATGTAATCAGCTGAGAAATCCTAAATTTATTTATTTTTCAAAAAACTGGTCTCCTTTGTTCATCCCTGTTCCTTATCACCATGCTTTGATGCCATGCCATTCAAAATCCAACACTCCTGGGATTTTTTTTCTCTAGAAGAGAACATACAGATCAAGATTGAACTGTGGAGTTCTTTGTGCTTTCTTTCTTTTTTTAATAATTATTTTATTTTTAATTTAAAACAAATACAATCCTTCTTTACATGCTGTAGAAAATGTATCAGTTGGTTACAAAAAGACTTTGGTGCATCTCTTCCACAGTCAACAAACATAATTCATATTAACTCAAGCATTTTAACTCAAATATTTATACATATCACCATCATTATATCTCCATTTTCATTTGACTATAATTGTCAAGCTAGAGCAGCTGTGTTTATTAGCTGGAGGGTATGGCACAATTTCAAAAGCAAACAGAAATCTTGAGCTTGCAAAAGATATTTTCAGAAATACAGAAATTATCAAATACATATGAGAGGATAGAGAAGAAGCTGAAAGACGTAGAACATATAACAGCAAAATATGATGAAGAAGTTGAGGATCTTTATCAAATGCAAAATCTCCCTCCCTTATAAAAACTGATGGGATCCCAGTGATGTTTGTAGTAAAGTTCTTTAAATTATTCATACCAAGGAGTAGAGAAGACTAGAAACACATACTTTGATGCATTACTAAGGTAGAAGAAAGCCAGAGAATAGAACTTATATTTGGAGTGTGAATGATCAGCAACAAAAGAAGCATGTTGGTACATGCCATGGATATAGATATGGGAGAAATCTAAAGGAAGAATGATAGAAAAATGTCAAAAAGAATAAAAAAGTGGCTCCTGATATCACATTTGATTTTTTATCTAGAATGCAATAAAGAAATATAATCAAATGCAAAATGTGGTGGTTAAAACTCAAAAAAAATCAAAGTGGAAAATGAATATAAAGAGATTAAATTTGCTGATATTCATGGTGATTGGCGAGTGTCTGAAAATGGAGTGGAATGCTGAAAGAGGAATTAAAGGGAGGGGAAATTTATCCCAGAGTACAAGATACAGAAGAAGAAAAAAACCAAAGAATCTATGGATTTAAAAGAGAGAAATTTTATTAGCAACAGCATTGATAACACTATTAATAATCAAAGATAAGCTATTAAGGAAACAGAAGAAGGGCAAGATTACATGAGAGATCTTATAAGCAAGGAGTTGCTAAGAGGAGTCCATACAAAGTTGATCAAGGAGATGATTAGAGGATTGGTACCACAAATGGCAGAAGATATGAGACTGTTTTGCTATTGGAAAGATACAGGTTGATAGATGGAAGAATATAATTTAAAACTAGTTAAACTTTACTGACAATAGATATAGTTTAAATAAATAATTGATAATGTTACTAATGTATACAATGTGTAGTGTTATCATGAGTATAATTGGATATGAATATTGAATGGTACCCATGTAAGGAAGATTAGAAATCCTTTTGGATTATACATAAAGGTTAATTTAAAAAAAGGAACCAACTTAGATACAGTTAAAGTTTTGATTATTAGGGGGAAAATGTTATGAAACAGAATATAGTCAAATAAAGGAGGGATAAGAATAACAATGTGCATATAGATATGGGTATAATATAAGGAAACTCGACGTAAATTTTAAACAGTGATTTGGAAAGGAGGATTAGAAAACTTTGTTATTAAATATTATGGACATAAGGATTTAGTGTCAGTGGAGGATTTTAGAAATAGTAATTGAAAGGCCAGTATGTGGTTATGTATTAAATTTTGGTATATCTTATACTGAAGGATGCTTAAACAATTGGAGTTCTTTGTGCTTTCTGAAGTTGCCTACTGAGGCTTGACTTCCGGAGGCCATACCCCCACCGTAGGGAGGAGGAACCGACCAGGTGGTTCCGCCCCAGGCGACTTATGGACCCTTTGAGGTTCCAGACGGAGCTTGGGGTTATTCCTGATACTCTCGCCCACAGTTCGGCGGAGACTCTGGCTGCCGCCTGGTACTCGGCGGCGTCGGAGTCTCTCGACCGGATTGCGCCGCTACGGCCCCTCCGGGTCAGTGGATCCCGGAGAGTTCCCTGGTTCACCGAGGAACTCCGGGAGAAGAAACGCCGGAGGAGATGCCTAGAGCACCAGTGGAGGTCCGATAGGTCCGAGGCGAACCGAGCACTTTTAACTACCTGCACCAAGGACTATGTCCGAGCATTAAGAACCGCAAAAAGATCTTATATTTCTGCCTTGGTTGCGTCCGCCGAGTCGCGCCCAGCCGCCCTGTTTAGGATAACCCGCTCCCTCCTTAATAGGAGGGATGCGGGAGACCCCTTGCAGGGTAGGGCTGAGGATTATGCTCAATTCTTGGCGGACAAAGTAGCTCGGTTTCGATCGGACTTGGACTCCACCGCAGTAGGTCCAGCTGAGTCACAGGAGGATTACTTGTTACATCAGCTCTGGGTTGAGTTCCAGGAAGTTGCCTCTGGGGATGTGGACAAGGCCATTCGAGCTGTAAGTGCCTCCACTTGTATTTTGGACCCGTGTCCCTCCTGGCTGGTGGCTAACAGCAGGGAGGTGACACATGGCTGGATCCAGGCGGTTGTCACCGCCTCCCTTCGGGAGGGGCACTTCCCCGCCGTACTTAAAACGGCGGTGGTGAGACCCCTCCTGAAGAAACCATCGTTAGATCCAGCCATCTTAAACAACTTTCGTCCTGTCTCCAACCTTCCCTTTATCGGGAAGGTTGTTGAGAAGGTGGTGGCCTTTCAGCTTCAACGGGCCTTGGAGGAAGCTAGCTATCTTGACCCCTTCCAGTCCGGCTTCAGACCTGGTTACAGCACAGAAACCGCTTTGGTCGCATTGACCGATGATCTCTGGAGGGCCAGAGATGGAGGCTATGCGTCCATCCTGGTTCTCCTTGACCTCTCAGCGGCTTTCGATACCATCGACCATGGTATCCTTCTGCGACGACTGCGGGAGGTGGGAGTGGGAGGCACTGTTCTGCGGTGGTTCTCCTCCTACCTCTCGGACAGGTCGCAGTCGGTGTTGGTCGGGGGGCAGAGATCGTCCCTGAGGCCCCTAACATGTGGGGTACCTCAGGGTTCGGTCCTATCCCCCCTACTATTTAACATATACATGAAACCGCTGGGCGAGATCATTCGGAGGCACGGGATAAAATACCATCAATATGCGGACGATACGCAATTGTATCTGTCCGCCCCGTGCCAACTCAATGAAGCGGTGGACGTGATGAACCAGGGTTTGGAGGCCGTTAGGAACTGGATGAGTGCTAACAAACTGGTACTCAACCCGGATAAGACCGAGTGGCTGTTGTGTTTCCCCCCCAATAATTTGGCTAATATACCAACGCTTAGGCTGGGGGGTCAAATTTTATACCCCTCAGATAGGGTCCGCAACTTAGGAGTCCTCCTGGACCCACAGCTGACTTTCGATCACCAGCTGTCAGCTGTGACCAGGGGGGCATTTGCCCAGGTTCGCCTGGTCCGCCAGTTGCGGCCCTACCTAGACCGGGGGGCTCTCACAACAGTCACTCGAGCCCTTGTGATCTCTAGACTGGAATACTGCAATGGGCTCTACATGGGGTTGCCCCTGAAGTGCATCCGGCGACTGCAGCTAGTCCAAAATGCAGCCGCGCGAGTGATAGTGGGCGCACCGCGGTTCGCCCACGTTACACCTGTCCTCCGCGAGCTGCATTGGCTGCCTGTTGGTCTCCGGGTGCGCTTCAGGATACTGATGACCATCTTTAAAGCACTCCATGGTAGCGGGTCTGGGTACTTGAGAGACCGCCTTCTGCCGATTACCTCCCTAAATCGACCAATTAGATCGCACAGACTGGGCCTCCTCCGAATTCCATCTGCCAGTCAATGTCGACTGGCGACCACACGGAGGAGAGCCTTTTCTGTTGCCGCCCCGACCCTGTGGAACGAGCTCCCCATGGAGATCCGTACCCTCACCACTATCCAGACCTTCCGCGCAGCCCTCAAGATCTGGCTCTCCCAGCAGGCCTGGGGATAGGTTTCCAATTACCCGCCCGAGTGTTTGATCGCTGAATGAAAGTTGTGTTTTATTATTTTTTCTTTGTGCACATATTGTTTTGTTTTTGACCTTGCACCCCCCTCCCCTGTGGTTGTAAGCCGCCCTGAGTCCCCTCAGGGAAAAGGGCGGCATATAAATCCCAATAAAACCTCAATAAAAAACCTCAATAAGTTGTTTGTTTGTTTGTTTGTTTGAGACATTTGCAACATATACAAGCAGACAACAAAGCTCAGATAGAATCAAGAACTCTGCTTCTTTCTCTGTTAGCATAATATTCAATTTAGGGATTTAATATTTACTGATGTATCTTAATTTTGTTTTATTCCAATTTATAATTAGCCAATAAAATTAAGTCAATTGGTATATTTGCTAAAGTAGGCTTGTAAGCCTTGGTCACTTTCTGCTAATTGAACATTACCCTCCACATGCCTAAAATGCAGATATTGGAGAATAGAAACACATATGGAAATAAACAAATTTTGTATCTCCCTCCCTTATAAAAACTGATGGGATCCCAGTGATGTTTGTAGTAAAGTTCTTTAAATTATTCATACCAAGGAGTAGAGAAGACTAGAAACACATACTTTGATGCATTACTAAGGTAGAAGAAAGCCAGAGAATAGAACTTATATTTGGAGTGTGAATGATCAGCAACAAAAGAAGCATGTTGGTACATGCCATGGATATAGATATGGGAGAAATCTAAAGGAAGAATGATAGAAAAATGTCAAAAAGAATAAAAAAGTGGCTCCTGATATCACATTTGATTTTTTATCTAGAATGCAATAAAGAAATATAATGAGCTTCATGATATGTTTAAGTCAAAGCTAAATTTATAGGCTGAGTAAGAATTACAATGTTAAAAGGATCTTCTTCTTTAGGGAATTATTCATGAAGATGTATTTTGCATTTGGCTCACCCTGCATTTCAGAGAACACAGTTCAGTAGGTTTGTGCTAATGACTTCAAAACGAATTTTCCAAAATAACATAATTCTGTCTATTGTGCTAATTACAATATAAGACATCTTTGGTCAGAAGGCTGATTGTGAATTATTCTAATAATTCTGTCCTTTGGCACATAAAAAACGAAAGATCAATGAATTCTAAACACCTGTTGATTTGCAGTCCTCCAATTCTCAGATGCTGTTCTGCTATTGTGTATGACTTGGCATAGGAATATCCATAATTATAAGAAACTAAAAACAGAAGCCGTGTCAACCTGATTAAGAATCCACGCTAAATTGAGTCCTAGGAAAACAAATTGGGCAGCTTCCCAACATAGTCTGACCTGCACAGATATTGGAATGATACAGTTGACAGCTACAAGCTTGGGGATTTATTGAGCTGCTCTCAAAATCTCAGTGTTGTACAAACATGGGGAAGATTTCCCTGGCAGGAGCCTCATGTTGGAGTGAAATATAAACGTGAAAAAAAATTGCATACCAACAAAAGAATACGCCCTTTACTTGCTTATGAAAGTATTGTTAATACCATGCATTTTTGCTTCCCTTCCAGATTGACCAGGTTCTCAAAGTCAAACACAACTTTTCCTCCGAGGGTGAATTCAGAGCCATCAAATCACTGACCTTAGGGAAAGTGACTGGTAGGCATAGGTGACATTTTTCTGATTTGTAGATAATTATTTTATGGTCGACTGTGCAATGCATTGTTTGGATACATGTTGGTACACTTTTATTTTCAATATGTTGCTTACATCTCTGCTATGTCTAAACAGTGTTAATATGAAACTCTTTGCCAGAGATGATGCATTCTTTTTTACTTGGCAGGCATAAATGTGGATGCTCACCATAAAACCTTTTTGTGTATGTGTGTGCAAGTAGAGTATAGAAGAAAAATGTTGAGTTATGAAGGCTATAGAGCTCCTGAACGGCTCAATAGCTGATTGTCACAGACTTCTAAAATAGAATCAGACTGTAAAACAGATAATACTTTAGGGATTCTTTTTAGTATTCTATATTTACTCGGTGGCAAAATAGAAGTAATATAACAACAGCAAAGAGAATGAAGTATTTTGAAGCTGGTACAATACAATCCCATGCATGTTCACTTAAAATTGGATTCAGTTGAGTTTAACAGAATTTACTGCTGAGGAAGTTTGCACATGGTTGCAATTTAAGATGTAAAGCATTGTTACATGTGGTAAGCCACATTGCCAAGAGTGAAGGGGAGGTGTTGCTGCAGCATCAGCCTGGAGATGACTATTATGTGTGTCTGTTAAATTGGGCCACAGTGACAGTCTGGACTATTCATAAGCACCTGAGTGCCATCTCAGAGCTGGTATTGGAGTCCCAAAGGTTTTGATCTTGAGATGCATGAATTCTCACACTCTGGGGGTGGATTTCACAATGACTTGTGAGATCATGACAACCATATTACAGGTAATAGTGGATGTAACACACATAGATGGGTTCATGTCTGATTTGTTGTTTACACAGAGAAGATGAAATGTGAGCTGAATCTGGAGAACCTTATTATCTGTCCTTTTTCTTGCATATTGTCAATGAGCTATTAGGATAATAACCAACTTATGCCTGGTTGACCTCTAGAATACCAGAACTAGAATATAATAATAGAGTTGGAAAGGACCTTGGAGGTCTTCTACACCAACCCCCTGCCTTGGCAGGAAACCCTACACCACTTTAGACACGTCTTCTTAAAAACTTCCAGTGTTGGAACTAAAAACCTTTGGACTGAGATAATTTACAAATCTTCTTTCTCACCTTCCATCCCTCAGAATTCACATTACCTTCATCCAATATTTTTCTTTGCATGCATAGGTAAAGAAGAATGCTGGCTGGGCTGATAAGAATCATGAAGGCAGAACTGCATAAAAAGTCCTGCCATTTTGAAAAGTGAGGAAAATGCAATCCCTGAATGCCCTGTGGCTGAACTGAAACTCTTACCACTTCCTCAAAATCCTCATAATTTTTATCTCTCCTTGACACCTATTCCAGGAAAATGAGTCTATGATTACAGTGTATATGATAAAGGGAGGTGGCAAGATATTTTTAAATTGTCAGCAACCTTCAGTTCTTTAAGATAAACATGGAATAGAAATGTTTTAAATAAACAGAAGTACTTTCCATTTCAGTTTTGCCATGGATCTAAGGAATTGAAATGTTATTTTTAGCTTAAAAGACCAGCATTTGAGAATAAAGGTTTCCCACTCTGTGTCCTTGAATGTTCAGAACTGATACATTTACTTAGCCTGCAGTAAAATTCATGGCAAAAAGTCTAGACTGGAATTGCTTCTGAAACAGAGAATGAGATAGATGATTACTGTGCATCCAAGAACAGTTATAGGGAAGTAACTATTCTGCTCCACTAAAGCACACAAAGCCATTGAGTTTATTTGCATGTCTCTCCATACCCTTAAAAAACTAGTACCTTCATGTGTGAAATGATAACATGCCCCAAAACTTTGTCCCTTCTCTTTTTTTAATCAAGCAACTCTGTGCACAATTTACTGCCATTTCTTTTAGTTAAAGCACTTGATAGTCTAGCTGGAGGCTCCATTTACTGATTGCTAACAGGTGGACGATGTTCAGTGTTTCAAAACCTAAGGACACCAATGGATATCGCACTCCAGATGTGAATCTCCTTATCTTTATCAAAGCGAGGCTATCAAACGGGCCCTGCCTTTTCCTGAAATTAATTACCTTGCTTTCAGGCAATCTGTTTTTCCTCGATGTGCATATCTCATTGGGGAATTTTTCAGGACAGCAAAGGAGCTGAAATTAAATGGCTGTATTTTCCATTAAATTAAAGGGGATGCTTTTTATGTGCATAGTCAATCATGCATGCCCATATCTTATATTCAAGGGGAAGATTAACTGAATGAATCAAAAAGTCTGCACATAAGGTGGTTCTGAAATTAACTATATATAAATCTCAGAAGCCAGGTGGAATGGAACATGAAAACAGTGTCAGCAATGTCAGTTAACTAAGCAAGAAATGAGGGCTAATATATGAAATTAGTTGTTTTTTCCAATAGCCCTTTAAATATAAGCCAAACTCTCCAAAATTATAGTTCTGATGTAAAAAAACAGGTTTCAAAATTACAATCCCAGAACACTGTTATCTGTGAGCACCCTTGATTTCAATCTCTAGATTTTTATTACATGGTTAAAGAAATACAAATGCAATTCCAAATATGTTTTATCATTCCTGTTGCTTTTTTTTCTTTTATTCCTTCTTATATTGCATTGGAAGATAAAAGTTTGCATTCTTGCATTATTTCAGATTTTATCTAGCTATTTGATGGAGGAATTATACAATTCTTCTAATATAATGGGACAATTTATATTCTAAATCCTTCCAAACCTGAGTACTTATCTTGCCAATATTCTAAGTCAAACTTCCCCAAATGGGTGCTTTTCAAATATGTTGATGGGATTATATCAAGATAGCAATTTCATCAACTGTGTTGGTGGGGAGTTTGAGCATTATCATTTCAAAATGTGCTAAGGTCTTTATATTAAGAAAAATGGACTAAGGATTGAAAATCCTGATTACTAGCTTCAAACAGGACATTTGTTGATGGCAGAGTATGATTCATTATTGAGGAAATCTGTGGCACCCCACAATAGTTCCCTGTCTCTCACATTAATTATAAGCTGGATATGACTGATTGGAGCTGGAAACCAATATATGGAAAGCCATAGCTCTTATGTTATGAAATGAATTGGAAATATCATCAACCTAGACACCGTATCAATTTCCTTGGGATAGAGCAGTCTAGAGTAACCTGCTCTAGATTTCACAAACGTCAGCCTGCTTCTTCACAGTTTCAAAGCTGTACAAAGCTCAGTGTGGTAGCAACTATAGCAAAAGAAAGAAAACTTACATTGTTTACAAAAATTTCAGACTAGGGAACAGGAGGCAGAGGGCATTAGATTTTATATTTCTCTTTAAATCTTTGCAATCAAATCACTATTGTTTGGATTCAGTTTGGAAAATAGGTTGGGTTACAAGACAATAGTAGACCTAAAGTTACTGTTCAAGCTTCCATAACTGAATGAAGACTTCAAAGTTACAGTATGTTGAACCGTGTGTCATCCTTGATTTATGAGATACACTGGTTACTAGCTACTTTCTGGATGCAATTCAAGGAGCACTGGTCATCACCTATAATGCTACACATGGCATAGAGCTTGGTTATTTACTTAATCAAAGATTTTGAGAAGAATATGCCTGCTGCAGGTGCCTTCTGTAGAACAATCCTCATATCCCAAGATTTATACAGACTGATTCTAGAGTTGTTCCAGAAGTCATTAAAACATTGCTCTGCTCCAAGGCCTGGAATTAGGATAGATGCTGAGCTTTTGTTAGGTTTTTGTTGGTGGTGGTGGTAGTGGCGGTGGTTTTAATTGTATTTTGGTTGTTTTACTTACTGGACATATAATTTTTTTGGCTGGTTTTCTTTGTGTGAATTGGAATTAATTTCTTATTGGATTGGAAGGTGGTCTTCCAATCTAATAATAAATAAATATTTTTTTTAAAAAAAGCAGCTAACCTGGGTCTCACCAGTCCTCATTCAACTTATTCTTCATTGGCTCTCACTTCCTAACAATACGCAGCTTCACAGAAAGACAACGAAGAACAAATAGATTGACTGAAAGTATAATTTTAAACATATCTATACTGAGTTACAATAGGGTATTCCTCCAGAGTCTGTCTCTTTATCTTTCTCAGTATGTATGTATTATACGTACATGCATACATGTACAGGTGAAACTCGAAAAATTAGAATATCGTGCAAAAGTTCATTTATTTCAGTAATGCAACTTAAAAGGTGAAACTAATATATGAGATAGACTCATTACATGCAAAGCAAGATAGTTCAAGCCGTGATTTGTCATAAATGTGATGATTATGGCTTAGAACTCATGAAAATCCCAAATCCACCATCTCAGAAAATTATAATATTACATGCAATCAATAAAACAAGGATTGTACATAGAACAATATCGGACCTCTGAAAAGTAGAAGCATGCATATGTACTCAGTACTTGGTTTGGGTCCCTTTTGCAACAATTACTGCCTGAATGCGGCATGGCATGGAAGCTATCAGCCTGTGGCACTGCTGAGGTGTTATGGAAGACCAGGATGCTTCAATAGGGGCCTTCAGCTCTTCTGCATTGTTCAGTCTCATGTCTCTCATCTTTCTCTTGGCAATGCCCCATAGATTTTCTATGGGGTTCAGGTCAGGTGCGTTTGCTGGTCAATCAAGCACAGTAATCCCACAGTATTAACCAGGTTTTAGTGCTTTTGGCAGTGTGGGCAGGTGCCAATTTCTGCGCATGTGCGAGACCTGAATAGTTGCCTGGCTCTTTATAAAGCCGGATGACAAAAAGACCTCAGAGATCCTTCGAAACCTGTTAATTTATTACCAAAGGTCACCCAAGGAGGACTGGAGTCTGGTTAGTAAGAGAGGAGAGAGGACCAGGCACATGGAAGTCTTCTGAAGTTCGGGAACGGGGGAAACTCTCGGCCTGGATTTACGGCCTAGATTTACACCCTGTGGCATGGAGAGGAAGACGGCAGCATTCTACTATAGCCTCCGGCCGGACAGCAGCATTTATTTACAACCTTTGGCATTTTCGGAGTTTTTGGAGTTTAAGAAGAGAGAGGAGAGAGGAGAGAGGATCGGACATCTGAAGCCCTGAAAAAGCATTCAAGAACCAGGAGTGACGCTGCCTCCTCCTTCGTCATCATTTCTGTTATTGGGATAACCAAAGACCAGCTCAAAAAAAGAGCTGGTCTTTGAAAAAAGATTTCAAAGAACAGCCGCCTCCGGACATTTTTCAAGCAGCGAAACCTCGGCGGCTTGAAACTATCCACACTGTGCGGAGAAGATGGCAGCGCCGCGCTGCTGATGGCAGCACTCTATCTTAATTTCTGGCATTTGTGGACCTTATTTTGACTTGATTCCAACTGAGCGGTGAGCCTGGGGACCCTACTATTTATCATCACCCCAGAAAGGTGGGGGTTTATTGGGGACTTTTCAGGATTGGTGGATCAGGCGGCTGGCTGTGCTTGCCGTTGCTGTAGCCTTCCTTGGACGCCCCCCCCCTCCATTCTGCTCACTTTGCCCACGGTCACAGCTTCTCCTCTTTGCCCTTCTGCGGGTCTGGGCGTGTAAAATCCTTCCAGCCCAGTATTGATATTTTACTTGCCTGGCCGTGACCATCTCGGCGGCCCATCTCGGCGGCTGTGACCATCTTGGCAACCATCTCGGTGGCCCAGACTATACTTCGGTGCGGAGAGGAAGATGGCAGCACCGCGCTGCCGGTAGCAGCAGTTACAACGTTTGGCATTTTGGAGCCTAGGGAATAGGAGAGGGGAAAGACCTGGCCCCCCCTTCTTCATCTTGCTTGCCTCCTTGCCACCGCAGCCTTTTCTCCTCATTCTGTCTGCGTGCTGGACATTGCCCCTTCTGCCCCCCCTTGTTGCTGTGGAGCCTTTACCATCTCCCTACCCAGCACTGACTCTCCACCGCCTTGGCCTGCGACCATCTGCTTTGGCCTGTAACAACCGTCCTCCTCTGACCGCTTGCTACCCTCCACTGCCCCTAGATAGTTAGGTATAGATAGGTATAGATAGGTATAGATAGGTATAGATAGGTATAGATAGGTATAGATAGGTATAGATAGGTATAGATAGGTATAGATAGGTATAGATAGGTATAGATAGGTATAGATAGGTATAGATAGGTATAGATAGGTATAGATAGGTATAGATAGGTATAGATAGGTATAGATAGGTATAGATAGGTATAGATAGGTATAGATAGGTATAGGTACTTGGGCAGCGTCCATCTGATGGTGCACTCGGCTTGTGGGAAGGACTGATAGAGGTTAGGGTTAGGGTTGGGGTTAGGGTTAGGGTTAGGGCTAGGGTTAGGGTTAGGGTTAGGGTCAGGCTTAGGGTTAGGGTTGGGTTAGGGTCAGGGTTAGGGTCAGGGTTAGGGTTAGGGTTAGGATCAGGGTTAGGGTTGGATTAGGGTTAGGGTCAGGGTCAGGGTCAGGGTCAGGGTCAGGGTCAGGGTCAGGGTTAGGGTTAGGGTTAGGATTAGGATTAGGGTTAGGGCTAGGGTTAGGGTTGGGTTAGGGTCAAGAGTGATAGAGGATGGCAGCCTTAGGGGTGAGGACTTGGCATCTTAAAGATTGGCCCTCTCCCTTCCTCCTTCTCGATCTGTTCAAGCCAACCCCAGACTTTGGACCCCCAGACTTTGGACCTTTTAGATCCTCAGGAGAGAGGGAAGACAAGGCATTCCCCTGCACGTGGCCCGTTATAGGTGATTGTGTTAATCTTCATCTTGATCTGGAGGGTGTGAGACTGGAAAGTTGCTGCTTGCTAACATTGGGTGTCTACACCTTGCCCCTCTCCATTTACAATCACCCTGCACAATACCGACTTTTGGACCTTTGGCCTTGGGTGTCTTTCTGGGACCTAGAGGAAGGGAGAGGAGCGGAGCAGCTCTCCCTCCTCCTTTATACCATCGCTTTTATATCACACTAGCGCAGTGCTCCGCGAATTTTAATGAATGTGGTGTATATGGTGTTCCTGTTTGATGTCTGTACCCACTTTTTTAATCTCATTATTGTTGTAGTTTTTGTGTTTTAATTGACTTATATGGGGACTGTCTGGGTGAGTGGCTGTGTATGTATGTTAGGATTGGGATTATAACCTGGTACCTTCTCCACTGAGTGTGATTGCAGAAGCGGTAGGGGGCCCCAGGCCTACCTCCCATCCTAGTATGACTGATTCAAATCGCCTGATGGAAGGAGTGGAGGCCATGAGAGGGGAAATGGGGTCTACGGTTGTGGGGGTGGGCCGGAGCATTACGGTCATTATGGGGAGGGGCAGGTACAACAGGAACTTCAGGGCTAGCCATTACCAGGGAAGGAGGGTCCGCTATGTCACAGCGATCCCCCTTTCCGGCCCTGTTAGTTCCACTCCAGGGCCAGATGGCGAGAATTGTCAGGGCCCTGGTCTCAGGCTGTTGTTGCTAAATGCCAGGTCTGTGGTTCATAAAGCTCCCCTCATCCGGGATCTAATAGTAGACGAGGGGGCAGACCTGGCATGTATTACTGAAACCTGGCTGGGCCTGGAGGGAGGGGTCCCCCTCACTGAAATGTGCCCAGAGGGATTTCAGGTGCTCCACCAGCTGCGACTTCAGAGAAGGGGTGGGGGAGTGGCCGTCATCATCCGAAGGTCATTAGTTCCTCCAGAGCTTGTCGGGTGTGAGTCCTTGTTGTTGAAGTTGGACCTTGGGGGTCAAGTGGGCTTGCTGTTAACGTACCTACCTCCCAACAGCATTG
The DNA here is from genome assembly GCF_051295495.1 of Thamnophis sirtalis. NCBI lineage: Eukaryota > Metazoa > Chordata > Lepidosauria > Squamata > Natricidae > Thamnophis > Thamnophis sirtalis. The sequence continues at coordinate 55,663,516 of NW_028261381.1, forward strand.
CAACAGCCCTTCCCTCCCTCCTCGAGTCAGTAGCCGAGCTGGCAGTCGAGTTCCCCGGCTTATGGTGCTGGGGGACTTCAACCTGCCTATGCTTGGTGAATGCTCTGATGGGGTGCAGGAGTTCATCGCTTCCATGACAGCCATGGACTTTACCCAAGTAATCCAGGGTTCGACTCATTCAGCGGGTCACACACTTGACCTCGTATTCCTCTCGGAGCAGTGGAGGCGTGATCTAGAATTGAGGGGTATTAAGATCTTGCCCTTGTCATGGTCTGATCACTTCCTACTGGGGCTTGACTTTCGGAAACCAATCCCCCACTGTAGGGAGGAGGAACCGATTAGGTGGTTCCACCCCAGACGCCTGATGGACCCTATGGGATTTCAGACGGCACTTGGAGTGATACCTGACACTCTCGTCCACAGTCCGGTCGAGTCCTTAGTCGCTGCCTGGAATGCAGTGGCGACAGGGGCTCTAAACCGGATTGCGCCTTTGCGGCCTCTCCGAGGTAGCGGATCCAGGAGAGCTCCTTGGTTTACCAAGGAACTCCGGGAGATGAAGCGCCAAAAGAGACATCTAGAGCGCTGCTGGAGGGCCAGTAAGTCTGAGTCAGACCGAGCACTGATGAGAGCCTATATCAGAGCCTATCTCGTGGCAATACGGGCAGTGAAATGTTCGCATTTTGTCGCTCTTATTGCGTCTGCTGAATCGTGCCCAGCCACCTTGTTTAGGATAATCCACTCCTTCCTGAAAGGGAGGGACACAGATGAACCTTTGCAAGGTAGAGCTGAGGAATTTGTTCAGTATTTAACGGATAAAGTCGCTCGGATTCGGGCAGACCTGGACTCCAATTGCACAGTACCAGCCGAGGTACTGGGGGAAGGTCTTGAGCGGAGTTTATGGATTGAGTTTCAACTTGTCATGCCTGAGGAAGTGGACAAGGCCATGGGAGCGGTGAGCGCCTCCACTTGTATACTGGACCCGTGCCCTTCCTGGCTGGTTTCGACCAGCAGGAAGGTAACACGCTGCTGGATCCAGACGATAAATAACACCTCTCTCCGGGAGGGATCCTTCCCGCTCCTCTTAAAGGATGCGGTGGTGAGACCCCTCCTGAAGAAACCGTCTCTGGACCCAGCCATTTTGAGCAACTATCATCCGGTCTCCAACCTCCCCTTTGTAGGGAAGGTTGTTGAGAAAGTGGTGGCCTCTCAACTCCGACGGTCCTTGGATGAAACCTATTATCTGGATCCCTTTCAGTCCGGTTTCAGGCCTGGTTACAGCACGGAAACTGCTTTGGTCGCGCTGATCGATGATCTCTGGCGAGCCAGGGATAGGGGTCAGTCCTCTATCCTAGTGCTCCTTGACCTCTCAGCGGCCTTCGATACCATCGACCATGGTATCCTTCTGCGACGGTTACGAGAGGTGGGAGTGGGAGGCACCGTTCTTCGGTGGTTCTCCTCCTACCTCTCGGACAGGTCGCAGTCGGTGTTGGTCGGAGGACAGAGGTCGACCCCGAGGCCCCTCAATTATGGGGTGCCACAGGGCTCGGTCCTGTCCCCCCTCCTATTTAACATCTACATGAAGCCAATGGGTGAGATCATATGGCGGCACGGGATTAAATACCACCAATATGCGGACAATACACAATTGTATCTGTCCGCCCCGTGCCAACTCAGTGAAGCAGTAGAAGTAATGGGCCAGTGCCTGGAGGCTGTCAGGGTCTGGATGGGAACGAACAAGCTTGCACTCAATCCTGACAAGACCGAATGGCTATTGATGTTCCCTCCCAAAGATTGGCTAATCTTTCCATCTCTCAGTCTGGGGGGGTGAAATTATACGCCCCTCAGAGAGGGTTCACAATTTGGGAGTCCTCCTGGATCCATAGCTGACTTTAGATCACCAGTTATCGGCTGTGACCAGGGGGGTCTTTGCCCAGGTTCGCCTGGTGCACCAATTGCGACCCTATCTGGACCGGGAGGCACTTCAGATAGTCACTCACGCCCTCGTGACCTCAAGACTGGACTACTGTAATGCGCTTTACATGGGGCTGCCCTTGAAAAGTATTCGAAGACTTCAGCTAGTCCAGAATGCAGCCGCGCGAGCGATTGTGGGTGCACCTAGATACACCCACGTTACACCTATCCTCAAGCATCTCGCGGGGCTGCATTCTGGACTAGCTGAAGTCTTCGAACACTTTTCAAGGGCAGCCCCATGTAGAGCGCATTATTTAAAGGCTCAGGAACCTTTGCAGGTGTTATGGCTTAATTAGCTGATTAGAGTGGGACACTTTGAGCCTAGAATATTGCACCTTTTCACAATATTCTAATTTTCTGAGATTGTGGATTTGGGGTTTTCATGAGCTGTAAGCCATAATCATCACAATTATGACAAATCACGGCTTGAACTATCTTGCTTTGCATGTAATGAGTCTATCTCATATATTAGTTTCACCTTTTAAGTTGCATTACTGAAATAAATGAACTTTTGCACGATATTCAAATTTTTCAAGTTTCATCTGTATACATCCTTACAGACATATGCATGCACACAATAAATATGCATACACAATTGGAAAACCTGACATCATATTTTGAAATTTGAAACTTTTGAATGATTGAATTATGATGTATAGAAACATTTGCATGTCTCAAAAAAAATTATAGTATCACTAGCAATGGAGTAAGATCAGGATGACTAAGAGAGCCATGATGGCTCAGTGGTTAGAATGCAGTATGCGGGCTACTTTTGTTGCCTGCAATTTGGCAGTTCAAATCTTACTAGGCTTAAGGTTGATTCAATGTGCTGATTCTGTAAACCTCTTGGAGAGGGCTGGGAAGCACTGTGAAGCAGTATATAAGTCTAAGCACTGTTGCTATCCTCCTTTCTCACTACCATCCCCATTGTTTTGTTCTGAAATGGAAACAGTCCACAATGTCTCATGTTGTGAATGTAATACAAAATTGACCATTTATACTGGAGCAGTGGGAGCTCTCTGAAACTTGGAAAACTTTAATAGATCATCCACCTAAGAATTGCCAGTTAATATTAAATAGGCCATTCCTCAGAACAATTAGAGAGGGGTTTGTTTGTTTTTTCAAATTGTTCCATTTCTACCTGGTCTCAGTACGCAGTAACTGGAAGGGAAAGTCATTTCACAGCGAGAGAAAAACATTCTACTTCCACCTCTAGAGACTGCTATTATTGTCAGAAATAGAGTTTGTAATATTACTTAATTGCTGTGCCTTATGCTATACTTCAGGGAGAGTCTATAGGATCCCTTTGGGAAGGGTTGCTAAAATAGAGGGTTGCAAAGTCTCCACCCTCTTCCTCGTGAGATCTTTCTCTTGGAATGTTATTTTTAGAATGAACTGTTGCTCTTTCAATTGACTGCAGCTGTCTACTCTCAAAAGCAGTTTTCTTTGGCATTTACAGATCTCCATTAAGTTACATCCATGATGAAAGCCTTTTTCCCCCCACTTGGCATTATGAACCAAATGGGAGTGGTTGTGTTTTAACATTTTGCATTGTTTCAGTGGGTGGTTTACGACGGTGAACAAAAAAATAACAATAAAAAATTAACTTGGTAGCATTATCTGACATAGACTTCCATATGAAAGAAAAGTTGTGGTGGAATATTTGATTTATATGCAGAATAAGCATATCAAGAGTTTCTTGTAAAATGATAGTGATGTGTACAGCATCTGCTTTAAAGATAACTGCTTGAGTGAGGGGAAATAACCATTGAACATGCCCAAAAGAAAAAAAAATGCTTAGCATGGTGCAAAGGAAATTGTCTCTGTTATAGAGATCCACTTGCATCTTCATTGTAGTCTCTCCCAATATACATAGTTAAAATATTGGCTCAAAAATACCTTAAAAGTACAACCCTATGCTTGTTTTCTTGTTTGAAAACCTCATTTATTTCAGTACATTTTACTTCTGAGTTTACACATATGCTCCACTTTGTTACTGCAATAGTTAGAAACCTGGAGATTGTGAGTTCTAGTCCCATTTTAGGCATGAAAGGCGGCTGGGTGGCCTTGGATCAATCACACACTCTCAGCCCAACCCACTTCAAAGGGTTGTTGTTGTGGGGAAAATAGAGGAGGAATGAGTATTGTGTATGTTTTCCACACTCAGCTATTTAAATGAAATGATAACGGTTGGATACAAACTTGTAAAAAATAATATGGGGGTTATTTGTCTTCCCAAAGTCACAGTGAATTCATAAAGCATGACTCTGATTACATCATCCGAAGTAGAAGAGTTTGATAGGCCAAGTAAAAATATTAATGGTCAGGAAGGAAACTGTTGTAGCACAATACCAATGCAACATAACTATGACATTTTTGTGCATATTTTGAGGGCGCATAGATGTTCCAACAGTGGCATTGTGTAGTATATCTCATAATCTATGTCAGATTTTGTGGTTGTGCATTGATTGGTTGTACTAACTAGAACATCTATTTATGACAACACAACTTTAGATGTCTGAGGTCATGGTTAATGGTCTTCATATTTGTAGGTTTCAAGATCATACTATAAATATTCAACCACATACACTTTGATAAAATAACTCCTGTAAAGGTGGCCTTGGTCTGTCAGTCACACAAGTTAATGTGCTATCCACTCTCCCATGCACTGTTTAGTGAATATATCTCACCCTTCATATTGCATTATCTTTCATTTCTTCTCTCCTTGCTAGGATATCAGCAAAAAACGTTTCTACTTCTATTTTAAAAGATTTGATTAGATAATGTTTCCTTGTTCTCCTATAATTTTAAATTAGAATATGCTTTTTACATAAGAAATGTACAACTTTATGGTGACTCTGACAGAAAGTATCAGAATGGTATATGTGGAAGCCTAAATCTTCATATGAAAAAAAGAGCAGAACTCAAACTGATTGATCATGAAATACAATGCAGATGGTGCTTCTTCTTTTTTTTTTCATTAAATGTTTTTATTTTCCATTTTCGTACAGTCACATATATACTGTGCATAACTGGGGCCATAAAACATTAAACAATAATCACAGCAATTCCTCTTGTCAACAATACCCCCAGAAATATAAATAAAATGAAACACAAATTCAAACTCCAATAGAACCCCAATATACCTCTTCCACTCTCCATACACCTCTTTCTTCCGCCCCCCTCCAACTTACTATCTTCCCTCCATCATTCCCCTCTACCCTACTTCCCCTCCCCCTCTACCAATCCTCTCTCCCAGTCCACTCCCTCCCTTCCTTCTCACCCTCCTTCCCATCCTCTCTCCCACCCTCTCTACCCCTCTTTCTTCTATCCCACTCCTCCTCCCCTTGGTGTATTTCTACTATATGTCAATGTATTCAGCTTGTCCTATTTTTACAGAAAAATTAAAGAGAAACAGTATACATGTGAAATCGCATTACACTGAAATCTAACACATAGTATATATTCCCCCTCCCCTACCCTCCCCCCTAACACCTCACCTCCCTCCCTCCCCGACTTCCCAGAGCCCGTACACGGTATAGATTTTTAACAAACACAGTCTAAAATATATTGAGACAAAAGAAATAAAAAAAGAGGTTAATAACATCTCTACATTGATCTTTGCTTCTTCCTGTTACACTAACTTTGAACAGTTTAACTCATTCCTGATCTTAAGCGTAGACCACTGTTCCCTCTAAGGTGCGCGGCTGCGCGGCCGTGCACATGGCAAGAAAATCCCGCGCAGCAGTTTCTATCTGCCGCGCAGAGATTTCTGTAAAGCAAACGTGGGGAAGTCCTTTGCAGGCAGCTAGAACTGGCCACCTGCAAAGGACTTCCCCAGACTGAACTTCAAGTCCAGAAAATGCGGGGAGCGGCAGCAGAGACCTGGGGCTGCTTCTGCTGCAACCGCTGGACTGTGGGGCTGGGAAGGGGGTGGGAAGAGCGGTGGGGCTGGCAGTGGCCGGCGGTGGCAGGCTGGTTGACTGCCTTTCCACCGCCGCCCCCTCTGTGCGGCGGCTTTCGACCTGCTCCCCCTCCCTCCACTGCACCCTTACCTTGAACCTGGTCCGCAGAGGGGCGAGCGGGCATGGGGAGGGGGTCCGGCACCTGCGTTCCGGCTCAGCCCAGTGGACGGGGCGCTGTGCGAGGGGGCGGGTGAGGAGAGGAGAGGCAGGGCGCCCTGCCCTGGTGGCTTTTACTTTCCGGGGCCAGGAGGAAGGTATCCAGAGCCAGTCCGCCTCTGAAGATGGGGTTTTATTTGCAACCGGGCATTCAAAGATTCTCCGATAAAGGAGGATTTAAGAATTGATACTTTAAAAGTTCTTCTCACGCTCCACTAATCTATCCAGGAGGGGAGAAGGAGGAATCGGGTGCTTCCCCCTTCGCTAAAGAGGCAACGGTTTCCAATTGTCCAGCATCCTTCGTGGCAAACATTTTTTTTTTCCCATTTTCTTGAGGAAGTTTGACTCCGGCGGTTTCCATAGTGTTTTACTGGTGGGCTTTTCATTTTAGGAAGGGATTTGGTCCTACATCAAGATACATTTCTGAAGATGTTATCAGTACCTCCTTTCTGATTTTTATTTTGATTTGCTTGTTTGTAAAGTAAATACCTTAGCGGTTGCAAGTAGTATGAGGTCACCATTGGGTTTCTGGACTAGAAGATCCCATTGATCTCTCCAAGTGGGTCTCCTGTGCTTTCATTGGGAGTGTCACAACTTCATGCACTGTTCCTGTCTGGGGCTGCATCAGAATGAGGCTCTCCGGCTCAGTGTCAGGGAGGCTCTCCTGGCAGCGGGCGAGGGGGGCATCCAAAAGAGAAGATTGGAGTGGAAGTTGTCTAATATGTCTAAGAGTTGCCTTGGATGAGATAGATGTGTGGCTGTATTAATTTGATTAATGAATATAAACTTTATTGCTCTTACTGTTGCAGTATATGATTAGGAGGTATATCTGCTTGAACATGTATGTTTATACATACTTACACACATACAAATATTAAAGTCTGTTATGGGCACATATTTAATGGAATGGAGAGGATTGGTTTATACGGAAGAATTACAAAGTGAAGTAATGGACATTACATAATCTATTGTATGTGTTTATGTCTTTTTTCCTATTTACTTGTTTAAGCTTTATTCTAGAAAAAGTTTTTTTCTCTTTATTTTCAAGATATTTTTAAATCCTTTGGGGCAAATAGAGAAATGTAGGTATAGTAATGAACATGGCTGACTTCAGAGAATACAGCTTGATATTTTAATTATAGGAAGTTTAAAGCCAACCTGTTTGTTGGCTTTAATTGAAATATTTTCTATATTGGCTTCAATTTTGGTCCAGTAAATTTATTTTTATAAGTGGAACTAAAATGAGCAAGCATGATTAACATTAAGTAGATAATACAGAGTTTAAAAGACATTTTGGTTAAAAATTTAAACCTTTAACTTCTTCAGGAAAAATTTCAGATTCCAACTGTTTATCAAGCAACAGTAAGAAATCATTCTCCTATATCTGCTGCCGCCTCCTCCTCCTCCTCCAACAGCACTGCCGGATTTCCGCCCAACGCTGCGGGGGGCCCAGCGGGAGGTTTGGCGGCTTCACCTCAGCCGCAGCGCTGGGCAGCAAATGTCTTGGTGCTGTTGGAGGAGGAGGAGGAGGAGGCGGCAGCAATAGCACCTGAGGACAGGACAAGAAGCAATGGAAACTTGTCAGAAGGAGACTCAAGCTGGAAATAAGGAGAAATCTGACAGTAAGAACAATTAAAATCAATGGAATCTTAATTCATTTGCTACAGGTTTTCAAAAGACTGGACGGCCATTTGTCTCAGATGATATAAAGACTCCTGCCTTGGACAAGGGGCTGGACTAGAAGACCTCCAGTATCCCTTCTGATTCTATGATTTTAAAAACCACAAGCTTTTTACAGCTCGCTTGCAACTTTACCAAATTTAATTCAGCCATTTCCTTTTGTTATTAGATGGGTATTGCTAGTTCAATGCACATGCGCTCCACTTTTAAGATGCTGAAAAAATCCCCATGACCTGCAACAAAATTCATTCTTCCACTCTTATCTTGTCCTAACTTCTGATAGGTTCCTGAAATATAGATCTATAAAATTTAGTGAAAATATTTCTATCTATTTTAATACAGACTCGTAAAACAGATTGGGACAAATGACATTAGTGCTCTGGGATAATAGCAGGTTTACTCTATTTGGATTTTCAGATAAAAGGTATCTTTTGTGCTAAGTTCTAACAATGTAGTTCTCTAATGTAACTATGAAACAGTCCAAATATACAATTCCCCTCAGGGAGGAATTCTGGGAGTTGAAGTCCACAAGTCTTAAAGCTGTCACGTTTGAAGACCCCTGGGGTTTTTTTCCCCTAAAGGGTTAGGGGTGCAAGGGTCTTGTAACAACAGCTTTAAGACTTGCGTGCTTCAAATGCCAGACTTTCTGAGCCAACATTTTGGTTGCTAAGCAGGAGCGTTGTTAAGTGATACTGATATTATATAACACTTTTAATTAAGTGGGTACCTTGAATAAACATAACTTTGAGTTTCAAATAATACTGATTTCGTTGTTGTCTTAGGTGACATCTGTGAAAAAAATTCAGGTGCTCAGGCATGAAAATATGCCGCTCAAACACTATACTTTTCTGCTCACACTGAAAAAAAATTAGAGGGAACATTGGTGTAGACTATCTGGAATTTCTTAGTCCCGTATTTGTTTTGTATATAGTCAATTCATTTTTTCCAGTCTCGTTTATATCTCTCATTTGAATGATCTTTAAGATATGCCGATATTTTAGCCATCTCGGCTAAGTTTGTAACTTTCAATGTCCATTCTTGAGTTGTAGGCAAGTCTTCCTTCTTCCAGTATTGTGCCAACAACAGTCTTGCCGCCGTTATTAGGTGCAGAACCAAGTTAGTCTCTACCACTGTAAAGTCAGTACATATACCTAGTAGAAATAACTGAGGAGTAAACTTTATCCTTCTTTTAAAGATATTTTGCATAATCCACCATATTTTTATCCAAAATGCCTTAACCTTTTGACAGGTCCACCATATATGAAAATATGTAGCATCGAGAGAATCACACCTCTAACATTTAGGCTGTACGTTTGGATACATAGAAGCCAGCTTTTTAGGATCTAAATGCCATCTACAGAACATCTTATAAAAATTTTCTCTCAAGTTTTGAGCTTGTGTAAATTTCACATTTCTTACCCATATTCTTTCCCATGTATCCAACATTATTGGTTCTTCAATATTTTGAGCCCACTTTATCATACAATCTTTAACTAATTCTGTTTCCGAATCCATCTGTATTAGTACATTATATATCCTCTTTATATGCATTAAACTTTGATCTCTTATTTGTTTAAACAAATTATCCTCAACTTGGACAAAACCAATTTTTTGATCTATTTTCCACCTAGCCTGTAATTGCCCATACTGGAACCATGTTTGAACTACCTTCTCCTCTTTTAATACCTCTAAAGATTTTAGTTGTAGAACCCCCCTTTCCAAAATGAGAAGCTGTCTGTAGGTAGTTCTATCCTGTTTTTGTGCTGTATTCATATTTTCAATTGCATGTCTAGGGATTGCCCACATAGGTATCTTGTCATTTAATTTATATTGGTATTTTTTCCAGACCCGCAGTAAAGCATTTCTTAAAATATGACTTTTAAAATTCTTATCCAATTTTTTGTTGAATAACAGATAAGCATGCCAACCATATACCAGATCGTGTCCCTCGATATTCAGTATTCTATCATTAGTTAGGTGAGTCCAATCACTAATTACAGATAGCGCCACTGCATCATAATATAGTTTTAGGTTAGGTAATTTCAAGCCTCCTCTCTCGTGTACATCTTGCATTATTTTCATCTTTACCCTCGGCTTCTTTCCTGCCCATACAAATTTGTTGATACCCTTCTGCCATTCTAAAAGATTCACATCTTTTTTAAGTATAGGTAACATTTGGAAGAGAAATAAAAATTTTGGTAAGATGTTCATTTTCACTGCCGCTATCCTACCCAACAAAGATAAGTGCAATTTCTCCCATTTTTTCATCTCTATCTGTATACTATGCCAAAGTGGTTCATAATTATGCTTATATAATTTCCCGTTTGAGTTTAAAATATTAACCCCAAGATATTTGACTTTTTTGACTACCTCACATCCTAGCATCCCTCCTAGTTCTTCCTTTTGTTTAGTATTCATATTTATAGCTAATATTTTTGTTTTTCCTAAATTTATTTTAAAACCAGATACTTGACCATATTGATTAATCGTATTCATTAAAACCATACTGGATTCCTGCGGTTGTTCCAATATTATGACCAAATCATCCGCAAAAGCGCGGACTCTGTATTCTTGCTGCCTAATCTTGATCCCTTTTAGACCATCCAAGCCCCATATTTTATTCAACAATACTTCCAAAGTTATAATAAACAATAGTGGGGACAAAGGACAGCCCTGTCTTAAATTTTTATAGTAAACCGCTGTCAAACCATCTGTACCTGGTGCTTTCCCTAACTTTAGTTGCTTAATTACCTGCAAAATTTCCCCCGAAGTTATTGGTTGGTTCAATTTTTGTCTGTGCTCTTCTCTAACTGAGGGTATTTTCTCTTTATCTAAGTATTTGTCTATATCTAAACCATTAATTTTATCCCCTTTATACAATTCTGTAAAAAATTCCCGAAATGCCTTTTGAATCTCCTCCTGTTGAAACACCTCTTTCCCTCTATAAATCAGTTTAGTTATATTTCGAGTTTTCCTTTTTTTCCTAATCTGATACACTAACCATCTGCCAGGTTTGTTTGCGTTACAGAAAGTATTGTGTTTTGCATATAATAAACTAGTGGCTACCTGGTCAGAGATCAACATGTCAAATTGAGATTTTAATATGGTAATTGCTTCCTTAACCTTTGTATCGCCTGGATTCATTGTTAACTCCAACTCTTTCCTCTTAATTTCCTCTTCCAATTCTGTTCGTTTTAGCCCTTGTTTATGTCTATGTATTTTATTTATATTCATCAGCACTCCTCTCATATATGTTTTGCTTGCATCCCATACGAATTCCATAGGTGTACCCTTATTCATGGTATTGGACCTGGGTACTTGAGAGACCGCCTGCTGCCAATTACCTCCCAAAGACCCGTTAGATCGCACAGGGACGGCCTCCTCCGGGTTCCGTCTATCAGCCAATGCCATCTGGCTACCACCCGGGGGAGGGCCTTCTCTGTTGCAGCTCCGGCCCTTTGGAATGAACTCCCCACGGAGATTCGGACCCTCACCCCTCTCCAGGCCTTCCGGAAAGCTGTCAAAACCTGGCTGTGCCGGCAGGCCTGGGGTTGATGAGTTCCCCTCCCCTCTCGACTTGTATGGCTGTATGACTCTTGTGTATTTTAATTACGTGTATTGTGTTTGTATCCCCTTTCCCCTTTGGAGTTGTTCGCCGCCCTGAGTCCCTCCCGGAGAAGGGCGGCATACAAATAAATTAAATCTTGAATCTTGAATCTTCATATTCAAAACAAAGTATTCAGATAACAATTTTTTACAATCATTAAAGTACTTTTCATATCTGAATAAGTTTTCATTCAATCTCCAAGACCTTCTTGCCTGCACTGCCCTTCCCAATTCCATCCAAACTGGGTTATGATCCAAAAGGACCCTAGCTGCAATCTTCGTCCTCTTCACCCTAGAAAGCAAATCATTAGTGATTAGTATAAAATCAATCCTTGAAAGGGATTGATGTCTATCAGAAAAGAAGGTGAAGTCATATTCCTCTGCGTTTCTTTCTTGCCAAACATCTCTCAATTCAAAGTTGTCCATCATGTCAAAAATGGTTTGGGTAGCTTAGCTCGCATTTTAATATTTGGGCGGGAGGTCTTCTTATCTCTTTTAGTGTCTATCACACCGTTCCAATCACCCAGTAGTATACAAGACCTATAGTCCCACTGTACTAATTTAGCATGAAGATTTCTATAGAATCCGTCTTGCTTTTGATTAGGAGCATAAATTCCCAAAAGTAGTGTCTTTTTCCCTTCTAAGATTAGATCTAGCGCGATATATCTTCCAAAGGGATCTGCTTCAATTAGTTCAGCTTTGATGTCTTTTCTTAAGTATACGACTATACCATTTTTCTTTTCCATAGCAGAGGCTACAAAATGTTGACCAAGTTTTGAGTTAATCAAATATTTTTGATCAGTTGATTTGATATGAGTTTCTTGCAAACAAATTATATCATTCTTAAACTGTTTAAGATAGTGAAATATTTTCTTTCTCTTCTGTGGAGAATTCAGTCCATTGATGTTCCATGTTAAAATCTTAGTTGTCATCTTTGGTTACCTGAAGCTTTTTTAGAGCCTCCTGCATGGCCTGTTTAACCTTTGGCCTAGCTCCTCCCTCGGCTTCTGAGCTTGTTGCTGTAACTCCTTGATCAATGGTCGGTGATTGTTGAGGTTGTTGCTTTTTAGCTTGTTTTTCCATTCGTCTGGTAGTCATACGGCTGGGTCTTTGTTCCATAACACCTTGCCCTTCCAGGAAGGGGAGATGGTACATCTTGTCTGGTAGTTGTGTGGTTTGCTGTCTGCCTTGTCCTTCTTGTGGTCTTTCTCCAGATCCAGATGGTGCAGGGTGTCCCGCCTTCAAAATATTGTGATAAAAATCTCGAGCTTTCCATACGGCGTTGAGACGATATCTTTGCCTGTCAAATGTAAGTATAATACCAAATGGCGCGTCCCATCTGTACTGTATCTGACGGTTTCTGAGTTCTTCCACTAAAAAAGCATAGTCTCTCCTGGCTCTTAGCATTTGAGGTGGTATTTCTTTCAAAACAGTCAGATCCTGGCCCCCAATTTGAAGCCTAGTGTTATAAGACTCTTGTAGTATCATGTTTCTGAACTCTCTTGTAGTGAAATATATAACTATATCTCGGGGGAGTTGCTTCTGTTTTGCCACCCAAGAATTAACATGATAAATTTTATCGATCTGCCAGTCAAAGTTAGACCCTGGTCTTCCCACCAGACAATCAAAAGCTTCTGAAAGAATCTGTTTCAAGTTCTCTTGTTTATCCTCACGCAACCCCCTTACTCTTAATGCCAGCTCCATCTGCCTGTACTGTATCATAATAATTTCTTTTTCAGCGTTTTCAACTTTTTGTTGCACCACCTCAGTTTGGGATGTCAAATTGGTATTAGCTTCGTTAAGATCCTCTAGACTATCTTCAATTCCAGAAACATGTTCTGTCAGTACAGTTACAAGTCCCAGCATATCATCTTTCATTTTAGCAACCCTGGTATCAATTTTTTCATACAAATCAGCCTTAAGTTCTTTATCTCCTCTTTTATCTCCCCTTTTATCTCCTCTTTGAACTCTTTCAGTGTGTTTTCCACTTTGTTTGTCAGTTTGTTTGTCAGCATGTTATGAGCTTCACTCAGTTCTCTCAGAAAGAGTTATGTCGTTAGTAACTCTCCAGTAGGGGGCATAGAGGGCGGTGGCTGTGACTTTGTACCAAGTATTGGCGATGTACTTCTGGGGGCTGAGGAAGAGGACGGTTTCAGATTAGGATTTGGTTTTGATGCCATTCCAAATTTTATCTTCAAGCAATTAGGAAAACTCTACTGGCCCGCTATACAGTTGTGGAATGAGGTACTTTTTTTTCCTTTTATAAACTTCGTAGGACTTTGCAGAAGGTTTCAAAAAATAAGCATTGTAACGAAACAGTTCAGCATATTCACCACTGTTTTGAATGTCTCTATATTAGCAAAGAGTCTTTTAAAACTTTAAAAGTGAAACTAATTAATAAGGATCTGTTGGCCGGCTGTGAGGCAAAATAATTCACTCCCTTTCTTTGAAGTTTTGAAACTCCGTATAACTAGATAAACATTGTTACTCAGCAATTCAACTGGCTCGTTGCCATTTTCGACGCCTCTTTAAATAGATAAAATAACGGAAGAGGATCTTGTAAAAAAGAAACTAGGATTCAAATAAACAATTAATGCTCTCGCATATGAATTCTGCTCGTTTTGAAATCAAGTAATTCAATCTTTGAACTGAGTGGGAGGGAAACTTACTTTGAGCTGCAGAGCAGCTGGTGAATTCCAGCACGGAGCAGTTCTGCCTTCAGCTGCCCCCCCTTCTCTTCACAGACACAGAAGCTGCAAAGATCAGAAAGGCATTTGCTTGACAAAACTTCTCTCCTTTCCCTTCTTTTCCCGAAGAGTAAGGTGTCTGTCAGATGTCTGATAGATGATCATCTTAACAGATAACTCGACTGGTAACATGGGAGCAGCTATGTTTAGCTGCTTCCATCAGTAAGTCCTGCCCAGGAAGTCCCAGATGGTGCTTCTTTCTGATGTAGAGACCTTCAATAACCCTTTGTGGACACACGTTGAAGAACAGAGGTGTCAAAGCCATGTTGTCATGGTGGCAACATGTGACGTATTTGGACTTTTTTCCTCTTTGCTAAACCAGGCATGGGCATGGCCAGCGTGTGACGCATCTGGTCCATGGGCCATGAGTTTGACAGCCCTGTTGTAGAAGAAAGGATCAACAACAGATAATCTGAAATTGTTTTCCCCAGAACCATGCTGAAAATATGGCCAGTATCTCCAAACTGAAGAACTTGTTTTCAAACGTGCCCCAAGGACACAATTTTTATATTTAATGGCAATGCTCCGAAACAAGTATACTGTAGGGTGATTTTCTGCATGGCTGGTGTGCTACAGTGCAGAAATTCATTGCTAATTATTATTATCTATTTTATCTAATTTGTGACCATGCCAGCCAGCAATTTCAAAATAAAATAACAATATGAAAGTAAATCTTGTTATTATAATATTAATTTCTATTGGAGGGAGCACTGCCATTCATTCCAGATGACTAGTTTTTCCATTGCCCAGTTCATCTGATTTCACTATTAAACTGAATAAGGTTCACTTCACTAGACTGACAATTTCTGGATCTATAAGGATGCTACAAGGAAGGAAATCTCTTCGTTGGAGGACTTGGGTAAAAATATGTAATACAGAACTTAGGCTAATTAAAAGGAGTGATTGTTATTGAAGATCAAATATAATTTGCTGAAAATTACAGAGCATAAACATCTTTTGATGCAGGTAAAGCAATGGCATACCCAAACCCCCTCCCATGTGACACAAAAAAGTACCAATGCTTTATATGATGTCTTTCATAATCATTTCCTTTTAAACAAAAGTTATTTCACATGTTAACTATTAAAAGATGTGTTGTGTTTTGTAGATGCTTAGTGGCTTTCTGAAATATGTACCAATGGTTTGAAAACTAATTGTAGGACATTGAAAATGGATATTGCAAATTTTCACATAGTTCAGAGGTGGGTTGCTGCTTGTTAAGTCCAGATCGGCAGTGATGGGAGGCTCCGCCCACCCTTCCAGACGCTTCTGTGCATGCACAGAAGCGTTACGTGTGTGAGCGTGTGTGCATGACTGAACCAGTAGGGAAAAAATTACAAACCCACCACTGACATAGTTGATAACAAAAATTAACCCTATAAAGGTGGAAGATACCCAATCTCCATCAGTTACAAATTACCTGAAGAGCATAACTTCCCTTTCCATATTCAAGCAAGCATTTTACTGCTGAGTAATTTAAAGATTGCCAGAAAACTGGCATGTGTGTGCTTGTTTTTGAGCCTGTAGCATTCACAGAGAATCAATAACTGAGAATACATGAAGACCTCATAGCCAATCCATGCTCATATGTTGACCAGATAAGTACATCCAAAACATACTTCCATGATTTTACATTAAAAAAATAAAATTGCTGCAGCTAGCTATTGAACTCTTTCCAAAAATAGGCGTTTAATACTTACTTCGCCCAAGATGTAGGGAATTTGGGTCAGGGCCATCAGACATCTCCTCTAATGACTGCACAGATTGATCTTCAAAATGATGGTATATCTGCAATAATACAGCTGCTTTGAAAACAGAGAGTATTGAGGTCTTACCAGAGTATAGTAAAGTGCCTGATAAGAACATCGTATGATTGTCAAGGAGCTCATATTGATCCTCAAGTACGTATGTATGATCATGGAGTTTCCATCCAAGTAAACTTATTAAGCTGGGTTGCAGTTTTGGAGAACTTGATTATGTTCAACTCTTTATCCTCAGGTTCAGTTTCAGAAAGTTATATAAAAGGATTTTACAAGATTTCATTTTAATGGCGGAATCCTACACGTTTCCTTATTATTTCTTCTGTTCTTTAACATCTACAGTATATGAAGCTGCTAGGTCCTAAAAGCAAAGATTTTGGAGTGAAATATTAGCATTAGTGTCTCATATATCAGGTAAAGCAGTGAAGGTGTTAAAACTTCACCTGCATCAAAAATGGGTTGAATATGTTCCAGTAACCTGAAGTTGAATCATAAAAAATGAAAGCACTTTTCTCATCCAAGAAAATTGTGTATATCTCATTTTTGAATCGACATACTCCAAAAGTGGCCTGAATGGCTTTTAAAAAAAAAAGATAAATTGCAGTTCATTTGATTAGCTCTGGATAGGAAAGCCTGGTTATTTATGCCCTGATTGCCTTAAAATTGTTTTATACATCTGGCTATTGTAGAAATTATTTCAAATCTTCAGCTCTGTGGTTAGGGTCACCCCTTCCCCAATAGTGGGGATATGTTCCAACAGTTGAATGTCCATGAAAGAACAGTTCACTTCTGAGCCTTGACCTTATCTGCGTCACATTATTGGAGATGCTGGTTTTCTGTGTTCATATGACAAGGGCTCGAAATAATATAACACCTAAATAGGATTAGAATTTCTGAAAGTTTTAATATTGCAACATAACAACAAATCAAATTTAATGTTTAGTTTAGATACATTTAGTTAATTTGAATGTGGAAAAATGAGAAATGCTACAAATCTTTCCTGAACTATACTTCTTTACACTGTTCTAAGGGACCATGTTTTTTTTGGGGGGGGTACATTTGGGTGAGAGCTAAAGCCTCTGTTTTTGAAAAGTTGGTTTGTGAAGGAAAATAATAGTAGGATTGTGATAAATATAGTCTGCCTGCCCATCCCTCCCTCCTTCCTTCCTTCCCTCCCTCCTCTCTCCCTCTCTCCCTCTGTCTCTCTGTCTCTGTGTTTGTGTCTGTCTCTCTCTGTCTCTCTCTCTCTGTGTCTCTCTCTCTGTGTCTCTCTCTGTGTCTCTCTCTCTCTCTCTCTCACACACACACACACAAACACACATACACAAACAAAATGAAGGATGGGCAGGAAGACTGTATTTCTCACAATTGTAGTAATATTTTCCTTCACAAACATATTTTCCTTCACAAATTATAGGCCATGTTGAAGAATGTTTTCTAATCTTTAATATATTTATTTTTATTCAGCATCTTAGAGATTCCTGTAAAGAGTAATCAATTTCTAGCAAATGAGTGCAACCCTTTGGTCAGTCCAATGCACTCTGTTTTCTTTAGGATGTTGTTTTGTTTGGTGACTGATTTGTATTTGTCTGAACATCATGTAATCAGGATACTAATTTATCTTTTTTCAATCCATTTCAATAAAGTTTAAATGGGGAAGATGTTTCTTTAATAGATTTTTTCCCTCTTAATTTTCCTAAAAGAAAAAGGAAGTCTGCATCTCCTAGCTATTATGCTTTTATACCACAGAGCCCAGCGACAGCCCTGTTTTGTTTTGTTTTGTTGTATTTTTATCTTTTAATAAAGAGAAAGGCAAATCGGGCATGTGAATCTTATCTTGCATACATACTAGAGTTACGTGACTCAGCTTTTAAAAAAATAGGTGGTGGCAGCAGGAGGTATCAGGCCATTAAGCCTAATCAGCAGATGGAATTTGATTTTTTTAAAAAAAATAATATGTATGTATGCATGTATGTATTTCTCTCTTTATTATTTTATTTATTTATTAATTATTTTATTTATTTGAATAATAAAAATGGCTTCCCCTCTCACCGCAGTGACTCTGGGCAGGATACAAAAGTTAAAACCCAATAATTAAAAGAAACCAATGAGATCCTGGGTGAATGACACCTTGCCATCATAAAAATCATATCAATAATAGGACATGCCTAAGCTCTTGGTTGCTGAAGGAGTACAGTTGCACAAGGTTGCCAGAGAGAAAACACGAGTCCAATCTGACAGCATTGTTTAATAGAGGAAACTTGCCCTTGGAACATGCTAAATCTTCTACGTCAAGCAGAAAGCATGGGCTAAAAGTGGAATAAATAACTTGCCTCTGTTCTGACCCCCCTCATCCCACACCAACACACACTCCGAGCCAAAGATAAGTTACAGCATTTAATTAACAGGTCCTTGTAAGGTCCTTGTCACACAGGTCCTTGTCAGCAAACCGGCACAGACAAGCTTGGGCAGCAGCCCAGCACAGATAAGGCTTGGCAGCAATCCAGCCTGCCAAGCTCACAGTAATGTTCTCCGACATTCGTTCCTGCATTGACTTCTGCAAGAGGGGTCTGTGCACAAGCAGTCTTTTTATAGTATGGAGAGGAGCATAATGACCACCAGCTGAGTACAATTACCTCCTGTAACTGCGCAACTGTTCCTAGTAGCTCTTCAGTGCTGGTGTCTGGCTCACCCTCCCTTGTCTCCTCCCCACTGGTCTAAGGCTCAGGCACCTCCTGGTGGCCAACCAGCCTCTCTGCGCCCTGTTCAGAGTCGGAACCCTGTCCAGGGTGCTTCACATCCTCCAGAGCTGACTCATAGGGCCCCTCGCTGTCGGAGTCTGGTGGCAGCTCCAACGGCTCCTGCTGGGCCACAATAGCCTCTATGTCAGACAAAGACTCAGACAGCTTCTCACCTTGTTCTGCGCCTCCACCTCCAGGCTTCCACCTTGCATGCCTCAGCAAGTGGTGGAATAAGTAGACATAAAAGAGCAACTTATAATCAATACATTTATTTAAAGTTTCTTTTTTTAATTAATTCATTTATTTCAATTTGTAAGCTTCTAAATGCCAATGTTTTTATGTTTTCTTTGTGGTGTACAGGCACAGATCTTGGGCAGGTAGACAGGCAATTGTTTTCCTAGACCATTCCCTCCCTATAAATTTATTTTCGACAGAGAAATAAAAATTCAAACATAGAAAAGTTACATTTATTTCTAGCTTCTGGGTCAACTGGATAACTAGATTAGAGTTAGGAGCAGAGCTCTCCTATCTGCTGTTGAAGAATGAAAAGACTTCTCAGCTGGCTGTCAGGCCTGCAGCAGTTCCTTTAAGAATCTTTAGCCTGCCACACTCTTATTAAGGGGGGGATTTAGCAAAGGGTAGAATGTGTTGTTTTCAAAATAAAAAATTCCTTCCTAGAAGCTCAAGGTCATCTTTTGTCTCCCAAACCTTTACACCTAACCGGAAGCAGTTAGGTGTAGACGCCAGCGTGGAAGAAGAAGATTGGACCATCTGATGGACTGTGGGTGTGGGGGCAAGATCATGAACTTTTAACTGGGTGGTATTCTGATGTAACTTCCAGAGTCGGAATCCCCACAGCACTATGCCAACATGCCTGCAAGCTGGGAAGCTGTCAGGGGTACTGAATCCCAGTTCTGACCCAATCCTGGGCAGTACGAAAATTCAGTGAAGATGGAGGAAGAAAAACATGCTGCGGAGAAAGCTAATTTTGATGGCTCAATTAATTTGGCCGAGATTCAAGAGGTGCCTCTTAAGTAATTAATAGAAGCTGCAGAGATTAGAGAATTGGGGGCACGGTGAAAGGAATTCCATGAGGAGGCATCAAGATTTATGACTTCTAAGGAATGCCTGCTAGGGGGTTGCCAGGGAACCTTCAACAGATGACTGGATGATTACCAGAAGATCTGATGAATGGAAAACTCAGCCGCCCTCATGCAGCCCTTCTCTAATGGGCCTCCCAGACCATTTCCTACAGCTAAACGTGAGTGAAATAAAAACCCTCCCCTCTTCAGAGACCCCTCAGTGGAACCTGGAACCCCCCACATTCTTCTTTCCTCATAGGGAAATCTCTGGCAAGTGGAGCGGAGACGTGGGCTCCTTCCATACAGTAGCTAATGAATCAACCCACACCCTTGCGGCTGGATTGATGCCTAGAGCAGTCACATCAGCACCCCCTCCCTCCTACTGGAGTGCAACCAGACCCCCCTCCAATTAGGGGAGGTCAATCCAGCCAGCAGAAAGAGGCCTGGAACACATGCATCTCCCCACAGCTGCAAAGGGGTGACTCCGAACCCATGAATCAAGCAAACCAAGGGTGGGTATTCATCCCGGGTCATGGATGGGCTCAATGTCAATGGACGCCTACCCACTTCCAGCAGATGGTGCCTTCCCAGATAACTGCTCCTGGGCAATCCCAGAGAATGGGACCGCCACCAGGTCCAGCCCCCCCAGCAATGCCTCCCCAGGCTTTTGCCCAACCGATGGGTGTGGGTCAACGGAGGGGCTTACCACCCCCAGCAGCAAACCAACAAGCTGGCCCTGTTCAACCACCAGCAGCCCCTCTTCCCACACCCCCATGGTTCCATACAACATTTGATGGGTCCCCAGATAAGCTGGCTTATTTCCTGAATCGAGTATGGGCATACGTTGATCAAGTGGGGCCTCAATACCCATCTGATCGAGAGTTGATCCAAGAGATAGCAGAGGGGATGAATGAAAAGGAGGCTGCGCAGTGGATAGCAGAGCTCCACGAGGAAGCAGCTCCTGAGCTAGATGATATAAATGGGTTCATCCAAATGATGCGCGCCAGGTTTAGCGATGCGGCCCAAAATGTGGATGCTGAAGACCAGATCCAAGAATTGTGCCAGGCTGGTCGTCCCATGAAGGAATTAGTTTGGGAGTTCCGGAGAATAGCTGGAAGATTACGCTATTGGCCAGAAAGACTCTTGGTCTACACATTCAAAAAAGCCTTAAATCCCAAACTGAAAGAAGCTTGTGCCCTAAGGGGGATCCCGCAACATCTCCAAGATTGGTATACCACCGCAATCATACTAGACCACGAGATTAACACCTATCGAAAGCCTGGTACCGGAACTCCTGCCAAAAAGCCTTTGGGCCAACATACGCAGAGGCAGGGAGCTGAGAGGCCTCTACTAACCCCTCATGGGGCCTTCATAAAGTGTTACAGATGCGGTCAGATGGGGCACAGAGCAACAGAATGCCTAGCTCCAGCTCCTGTTCCACAACAGTGCCAACCACCTGCCAGCGCAATGAAGAAAAAACCAAAAAAGCCACCCGAAAAGAGCTGTTTACTACAGCAGCCAATGGAGGCACAGAACCCTGCTATTGAAGAAGCCCCTGGGGCTTCGGAGGAGGAGGATAAAAATGACGAAGACGATCCAATGGTGAGTGCACCTATTCCCTCCTTTACCATAAAATCCCAACTCCAAGTGCCCAGAACAGGGGTAGAAGGGGAAGTTGGGGCAATCATAGACACCAGCTGCACCAGATGCTTAATCAGCATGTCAATAGTGGAGCAGCTAGGTATACGCACAAGACCCCTAACCCACCCTATTCGATTCGAGCAAGAAGATGGAACCCTAATTGGGGACGCCCTGGCCACAAAGATCACTGAATTAGTGAAGTTGAAGATAGGCCAATACAATGAGTTCATCAGATTCATTGTAGCCCCCAAAATGCAGGAGTCAGTTACCTTGGCACTTGCATGGTTGGACAAGTGGGCACCTACTATCAAGTGGGAGGATGGTATTAGAAAATTGATCATTGATTTTGGGCCGTTACCAACCGTGGAGCCTAAAGGCCACCCAGGAACAATTAGAACCAACAGCCCAAACCATCCACAACCTGCAGCCCCCGCAACAGACACCAAACCTCCGGGGATCCAACGAGTGCCAAAGGTCTACTGGGACTTGGCGGGGGTGTTCAGTGAGGAAGACGGAGACTACCTTCCACCTCACCACCCCACAGACTGTGTGATAGACTTCAAACCAGGGGTAGCCTTACCAAAACCAAAAATCTACTCTATGACTCCTAAGGAGATGACTGAATTGGGGAAGTACATTGACACCAATTTACAAAGGGGTTTTATTGAACTAGCCAAGTCGAAGGTAGCAGCCCCAGTGCTCTTCAGAGAAAAGAAATTTATTTATTATTATTATTTATTTATTTGTCTTGTATGCTGCCCAATCCCGAAGGACTCCGGGCAGCTCACAAAAGACAAGGGAAAGTGGGGGAACAAGACAAAGACAACATATTAAAAACAAAACCAACATTCACAATTTCCGTGGAGGTAGATGCTTCTCAGCTCCCCCCAGCCTGCTGGAACAGCCAGGACTTGGTGGCTTTGCGGAAGGCCGGGAGGGTAGTAAGGGTCCGGATCTCAACAGGGAGCTCGTTCCAGAGGGCCGGAGCTGCAACAGAGAAGGCCCTCCCCCGGGGAGTCGCCAGCCGACATTGGCTGGCAGATGGAATCCGGAGGAGACCCAACCTGTGCGATCTAATTGGTCTGAGAGAGGTAATCGGCAGGAGACAGTCTCTCAGGTACCCAGGTCCGATGCCATGTAGGGCTTTATAGGTAGCGACCAGCACCTTGAAGCGGATTCGGAGACTAATAGGTAGCCAGTGCAGCTCGCGGAGGATAGGTGTAATGTGGGTGTACCTTGGTGCACCCACAATCGCTCGCGCGGCTGCATTCTGGACTAATTGGAGTCTTCGAACACTCTTCAAGGGCAGCCCCATGTAGAGCGCATTACAATAATAAAGATGGTGGAGTTAGCCTCTGTGTAGATCTGCAAGCTTTGAATGCAGTATGCGAAAAGAACACCTATCCCCTCCCCCTGACGGTAAGAAGGAAGAAGTCATCCACCCCATCATATCTCCCTCTCACCAAAAAGCAGCTCTAGTCACCACTCGGAGCCAAGATAATTTGACGACCGAACTGAAGGCAGCTCCCCGGACAGACCCATGGTTCAACAACAACAAGGACATCCTAACAGTGAGGAATGGCTTAGCCTGGAAAGGGTCCCAGCTATATGTTCCTGCAGAGATGAGGCTGCAAGTGCTACAGCGGAGTCATGATGCGAAACTAGGAGGCCACTTCGGATTCCTAAAAACACTCCACCTCACCAGACGTCAATTTTGGTGGCCAAAGATGAAATTGGAAGTGGACGATTATGTCAAAAGCTGTGCTACTTGTGCTGCAATGAAAACCCAGCCGGAAAAACCCCCTGGACTACTACAACGAGTGGCCAGCCCCAGCCGACTATGGAAAGAGATAGCCATGGATTTCAGCGTCGAGCTTCCAAACAGCAGCAGTAATAGAGTAATCTGGACAGTTATTGATTTGTTTTCCAAGCAAGGGCATTTCATTACTTGCTTGGGGTTACCATCCACAAAGAAATTATCAAAAATGTTTGTGAAACACATTTATCGCTGTTATATAGCATAGTAAGTCCTCACACTTACGAATGACAGCTCGGCAGCAGCCAGGCGCGTCTTAGCCAATCAGACGCGCCTGCCAGTTGCCGAGCTGTCAGTCACGAGACAGCCGAGTATAAAAGGCAGCACAACTCCAACAGCTATCCGATCTACCACATAACTACGGAAGCTATCCGGTCTACTGTTACACACTATCCGATCTACCGCGCACAGCTACTGAGACTGTCCGGTCTACTGTTTGTTACTGTTGCTAACGTTCTTGTTGAATTAAAACAGTTACTGTTACCTCAGAAGCCTCTGATCATTCTTGTAGTGATCTAATAATCGCCTGCACGGGGTGCCAAAAAGGGTCATTTCAGATCGCGGAGTTCAGTTCACTGCTAAGTTCTGGAGAGAGTTCCTCAAATCAATTGGGTCCACGCAGGGACTCAGTTCAGCATTTCATCCCAGCACCAATGGTGCAGCAGAGAGGCCCAATGCAATGGTGGAACAATACCTCTGGTGTTATGTGGGCCAGCAAGACAACTGGTCAGACTTACTACCCTTCGCTGAAGTGGCATACAACAATGCAGTCCACAGCAGTACCGGTTTAACTCTGTTCCAGATTCCCAGTGGCATGGAGTTCGTTCCCATGCCTGAGCTGCCAAAAGAACCTCCCTCCTCTATGTCTCTGAATGGATGGATGGACACATTGAAGAAGGGATGGGAAAATACGAAGAAGGCTCTAACCGATGCGGCAGAAGCCTACACGAAGCAAGCTGATAAACATCGTTCCCTCCAACCCCCCTTTAGGGTGGGGGACAAAGTTTTTTTTAATCTACAAAATACATAAGATTGAGGATGCCTAGCAAGAAACTGGATCCAAAATCCTAGGACCTTTCCCAATAGAAAAGATAATTAACCCAGTTACAGTTAGACTCAGCCTACCCAGAATCCTAGGGAAAATTTACCCAGTATTCATTGTAACTTGTTAAAACCTGTAAGGGCATCTAGCATAAGGCCATCTGCCCAAGCTCCCCCTCCTCCTGTAGCGGTGGAAGGGGAAACACATTATGAAGTGAAAAAAATCTTGGATTCCAAGATGTATAGAGGTTGCTTACGATATTTGGTGCATTGGAAGGGTTACCCTTTGTCTGAAGCTACATGGGTGAAAAGTTGGGAAGTTGGGATTTAAAAGCAGATGAATTGGTGAAACAATTCCATGAGAAGTTCCCTGATAAGCCAAAGGGTCCCCCTGGGGGAGGAAGGGGTGTGTATATATGTGTGTCTGTGTGTGTGTGTGTGTGTGTCTGTGTGTAATATATATAAGAATCTTTGGCCTGCCACACTCTTATTAAGAGGGGGATTTAGCAAAGGGTAGAATGTGTTGTTTTCAAAATAAAAAATTCCTTCCTAGGAGCTCAAGGTCATCTTTTGTCTCCCAAACCTTTACACCTGACCGGAGGCAGCTAGGCATAGACGCCAGCGTGGAAGAAAAAGATTGGACCATGGGTGTGGGGGCAAAATCATGAACTTTTAACTGGGTGGGATTCTGATGTAACTTCCAGAGTCGGAATCCCCACAGCACTATGCCAACATCCCTGCTTTATTAAATTGGAACTTTAAGCATTGTTTTGGCTTCGACTCTGATTTAATTTTACATGGTATTTGGAAAGCTAACATCGGCAAGGCAGACATCATTATCAAAATTTATTTTAAAGTGTATATATCAAATGCAATCAAACTTTTAGTTCCATCTGTAAGCATACATAGAAGCCAATATTGCTGAGCTGACAAAGAGTTTCCATCAAAATATATGAGAAACTTCAACCATGTTAATTTGATTGTTGGGAAAAACAATATTTTCTCATAAATTCTTTTATATAATAACCTTTATAATATTCTTTCTGTAAAAGAGTCATTTTAGCGAGCTGCCTTCATTATGCAAAATCTTCTGTGCTCATAGAGGGGGCCCCAATTCTTTTTCTGCAAAACACTAAAATGGCCTGAAAAGTAAGCAAGCTGTCATTTCTAGACAGGAATATAAACACTGTGGTAGATATTATGTTTGTTTCAGGTAAAGTTACATAGCTCTTGTCAGGTCACTAGCAATATATAAAAGGGTATCTGATAAAATTGTTCTTGAACGAACATCACATATGTGAGAATGTTGACTTCAAAACACCCTGGCAATCTGAACATGTGATTAATTATCTGCATAGCACCATAAACCTGGCCGTGACTAATGATGCAAGCAAGAAGTAAAGAGAGTCCATAGATTATAAATGGAGAAGTCATTTTCCATGTTCTTAACACTTCATCTGATGTGGGAGGTAGCTTTGACCTTTGGGCCAAGGAAGCACATGGCCACAGTGTTTTCCCTGGTTACTTTTACAGCATTTCAAAGCAACTCTCCACTTTAATGAAGGAGAGGGGAAGGGAGTGGGAGAAAGGGAGAATTATACATTATGACATATTAGCTTAATAAGTAGCACAACATAAAGTTGATATTTAGGCACTTGAAAATACCATATACTTTTTGTCTGTATCCCAGACAGTGTATTCTTTGTGGGCTTCAGTATTTCAGTCCCCAGCAGTGATGTAACTTGATTTGATGAGGACCCAGATTGTTGGGGGCAATATGCTGACTCTCTGTAAACCGCTTAGAGAGGCCTGAAAGGCCTATGAAGCGGTATATAAGTCTACTGCTATTGCTATTTCCAAAGCACAACACAGTCAGCAAGTTTATCTGTAGATAATAAGAACTGGATATAAATATTGAATGCTTCTCTAAATCACTTCCTCACTTCCTAGAACTAGGATAATTTTTTAAAAATACCAAGTTTATTACACCTACAGCGAGGTATAATAAAAAATGAACTTGACACATAGGAAGTGAGACCTTTCCCACTTCATTAGTGGTATTATTTTGTAGCACCATGATTTTACAGCTGCTGAACTTGAATTATATAAACCCACAGGAAAGCACAGGATTTGAACCACGGGAAATTTATTATTAAAAACCCAAATTGTGAAATAAATGATCAGTAGCTTTAGAGGGATAATTGTATTGTCTTGCCGAGGTTTATAAAACTGCGGAACAACAGATTTATTTTGAAAATTGTGCAGTATGTTTTGAGCTTTTCTGCACAATTTATAAACTGTATTTTCTTTTCCAATTGTTTTTTATAGAAATGTGAGTTTCCTTCCCCTTTTCTTTATGTCTCAAACTGCTCAGACAGGCATAATTGCTGGACCAGGAACATAGCTATAAATGATCCCAATGACAATAGTTCTTAGACTTGTATATGGCTTCACAGTGCTTTACAGCCCTCTCTAAGTGGTTTATAGAGTCAGCATATTGCCCCCAACAATATGGGTCCTCACTTTATTGGGAGAGATAGAAGGCTGAGTCAACCTTGAGCCAGTCAAAATTGAACTCCTGCAGCTGGCAGAATTAACCTACAATACTGCATTCTATCCACAGCACCACCATGTTATGTTAAAATTATAAATAAATTTTAGCTGTAATGTCTTAAGCTCAAAGTCAAGGAAAACATAATATCTAGAATTCATGATACTTAATAATGTGTTTTGGGGGGTTCTCTTCGAAGTGTTCCCCCCTCAACACATTACATTACATATGTCTGAAAATCAGTGTTTTTAAACATATTATTTGCATTATATTCAGATTATCTCTGTTACATTTGAAGCACTCCAAACCTACTAAGCTAATTATTTCACAGACTTTGAGTAAGCATATTCCCTAAATCTTAGACAAGGGGTGTCAAACTGGGTCAGATGCATCACATACAGGTCATGCCCACCCCAGCTCTGGGAAGGGGAAAAATGTCAAGATACATCATGTGACAGCAAAGTGACACCATGAGTTTGACACCAGTGTTTTAGACCTGAATCTAGATTTCTTTTTGTTAGAATTCATAAAAAACTTACTCTCATACAGGTAGGTGGGGACAAATAGGCAAATAACAATATAGCAAGTTTCCAACCATGGATTGAAGATTGCATTACATGAATTGGTCAAAACTAATTAAATTAATACTGTAGTTAAATAGGTAGGAATTTATGTCAGCTATCCTTTAATGTCCATATGGTATTGCAGTATAAATGAAGAAGCACTTATTTGCTCTGTGTTTTACAGATAGTCAGGGCCTGGATCTGGAAATCTCCAAGGCAAACTCCTTTGGATTCACTGGATGCATGTCATCTGTGCAGTATAACCATATTGCTCCATTGAAAGCTGCCTTAAGACATCCCAACCTAGCACCAGTGACAGTCCTGGGTTCGTTGTCTGAATCAAACTGCAGGTCATTGGTTGAAGTAGATGCAAATACAGCAACCTCAATCTACTCTTCCTCAGGTATGTTCAGAACATTTTACAGGTAACTAGTTTATTAATGTTTCCTATTTGTTGTAAGTAATAGATGTTGGAAATATGGTATATATAAAAATGGAACATGTTTTTATAGATTTATAAGTTGTTGTATTCAAGAGTTTCTAGGCAATATGCAAATAAGATGTACTATGGTATCTTAATTGTGTTGACTGCATCATAGCAATAGCAATAGCAGTAGACTTATATACCGCTTCATAGGGCTTTCAGCCCTCTCTAAGCGGTTTACAGAGTCAGCATATTGCCCCCAACAACAATCCGGGTCCTCATTTTACCCACCTCGGAAGGATGGAAGGCTGAGTCAACCCTGAGCCGGTGAGATTTGAACCGCTGAACTGCTGATCTAGCAGTCAGCTGAAGTAGCCTGCAGTGCTGCATTTAACCACCGCGCCACCTCGGCTCTTCATCCCTCTTCATACCTATTGATCTCCCTGTTTCTGCAAATAGAGGAGGGATGACCTGGTATCCTATTTTCTATATTTGTGATGTGATATAAAAAAATAAAGGGAAAAGCAATTAGCCATGCTGATTACCCACAGCTTTGTTTCCAATGCATCTGGAAAGTTCTATGCCTCTTGATATTTAAATATTGGAAATGTAGATCATCGGTATTAAGTGAACGGGTCCTTTTAGCTCTTGTCTATTGTTCATCTCTGTTTTTTCTTTGCCATATCAAGCCATATTTTTGCTAGCTGAGCTGAGTGCTGGGCATAATTGCTGTGATCTGGATAGATGGATTGAGTGGGAGTGAGCTGCATACAATGTAAACTGGATATTACTCATAGTATTTTTTTTATAATATATACAATAACCACACAAAATAACAACCTTAATAATATGCTATTCCAATATATTGCCTACAATAATATTACCATTGACCTTGATCTTGTTTGTAATTATTTGATCTCCTTTGTAGTTCTTTTCTTTGCTAATATAAGAAGGCCATGAAATCTGTACTTTTGACTTAGTAAAGCTACACGAATAGAGTTTAAACAATGTAGGTTGACATTGCACAAAGGATATTTGTTTGGAACACTGTAGTTTCATCAGGGTTTAATTATGGAAAACAAAGAAGATACTTTTGATGAGCAAGTGGAAAAATTATTAAACATATTTAATTGAATTCTCAGATTGTTTAAAATCAGGTTTGTTTATTTGTTTGTTTTTCAAAAATCAGCTTGCCAAAGAATGAATGGTGTTCCATGGAAATGCAGAAAAGGGGGAGTTGATAAGTAAAAGTTTAGTTTGCCTACAACAGTGGTCCCCAACCTTTCTGGCTTTGTAGACTGGTGAGGGGGGAAGGGAGGGGTAAAATCTACTTAACTTTGCTACCCCTTCACAAATGTGAGCACACGAGCATGCGCAGAGCATCAAAAATGGTCATGATGATGTCCGGGTGGGTGGGTGGGGCCTGCTATCAAGTACGCCTGCAAATGTAAGTAGAACAGCAGGGGGGGGGATCCACTTTGCCACATGACTTAGATTAGCTAGAAATCAGGAAATCCTGCTTTCTAACTAATATAAATCACATATAACAGTTGATCGTCGGAAATATCAGTTCACCTGAACTGATAGCATTGTTTTACTACCGGTTTGGGTGAACTGGTCTGAAATGGTAGCCTTTCACCCTTGGGGGAAGGAGATGCTTCCCCATGAGCATGGGCAAATGCACACATATGTAGTTCCATTTGCACAAGCTTGCACAAGTGGAGTTGCACATGTCTGTGCGCCTGCTGATTCCAGGGTCCAGTTCTGAATTGGTCGCAATCTGGAACTGAGCCAAGGCCGGGGGGCGGGGGGTTGGGGACCCCTGGCCTATAAGAAACTGATCCCTATAAACCTGTCTCAGGTCTGTATCTCATCATCTGAGAGGTTCTGATTAGTTATTTAGAAAAAGAGATTTTTTAAATATTTTGTTCTAACATAATCACTTGGTATAATGAATTTGTTGCTTAAAGTTTATCACCTCAGATAATCAGAAAATGTGTAGGCTGGCAGAAGCTGTTGTTTTATGTTTGTCTCTTATCTTCTCCAGGGTTAAGGAGAGACACATTATACCCTGATGATGATCCAAGCAGTTCATTTCCCGCTTGTGATAATTAAATGCTCCCTTGGGCATCTTAAGTGTTTTGTATGTTGGAAAGGAGAACATGTTGTAAAGCTAGGGTTAGTATTACCATAAGTTGGAAGTGCACATACATATACATACAGTACACAAACACATATCCATGTGGCTTTCAGATCATTTCCCCCCAAAGGATATTGATTTTCCAGGCATGGAGTGGTGTCGCTATGGCAGTCTATCATATTTTTGCCTTTTTATGGGTATGTTTGGCTGTTTTTGTCCACACTGTCCCACCTTCTTTTATGTTTTGAATACATTTTATTTTATTTTAAGCTGTTCTGAGTCTTCTGGATTGAAAGTGAGTGGCCATAATACATTAAAATGAAATATAATTTAGTATAAATTATACTAAAAATCATTTTGTATAAAAGAATAATATGTTCAGGTCCCACCCCAAAAATGCATTCTATATTATAAAACCTACTTCAGCTTAAAGAAGAGTGAATTACATATCCCAACAAACTCTTGCTGCTTCCAATTAACTGGAAGGGTATATCCTGAAATGATTTTGTTTTTCTTTCTTACTTAATTACAATTCAGCATTATTGCCTTGTTTCCTTTGTTGTAAAAACTGTTTGAATTTCTTCCAAATCACCATTTCATTCCATTCACTATGTCTGAGATATTGTGAAGAAAGCACTAGAATCTGTTAACAAAAAATAGAAACAAATTATTATAAGCTCCTCATGTTGAATGAGTTCCAGTTTATGTGTGATTTCTCTTTCTTTTGTAGTCACTAGATTGCCTTGTCATAGCTGTTACTGACAGTAAAATCAATTCTTACTAATGCAGATTGGCAGCACCTTAAGTAGTTTTTCTAGGGATGTGTAAAAAGATGTGTGTGCTCTTTCTCCATGCAAATCTATTCTTATTTATTAATGCTCCAGAATAGATGCCAGCAACTATTATCAACTGAGGGCCCATGAAATTTTTAATAACCTGCCAGGATATAAGATGTATAAACAAACAAACCTAAAAATAGTCTATCTTGACTTTGTTTTGTTCTGTCTCTCTGTCTCTGTCTCTGTCTCTGTCTCTCTCTCTCTTTCTCTCTCTCTCCTCTCTTTCTGTGTCTGTGTGTGTGTGTGTGAGAGAGAGAGAGGGCGGGAGGGTGGGTGGGAGGGAGGGAGAGAGAGAGAGAATATTATACCAAATGAACTATTTTGCAGCAATTAATTCTCAATATTTTGTGTGAATTCCTTAGCTAACATTTTTAGCTAACATTCATCCGTATTAATTGGGCAAATTCTATTTGTTGCCAAATGTGTATTTAACTGAGGTATTTCCTTCTGAATCAACTTTATTAAAAGTCTGGTAAATAAGGTCTACAGTCATTGGATTTGAAAAGCATCATTTTCTCTTAAGGTTCAGAATCTTACTTTTCATTCTGGGCAACTTGCAACGAAACTGATAGACTCTACCTAGAAAACACTGAGGCAGATGCTAATCCACAAAAAAGTTACAGTCATGGCTGAGAAGCTTTCCAGATCAATAAAGGCACCAGGTAGAAAAATGCCAAAGATTGTGGAGAATCAGCAAAAATTAGATGCTTCAACTTGCCCTTTCTGACTGTCCCAAGCCACCTTTGGATGTTCTGATTACCTTTGAAATGCATTACCATCATTATTTCTGTGTAATTCACTTGACTGATATGAGACAAGTTCCAGAGTGAAGCACCAAAGGTACATTTATAGAAAAGTTAAGGTTTTTATTCATTTCTGTGCAAAATGCAACCAGGTTTTTTTTGTATTTTTTTTTTTTAAGGGGGGAGCGGGGAATCTCTGCAGTGGAAAATATGCACTGGTCAACATTTTTCCATCTCCTGATTCTGCAGACTGCAAAAGAGACTGAAAGTGGAATTTACTGTCAATGGGTTTTCATCTATCAATCTGAAATGAATTCTATTTACTACTTATGCCTCTGGGTAAAAAGACGCTCAATTTCTTTATGCATACATCTCATTGCATAGATGTAGTTTGCCTTCCATTTTTAATGTTATTCCCTCGCTTTAAAAAGAGCCATTTTCTAATACAATATATAAAATTTAAATTTACCTCTACATTAAAAATAAACATTAAAAATAACCGGAAGGTGATAGTTCTTAATTCTAATATTGTTTTATTAATTTAAGAATATATAATCAGAAGCCTCTGGCTTTTAAGTGGCTCCCAGGAGCCTTACAAGAATTGCCATCAGCTGTAGTTTCCTAAGTGATGGGAAAGAAATAAAGGGAGAACAAACAACTAAAATTTTATTTATTTTAAATTTAACCATAAGCATATAAACTCTATTGCTTTATTTAGTTTTAAATAAAATTAAATTTCAGGTTTTATGCAAGCCAGATGCAGCAGTATGCAACAGTATGTTGGCTTGTTCAAATCAAAGATCCTAATTTGCATACTATTACAGTAGGTGAGCACGGTTTAGTTAAAACAAGCTTTGTTTGTTCTTGTGACATACGGGTTGACATGGGTTCAAACCATCCTTACTGATAGCGAGGAATAATAAATAGGTAATAGGTGGGAAAGAAGGCGGGGCTTAGCAGTGAGAAGACGGATTTTCAGGCTATTCCTGAAATTCCTCTATTCTGAAGGAATTGGACGGTTCATTTTTGAACCCAAGCTGTCCCGGAGAGACAGTGAAAGGTTGGAGGAGATCCAGTGACCCCAGAGACGTTCGCAAAGTCACTGGGGGCTTGGAATTTAACCTCCTTTGCCAGTGACTTCTGGATTAGCTATAAGCTAACCGAAACTGCAGGTTGCCCCTAAGAATGGCGTGAGTGTTTCCAGCTGGTAAGGTGATTTTATTACTCAGAGAGACACGGTCCGCATAAAAATTTAAGCTAATTGAAACCAAAGAACAGAAGAATTTAGCAGTGAATTGGATCTCTTTATTGGTTTATGGACGGTGGTTACCCTATTTCTTAAATGTTCTAAATGCTACTTACATGGACAAAGGAAAGTTTACTTCAACATCTCCTCTGACTCTCTGTAAGTGAGCTGTAAACCAATTTACTATAATTTGGCTCCCTACAACTTGACACTTTTATTGCTTGGCTGGGTTGGTCTAAGATCAGATAAGCTCCCAGCTTCTTTTTACTTGCAAATACCTTAACGCCTCTAAAGGGAAAATACTAACTGCGTACCAAGATGGTGTCTGTTCAAATTTGAAATGATTCATTTCAAATGATTTTTTCCGCACTACAAAAGCTTTCTGACACGTACGACAGATTTGAAAAAAAGCTGAATTATTTGCTGTTTTTAACATCAAAATATGAAGAAAAAAGTGAGAATGTTGAATGTTTGAATGTTCCTGAAATACAAACGAAGGATGTCAGAGATGAAGATTTTCAATTTTCTGACATTCCGGGCATCTGGTTTACCTCTGAGGGAGAAAAAGATGGAACGTTTGAAGGGGGGGGCAGCCACACAGAAGATTTACTTCGAAAGACAGAGCGCAGGAGGAATGAGAAGCATTAAAGAATTTATACTTTATGAAACATCATTTGCAAAACTTTTGATACCACCACTGAGAATTAAAGACAAGCTGAAAAGTGAAATAATCAGAGGACAACGACATTATATGAGAGGCACCTTAAGCAAAAAGGTGCAAAGATCTTCTTGTTTGGACTTGCTCATAAAGACGTTTGGAGAACTTGATCCACGAATGGCAACAGGATTAAGGAGGTTTTATTATTGGAGAGACACAGGCTGATAGATGGAAGAATACAATTCAAAATTAGCTAAACCTAATTCATTTTATTTGTGATAGACATAGTTGAATAATAATTGATAATGATAGTAATGTATATAATGTGGAGTTGATATGATAAATAATAATTGGATATGAGAAGGGAAGGTTAGAAATATTTTTGGATCATATACAAAGGTTATTAATTACAATAATTATCACTATTAAAAAATAAAATAAAACTATATACAGTTAAATGTTAATTAATATGGGGAAAATGTTATGATATACAATATAGTTACATAAAGAAAGGAGAATGATAATAAACTATATACATGGAGGATGGAATTTTTGGTATTAAATATTATGGATGTTTAGCTAAAACAGGATATGAGGATTTGATGTTAATGGAGGATTTTATAAACAAGTAAATGAAATGTTAGCATGTGGTTATGGATTAAATCTTTGGCATAGTTAAGGATGAAAGATGTTTAAATAACTGTAGTCAACTAAAAGTGGAGGTATGATGATGTCAATATGGTAAACATTTGAGTTAAGATATTTGAATTAATATGAATTAATGGAAGAGATGCACAAAAACATGTTGTAACCAGCTGATATACTTTTTTATAATATATACTTGTGTTTTTTTCTTTTGTTTTTTCTTTTTTTCCCCCTGCCTTGTTTTCTGTTTTTTGTCTTTTTTGTGTTTTGATTTTTTCTTTTCCCACTGGTGTGGGCATGTGTTGTTTATGTAACAAAATAAAATAATAATAATAATAATAAATAGGTAATAGGTATAATTAATGGTGGTAGCCTACCTCACAAATTCTATAACTTACTAAAAATGTGAAAACTTTGATTGATCGAAGCCATGATGGGCAGAAAATGTCAATATCCATCAGGCCAGCTAGAGAACATCAGCTTATAGAAGATAAGCTGATATCTTCTATAACTTGATATAGCAGACAGGTAATTGATAAAAGCCTGCAAAAGGAAGGACGGACGGATGGACAGAAGGAAGGAAGGAGAGACGGAGGGAAGGAGAAAGGGGGAGAGAAGGAAACAAAGAAAGAGAGAGAGAGAGGGAGGGAGAGGCTTGCATCATGTTTTTTATTGATTAATAAATGGATGGATATGTTTATAGATACCTGAAGGCTGAACTCACACATTTATACCTTCCTCATATCCCAATTGGAATAGTTCAATGCACTCTCTATGGGGCTACCCTGAAGAGTATTCAGAAGTCTCAGCTGGTGCATAATGCAGAAATACAGACAGTTGTGGGTGTCTGTTGTTTACCACATGTGACACCTCAGTTCTGTGAGCTGCATTGTTGTCAGTGGACTTCCAGGTACAATTCAAAGTGCTTCTAATTACTTATAAAGCCCTTCAGTCTTGTAAAGACCAGTTACTGTACTGTCTCTCCCTAATTGCTTCCACCCATCTCACCCAGTTTAGTGGGAAGATTATATAGGGTTAGGGCTAGGGTTAAGTTTTGTCAACCAGGAAATATTGTTTGGCGGGACCCAGGAAGAGGGAATTATTTTGCCATTGCATCCACCTTCTGTAATAGCATCCTCCCAGAGATTGGACTCCACCTAACCCTGTGGGTATATTTCAAGGCCTCAAAGAACTGGTTCTGTCCTCAAGCCTGGGGTTTTGATGGTGTGGGTGAGCATATTACTTGATGCTACTAACTGTTGTGAATAATTACTAGTTGTTGATTGTTGTTCTTGGCTGCTATTTATTTTATTTATACTTTTGATTGAAATCATTCAACTTCTGTTGGCTGGAATAATGTGCTTGAGATGGCCAAACGTAAATTTTAAAAAATAAGTTAATAAATGCAATGGATAAATAAACTGTTGCAACTACATTAGGATGCCAAATTGTGACTAAGAAACCAAATGATTTGTACCGAATCTTGGTGTGATGCAATGAGAGTATGGATCTAAAAATTGCATCACTGATCAAAGTAATTAAATCATATTAATGATTTCAAGTTGCAACTAAACAGAGAGGAACTAGAGAAATAGATGCATTTGTGTATCTTGGAAGGATGTTTAATAAAGGTGGCAAAATGGATGGAGATACTTTTAAGATGTACAAATGATGGTGAAAACATATGTGTCAGGAGAAGCATAAGAATCAGTTAAATGAAATGGGAATGGGATGTACAAGAATCATGCGGTTAATGAGATAGGGTCAAATTACATGGGAGCTGAAGGAAGTTGGCTGAATAAAAATAAATGAGTGGTGAATGCAACAGAAGTACATCAAGGTGAGTTAGTTATATACAGAGAATGAAGTTTGGAAATAAAATGCTAGAAGGTGATTGTTTGTGTTGTAATATGTCTATTGGTTTTTAAAAAAATCAAAAATACAAAAAGCAATTGGGACAGAAGGTCCAATGGATGTGAAGGAAATTGTATGTAGAAACAGTGGTGCTCTCAGGTACTATATTAGACATGCTAGAATTTGGAACTTCTAATGCTGATCTATTCAAATAATTCTGAGCCTATAAAACTTTAGAAGTATTTCTACCTCCAGGAGTAAATCTTGGCCTTTGCTACAAATTAAGACTCTTCTTTAGAGTTATGAAACAGTAAGCAGATAGTTGGCAATCAAACATGCATGTTGAGTTGGTGCAAGTTTTACAAATAAAAATTTATCCATGGATGGTTGACGCTTCCACTGGGAGAACTCTAGCCCTTTCCCCTCCTTTGTTTTGTCCAATCAAACCTCCTTGCTTAATAACATTTCTTCCCCAAAACTGAAACTGTCTTTATCCTTCAGAGAGACAAGCAGTGGAGGCAATTTTGAATGCTGACACATATATAAACAGACAGACTGACACTCCATTAGTGCTGTATTTATATAAAAATAAAACAAGGAGGAAAATCATACAGTATGTATCTGAAAGGAAGACTAATTTTTACCAAATTATGTAATTTTAAAGTGAAAACATCTTAAATTCTCTAAATTCTTAGAATGTAATAGTGAAAGCAGATTTGGAATTTTTTAAAACCTTTGCTTTATATGGAAGGCATCTTAAATTCAGGATCCTCTTTCTTTTGAGTTAAAATGGCCTAAGCTTTGGATCTTGAAATGTTATCAGAGCTGGAAAAAAAGGGAGCAAATTGTAGATGAGTTTACTGTCAACAATTTGGGGATAGTAAGAAGTGCAAATATTTATTTTAAAAATCACTATATATGTATTAAAGCGGTCCTCAAAAAACCACTTTCAAACATTGTCCTCAAATTGTAATTTCGAATGAAATGTAGTAAAATTAGCACACATGTGGCTGAAGAGTAATTGTATTAATTTTCTGTGAAGGTCAGAGTCAATGAAATTATATTTATTTTATTATCTTGGCTGCATCCACAAGTTTTTGGAGGATGGCATCTGGGATATTTCTTAAAGGTCAAGTATGAGTCTCAGCCAGAAAAAAAGATCAGCCCCTTAATTATATAAGCATTACCTTGGTTTTTCTTATGAATTACAGATCCATTTGGGAAGGCTGATGATAAAGAACCACTCAGCAATGCTGTCAGAAGCGATTCAGCCTTCATTGGAGGTAAGTTGAGCAAATCATATTTCTGCAATCAAGAGCCGTGGTGGTTCAGTGGTTAGAATGCAGTATTGCAGACTAATTCTGATGTCTGCCAGCAGTTTGTTCCTGATTGGTTCACAGTTGACTCAGCCTTCCATCCTTTTGGTGTCAGTAAAATGAGGATCCAGATTGTTGGGGGCAATATGTTGACTCTGTAAACCACTCAGAGAGGGCTATGAAGCAATATATAAGTCTAAGTGCTATTGCTATTCCAATGCAGCTTGCAGGGTCAAATGCCTTAGTGATTCTTCAAACCTCGTTTTCTTTTAGCAGAAAAGAACTTTTTCTTACCTTTCTCAATTGTCTAATATTTCTGATTTGAAATTGTATGTAGGCATTGTATGTAGTAGAAAAAGAATAATATTTTTGAGTTTTTATAGGGTTTTTTTCCCCTTTTCTTTGTTGCTATTTTAATTCTGCTGGAAGCTATGGAATATGCAATTACACACGCTAGTCCCAGTGATATCTTTATCCATCCACAGTTTATCTATAGCAGCACCAAAATCATGAGCCAGCTAATGTGGTGCCCTTGTAATGGTATCTATGGCTACTGTGTCCAGAGCTTTAGAAAATATTTTAGTTTGGTTTTGTGTTTTACAGTATAGATCCAAAAAGCATTTTGAAAGATGAGCAGTTTTCTGAGTTTATTTGGGGTCCCTCATCTTCTTTGTCTCATTGCACAATTCAGTGAAGTATTTTCAAACTTTATGACCCATTGGACTTCACAATTAGGTAACATGAATTAGAGTACCAAAGATAAAGTAATTGAATTAGTACTATATCAATTAAGGGTTGACCATCCCAATCCAATTGAATGAATATCCTGTTTTAGCTAGATTGATTTAGAACCATGAATGTTTTAAATCCCCTCAATAGCAATTATGATAATTGAGAGTTCTTATCAATGCAGATAAGATTGGTGCTTAGATGTCATGGAAACTTGGTAACAAAGTATATTCATTTAGGCTTCCTTTGGGAGGAGGAGATTGGCTATTCCTAACATCATATGAGCAGATTTCCACAATGGATCTCCTTTCCTACCTCCTGCATGAGTACCACCCTTACCTCCAGATGTCTCACTATCTACTGTAGACCTCAACATTTCAAAAGAGTATTTAGGAGCAGTATGAGGGACTGAAGAATAGCTTGCC
Source organism: Thamnophis sirtalis (assembly GCF_051295495.1). Classification (NCBI taxonomy): domain Eukaryota; kingdom Metazoa; phylum Chordata; class Lepidosauria; order Squamata; family Natricidae; genus Thamnophis; species Thamnophis sirtalis. Next base: position 55,701,855 of record NW_028261381.1, read on the forward strand.
ATTTTCCTAACCAATAGACACCAATGAAATAGCAGTGAAATATTGCATAATAATAATCTGTGCATGAACAATGTTTGCTGAAGTAATTCAACACGAAATATAGTGCAGCCAGTTTGGCTGGTTCTCTCTTGAGATCAGGAAGAAGTTGAGGTTAAGTATAACAAACCTGCATAATTATAGACAAAATTCACTTAAGCAGCCACAGTGAACTTCACAACAAAACAAAATCTATTCTGCTGAACAGACCACATATCTCACTCTGAACTTCTCCTTATGTTTACATTTTGTCTTTTGCACCTCAGGTGTTATTGCAGTTGTGATCTTCATCATCTTTTGCATTGTGGCCATTATGAGCAGAGTCCTTTATCGGCACAAACAGACTCATCGGAACAGCCAGACAAAGGAAAAAGAGTATCCAGAACACCTTGACCGTTCTTTTAAGACTGAGGTTGACTTACAGAACCCAGTGAGCGAGTGCAAACGAGAATACTTTATCTAAAAGACTCTCTCATTCCTTGTTACACTTTGGCATTTCCATGATGATGATGATGGTAGTGATGGTGGTGATGGTGTTTTTAATCCATCTGTTACTTTGGAATTTCCCCACTCTTTGGAAAGAACTAATAGACACAGAAGAAATAGGCAGAACTGCACTGTTCTCCATCCAAGGTCATCATAGATAACACCTAACTGCTCAAGCAACCATGTATTCTAACTAAGTTCATCATTACATGCATGGTTGACTATTTAGTTTCTGGATTTCTGAGATGTTGCTTTCTGGACCATTTCATGTTGGACCTGAGTGATATATACTAGAGGTAAAGTGTGCAAGCTAATTATGTAGCATTACAGCTATTGCAACAAGGTAGTGTGAAAGAATAAGATCATATTATCTCGCTAAAAATGTATTTAAGATGAGCCAAATCCTTTGTCCTGTAAATTGGCATAATTCTGTTTCGTGTCTGTGGTGCTCTGCTTAACTTGTAAACTAAGGATCTGGAACAGCCTTTTTCATTTATGTTCCATCTGATCACTTCTTTTCCTTCAAACTGAAACATTTGTCCAACACAAGGTTAGAGTTTGCAAGATCATATTACTTTCTGAATGGGATGACTGGAGAGAGCTGAGACCACTTGGATAAATCTATCAAGTGTTTGTCCTCCTTGCATAACCCTTTAGATTCTGAGTCAGTTTGGTTCAACAATCACCTGGCACTCAAGGTGGGCTTGTGAAACTCTGAGAAATAGCTTGGTTTTCTAAGAGGCATCACTCAATCACTCATGTCCTCCAGGATAGAAGTTTACAAGTCTGCAGTAGAGTTGGTCTAAAGATGAGAAGACTAGAAACAGTTCCATTGGGCTTGAGCACGAGCGATGCCTTTGGTATTCCAAAATGATTTGTAAGTGCTCTTCATCTGAGGGCTACCTGGTTCTTGTCCTTTGAAGGGATGCTTTGTGACTAGGCCAGAGGACCCCTGTGAAGAGGGCCAAAGAGGTGTGAGATGTGTCATGTGCTCAGGATTTCAGCAAATCCAGAGAGGCTCAAGTCTGCCCAATGAATTCTTAACCTATCTTTTGGCCTCTGAGCATCAACTTTCCCTTTGGTTTCTTGGATAATGGCACTTTCCTCCATGTTGGTCCTCTCTTGGGCAAAATCTTCCAAAGGGCCTTGAAAGGAGACTTAGGGCAGTGCTTCTTTGTACCACTTTCAATGTAGATGTGAGTCTGCAGGCCCTTCATGAATAGGGCCTAAGGGACTTCAGGGACACAAAAGACTAGTCCCTATGTCATTTGTAGCTAAAATCACTCTCCCTCCCTTCCCCAAAATGCACGTGTAAATGTTCACCTTTTTTTTCTTTCCCTATTAATTTTGATCTGGAACCTTTTGATTTGAAAAGTGTCCTCCTTCCCTCCCTTTTATTTTTAATGTAGCATCTGGAATGGAGAGAATTTTTCAAATAAGGTATTTGGTCTAGGGAAACAGTTCCGCCACATTTCTGCTGATGTTTGTAGCTGAGTAAAATCAACATTTTTTCCCCAGAAGTGACATTTCCTATGATAGAAACAACCCAAAAAATTGAAAAGGGGGAAGGGTGGCTTTGTGACATTTGTACCAACCTGGCAATTTTTACATTTCAACAGAATGATTAATATGAATGATAAACACACAGAGAGAGGGAGACAGAGAGAGAATTCCCAAATTTTGTTGTAGCAGTTTCGATTAAGTCAGTCTACTTTCAGCAATGATTGTGGCAGAGATTCTGGTTTGTGCAGGCTATGGATTTCCTGTCCCAATTTGAAGCCTTTGTTATAATGTCTCTATTATAATGTCTATTATAAACCACCCATTGAAAAAGGAAAAATAATGCACACACACAAAGAGAGATATCCATTAAAAATTTTCCAGCAACATTCTCCACTTTTATGAAAGAAAACATAGTCCTATGGAAAAGAGGATCCCTTCCTCCCCCTCCCCCCACACATTATAGGGAAAAAACATTCTATCAAAACTCCATCTCATAAAATTAGATGCAATCAATAATCTTTATTGTATCATGAAGTAATAACTGAGGCAGAGGTATTAGCTCCTTCAATTCACAGGCACTTTAGCAGCTTCTTAGGTATTAGGACATTGTGTCATCTCTCACATGAATAAATGGCCTAGTGATGTTGCTAATTTGAATGCAAAACATTAAAACTGGTGGCACCAAGCACTATATAAATATAAAGAAACCCCCCACAGTTTAAATGCCTAGGCTTCCCTGCAAATATCCTATGGAAAAAAATGTGAATTTCCCAAAGAATACATTTTTATCAAAACCATCCTGTCTCTTTTAATAATGTGTAACTTAATTCCCAAGATGAGATCCATACATTTTAAAATTGCCAAGGTTGAGAAATACTATTCTAGATAACTATCTAGATTGGTTTTTGGTTCATATTTATATCCATTTAATTTTGAATATTCGATGGAGAACTGACTGACTGACTGACTTTATATAAAGTTTTATGCCTCCCTTCTCCTCTACAAGGTGACTCTGACTGGCTTATGGTCCCTGATGCCAGAGATTTGTTATTCTTTTTCAGCCAAGAATCACCTTTGGCCTGAGAATGAATTGATCCGGGATAAATATTAACTTCGGTTTAATTATACTATCAGTTTCGAGTACGATTCTTTACAGTATATTTGCTGGTATATTAGAAATTACAGTTGGACCCTAAATTTGGAGGACTTGAAGGATCTTGCTTGGAGACTCTGGAAAGCCACATCAACCCTGGGTTTTCAGATTGTACATCCCCAATGTAAGATGAAAATGCAATCAGACTTTATATGTTGTATTTTATGTGTCTGTGTGCTGATTCGTCTAGTTTGGCAAAGAAACACGTGTTTATTCCTGATATCCCATATAGTCCTCAGTCCCTCTCATCTGTGCAATACTTGCATCAGTATAGTACAGGACTTTGTACAAAAATATCAAGTTTTGTTTCATTTAGTTCTGTTTTTTTCCCCTCTTTGTTTGCTTCCCACCCCCACCCAAGACAGATGATGAAGCAGAAACTATGCTTTCAGGTCAAATTTGTTTGTTTGTTTGTTTGTTTGTTTTGATACTATAGCTGCCCATCTCAGCAAACAACTCTGGGGATCTCACAATTCAGAAAATAATTGATAATAATTCTTTCCTCAAAATACAGGACTTCTGTTATTTAGTGAAATTGAGTGATAATAATAGCAAAAATGTCATAGATGATTCTTTGGCCATTCTCAATCATTCTTAGTAATCAAAATTGCTTCTGCTTTTATTCTTGCTTTTTAGTTTTGAAGCGTAATTTGTTTTGGTGAAAGAATCTGTTTTCTTCAATAGAAATTACACTTCCCTGAGTTCCATTAGATGATTCTTCTGTTGGGCTCATTAAATTTATAAAATGCAAGCATCCAGGGAGACTGCAGTACAATGGGGAAAATATGTGATAGAAGGGAAGACAAAAGGGAAAAAGTGCCTTCAGCTACCTCCCATGTTAAGTGACCTTAGCTCATGGTAGGAAGAGACAATTGTATTTTAATCAGTTGCAAATGAGGTATGTTGTGAGTCAAAGCGTAGAAAAATCATGACTAATATAATGCAGTACATTGGTACACTGTATCCAGAGGTGGTATTCAGCCGGTTCTCTCCAGTTTGGGTGAACCAATATCAGTGGCTGTGGGAGGTTCTGCCTACCCACCCTGATGTAATGCGTGAGGACTGCACATGTGCAGAAGGTGGTGCATATGTGCAGATGAGGCAAGAGAGAGTGCGAGAGAGAGTGCATGTGTGCTCGCATTGGCAAACTGATAGGGAAGGTAAATGAATCCCACCTGCTTTTTTCGGATGAAGATCTAGTATAGAAGTGGGATTTAAAACATTTCCCATCCTATCTTGACATGTGATCCAGGAAGATATGAAGAATCCCTTCTCTGAAGACAGATATATAATCCTTGAGTTTGTTGTCTTGTGAGTGAAATTACTCACTGTTATTACTGAATCCCTCTACCTAGAAAGAGGATCTCTCATCCAGCTCTCAACTGCAGTTTGATGCTTTAGGATGAAGAGATCTTTCTCTTTCTAGATTGTTGTTTCATTTTGGGTGATGTTAGCAGCATTTCAACCTGTAATTTACCATCCTTACTTGAGTAATCCAATCAAACAATCCTCACCTGAATAACCTGTCTGAATACTGCCTCCTTTTTTATTGCCTTTAAAATTGAATTCTCCTTCTCGCTTAATTCCACTGATAGGAACCTAGACCAAAGATGAGCAATTAATTTTCCCAAGGGGCCACATGAGACACTGGGACTGGGCCGCCACAGATCTGCCCTCTGCTATGGCCACACCATTATCATGGCCCTTGCCCCCTGCTGCCATGATCCCACCCCCACTACCAATACTGCAGGCTGCACAGGGACAGCCAAAAGGTCAAATATGGTGATACGCAGGTCTGCTCTAGACTACCTGTGCAGAACCTGTGGCTCCCAGGTATTGCTAAATTGTAATTAACTGTGGCTAAGAGTTATAACTTATGTCCAACAGTCAAATGATTGATATTAGACTCTGGATCCAATATACTGAAAAGCATACCTTCCCTTTTTAATTTCCTAGGTTTGTACAATTTACTATTTTTTACTATTCTGTTGGATTAGAAGACTGATTCCTATGTTACACTTCTATGGAATTTGATGCAATGGCTTCATCACTCAGTTAGCTAAACTTCTTTTGCTCAATCAGTCTCTGGAAATGGTCAGTCAGGCTGCTTTTCATCCTGCAATCCTCCCCTGTAGAATTCCTTCACAAACCTTCTCTTATGCTTGTTTGCTCCCCTGTTAGCTAGTTTTGTTCATATGCTCCCATCTGTTTCTCCTCTTTCCAAAAAAGTGCTGACAGGGTCTGCATAAAGTTAATGGCAATTTTCGGGAAAGAGGGTGAAAAACAGTAGAGGGAAGATATGTTTGCAAATCATTGTTTCCTGTAGACGCAGGGGTGTCAAATTGGCAGCCCACAGGCCGGATGGGTCATGCACAGGTCGCGCCCACCCCAGTTCCATGAAGGGAAAAACATCACGAAACATCACATGATGCCATGAGTTTAACACTCATGTTCCGGAGGATATGTATATAAGATGCTTTCTACCCAAAGATTAACTGTCTTCAACCACTTCTGTGTATACAATTCACTGAATTATACTATGTCATGTGACCCTCAGCAAACACCAGATCTTGTCCTTCCATTTGCTTGATTTTTAGATAACTAGGAGCTTTCCTAATGTAATATGTGGCTATGGTGATACTTAGTAGAGGTATTTCTATGTTTCCAACTCCTCCTGCCCATACATATAAATAAATAGCATTTCTTCCGGTTATTTTCTGAATTATGGCTAATGGCAGGGGTGGAGTGAGATAAGGGCAGAAGAAAAAGGGAGATGCCCAAAGAATTCCAAGAATTAATTAGTTCTTTTTCTTTTTTAAGGACCCCACATTTTTCATCATTATTTTGACAGTTCTTTGGTCAGATCATTTTATTTTATATGATTTCACTAACAGGGAAGCATTCATTCGTGGCTCATTTAATTGCGTTCTGAAAAGAGGAAGGAGAAAGAAGTGGAATTCACATTTTTATTCCAATAACTTTTTCTCCTATAAATTATTGTGCCATATTTTCCCCTTATTCAACACAGCTGTTATAAATCACCCATTTGCTCTGCTGAACATTCTTTTCTTCCCTTGATAGAAAAGTCCATTGAAAATGTACCAAATTTAGCCCCAAGCTGAATCTCTAATGAGATCAAAAGAGAAGTTCAAGACAATAAAACAGAGCTGGATTCTGAATCCATTTATATGCACACAAGCAGAAGCGCACATGCATATATATTACACAAGTAGATAGACATATACATATAGAACAAACACGCAACTCACACACTTATATTCATATACATTCTATCTTACTTCATTGGTCATACAGAGTTTATCTTAAAAAGAAACCTCTAGTTTCTAGCTCAGAAGTGTTTCAAGTTTTCTTCTGCAGAAATTGGTGTACTGTCTTAAGTCTAGGAAGCTGTTTGTTTATATCCTGCTTTTATTATTTTTATAAAAATCTCAAGGCAGTGAATACATATAGCAGGCTCTGCAATGTTCATTATACATTTGGGGGTGCACTACAATAATTGTAATGCATGATTAAAACACTGGGGACAGTGTTGGCCCCTGTAATACAGCCACATTGAAGGAGAATTTACGAGGGCCAAAAAAGCTTTCAAGTACTTTTTTCATCCAAACTTTGAAATCTTAAGTGACTTACCTTTCTGCACACACAAATCTAACTCAATCCTCCTTTCAGCTTTTAAGGAAGAGAGAGACTTTGTACTCACCAATTTAGAGATTCCATTAAACCTTATTGGGCTTGCTGTCCTACTTTCTTATCTTAATTTGTTAACTACACAATGTTGCATTGTGTGCTGTTAATTGGAGGCTTTCTTGCATAGGAAAGACACTATGTGTCCTACATAATACACTGTGCATTAAATAGAAGCACTTGGATTTTAAGTTTAATTAGACCCATTGAAATCAATAGAATGAAATTGGAATAAATCTTAAGACCTTGAATTTCATTCCCATCTCATTAAAAGGCATTATATTACTTGCTTTCTGGCTTTTATGTATCATCTTGGCACTTACTAAGCTTACACAAGCAATCTAAAGGATTTAGATAGCTAATATGAAATATCGCATCAGGAAGAATTTGATTGCTAATGTCACCAAAAGACTGAAATCTGCCTTAGGCCTTTGTAGCTCTTAATAATAATTTACTCCATTTGAAGCATAATGGGTTTATTTGCAATTTTTCCCAAAAAACCCCAACAAATTAGATTTTAATGGAAAAGAGAACAATATTATTTAATACAATTTATTGTTCTATCCAATCAAGTTGAAATATTAGCTACAATTATATAGATGGATTTTTCTGATTTTCTATTTTTTAATTCTTTTTAAAGACATAAGACTTAAAAAAGGAAGAATGTCCCCAAATAAGTTTCCACTTAAAACAAACACGCTGATGCATAAAAGGCTTTTTCCAATTGTCCTCCCTCTTTTGAATCCAATTTACTTCAGCTAACAAAAGAGCCCTGAAAGAGTCCTTCCATCTGTAGAAGGATATTGTTGGATCCAACAATTTATTTCAGTACACAAACACATTAATATAAGGAATAATAATCCTAATTCTAAGGGGGACGTGTGGCAGCAAAAATGTTTTATTTGAGTCATAGCATTTATCCAAGTCCCATTTTATTATTGGCTTGGTTTCCATTGCCATTCCAGATGAGTTCTTGAATGCATCATTTTATAACTTTTCACTATTTTATTAATGCGATAATAAATGCAACTGCAGTTTGTATTTCTAAGATGATTTTTCAACTTGGGACTAATATTTTTTGGTTGTTGTTTGACTTCACATTCTTGAGTATAAAAATAATTTGCTAAAATAAAATACTGAGATACACCCAGGAAGGAGCAGATTAAATTTATAATTTAAGAGAGTCCCATAAAGCCTCCCTCCAATTGATACCAATCCTTTGAAGAGAACAAAGTTTACAACATTCAGGAAATGCTAGATAGGTAGGATCGTAGACATTTGGGCTTTTTATATTTAAACACACTGAATTAATCTGGAAGTCTTTAGGGACCAGTGAAGCTTTGCTGGAGCTGGTGACACATGCTACCACTGGGAAATTCCCAACAAAAACAGGCTGGTGAATTTTGGACATCCTGCAATTTCCAAATCTCTTTCAATGATATCCCCATTTAGTAGACAATACTGTAGTCTTCAATGCTTATTCAGAAACAAGAACTGTGATCAAAAATAGTTTCTCATACTTAAGACTATTGAAGTCAATGGACCCATGATGGATTATTGATGGAATAGTGGTTCAGATGCTAATTCAAATAGTTTCTGATTCAAGTTATTTTTCTCTACTCTTTTGTTTTTGCTGATTTCTTTGTACTTTCTTTTTGTTGATGTTCTTTGACAATTGTTAAATATATTAAAGAGATCTCATTATGGGCTTCTACAAGTCATAATTTATTATATGAATTCTAAGAAATACATTGTTTGGTCACCTTCTTTGATAGTTTAACTACAGAAATGTCAGTTCACCAGGGAGCATCAAGAAGCAATCAAACACATTATGTGTTTTGTTGACTCTGCAAACCCTGTGTGGGCTCATAGTTCTACAGAATTGTGATTTCTGGAGAATGATATCTATGCTCCATTTTTTAAACTAATAAACTTAATGACATACTAAGGGTAAAATTCAAAAGAGAAAAAGCTAAAAGAAAGTTTCTAGAAAGTTAGTTACAATAGTCAATAGAGGGTGCACACATTCATGTCCAGAGAAGACATTTCAAAATAATGAAGCTACCCAAAATCTCCCCCCCCATCAGTTCTTAAAGATCGCATTTAAATTATCTAGCCTAAATCTGGGCATATCCATAAGAGGTGGATCCAAAGACCTTTTGTCATCAATCAACTACTTTCATGCCAGAAAAATTAAATAAACATGTTCTCCATGTCTGAGAATTGGCCTTCACTAATGTTCATTAACACCTTATATATTGAGTAATTATTTCATAAATATATATTGATGCAGAAAGTTGAGTGGAATGTTAATATTATTTAATAGAAGTGAAATGAAGAGATGTTCAGTGCAGTAAAGGTGTACATTTTACTATCAGTTAATTAACAGAACATGAGAAATCAATTGTATTTGGTATGTGAATCTAAACTGAGATGCAGGATGTACCGCATGGGAAGCCACCAGTTTCGCTTGAGACACCAGGCTTCATCAACATCTAGCCATTTAGAGAAAATGAACTGTCACTTCCTGTTTAAATTCCATTACTTTTTTAGCTCCTTTCCCCAATTCTGTGACTTATCATCCAAATAAAATGGCAACATTTATTATAAACCAGAACAGGACCACAAGGGCTGAATAATTTGCATATTTTTTATTCATTGTGAAGAAAGTGTTGACACTGGATGATTTCAAACTTTTGCTAAATGTATTTTTTTATTAAATAATGTAGTAAAGTAGAAAACTAAATCAAAGAGGAAAAAAACATCAACAACAAAAAATAACAAGTTGGAGAATTGCTGTAACTTGAATATTAGCTGCTAGATAGCGATTTCTCGGAGGGTCTGGTGTTGGCAGTGGACTGGAGAGATTTTGCTCTCCAAGGCTGCCTTTTACAAAAAACGCCGACGCCGCACGGAGGTGCCCGGAAGACGCCGCGGCTCAGCTGATTAGTGAGGCGCTCAGAGACACCACCCGGTTGCCGTTCGGAGGCTGAAGAGAGATCAGGGCAAGAGCGATCTTACGGAGAGTTTGGTGCTGGCAGCGGAGTGGAGAGATTTTGCTCCCCGAGGCTGCCTTTTGCGAAAGACGCTGACGCCGTTCGGGGGCGCCCGGAAGACGCCGCGGCCCAGCTGATTCAGAGCGGCCTTTAAAGACACCGCCCGGGTGCCGTTTGGAAGGCATCGCGACCCAACTCGGTTAGAGGCGTTGGATAACTATCGTTGGAGGTTCGTTGGGACCCGGCCGACCTGAGAGAGCCTTGACTCTCCTCCACTTGCTGGCTGAGAAAAATCTCTCCCCCCCCTTTATGCTACTTTCTTTCTCGTCTGTGTGTTTGGTTGCTGTGGACTTGCATTGGATTATTCATTGCCCCAGGGAGAAGGCGGTTAGCCTGGAACAGCACTGGGAGAGAATGGGAGGCTGTCTTCATCTGCTGCTACTGCATCCCCCTTCCTCTCCCCTCGGCTTGGCCTCCCCTGTTGGTGCATTCTCCCCCCCACTGGGCCGTTGCCATTGCCATTGCAGGGCCTTTTGCTGGGTGGGACTAGACTCCTCTTGGAATGCGGCTTTTGGACCTTTTGGAGTATATCTTCATCTGCTCTTTTATCTACACTTTCATCTGCCACGGCCATTGTTGCCTGATGCCGCCTTGGACCTGCGGTCACAGATAGCGCCACTACTGGCCGAGCGGGGGTACTTACAGTACATAGAAGGCCCTCTTCTTGCCTTAACCATCTTGGACTTTTTTTGGACCTTCCCAGAACTATTCGCACTTTAAACCAATCAATTTTTATGCGCAACTTATAATTTCTTTCTTTTCTTTCACCTTTTTCTTCTGTCTTTGTATGGGTTATGCTTGAGGTACGCTTGAGATGGATGAATGTCCCACTTTTTTTTATGATCATATTGTTGTAATTTTGTGTTTTTAACTTCTTACGTGGGGACTGTTTGGGGGAGTGTATGAGTATGCGTGATTCGGAGGACCTGCCGGGAGTTGCGGGGGCCACGGGGGTGGTTGAGGGGACCAGAGACACGGGAGAGGGTCGGGGTATTGCGGTCGTAACAGGGAGGGGCAGATACGGCGGGGACTTTAGGGCAGGCCATTACCGGGGAAGGAGGGTTCGCTACATTACAGAGATCCCTCCTTCCGGCCCTAGGAGTCCCACTCCAAGACCAGATGGCGCAAGTAGTCAGGACCCTGGTCTCAGGCTGTTGTCGCTAAATGCCAGGTCTGTTGTACATAAAGCTCCTCTCGTCCGGGACTTAATTTTAGACGAGAGGGCAGACCTGGCATGTATTACTGAAACCTGGCTGGGCCCAGAGGGAGGAGTCCCCCTTGTAGAGCTGTGCCCAGAAGGATTTCAGGTGCTGCATCAGCCGAGAGCCCAGGGAAGGGGTGGGGGGGTGGCCGCTGTTATCCGAGAGTCGTTAGTTCCTCGTAGGGTCCCTGCTCCGGAGATTGTCGGGTGTGAGTCTTTGCTGTTAAAGTTGGACCTCAAGGGTCAAGTGGGTCTGCTGCTAACGTACCTGCCTCCCAACAGCGTTGCAGCAGCCCTCCCCTCGCTCCTCGAGTCGGTAGCCGAGCTGGCAATTGAGTTCCCTAGGTTGATGGTCCTGGGGGACTTTAATTTGCCGTCGCTCGGTGAAAACTCTGATGGGGCGCAGGAGTTCATGGCTTCCATGACAGCCATGGGCTTGACCCAAGTAATTCGGGGCCCAACCCATTCAGCGGGACACATGCTTGACCTCGTATTTCTCTCGGAGCAGTGGATTTGTGATCTTGGTCTGAGGGGGAGTGACATCATACCCCTGTCGTGGTCAGACCATTGCCTACTGAGGCTCGACTTCCGGAGGCCAAACCCCCACTGTAGGGAGGAGGAACCGACCAGGTGGTTCCGCCCCAGGCGTCTTATGGAGCCAGTAAGGTTCCAGACAGAGCTTGGGGTTATTCCTGACTCTTTCGCCCACAATCCGGTGGAGACTCTGGCTGCTGCGTGGCACTCGGCAGCGTCGGAGGCCCTCGACCGGATTGCGCCACTGCGGCTCCTCCGAGGCGGCGGATCCCGGAGACCCCCTTGGTTCACCGAGGAACTCCGGGAGATGAAGCGCCGGAGGAGATGCCTAGAGCACCGTTGGAGGTCCGATAAGTCCGAATCGAACCGGGCAATGGTAACCACCTGCACCAGGGAATACACCAGGGCACTTAGGGCAGCAAAAAGATCGCACATAGCCACCCTGGTAGCATCCGCTGAGTCCCGCCCAGCCGCCCTGTTTAGGATAACCCGCTCCCTATTGAACAAAAGGGAGGCGGGGGAACCCTTGCAGGGCAGAGCTGAAGAATATGCCCAATTCTTAGCGGACAAAATTGCTCGGTTTCGGTCGGACTTGGACTCCACCCCCGCAGTTCCAGCCGAGGCGCAGGGGGACCAAGTAGAACAGCTCTGGGTTGAGTTTCAGGACGTTACCCCCGGGGATGTGGACAAGGCCATGAGAGCTGTAAGTACTTCCACCTGCGTTCTGGATCCGTGTCCCTCATGGCTGGTTACTAACTGCAGTGAGGTGACACGAGGCTGGATCCAGGCGGTCGTGACCGCCTCCCTTCGGGAGGGGAACTTCCCCGCCGCACTGAAAGCGGCGGTGGTGAGACCCCTCCTGAAGAAACCATCCTTGGATCCAGCTGTTCTTAATAGCTATCGTCCAGTCTCCAACCTTCCCTTCCTGGGGAAGGTTGTTGAGAAGGTGGTGGCCTTCCAGCTCCAACGGTCCTTGGAGGAAGCAAACTACCTAGACCCCTTCCAGTCAGGCTTCAGGCCCGGTTACAGCACAGAAACCGCTTTGGTCGCATTGATGGATGATCTCTGGAGAGCCAGAGATGAAGGACGTTCCTCCATCCTGGTCCTCCTTGACCTCTCAGCGGCTTTCGATACCATCGACCATGGTATCCTTCTGCGACGACTGCGGGAGGTGGGAGTGGGAGGCACCGTGTTACGGTGGTTCTCCTCCTACCTCTCGGACAGGTCGCAGTCGGTGTTAGTGGGGGGGCAGAGATCGTCCCCTAGGCCCCTAAATTATGGGGTGCCTCAGGGTTCGGTCTTATCCCCCCTACTATTCAACATCTACATGAAACCGCTGGGAGAGATCATCCGCAGGCACGGGATTAGATACCATCAATATGCGGACGATACTCAATTGTATCTGTCCGCCCCGTGCCAAATCAATGAAGCGGTTGACGTGATGAGCCGGGGTCTTGAGGCCGTTATGGACTGGATGAGGGTGAACAAGCTTGTGCTCAACCCAGAAAAGACCGAGTGGCTGTTGTGTTTCCCTCCCAAAGATTTGGTTATTATTCCACCACTCAGGCTGGGGGGTCAAATTTTATACCCCTCAGAGAGGGTTCGCAACTTGGGAGTCCTCCTGGATCCACAGCTGTCATTTGACCACCACTTAACGGCTGTGACCAGGGGGGCATTCGCCCAGGTTCGCCTGGTGCGCCAGTTGCGACCCTACCTGAATCGGGAGGCTCTCACAACAGTCACTCGGGCCCTTGTGACCTCTAGGCTGGAATACTGCAATGTGCTCTACATGGGGCTGCCCTTGAGGAGCATCCGGCGACTTCAGCTAGTGCAGAATGCAGCCGCGCGAGTGATTGCGGGTGCACCCCGATTCACCCGCATAACACCTATCCTCCGCGAGCTGCGCTGGCTACCTGTTGATCTCCGGATGCGCTTCAAGGTGCTATTAATCACCCATAAAGCCCTACATGGCAGTGGATCTGGATACTTGAGAGACCGCCTTCTGCCAACTACATCCCTACGACCGATAAGATCTCATAGATTAGGCCTCCTCCGTATTCCATCGGCCAGCCAGTGTCGGCTGGCAACTACAAGGAGGAGGGCCTTCTCAGCAGTAGCCCCGACCCTTTGGAACGAGCTCCCCGTGGAGATTCGTACCCTCTCCACCGTCCAGGCCTTCCGCATAGCCTTGAAGAACTGGCTCGCCCGTCAGGCCTGGGGATAGGATAGTTACCCGCCCGAATGATGAGTGTTTGTTGCTTGCTATTTTATTACATGTTTTGTCCTACTGTCTGTATCCCCCTTTCCCAGTTTTTGTGTGAGCCGCCCTGAGTCCCCTCAGGGAAAAGGGCGGCCTACAAATTCTAATAAAATTCTAAAATTCTAAATTCTAGATCTTTTGAACTGTTCTAATTCTGAAAGGAAAAGAAAGCAAGGGTATATATATTGGATTGCTTTTTCACCACATGTTAGTTGGATAAAGGGTTATATCATGAAGTAATATGATTAAATTGTGATCCTATGAATTCTTACATGCTAATGAATCCTAGTGGAACCAATTGCATTTAATGGACCATTCTGGTGCCTTTCTGGAGAAACTCTAAGTTGTTATTTAATTTAGACTCATAATTTAGGACATGAAAAATGCAGTGGATTCAGAATGACACCTACCTTACTCCAACCACAACAATAGAAGGCTATTTTGTGGCAACTGTTGGGAACCATGCAACTTGTACAAAGAAGAAAGCGTAACACAGGAGCCAATATTTCCTTGCACATACACATGTGCACACAAAATGCATTTGGAATAATATTGTTGTGGCAAGAGTTAAAAGTTGATGTCTGCCTTTTTAAAAAAGAAAATAAAAGATGCTATCACTTTGTTTCATTGAAGGAATTGGTTGAAATGCTCTTGGCAATGCTTTCTTCCCCTGGAAATATCCCAGGTCTACAATGACAAGTTAATATCCATAAATGTTTTGCCAGCATTCACATGTTTCTTTCTCCCTCTGAAGTAATTCTTATTGCTATATGTACTGACAGTAGAATATTTTTTGTGAATTTTTCTTATTTTGGGGTGGGGAAGAGGGGCATTGATTCTTTCGTTTTCTGGATCGCAATATGGAAGGACAACATGAAAATACTTCTCTGTTGAGCTTACTAGATAAGACCCAAAATTGCAATGCCTTCTTCTTCTCCTCCTCCTTCTTTTGCTTTTTTTAGTTTAGACAGGTGAATATACTTAGGGAATCAGTAAACAGGCAGTTTGAAAAAAAATTAAGTGTGGAAATAGGCTTGTTCATTGTCTGGTAACATTATACTACCGTACTTAAAATTCAAGTTGTTGATACATATGAATTCACTCATAGATTTTTTTGTGTGGGGTGGGTGGTGGGTGGGGGAGGATATTAAGAATGGTGGGCTTTTGATATAGCAGGTTCTTTGTCATTTTTGAAAAAAGCCTAAATGTGTGTTCATGATGGAAAGATTTCATGAATCCAAATTCATCTATCTTTACTAAAAAAGAATGCATATTACATCTTCTAAAGTTATGCATAATTTATTATATATTATTATTTATATATTTATTATATATAATTATATATCATAATTTGGGCTGGTCTTGGCCACTGTGATTAGCAAATGGAAGTTATGACTTAGCATGCTATAAGAACGCAGTAAAGTGGAGCTTAGCAAATAGATCCTGATTAAGGAATTCATAGCTTCCTGGTTTAATTTATAGCCTTGGTGTTCCTTGGTAATCTCAATTCTAATCAGACTCAACCCTGGTTAACTCTCAAACCCAAACAAGATGATTTAAAGCATTGCCACCTGTTAAGATTTCCTCCTTCCTGTTTCCTGGATCAGTGCATAGATATAGTGTTTAGGCTAATGGAGTAGTTTGCCAATTACCTTTGTCTTTTGATTGATTAATTGATTAGCATATATATTTGATATTCTGTGGTGGTTTCAAACATTGACCAGACCCAACCACGTTAGTTTCTAAGCCCAGACAAAAGCAGTATGATGATGTTACCTGCTGAAATGCAACAAGATTTAAGATCATGCTGGCTAAGAAATTCTGGGAGTTAAAATACACATAGCTTAAAGTTGTTAGGGCTGCAAAATTTTGGAGACATGTAATCAGTAACATTTGCCATTCTCACTTGTGGGTAATACAGTTCCTCAACAAGTATTACCCACAACATGTATTAGCTACATGGATAGCTACAGTGGGTGACACAAATTATCCAAACCAGAATGCCATGCAATGGACACAGAGGCCAAACAACTGCAAGATATAGGTTCCATTTCATAATACCATAAATAATTCCTTAGAACAAAGGAATGATCCATGGGTCCTATGTGGTCCCAGTACTCCATCTGTGGCCCTGAAAGCATCCCAAGAGAAGGACAAGGG
Source organism: Thamnophis sirtalis (assembly GCF_051295495.1). NCBI lineage: Eukaryota > Metazoa > Chordata > Lepidosauria > Squamata > Natricidae > Thamnophis > Thamnophis sirtalis. The sequence continues at coordinate 55,717,949 of NW_028261381.1, forward strand.
GAAATTAAAGGGCAAAATGGGGTCTTAAGTTTTGCAGAGACTTACAACATCTATTTTGTGCCTTGATCTCCCTGAAACCCCAAGTCTCTCCAAAACGGATTGGACATTTTTGATCTCATTCATTCTGATGACTTCATGAATCATTAACCTTACCTCCTGAGATCTTGGGGGCAGAATAGATAAATTAATAAATGTTTTACTCCCATTGACAGGAACATTGCTTGCCTTGTGTTGATCTCTTAGTAAGAAATAATAGAGGGAACTCTGTAACACCAAACTGTGACTAGATGGGAAAGTTGTTTTCTTATAGTGTGTGTTTATTCTTCAGTTATAGTTTGAATAATTAGATAAAATTTGGACCATCATTAGATGACAATTCTAGTGTTTAAATCTACTGATACCATGAAACTTTATACTGTTATTTGTGTAGTTGAGATAAATAGAGCTGAAGCCAGTTGTGTGGTTTGACAACTAGCACCTATTAATTAATTTAGGTATATGTTTTCAGTCCCAATTGATTTTATGCTGCAAAATAGAGGGATGAATATATATTTGGCAGACATTGCTATTATGGGAATGGAACAATGTAACATTCAAATTTAACTGTTTGGTTCAGTTTTATTTATGTTTTGTTTTTAATTGTTCTGTCTACATATAACAAGACCTAATTTTTCTTTAGTAGAGATAAAATGTTCCACGATTTGAATCGAAATTCATGCTTGTTCCTAAAACCAATATATTGCTGACATGCCAGTGGTGGGATACAACCGGTATGCCCCGGTACGGGCATACCAGTGCCTACTGGGAGCACCAGGTACCGTTCCAGTATGGTGCTCTGGATGGCCCACCCACCCGCGTGCCCTTACCTGCCCCTTACCGGGGCTTAAGTGCACGGAATGTACGGCACCTGCGCAATGCTCCGCCAAGCAGCTGGAGTGTTGCGGGCAGTAAGCATGCATGCACATGATGTGCATGTGCTGTGCGCGTGCATGTGGTGGACACCCAGCTCCATTGCACCATACCGGTTGCAACAGGATCCAGAACCCACCACTGTGATATGCCTAAGACACATTGAAAAGCTGCCATATTGTGATACGTTGCTAGCTTCCACTGTATTGAACATCCCAAGAGTGTCTTCTTCATCTAGACTGCTTCTTGTCTCATTTCATTCTACGATAACAAATTCCAAATATATCCTCAAATTTTGAAAAAAAAATGTTTCTAAAAACCTTGTCTACCAGTAAGCAACAAGTGTAATCTAGGTCACCTAGCCCTCATGTTGGGCATTCTGGGAAGTTAGTGGGAAATGTTCAACCATCTCTCCTTTTTTATATTTTCCTCTGTCAGTCATGTTGCCTAAGAAATGAAATTGCCAAGTTGTCATTTTGCCCAACTGTAGCAGGTAGTTGGCACATTGGACATGAGACACAGAAAAACACATGAAATAATAAATCTCTCTCTTGCTTTCTCTGTTTACCTGAATGCCCCTATCCATTGCTAAAAAGCACATTGAAAATCAATTTAATACGCACCATGGTCTTTTTGTTCCAGTAAAAACCAAAAACCAGGGTTCAACTATTCCTTCCTCAAGAATTTGCTTTTGAAGATAGTATCCCCTAGGATGTAGACTCAGTTCCAAGTCAGTTTTGTAGACCATGTATCACGTCTTAATACACTGTATGGGGATTAAAACCAACAAATGAACAAAAATAGCCTTAGCTTTTCTTTTTGTTTTTTTATGGTTATTATTGTATAAAAGACCTAAACTGTAAATAATGTATATTTAATAAAGAGAGCCTTTTTTATGATTTTGTGTGGAATACCAGCACCATGTGCTATAATTCTTTCCAGTATAGAAACAGACTGTGGGGGGTGATGGGAGAATGATAATCCTGAAAAATGATTGTATTTTGTTCTTGTGGGTGATTAATTCTTACTACCCAAGCAGTGTTGTAAACAGTAATAAAATGTGAAGCTCCCACAACTCAGATTTATTGATTTCAAACACTGCTAAAAGTGCTATCAGAAGTCATTTGATTGCTGCACAGCATCCTAGACTCCCATAACTAATCATGGTTTGCTGTACCTGCCTCTGAAATATACAAGGACAACATTACCTGCTGAACAATGTTCAACAGAGATCCAGAGCTAGAGATCCAGTTGGTATCTACTTGCAAGACACTCGGAATCCACAGGAAACTCTGCCCCTAGGTCTATGCCCCCAATTTCTTAGGGGCTCTCCTGTCATACAGGATGGGGGAAGAAGGTGAAGAAAAGTTGTGTGATGGACCAGAAAATCTTGTCTCACTTTTTCCCTAACCTGTTGCTGGACTGGAATTGGAAATACTTCAGAGCAGGTAAGATCAGGAAACAGACACCACAAGGATTGCTGGAAGTTGATTGTTACTAGATACAATAACCAAAGCCGGAAAGCCTGAGCAACTTTTCCTCAGTCGCTTTTTGCACTAAAGAAAATCAAGATTATCCTGAGTTTTGTCCTCCTCTTGCACCAAAGAAAATGCAAATTATCTTGAATTTATTTCTGACCTCCTCTTCTTTCTCAAGGCTAAGAGGGGGTTCACCTAATAATTCTTTCATTCCTTCTTCAAGGTTAGCGCTGTGCTTTTCTGCAGGAAGTAGGTTAATTGAGAAAGGATCACACAGGCAGCCATCAGGCATCCCATCGTCTCTTATCTGTATTGTATGTCTGTATTTGGTGACATAATTTGAACCCCCCCCCCAATTTCCTCCTTCAGAAAGGAGTTTCTGCTTCCACAGTAAATTCTCTACAGGTCTCTTTCACTTGGGTGAGAAATGAACAAAAGAAATGCAGACTCTCAACCACTCCAGTGTCACTTATTGCAAACTCAATGCTGAGGTGTCTAGAATTGCCAATGCCCTGTTTAACAAGCATGGCAAAAGAGATACATTGCACAGGGAACAAAAACAAATGACAACACACACACACACACACACACACACACACACACACACACACACACACCACAAGCTGCCAGCAGTATCTATGATGCAGCCTGGAAGTTTTGAATTACAGAGGGATTCTACTTTACATACAGCATCATGTATTAATTGTGCCAGTACTGGTTCCAGTACTGGTTCCCATCATTATTCCTCAGTTTCTTTGATACTGTCTTTCAGCACAGCAAATTAAAAGCAGTGGAGGTGAGGATAGGCTGCCTAGAAAATAGCCAGTGTGCTGCCTCTGTGAGTCCTCTCCCCAACCAGCACAGCAACATTGTTGGGAGAGGGGAGAGAAAGAGGAGAAGGGAGGGAGGTTTGCTTGTGTGTGGAAATAAAGCAGCCTGAAGTAACCAGGAAAAAATAACTTTCTCTAGCAGAACTCACAAGAAGTAGAAATTGCAAGTCTCACAAGGATTAGGAATTGTAGTAGCAATGGTGTAGTGGTGAATAGTGAGTAACAGCTATGAATGTTTGTTTCTATGTGTTGTCTAGGGACCTGTGTTGTTGTTGGATGTTTTTTATTTGGAGCTCACTAAATTGGGTATGGTTAAAACAACCCATGACACATTGGGTTTATTAACAGGATCCAGAGACCCCTGCATAGCTCCATAATAACATGCTGTACAATAATAAAATATTGCTAGGAAAGCTGCATATAAATGACTCATCACTGACATAACACATTTGCAATCCTTAACAGGCCAGATTTGTTTCCTTGTACTCAAATGCTGGTTTCTAGTATCAATTCTTGGGGTTGCTTCTGGGTTTTTAGTTTATGGCAGATATCAGCTTTTCTTCTATCTAGGCTACTGGTGAAGTTGGCCAGCTGTCCTATTCTTTTCTGTATAGTAGAAGAAAGTGTCAGGAGGAATGAGATTGGGTTTTCCATATGAGAAAGTGATGACAAGTACAGTAAGGGAGCATGCATTTCCTGAAGAGAAGCACCAGACAAACATTAAGAGTGCTCCACCTTTCTTCATTCTCTACTATCTTTTTGCAATCCTAATCCTGGCTGCTTGTGCTTTGTGGAAATTCTGCTGGCTGGTGAGGAATGAAGTGGGAGAGGGAAAGATGAAACATCTTTGTGTGTGTGTGTGTGTGTGTGTGTGTGTGTGTGTGTGTACCCCCTAAAAATGTGGTAGATGTTGAATGGAGCAGACATAAATTTGGGTAACCTGTATTGACAGCTGAACTAACTATCCCATCTGTGTCTTTCATTAATTATGGCACTTTCACAACAAATATTTTACCCAATTCATTCATTCTACTAATATCTTGTCTCTCCTCTGAGAACTCAAGAAAATACATGGAGCCCTGCCTTCATCATAGTCTTACACTGTGGTGGGATTCAACTGGTGTAACAACCGTTTTGTTGAGCATGCATGCAGTGAGTTTGAAAACTTACTTATCAGCTGGGCTTCAGAAAAGGGAATAAAGATGAGTATAGTGTAGGGGTGGGCCCAGCAGAAAGTTGGAGCAAACTGGTACTCTCCCAGATGATAGTCAGAGCTACCGGTTCACCTGAACCAGTCCGAACCGGTAGAATCCCAGGCCTGGTTCTCACTCGAGGAAAAACTTTGGACTAAGGAAGAGTACATGGCTCAAAATAACCCACTGATCTCTATGCCTAAGCAGATATTCGAATCTGAGGCTATAGTTCCAGCATACCATCTTAAACATAACCTCATGATGGCCTTCAAGTTACTTGTCTTCTGTTCCCAGCAGTACAGTATGCAGCTTTGCAAAAACCACTGTAATTATTTAGTAAAGCATCTGTCAAAATCTGTTTCACTCAAGCAAACATGTTCCTCTTCATATCAGAAATAACTTGCTTACAACAATTTCAGTGCCATCAAAGAAAGTTCTATTTTATGTATTGTAGGTGAAGACTATCAGTTTGAGAAACAAATGTGGATGACTTGCACATTTGAAGAGCATGAATTTAGAAAGAATTTCCTACATTCAGATGCTATCTCAGCTTAATATTTTTTGTGGTGAAACTGATGTTCATTATCAGTTTATGTAGAGCTTCTCATTGTTATTCTATTTTGGACAAGAGAAGACATCTCAAAACATTGTGACTATCAGACTGTTCATTAAATGATTTGACAATTAAATTGGACTTGTGCATGCATGAAATAGCTTTGATATCAACCTTAAGAAACAGTTGTAATCATTCATTTTGGCAAGCTGCTCCATTATCCAACTGTTCCTACTAATTCTTTTGCCCATTGTATTAAAGCCCTCAATCTGTGCAGCTGCTGTTTAAATCCATTGCCAACAAGAAGATGTATATGTCATAATCTATCAAGCTCTCTTCTAGTTGCCTAATTCTAAAAAATGAATCCCCCAGGACAAAAGACAAGTTTAGGAAAGTGATTTTTGGCATTTCTCCTGAGGGACCTCCCTCACATTTCAATGAAGAGAGAAGAACTACTGTAATGGGATATTCAGCAGAAATAAGAACAGAGGTAGGAGCACAAAGCGCATTCTTAACTCTGCATGGATCACACAATTGTGGCCATTTAGAAGCAAATCCCCCTTGGTTTCAGAGGTCCAAATTTAAAGGATTTTGGCAGAGGAAAAGTGAAAGGGCAGCTTGAGATCAGTGGTGGGATTCAAATAATTTAACAACTGTTTCTCTGCCCCAAAGACTAGCTGGGTAGGTGTGGCTCACTGGTTATGTGACTGGGTGGGCATGGCCAACTCAACATAACTCACATTGATGGGTGCTTTGCCTTAGCTGTTATAACATAATAGGGGTTAACCAAAGGGTCAGTTTCTGTAAGCAGGGCAATAAAAATTAGGCTAGAAACAACACCAGAATGTTTCCTTCCTGCCTTCCTTACAGGATTAGCACTATAAAGTGGAAAAAACAGAATGAGATTTCTTCCAACAACCGGTTCTCTGAACTGCTTAGAAAGTTAACAACCAGTTTTCCTGAATAGGTGTGAACTGGCTGAATCCCACCACTGCTTGGGATCCTATGTGATTTCTAGATTGACACAACAGGCCAGGGCCCAATTTATTGAGTAATATACAGTAACATATGTATCAAGAGAGCTGAAAACTTTACACACACCACCAAGTTTGGGTCCTCAAATTGTGCTAAAACCAATATTCACCAACCACATGGTAGCTTAACTTATTGTATGAGCTTTTTTTCTTTTTTTTTTAAATGGCTCTCTCAAACTCTAAAAGTACAACTTCCTGAAATGGCTTATTTCATGGGGCAGTTAATTTCACAGTAGGACACCTAGAACAGAGCAAATGGAATAGAGAAAGGAACCAGCATGCAAGCATGAAACCTTTCTGAACTTTGGGAAAGGAGAACTGTAATAGAGGCCAAACCTGAGAAGTCTTGCTTCTGGGTCTTTCAGAGATCTCACCTTTATGTTTTGTTTTGCTTCTCAAAAATTGCAACAGTAAACCAATTAATGGCCTACCTTTCAGCTACCTTTGGATGCCAATTGGAACAAATTCCCATTCAGAACTCCAGTGAGAGGCTTGAGGCAGACAACTGAAAAGATGCAGACCTTGTTTAAACCCAATTTAAAAAGAAAACGAATTCCATTTTTGCTAGAATGCATCTGTTTTTTTTTAAAGTTTATATACACACTTCATACAAAAGCAGTTTAGTGATGGAGTTCCTATAGGATGAAGTTTCCCTTTCCAACTTACAAGCCACTGAGGAGTATTATTTAAATTAGATAAAATCCAACCCACAATTCTCAATGCTAATAGTTCTACTTTTTAGAAACAGAGGAGAAAAGTTGAATGGAGAGGCGGTTTGGAGAATTTTATTGTTCACCCACTCACAGAATTCTGGATGCTCTGGGAATTTGGTCCTGCAAATAAAAGATTAGAATTAAGGTGGAAGCTGCACAAGAGAGAAGAGGCCATCAGGATTTGGAAGTGGAGGAGTGTATTTTGTAGGCAAGTTGTCTCTATCCCTTTGTTGACATTGTAAGGGGAAGTTCTGCTGAAGAAAGGAAACAGATGGGCCAGTGCTAGAAACTCTACTTGCTTGGGAGGGGGGCATTCAATGCCAATATACAGTCAACATACATATTCTTTTTTCTGCCTCACTTTCTTATTCACTCAGGGTCTTCATACCAATCCTCATCTGGCACCACCTTTGTGCTTCTTGATTTGATTCTAGAAGGTTAGTCTTGTCCACTTCCAATTCCTCCTTTTTTTTCCTTTCAGCTTGGCAGGTCCATTAGATGCTGGATGTTTCCAAGTGAAGGAACTAGACCTGTTCTTGTTCTCAAAATGTACCAGCTTTTATATGCCAATGAGCCAATTACAGGACAGAGGTGATCAGCTCCTAGCAAATGAAGAGAAAGAACCAAAAACATTTCACCCTCAAAGAAAGCCCTGAACCACTTCTCACCTTCATAATATAGAAATTTCAGGGTTTTGCATTCAAAGAATAAGGATGGGTCTTAGAGGGTGTATAGAGATTGAAGGGTTTTATTATTTTACTTTCCTGATCAGAATTAGCACTTTCATGGTACAGGGAAAGGATTCTTTTAAAACAAAAGGAAAAAATAGATTCTATTGATTTCTTAGGGGAGGATTCCTCATCCCAACATGTTGTTAGATGGGGAGGGAGGTGGGGAAGGTAATTTGAGATGGAAGACAGCAGAGTTTCACAGGTGTTCCCATTTATTTTATCCCATATAGATTTAGACCTATGCTCTTTCCTCAGAGTCTAAGCTCAGACATTTGCTCAGGCTTAATGAATGTTATCCTGAGAAGGCAAAATAAGGCAAACACAATTGATCATTTCTTCTTCCCATCCTCCTGCCTCTGAATGTTTTGGGTAAAAGGTGAGCCATCAACATCCATCAGGTCATCCAGTATAAAAAAATATGCTGAAATAATGAGATCTTTACTATTTATTTCTGCCTGATTCAGAAGTTTCATTGCAAGCTACCCAGGAAGGCTGGGCAGAAAAGGATAACTAACAACAGAAGAGAAAAGTGCTCTCATATTTAATTTCCATATTAAGTCAACCTGTGCTATCAACTTCCATCATCCCCAGCCTGCATGATGGATAGATGTGATGAAAATCAGTATCAAAGGCATTCAGAAGCCATGAGGTTGGGGAAAGTTTGATCTGATAATGTAGCAGTTACTTGATGATCATCAACAAAATGAACATCAGTGACATTTAATCACACTGAATCCTAATATTCATTGGTCTTGTTTTTTTTAATAAATTAACAGTCAGAAATATGATTCATCTAGGAATGAGTGAAAGACCAGGCTTTTACTAGTGTTAAGAAAACCAAGCTGATTTTGGAAGAAATTAAAAATTTCGCCAAATCTCAAATTATTATTTTTTTTTTAAAAAAAACTACTAACTGGAAGCGACAATCACTTCCTTCTCCCATCCATAATCATCAAATCCCCAAAGTGTTAATTAGCTGCTTGCGTTTTTCTCAACCAAATAATAAAAGTATTGCAGGTTACCATGCCAATGAGGCTGTTTACTCTAGAGGAAGTCTCACTTGCTATTAAAACTGCTATCTCAAGGGACCCAGATCTAAACCTACTTTCTGTTAAGCAATTCATTTTCAGGGAATTTCAGAATAACAAAGTCTCTGTTCCCCCAAAGGACTCCTCATGTCAGGTTTGTATCTGCAGTGATCCTGAATTGTTTTATTTATTTGAAAAGCCAAGACTTTATTGAAGGAGGCCCTCAAAAGGGCAGTGGAAGCCTTCCTTCTACAACTCAGGCTTAAGGCACACCAGTATCATTTAGCTGCAGTGGAGCATTTCAGAGGTTGAGCAGAACCATCTTATAAGAGACCTTTATGGCAAAAATGGGATATTTGCAAAGGAGAAGGGTATGTGAAATCTATATTAGTAAACAAAGATTTGTAGAAAAGTATTGAGTGGTGTGTCACAATATTTACCTATCTGGACGTCCAATGACATCATTGGCTATGGCGGCAGGCTTGGAGATTGCTCTGAAGCCTAGCTGACAAACCAGGGGTCTGGCGGCATAAAGAACGGCTGTTTGCTGGTCTTGGAGGGACTCGCGAAGATGGGGGTGCTTCTCTGCAGGTGGGGGGAGGTGCGATCTCCTCAGCAAAGCAGAGGCTTAGCCCTGATCCCAGACATCTGAAGAGGGACAGCCCCAAAGCCTTGACACAGCACTTTTGTTTGGCGTAGGATTTTTGGCGTGAATCTGGATGCCCTAAATTTTCTTGAAGAGTAAGTTGGATTTACTGTTTGGTTACTGCATCTCTGGCAGTTTTTTTTTTCCTCTTTGATGGGACTTTTAGTGGCAGTAGTAAGCAGAGCGATTTCAACAAACAGGAGCAAATAAACTAACAATTGAAGAAGGATTAACATCATAAAGAGTTGCCGAAGGCGGCCCAGGTGGTGGAAACAAAGGAGGGAGAGTGAAGTTCTACCCTGAGGCACAGCTGATAGATATCTGTGGATTTGCCCTGCCTGCGCCCAAGATTTTTTGAGTACCTTTGTGCTGCTATACAAGACTTAAGACTCCATTTGAGACAGTCAATATTATATCCACTGTGCACATTGTTTTCCCTTTTTTTGGAGCTGGAGTTGGACACTTGAAAGGGGAATATTTCGAGCTGAACTTCCCCTTCTTTTTGTTCTCTTCTCTTTGAGGTTTGATTCGTTTTTTTGTGTTGGTGTATTTGCCCCCCCCTTCTTTCTTTCCCCCCCCCCCCGATATGAGCCCCCTCTTGTATTTTTTCTAGCTCTCTGTATGGGACTATATTCATATATATTTTTCCTTATATATAGCAGCAAAATAAGTTGGAACATTGCTTAAACTGGTAGCAGATAGCTTATGAAACAGTGGGATAAGATTCTTAACCTAATTGATATGAGGTGGGCAAAGGGGGGGAAACCTCGGCACTACCTACTCAGTCGTCCCCATCTACACCCCCTCCAACACTACACAGAACTTTAGACAATATGGCTGGGGTAGAGAAGGCACCCACATTGCAAAATATACAGACAACTTTGCTATCGATACAAAATAATATGGTTAGGAATCAAGAGGTCACCGAAAAATCCCTGGCCGACATTAAAAATGAAATGGGAGACATGAGGGGAGAAATGAAACAGCTGTATTCACAGCAACAGGAGATCTGGGCAAAAATGGAGAAACAGGAGGGTCAAATTCAAGATTTAGGAGTAAACATGAAGGAAAATGAAGGGAACATGGCGAGGTGGGAGATGAGGCAGCTTCATATCAATAGAAGGTTGGAAGATGAGATTGCTATGTTGGAATTAGAAAGGTCAGCCTTCTTTCTCAGATTTCAAAATATTCCAGAGGAAAGAGGGAAGGAAATTATGGTTGAGATGATTGCAGGGATCGCCCAGAAAGATAGGCTGTTGATACAGAGCGATATTGATGACATGTATAGGGTCTATATTTCCTATACTAGGAGACAGAAACTGCCACGTGAAGTGCATGTGAGGTTTAGTAAAAGATCTCTGAGAGAAGAAATTTACCAGAAGGCACGTGACCAGAACACCATATACGCGGGGGAGATGGTGACAGTATTAAAACAGATACCAAGAAGAGTGAGGGAAAGGAGGCAGAAATATCAGGACCTAACAACACAACTGAGGAAACTTCAGGTGATGTATAGGTGGCTTTTCCCAGAAGGGTTGTCCTTCCTCTGGCAAGGCCAGAGGTTTCGGATTGAATCATTGCAAGATGCACAAGACTTTATGGAAAGTCAGTTGAAGAGGGGAACTCAGAGTAACGATGGAGAATTGGATAACAAGAGCTGAGGAGAGGAGCGAAAGAATAGTGTCCTGGGAGACGAGAAAGGGGGAAATGAGAATCAAAATAGAGATGAGAGACCGCAGACGAGGCCGACAACAAAATCCAAAGCCTTACACAAATAAACATGGCGGATGAACTCCGCTTAATTTCTTTAAACATAAATGATTTGAATTCACTAAGAAAGAGAAATAAAATATTGAATGCTTTATGGAAAAAAAATGTGATCTGACATGCCTGCAAGAAGTACATATAGTGAATCACTATAGGTTAGGTTATGACCACATATGTGTGGTGGGTGATTATAATGCTGTGGCAGATAGGACAATGGACTATAACCCAGGAAACATCCAAAAGGGTGGGAAATTAAGAGAAAGGAGGAGAGCTCTCCCCAAAACTTTTGAAGACATGAGGGAGGAATATGAATTAAAGGATGTATGGCATGAACTCCACCCACAGAAACAACAATTTACTCTCTTTTCACATAGACATCAATCCTGTTCTAGGATCGACATGGTTTGGTTGTCACCAGAAATTGGGGATCTGATTAAGGAAGCAGCAATCGAGGTTCATACCTGGGCTGATCATAATCCACTCTTATTGGTGTGGAAAGGAGTAAGGCAGGGGAGGAAGAGAAGGTGGATGAAGAATACAGAGATAGTGAAAGAACAAGAATTTCAACAAATTTTTAAAAGGGAAATCAGGTTTTTTTTGAAGAAAATAGGAAGGGAGTAACCCCACAAATACTTTGGGATATGGCCAAGGCTTATATGAGAGGCCTAGCTATTAAATATACAATAGGCACATAGAGGAAAAAATTAGAAGAGAGGGCAAAATGGGTAGCCAAATTGGAGGTGGTAGAAAAAGCCTTGCAACAGGACCCACTAGATGATAAGAAAAAAGAAGAAATGGCTAGAATTAAGCACGAGATATCTCTTCTAGACCAGGAGGATGTTGCTCGGAAACTTAGGGGGATTAAGCAAAACTTTTTTGAGCATGCTAACAAATCGGGTCGTTGGCTTTCTTATAGACTTTGGAAAGAAAGAGAGAGCAGACGTATAGCTCAACTGCAGAATAGTAAAGGGGAATTAGTAGAACCAAGGGGGAGAAACAGGAAATTATTCAAGGTTTTTTTCAGCAACTATATAGTAGAGAAGAAACTTCTGAGGACCAAATTAAGGAATTTTTAGATAATGCAAATCTACCCAAGATCTCAAATGAAGCGAAAGGGGTACTAAACCAAAAGATAACAATAGATGAATTAGAAAAGGCAGTCAAAAAAATGGAAAACAACAAAACTCCTGGCATGGATGGTTTGCCAGTTGAAATCTATAAAACTTTTTTGGAAATCTTAGGACAAGAGATGATAGTAATATTTAATGCTGTCTTGACGGATTCTATCACACCGAAATCGTGGGCTGAGGCATATATAACCCTTTTGCCCAAAGCTGGAGCTGACTGTACCCAAATTAAAAACTATAGGCCCATTTCACTTTTGAATGTGGATTATAAAATCTTTGCAGCTATACTGGTGGATAGACTTAAATTCTTCCTTAGTAAATTTATACACCCTGATCAGAACGGCTTCCTGCCATCAAGGCATTTGAAAGATAATGTTAGAATTATTTTGGATGCCTTAGAATATTATGAAGCCCGGCCAGATAAACAAGTGGCCTTTATGTTTCTCGATGCACAAAAGGCTTTTGATCGGGTAAATTGGAAGTTTATGTTGTCACAATTAGAAAATATGAAGTTTGGAGAAAACTTCTTAAATGCAGTTCGGGCAATTTATGTACGACAAACTGCGACACTATTGGTAAATGGAGAAGAGGCGGGAGATATTGAGATTGGTAAAGGCACAAGACAAGGATGCCCATTATCCCCCCTACTGTTTATCCTTACATTAGAACCCCTTCTTAGAATAGTGAGGAGTGATATACAAATTAAAGGGTTACGAGCTAAAGCTCAGGAATGTAAGGTCCACGCTTTTGCCGACAACCTTGTTTTTATTCTGGAGGATCCTATGGCTTCTGGGATACAACTTCTACATAAAATAGAGGAGTACGGTATGATAGCAGGGCTATGTAGAAATAATTTTTTTTGTATTTTTTTTTTAATGTATTTTATTGAAATTTACAGGCCGCCCTTTTCCCTGAGGGGACTCAGGGCGGCTTACAACCATTAGGGAGGGGGAACAGTACACAATAAACGATATAAAAACAAGATAAGTAGTAAAAACACAACTTGCATTCAACATTCAGCACTCGGGTGGGGCAAATTAAGGACTTATCCCCAGGCCTGTTGGGAGAGCCAGGTCTTAAGGGCTGCGCGGAAGGCCTGGACGGTGGTGAGGGTGCGTATCTCGACGGGGAGATCGTTCCACAGGGTCGGAGCTGCAACAGAAAAGGCTCTCCTCCGTGTAGTCGCCAGTCGACATTGACTGGCGGATGGAATTCGGAGGAGGCCCAGTCTGTGCGATCTAATCGGTCGGAGGGAGGTAATCGGCAGAAGGCGGTCTCTCAAGTACCCAGATCCACTACCATGGAGTGCTTTAAAGGTGGTCATCAGTACCCTGAAGCGCACCCGGAGATCGACAGGTAGCCAGTGCAGCTCGCGGAGGATGGGTGTAACGTGGGCGAACCGCGGTGCGCCCACTATCACTCGTGCGGCTGCATTCTGGACTAACTGCAGTCGCCGGATGCACTTCAGGGGCAACCCCATGTAGAGCACATTGCAGTATTCCAGCCTAGAGATCACAAGGGCTCGAGTGACTGTTGTGAGAGCCTCCCGATTCAGGTAGGGTCGTAACTGGCGGACCAGGCGAACCTGGGCAAATGCCCCCCTGGTCACAGCCGACAGGTGATGATCGAGAGTCAGCTGTTGATCCAGGAGGACTCCTAAGTTACGAACCCTATCTGAGGGGTATAAAATTTGACCCCCCAGCCTGATAGATGGAACATTAACCAAATTGTTGGGAGGGAAACACAACAGCCACTCGGTCTTGTCCGGGTTGAGTACCAGTTTGTTAGCGCTCATCCAGTTCCTAACGGCCTCCAGACCCTGGTTCATCACATCCACCACTTCATTGAGTTGGCACGGGGCGGACAGATACAATTGCGTATCGTCCACATATTGATGGTATTTTATCCCGTGCCTCCGAATGATCTCGCCCAGCGGTTTCATGTATATGTTAAATAGTAGGGGGGATAAGACCGAACCCTGCGGCACCCCATATTTTAGGGGCCTCAGGGACGATCTCTGCCCCCCCACCAACACCGACTGCGACCTGTCCGAGAGGTAGGAGGAGAACCACTGCAAAACAGTGCCTCCCACCCCCACCTCCCGCAGTCGTCGCAGAAGGATACCATGGTCGATGGTATCGAAAGCCGCCGAGAGGTCAAGGAGAACCAGGATGGACGCATGGCCTCCATCTCTGGCCCTACAGAGATCATCGGTCAATGCGACCAAAGCGGTTTCTGTGCTGTTATAAATAAAGAGAAGACAAAACTGTTAATTAAGAATATGACTTTGAACCAGAAAAGGGAAGTACAAAGCCTGCTAGGGATTAACATGGCCCATAAAATACAATACAATACCTGGGAATTTGGCTCACGGAGAGATGTTCCTCTATCAAAGTAGATAACTATATGAAATTACTACAACAGGTATCTAAGGACATGACTAATTGGAGTGGTAAACAACTATCTTTGATGGGCAGGATTGCAACAGTTAAGACACATGTACTACCGAAATTTTTGTTTTTGTTTCAAACGGCACCAACTAAATTGGACAAAAAATTTTTTAAATCCTTGGAGACAGTAGTTGCTCGATTTATATGGCAAGGCAAGAAAGCACGGATCAAAGCCCAAATGTTGCAAAAACGTAAAGAACTGGGAGGCTTCGGAGTACCCAGCTGGGAAGCATAATGCAGCAATTATGACATGGGTGAAGGATTGGGTGATGTTGAGTAGAAGGCGCCTATTGGCTACGACCTCCCTCAGGGATGGCATCTGGCAAGAAAGAGATACCCCCCATAGGTACTTCATGGGACATTATATTCGGAAGATTCTGATGTGGGTGTGGGAAAAGATGAGGAAAAAAATACTATCTTAGGGTTCCGTGCTGGTTGGCACCGTTACAGGCCTTAATGCATCCCAGTGTATTTAATTGGACAAGAAACATAACATATAAAGACATTATGACAGAAGATGGCAACATGAAAACAAAGATGGAATTAGAGCAGCAGGGCAGGAATCTGGACTGGTGGGAATATTTACAGATTAGAAATAGGTTTAAAAGCAATAAGGTACGGTTTGGGATCTACCCAAACCCTCAGGGGCTAGATAAGATTTTGTTTGGTGGAGATAAGAAAATGTTGTCGAAGATTTATCAGTTTTTGACCTGTCAAGATGCTAAAGAAGAGATGGATAAAAGCCTTCTAATAACATGGGAGAGAAACTTTGGTTATGAGATTGAAATGGGCAAATGGTGGGATCTCCATAGAGATCCATAGAGAGTAAGACTATTAAACTTACAATATCTACAGCATTTAAAGAAAACATATACAAGATGGCTTATAGATGGCACCTCCCCTCAACGAGGTTAGCCAAAATGTTTCCTGGGTTATCTCCACTGCGTTGGAAATGTGGAAGAAGGGATGGCACATTCTACCATATTTGGTGGTCTTTTACTGAGGCCACGAAATACTGGAGAAGGATTCAAAAATGGCTAAAAGAGATTACTAGGGCAAGCATGGAATGGAAACCCGAGAACTTCTTACTAAGCATAAAACCAGAAAACATGAGTGGTATTTGGTATATACCACTCAAATATATGGTATTTGAGCCTACATATAATTGTCGCTGCAAGAATGACTTATGCACAATTTTGGAAATCTACTACCATACCGCCGGAAGATGCCATAATTAAAAAGATCTATGAATGTGCAGAAATGGACAGAATGACGGGTTGGCTGAGGGACAAAGGAGAAACAGAACATTATCTTAGCTGGAACCTATGGTATATGTGGGCGACAAGGAGAACAGCAGGGACTTAAAACGGGGAAAGTTAAATAGCAGTTGTTAACAATGGGAACTAAAAGTGAACATGGGTATTGTAATAGATCCCTGAACTTTGTAACAAGAAGATGCTGCTTAGAGACTAAACAATGAGGAAGGAAAAAAAAAGTTGGGCTGTGAATGACTGTCACCACGGGGGGGGGGGGGGGAGGTTGTATGTTTAAAACTGTATTTGTATGTTTTATCCTTAAAAAAATGTATAACCAATAAAGACTATTTTTTTAAAAAAATTTACCTATCTGATTATTGCATATCTAATTGCACGTATGGGCAACAAAAACTTATACTGGAGATCTTCCAAATGTCTGCAGATATATTCCAGTAAACATTGGAGATATTAGTCAGCTTTTTGTCCCAATTGAATTTATATTGAATTGATGGGTAATCATAATGCAGTTCTTTCTTTCCACAGTTAATATTCCCTTTTTCTGGTTCCTGACCCTGACCCAAAAATTCTTCTTGTTTCTGCAGTCATGGAATAAAATTCTAATAAGTTCAGAATTGTGCCTATAGAAAACAGAGAGGAGATCAATAGTGGATATAAAATGGGAAGGAAGACTATGTTGGCAGTTTCCATCACTGTATTTGTTTCATCCATTTTTTTTATTCCATACTAGCTGATAATCCGGCATTGCCCGGGTATTTATTTATAGGGGGAAAATGTCTGGACCAAATGTAATTTGTAATGTTGGATTTTTCTCCTTACCAGAGGAAGCTTCCTTGTGGAGTATTGTGAAGCCGTTACCATAGCTACTCCACTGCACTGTACAGTAGAAGCCATTTTACGGCAATACAATAGAAGCCATTTTAAGGCACAACAGGCTGTATCTTAACAGAATACCCCCCCCCCCAAGGGATGTTAGGAGTGTTTTACCCCCACAGTATTTTTTCCAGTGAGTAAGTAATCAGTGTGCCAAGTTGGTTGAAATTGCTCGAGGCGTTCCAGAGTTATGCACACACATATTTTTATACATATAGATAAAACTAAGCATTTGTAAAATGAGTACCCTCTGGATCAACTGATAATATAACTGTTTCTTGAAGAATACCAAGAATGTAATGGAAGATCCAGAAGTTGGTGCTTCTTATTTTATTTTCCTTTTTCCACTTATTTTTAAAATGTTATTCAGTGGTTTCCTATCGACTGTTTTGCTTCACATCTTAGTTAACACCAAATTACCATTTGTCTGTGTATTTATATTATTAGCTTGTTTACTTTGACTTAATTACTTGCTGTTATTATTTCCACCTGGGTCTAGAGATAGAAAACTGATTGCCTCTCTAGTACTTTCCTTAAAACTTTTTCCATTCCTAATTTCACCCAGGAGGGCATTAAACATACAGGTACATGCATGCACATAAATAATAACTTTTCCCTGGACAGCTCACTTATTCAGCCTAATATTGTGGCAGATGTTCATCCCAGATTTATTTGAGCAACAACCTGTTTTAAGAAAAGAACAGGCAGAAGGAATGAAAAGGGAATTGGATTTGCACAAATTATATCGACCAGACAACTCTCTTGGACAACCTCTGGCTAGAGGAGCTGCCTACCTTCAATGATAGATAACAGCCAAAATAGTCTTTGACCTACAGATGTGGGTTTTGAATTTCTTTAGATCTCAAAGGTTTTCAATAAAAATGTGAAGTGGCCATTAGTGCCATTTCTTCCCAAATTGTAGCCAAGAAGTGGGAAAGTAAATTGAATCCAAAAATAAAATTTTATACCTCCATATACTTAAAGGATCAAATGTCATTAAGTGGTGATAAGAATTAAGAATGAAGCTTTTGTCAGGAGATTTATACTCAGCAAGAAAACCAACTGAGACCAAAGCAACAAAGGCTTTAATTCTACTCGCTCTCTGGGCTTACTGTGGATTGACAGACAATAAACAGGACAACCCTCCTGGCAGGATTTAAACTAAGTAGGGCAAATCACAACACTTTTATTTTTGCCCCACTTACAAATTTTGTATTGGTTTTGCCTTGCAAATCCCATTGTTTTGGGTTCCATTTTTCCCTCAATTGTCTTACTACATGCAAATATAGGACCCAGGCCCAGACATACCTTTACCACAATGGTAAAACAAAAAGGTGGGTGGGAAAAAAAACCCCACCCATCTCTATGCTTACCACTGCAGTAAATGTATGTCTGGGTCCTATGTTTCAGACAAGAGTTGCAGACTGCAATGGATCTCCTGCAATTTATCAGTCCTGGGAGGTGGGATGAGATGGGATATTTCTTCTGCTATTGGTAGAAATGGCTTTAATTGGGTGGTGGATTACTATGTTCCCAGGGTCTTCTATTCTCATATTTTGTATTGCATTTTGATTCATTTACTGATCATTTTAATAAAAGTTACTTTTAATCTAAACAGAGGTGGGTTGCTCCCGGTTCGGCCTGGATTGGGCAAATTGGTAGTAGTGGCAATGGGAGGGTCCATGCAAAAGTGTCACACATGCATACAAGCACACAAGAGCGTGCGAGCAAACCGGTAGTAACAAATTTGGAAACCCACCACTGAATCTAAACATAAAGGTTTTTTTTAATTAAAACTTTAATAAAAATTCAGGAACTGCATGCTACTCAGAATCAGTCATCATGATTAGAGACCTATAAGCCTGAATTAATATTGGAGACATTTTTTAAATCTCATCTTTTCCCTGAATTCAAGCTTTTTGAGGGGAGGAGGGAATATTTAGGCTTGTGAATCCCATCTATAACTTCATGAAATGTAAAAGCAAGTGAAATACCAATGTAGCAACACATGTATGCTACAGACTTAAAGGGGTTCAACTACTTTTAGATATTCTTTCTTCTGAGGAACCTGATAAAGCACTTCCTGATAAAGTCCAGGAAAATACAGTGTATAACCAAGAGTGGCATCTGAATCTCTTGATCCAAACACCCTAACCCTCTGCAGAATTTGACACTCAACCTACAGACAATCTTCAGTGGTATCTCTGCAGAAGCATCTTGTCCCCCACAACTTTGTGTGTGGTTGAACACCAGGATGTGAATTAAGGACCACCTAATTTAATAAGATTCTGCTGCTCAGATAAGCAGATATAACAACAGATAACTGATTCCTGGGCAGATTCAAAGTATAATGAATAAACAAATACCAATTGTTTTCTGTCTTTCTTTTTCCTAATCTATTAAAACACATATAGCACAGAAAGAGAATCAATCTGTGTCAGAGAAGGAGACTTAGGACAAAAAAGTGTGCCAGCAGTTTAGCCTTTACAGCCACATAATAGTAATTTTAAGAAAATGCTCAGCAAAGGGAACAAATTGATGCAAGACATTAGTTGGAGGTTCTGGCACATTTCCTGTTACTACCCACAGGCAAATCCAATTTAGCAAAGAGCTTTTGAAAGCCAGTAATATGGAGGATTTTCTCTATTCCAATGTATTAGCAACCACAGAAATAACTCCTTAATGCTATAAGTGTGCTCATTTTACTGCCCTTCTCAGCAGTGGTCAGTAAGATGCACATCAGAGCAATGAAAACAGGCTAATTTCCTCTCTCTTTGCTGTGGTTAATCTGTGCACCCTGAGAATTAAATGAGCTGAGTGAGATAGCATTGGTTTCCATATTGCCACTGAGAGCTATGCAGATGCCTTTTGAGAGGCATCCCCGGGAAAAAGTGTGAAATATCCGGCCAATTATAGTAAAAGGCCAAGTAGCAAATTAAGAAAGAAAAGGAGAGAAGGATGATAGCCATGACAGAGAAAGGGGACAAATTGTTATTATGCACGAGATTGAAAATAATAGTAGAATTTGCAGGATTTTTGAGGAATTATTTTTTAAACATAAAATTACCAGGGATAATTTATTAACATATTAAAGATTCAGGCATTAAAGAATTCTTCAGAGACCATCGATAAATACTGAGCAAACCCATAGCTATAAAAGAGATAAAAAATACTATAAAGTCCTGTTCATATAAGCATAACAATCATATAGAAAAGGTTATTGAAAAGCATATCTAAGAGGTTCATGTGATTTATTTAAAAAATCATTTTTATTTTGGGTGCTGAGAAACAAATAATTTGTTTCTGATGACTGTGACTTAGGGTAACTTTCATTCTTTGTAATGTACCTAAATCTTAATGATCTAACCTTTCTGTTGGCTTTATCCACAAATCTTTATTAGTTTAACAGCTATTGAAGAATGTTATCTTTTAAATTATCTCTGGTTAATTAAAAATAAAAGTCTCCGAAAGTCAAATGAGAAAAGACAAAAGCGAGTTTGTTCAATTCTGCTCTTTTATAACTGAACAATTGGGAAGAACCTAAAAAATTGTGAACACATTCAAACGTTTAATTTATAAAACACTTCAAAACTTTTCATCTGAAGATCATTTATGTACTTGTTGTCTTTTGTCTGGAATGAGACTAAATTTCAACCTAAGAAACAAAATACAGAAAGTTATTTATTAGAAAACTAGGGTCTGCTTGCTTCTCAAAACCAACTACAATAAAGTAATGCATTTTCCCTTGCTCTTCACAATGTCTGGTAACTGAAAGCCATAGAGTGATGTGCAATTTCTGAAATTTTATTTATCTAATAACTTGAACAAACACTATAATGGCCTTAAATAGCACCGGATAAGTTGCCATGAAGATAAAGCCTGCTGTTTCCAGATGTATAAAAGGTGCCTTTGATTTATTATTTGTATGGAAGCTATTAGTAAGGTATGTACAATCCATCTTCCCTTAAGTATCTCTTGGAACAGAGAGATACTGATTATGTCAGGCTCTTATTCACACAGCTTCTGTCTTTCATATGTAATGAAGGACTGAAATCCAACATTTTCAGTCTAGAAATGAAAGCACCTTGATAGAAGCTATACTATTATTTTCCCTGCATGATTCTCTTTGCTGTGGTCACTAAACTTTGACGGGGATTTGATTATCTCCATAACCCAATTAATCTATTCATTTGTCCTATAGAGGTATAATTCAAGGAAGTGTAGATTAACATGATGTGATTTGTTTTTGTTTAATAGGACTTTATTCAACTGAATTTTGAAAACAGACAACTATAGGAAGTTTTTGAAAGCAACTTTTACTAATATACACAACTTTTAATGTAAGGAGGAGGATACATTTCTTGTATCTTTAAAAAAAAATCAACAACTTTTTCTACACATATTTTCCTTCCTGAAAAATTGTTCACTAGCAATCCCAGCAGAAGGCTTTTATATCCAGATCCAGATGAGAGTCCTCTATGCAAGTTCAGATGTCTGGGAAAGATCCTTAAAGCAACTTCTGTGAAGTTTTAGGAGGATGCAACCAGTTTAAAAGTTTGAGAATTGAGGTTATTGCTGCCAAAGTACTCTCCAAAGGAACTGCATAGCTCTACCTTGGACCTTTTTGGGCCCAAGTGTTCTTCTGAACAACATCATAGTGATGAATAAACTAAGCAAATTGTACAAAGCTTTATTTGTCTGGTAAGTCCTGAAATTGGGGTGGAAAGAAAAGTCTGCATTTGGTCTGCTGGGTTCAACATCAGTATCCATTATTAGGAAGCACAATATAAATAAAAGATTCATGTCTAATAATACAGAGGAATTTTCTGCTGTATTTCAACACCTTTTCAAACATTTCTATCCACATATTACAGCATAGCATGCAGTTCAAAGCTTTCTCTGATAGGACAATTAACAAAGCCTTCTGCATGGTTATTCTTCACAATTAACCATTTACAATGGTGGCCTTCATGTCTATAGGACAGGTACATCTATTTATTTAATAAAACCTACACAATTGAACCTAGATCCAGAAATATATGGAGATTCTTAGTCATCTAGGTTCAGAACTGAAGAAGCTTCTTGGATGATAAATGATATACACATTGTGAATGTTCAGTCTGGCGTAACTATTTGCAGACATGCTAGGTAGCACCACTGATAGACTATTAATTTAGTCATTGTGTGATTAGCTACTCTGAAATATAAGCAATATTAAAGCATGTTATTACAGTGATCATTGACTTTCCTTTCAATGGCCTTTTGTTTCTGATCTCCTTTTGCTAAGATCTTTCCTATTTTTCATTCACTGCTTGTAGAGTAATACCTGAAAGAGAAGAAGGAAGCATTATCAAAGCAGCCAGAGCTGAGAGACAGGTTTAATAAAATGAAATGAATGGAGACAGAGCTAGCAATAATTACTTCAACATTGATTTCACTAGGAGAGATTTTGGCATGTGCTTTGTTATATATATATATATATATATATATATATATATATATATATATATATATATATATATGTGTGTGTGTGTGTGTGTGTGTGTGTGTGTGTGTGTGTGTGTGTGTGTGTGTGTGTGTGTGTGTGTGTGCAGAACTTTGAACTGAAGCTATATTTGTGTGTAGTCAGTGGTAAGGCTTTCTCAGAAAAAAAGAGTTAAGAATGGGAAAAGGGAAAAAGAGAAAACTCCAGTTTTCATGGAAGTTTATGCAACCTTGTATCTCTAGATAGAATTCTTTTCCTAAAATTACATATGTACACTTACCAAAAACGCAGCAAACTAGAAGATAGGAAGTTCTCTCTTTGTATGTGGATCTCAACACTTGGAATGAGAAGTAAATCTTTCCCTCTTTAAGTGGCCATGATTTTAGACCTATGTGGTAGATCGATCAAGGCTAGAATTATATTTTATTAAAATGCCAATACTGCAGAATCTTGCAAATCTGCCTGTATTTTCTCATCTATCCTGTTTCCCAAAGGTGCTTTTTCAAAAGGCAACTTGACTTTTTTTTGGTTTTGTTTGAAAATGTTTTGCTTCTCATCCAAGAAGCTTCTTCAGTCTGAAAAGTGAAACATCTTCAAGCAAAAACAAAGAAAATTGAATTGTCCTTTGAAAAAGCACCTTTGGGCCAACCATGACCTGGATGACAGAGAATCTCCATAAACAACCCTCCCTCTTATACTGTAAGGATGATGGGGTGAGTATTTCTATTATTATCACACCTTCTTGAACGTAATGTATGCTTCTGCACTTGATATCTTAATGGCTTGTAGATAGTTTCTCCAAGATCATCTCTATGGCACTCTACTTGTTGAATCATTGAAAAACATAGACACTGTGCAATTGTCTCTATCACACATGGAAACCAAAACTATTCATTCCATACTGAAAATCATTTACCTGAAGCAACATGGTCATGCAGAATCAAAATGACTACTTGTCCCTCCTCATTTATTCTATTTTACATGTGAACATACATCTAAACAGGGTAAATAAAGTGAGATTAATATTTTCCTGCACTAATCTTTTGTTGGAATCAATTTTTCTTTGAAGATGCATTCAATCATGTGAGTCAGTAGAGTTCATTAACAAGTTTATTGATTATTTCTGAGTACAGAGAATCATTTGGGATTTGTTCTACTACATACATTGATCATGAGTTTGAGCGCTACCCTTCCCTTGAGTTGAAACCCTGTGTCCCATTCTATCCTTAACAGTTTTCAATCATTTCTTCTATACAGAAGAACTTCTCCTCACAGAAGTTGTTGAAAGATTGGTGAAAATTGGTGGACAACTGCAAAGAGGAAGCACTCTTTGTATATGTATATACAATATGTATAAGGTAAAGGTAACGGTTCCCCTCCCACATATGTGCTAGTCGTTCCCGATTCTAGGGGGTGGTGCTCATCTCCATTTCAAAGCTGAAGAGCCAGTGCTGTCTAATGATGTCTCTGTGGTCATGTGGCCAGCATGATTAAACACTGAAGGCGCATGGAACACTGTTATCTTCCCACCAAGGTGGTCCCTATTTTTCTACATGCATTTTTACATGCTTTTGAACTGCTATGTTGGCAGAAGCTGGGACAAGTAATGGGAGCTCATTCTGTTACACAGCACTAGGGATTCGAGCCACCGAACTGCCGACCTTTCTGATCAACAGTGTCTTCGACTCTGAGCCACCACATCCCTTTCATATACAGTATGTATAGGTATATTTAAATTATCTTAATAGTTTTTTTTTACAAATGATTCAGTACCCAGGATGCTACATGCTAAAACTATATAACTGTGGACATCCAGAGGAAATGGAAAGAAAGAGGACACCAGCAAAGCAATAGTAGGACTTTGCAGTCAATGTAAATGTGTATTGGACTCTTTGCTCTTGAAATCATTTGTCTGGAATGGTATAGGATTTCCTGCTTGAGCAGGAGGTTGGATTAAAAGACCTCCAAGGTTCTTTCCAACTCTGTTTTTCTGAAATCAATGAAAAACATATTGATCTTGCTTGGATTGTGGTTGATGACAGCCTTTCTCTCGAAAATGTGACAGCTAGAAGTTCCATTATCCCCTGCTATTTTGATCAAGTGCTATTCTGGTTGGAAAATATAATTTTTGCAAACCAAACTTTTTTGTTGGAGAAATTCATCTTATAGTGTTAAGAAGTCAGAATATAGTTATCTAGTGTCTATTGAAGGAGGCATACAAATGTGTGTGTGAGAGAGAGGGGGAGGGAGGGAGAGGGAGGGAGGGAGAGAAAGAGAGAGAGAGAGATGCATAAAAGAATCAAATAAAGTAGCATTGCATACTTGAGAATATCTATTTTTTTCTATCTTTCTGACTGCATTGGTAAACCTTCATGCAACCCATGAATTGGCTCTATCAAAAATACTACTGTATATCCTTCCTTAAATCACATAGCAGGAATGCAATACATTTGTGAGAATTAGCCCTTGGAGCAATACTAATATGGCAAAATGGCACACAGACTTTAAATATGAACTGCATTATCTGTCCCTAGAAGAGTTTTGCTCATATATTTATCTATTTGCCTATCTATTTATCTATGTATATGCCTCCCTATCTTGGGGAAAGTGAGAAAATTTATCTTATGGGGTTTTTTTTCCTAATGAAAGGGGATTTAATGGAGAATAAAATAAAAAAAATACACATTCCTAAAGGGGTATTAAAGTAACAGAATTTGTCCTTCTTCATCTTTATGGAGGCTGTAAGTCTCTCTAGAATGACCTCCAGGCACTATGAAAAATAAATCTCTTTTTGCCTTTCTAGCTCATTGAAAACAGTCCTGCATTTCTATAGTAAGCCAAAGTTAGTAAGCCTAAGTTAGCCAACATTCTTTTACAGAAAGAAATTTCTATGTAAATCATATCTTTAGAAAATCCAATTTTGCCACCAAGTTCATTAGGAGGCAGGTAACCTTGGTACATTCACTTTTGTAACTCCTAATCCTAGTATATTCCCCATTTTAAAACAATTTACACACACACACACACACACACACACACACACACACACACACACACTGTATATTATTTTCTCTGATTTAATCCACTGGTGGCATTTTTTTCTTTATATATACACTTTTTGTCTTAGAATGTTTTCTGATATTGATTCAGAAGTGTATTATGGATCATAGCTAGGTTCAAGAGGTGTATACTGAAAATCTATATATATGGATTTCGGCAACATGAATTTATTCTCCATCTTTTCTTCACACCTTCAGCAAAATATATCAGGGATATATTTCTTCTTTAAGTCCTTCTTTAAGTTTATATATCAATCCTGCCATGGAAAGATGAGGAGGACTTTGAACATTGGGCGCTATCTAACAAAATGAAATTTAATGGTGAAAAAAGTAAGGTTCTACATTTAGGCAAGAAAAACAAAATGCACAGATACAGTATATGTGGTACCTTGCTCAATAGTAGTAACTGTGAGAGGGATCTTGGAGTCCTAGTAGACAATCATTTAAATATGAGCCAGCAGTGTGCAGCACCTGCCCAAAAAGCCAACAGAGTTCTAGGCTGCATAGACAAAAGGATAGAATCAAGATCACGTGAAGTGTTAATACCACTGTCAGCCTCTGCTTCGCTTACTTGCTTTTGGCTGCCATGGTAACGGGGAGAGGAGGGCATGGTATTTGGGATGGGAATAAATGGTACAGGAGTGATAGTCAAAAAGGGAGTTTTGTTCTCACCATCTTCTGCGCATGCTGATGGCCGATGATTGGACCTGGTCACAGCCAACCCTCCTGCACACCAACCTGATGATGCTTCTTGGAGATGCAACCCAAATGACATCTAAGGGAGTTGCAGATTGGGCAATGGGGTGGGGGTTGTTGGATGGAGGGGGCTGGGCAAATTTTGATATGTATGATTTCGCGCTTTTCTGAATCAGACCTTGCTTTACTTCACTGCTATCTATTCATAACCAGTAAAAGTACTTTTTATTCCACAAACAATGGAGTTGGGAGGTTTCTTTCTTGGTTACTGAAGGAGGCATGCCTGACAACCACTTTATAATGCCTTGGTATGGCCACACTTGGAATAATGCATACAGTTTTGGTCACCATGATGTAAAAAAGATGTGGAGACTCTAGAGAGAGTGCAGAGAAAAGCAACAAAGATGATTGAGGACTTGAGGATAAAACATATGAGGAATAGTTGCAGGAACTGGGTATGTCTAGTTTAATGAAAAGAAGAACAGAGGAGACATTATAACAGTGTTTCTAATATCTCAGGAATTACCACAAAGAAGAGGGAGTAAATCTATTCTCCAAAGCACCTGAGGGCAAGACAAGAAGCAATGGGTGGAAACTAATCAAGGAGAGAAGCAACTTAGAACTGAGGACAAATGTATTTACAGTTAGAACAATTAATCAGTGAACAACTTGCCTCCAGAAGTTGTGAATGCTCCAATACTGAAAGTTTTTAAGAAGAGATTGGACAACCATTTGTCTAAAGTGGTGTAAGGTTTCCTGCCTAAGCAGGGAGTTGGACTAGAAGACCTCCAAGGTCCCTTCCAACTTTGTTATTCTATTCTATTCTAATTCCTAATCAGAAAAAATCTCTTATGGCATAAGAGATAGATGGGAGGGGGAATCCATGATGTTAGGATTCATGGTGTCAAGAGGACATTTAAAAAAAACATTGGAAACATTTTTAAAAAAATGTGTTTTAACTTAGGGTTCTAATCCATAGTACATGATAAAATTAATAAAATACTTTAATCTTAACATGCAAAAGTCATTTAACTGCAAGACAATCTGGGCCTCTGAATTTAGAACCAGGCCTTTAATGCAGACTTTTATTTATACTCCTTCTAGTCATGTTCAATAAAGTACTATTTACTTAGTTATGAATAATTATATGGACTTGACCTTTCAAAAGAAAATGAAAAACAGCCCTCTTTTATCACCTGTCTCATTGGTGTTAGTTGTTAAGTTGATTTGGGGAGCTTCTAAGAGTGTTAAGCAGAGCCAGGAGAAATTTTCAAGGGAACAATGTGAGAACAATTCTTAGAGATGTGGAACAGGGACAATTTAATAAGATTCATTGCATCTTGGCATAGGAGCTGTCCAAGGTACTAGTATACCTCTGTACAAGTATCAATTGTAATATTGGGCTTTAGGTTTATTCGTAAATCTAATTATGCCTCTCACTGTGTGTTTGTGCCTTCTGATACTTCAAGTATTATTTTCATAGAGAGAAATAGACTTGGCCACTGTATATAAAAATAATGCAAAAGAATGTAGAACCCTGTATATAGTTTTGGGTTTCTTGAACAATGGCACAGGGAAAATAAATAAAATAAATGCATCATAAAGTATGTAATGATTTTACTTGGACTTTTATCATTACTTATATTAGGCTTCAGAAATATAATGCATTACTTTATTTTAGTGCTGCTTCTTTGTAATCAAGACTCATGCTTTGGATAAATACTGTATTAGTTCTGCATATTTCAGAGTAGATATATACAGTTCTTCCTTTCCTTTTTTCCCTTTTCCTATCGTACGTCAATCAGCAATTCTTTAGACTTCTTGCTGTTCATCCAAGATAACCAGCCATTGCCCTAAACATCAGCAGAGTTTATATCCTCAGGTCTGGAAGAACTGTGGAGGAACATTTTTATTATTGTTAAATATTCATTCAGCAAAACTTTATCCTGAGATGTGGCTAGGCATAAATAAGCCAGCTCAGTAAGTAAAGCAACAACTGTTGAACTAAGGTACCTCAAATGGGCTAACTTTACAGAATGCACTCAAAATCTAGGACCCATGATTCCCAGGGAAATGAAATTTGGGGAAATTGTGGTTGCTGCTGGGTTCCTACTGCAGTTGTATGATCTTTGTTTTCAATGTTCTATGACAGTTTCCTAGCCAATCTCTCACTCCCTCTCACACCCAGGAGCAGCCACTTACCTGCCTGCTGAGAGAAGGGAAGTGAAAGGAGATTTCTGATACTCTCTGTGGTTCCACCACAAATCCGCGAAGCCCTTCTGCGTGGAGACATAAGCGCGAAGACTAATTCGCGCCGTTCTAAGCGCTAAGGAAAAACGCGACCCTACTGCGATGACATAATCGTGCAGGGCAAAATTGCGCATTCCCAAGCACTCAGTACCCTAAACCTAACCCTAAACCTAACCCTAAACCTAACCCTAACCCTAAACCTAAACCTAACCCTAACCCTAAACCTAACCCTAAACCTAACCCTAAACCTAACCCTAACGCTAAACCTAATGCTAAACCTAACCCTAAACCTAACCCTAAACCTAACCCTAACCCTAAACCTAACCCTAAACCTAACCCTAAACCTAACCCTAAACCTAACCCTAAACCTAACCCTAAACCTAACCCTAAACCTAACCCTAAACCTAACCCTAAAACAAACCCTAAAACAAACCCTAAAACAAACCCTAAAACAAACCCCTAAACCTAATCCTAACACTTACCTTAAATGAAGTCGGCTTTCTGCACCCTTCTATTGCCGCGCTGTTGTTGCGGCGGTGATGACATGCGGTGATGACGTCATGATTTTATCGCCGTGATTTTATCGCCGCAATTTTGACGTTCGTGCTTATGTCGTGCTACGCTCTCTGTCATATTCCTGCAAAGAAACTCAATGGGGAAGCTGGCAAGAAGTCACAAGTTATTCCAATTCTCACCTCTTTGTCCATTTGGGTCATTCTGTTTCTATCTTTAGATAAGGAAATATCCCTCAAACAATGACCCAATGGGCATGGTTTGTCTAGTGCAATACAAAGTTCCTTCTGTTCAACTAGCATAACATCCTGAAGTTTTTTAAATAGCTATGCGAAAATTAGACCTAAAAGTTCCTGATAGATGATAGATTCCTGATAATATTTCTTCCTCATATACATATTTTTGCAAACCCTTCTTTCTTAATAAAGTGTAATTTTCAGTTCCCATTTTACTTGTGTGCCCATTTTTGGGTAAATTTTTAATTACATATGGCATTGCAAACATTTGGGAAAGTATAGATGTTTGTGTGCATTCAGATTCTGAAAGTGACAATTTTGTAAATTTGACTTATGATATAAGCCTAAGTAATATTTCTCCCATGTCCTGTTTCAGCACACTTTAGTATTTCCTGGTTTAATCAATGATCCTGGATTTCCTAGCATGCCAGAAGTGTCCAGGTGGGTGGGTGGAGCCTCCCGCCGCCGCTACTACTCGTTCGCCTGATCCAAGCCAAACCGGCAGCAACCCACCTCTGACTTGATATGACTAAAATTATATTCATTTCTTTATTTTATCTTTTATTAGTTTGAAATCTCAGAAGAGTCTTAGAAAAAAAAGTCTAGTGCTTGAATTTTGGTATCTATTAAATTATAATATCCTGCCCCTCAATGTAATCTCAAATTTTCATTTACGCATAAATTAAAGAAGTTGAGAGTATGTGACTATTATCCCTCTTCAAAATCCACTCTTTACAAAAAATATGTTAGATTTAATCCAAAAATTTCATCCCATGAAGCAAAATTCAAATTTAAAGTAAATAATATTGCCTGTATGAGCCATCATTTTCTTATATTTCCTTCTTTCATCCACCATCAAAATTAGATTATAAACTGTTCGATACAAGATTCAATCTTCTTGTTCAGAGTTTCCTGTAATTTGATTATAATAAGGACTTAAGGTACTAATTGATATGAAAGAGGTTTTGAACATATCCCCTTCATGTCTCAAACTGCTGAAAATTTCATGCAAAGCACACGTATGATATGACTGTATGTGTACAATGTGCCAATGAAAGCTTTGAGGAAGTGCTTCGATTCATCAAAGCTTTGATCAGATCATCCCACTGGAGCTGATTTGTAAATCTAAGGTGGCACTGAAGAACTGTATAGCCTTTCACAGTGCATTGCACATTCAACAGATTTTCTGCTGCTTCTGGGGTCATGACAGACAATATACAATATTGCAACTCAGTTGCATATATGACAAATTGTTGAGTGGGGTTGACTGGTCTGATGCTCCTTCTGACAATGCCATGAGTCACCAGTCAATCAATTTTATCACTCCATTAAACTCTCTGCCTATGAGATTTGGATTTTTTAAAAACCTTTTAAAACTAATACTTTTTTAGCTCTCATCCATTTTCTCAGCTCTTAACTTCTTCATTGTGGTAATCCTGAGCTTTCATTTAAGTTCCACATGTAGTAATAGCAGTGACATGTAGTAATAGCAGTGACAGCTTTAGGGCTGGTGAGGCACTTTTTAGACTTGTGGACTTCAACTCCCAGAATTCCACAGTCAGGCATGCTCAGTTCCGATTTAAAGCGACAGCATTTTTCCCCCTTGCAAAATAAGTTTTTCCATTCTTTTTCTTCTCCCTCCCCCTACTTCCTCCCTCTCTCCCTGCCTCCCCCCTCTCTCAAACAGACACATGCACACAGAGAACTTGGATCCCTCTCTCATTCACTCACTCTCAAACACAAACACAGAAGTTGGATTGGATATATTTTCCAAAGGCTTGAAAGCAGCTCCTCTGCCATACCCTCCCTTCCCCTGCTGCCTTCCAATCAAACTTTTTGAATTCCTCCCCCCTCCCCACACATGCACCTTTTCCAGCTGTTTCAGAGACAATTTCAACTCTGCTTCTGCCTGCCCTGCCCTGCCCTCCCCTCATGAAAGGCCAGAGCTCTGTCAGACTGAGCTAGTTACTCCCAGAGAACTCTAAAAAGCCTCTAAAAATGCCCTCAACAGGAGCCAAGAGAATACGTGCCTCATTTGCATAAGGAATTTTTTGCTTGTTAACCCTTGCTTAACTCTTAAAAGGTGAAAAATTCCTTATGCAAAAGTGGCCCCTAGTTCTCTGGCCTCCTCCTATGGTTAACACAAAGCACTGTTCCAAGTCACTGTGAATCTGGCAGCAACTACCTTGGCTTTAATTATTTTTTAAAAATTCTTTAAAATTCTTTCCTTTTCCTCATGACTGGTGAGGCCACGCCTCCCTTGCCTCTAGTGACTGCACGTCCCTGAGTAATAGATTGTTGTACTTCTGGGTTTACCTAACCAAGATGCAGTTCCAAAATTGCAGCTAGCTATACAGTTCTTATTTCAAAGTTCTGGTCCACCTTAAATTTAGATAATTCAGCTAATGTAAAATGGAAGAGAAGTGGGGGCCATCTTGATCTTTTGCAGAAAAAAACCTTTGTATTTTCCAAGTACTTGATTTTATTATTTTTCCTTGCTACTTTTCACCTCTCGTTGGTTATAGTTGCTCAAAATATATTAATTGGAACAAACTTGCATACAGCCAAACTTGGGCATGTTTTTCTTCGCCACCTGCTTTTCCAAGTTCTGATTTATGGCAGTTGGTTAATTAAATCTTTCCGCACAGGCAAGATTAGGTTATCAGTGAGAAAATAGTGCTTTTTTCTTGATTTTTCTCCCTTGTTGCATTCCACCTTTCATTACTTGGAGTTGCTTAAGATATATTAGTTAGAAGAAGTTTGGACAAAGGAAATCTCATCAAAATGTTTGGTTTCTATTTCAAATCCAAAACCAAATGTTTGAGTGAGTTTGTCACTTCTCTGCTTTCTCCTTTTCTGTCCAAATTATTTCACACAAATGGCTTTTGTGGGGCTAGTGTTTCAACCCTCCATTTTTTCCTTTTCTTTCTTTCTTTTTGCCAAAATCCAAATCTGTCTATTAATATTATTTATGCTCTCAGGATTCTTTGCCTTTTCCAAGTTTTGATTTATGACTGTGGGTTAATTGTATCTTACCCATCTTTCATCTCGTCCTCACACTCCTGCTCAGTTGCTTTGGCTGGAAGCCAGCTGCCACCCTGACTCTGATTCAGAGGGCAAATTTCTGACCTGTTACCTCCCTCTGGGTCTGATGAGATGCTGCCCCTTCTTCGCCCCTCCTCCAGGGGGGTTCTGATCCAAAAAAAGAATTGCAGAATTGATTTATCAGACAGGGTTCATGTGAGGCTCTTCAGAGCTCACACCTCCCCACGTCTATCCAGATGGAGAACTTCCAGTCGAATCCCATGATAATTAAATTGAGTTGCTAATTGATTGAATATGACAATGGAAGGACAATTAAGCATGGGTTAAAATATACGAGGCATGGACATATATAGAACTTCTAAGATGATGAACAAAGTGAGATGTGTACCCCTTTTTATTCTATATAGTAGATTAAGGGTTTTGTAATGAACATTGAACAGCAAGGATTGTAGACAATTAAGGGTAATATAAGCCAAGATATGGAAAAATGGAGAGGGAACATGAAATATACTTACAACCGGAAACTATTGAGAGTTAAAGACAGAAACACAAATTGGGGATGTGTAAGGATGCATAATTATATAAATATAATGATGAAAATAGCTGGGAATAGCTGGAAATTTTAACCAGGTCTACATCTCATCCAAAATTAGACTGAGGGGGGAGTTTAAAAACACAATTACTATATATGTATACTTTTATCTCTCTCTCTTTAAAAAAAGAAGATATATGTTTATTAAACATGTATATTGAAAAGGAATTATAAATACCATTAACATATAATGGAGCTCGCTCAGAAGCTGAATAGACTCAATAAATTAGATGAAGAGTGTGAAGTAAGGGAAGAAGAGAGGGACAGAAGAGAGGGCAGGGGGAAGAGGAGGAGAGAAATGAGGAGTGGAAAGGGGGGAGAGGAGAAGGACAGAGGAAGGGGAAGTAGAGAAGAGAAGGAAAACAGAGGGAAGAAAAAAAGGTAGGGAGGAGGAGGAGAGAGGGAGAAGAAAGAGATGGATAAGGTACAAATAATTGTTTTTGGGAGTTGATGGTAAGATTAATTGATGTAAACATTTAATAATACAATATGATGTTGGCTATGTAATAGTATACATGTGGTTATATGTTATGAAAATGAAAAAAATAAAAAAACTTTAAAAATGAAAAAATGGCAATAAGGTTGTCTTCTCTCTTCTCTTCTCTTCTCTTCTCTTCTCTTCTCTTCTCTTCTCTTCTCTCCTCTCCTCTCCTCTCCTCTCCTCTCCTCTCCTCCCCTCTCCTCTAAAAAGGAGGGTGGAGTTGGACTATTTTTGTGTCAGTTTCTTTTTCTGGATCTTAACCATTTCTGTATCACTGTATCCCAGTGTGCTAGCCTGTCTCATAGCTAACTGGCTAAGGGAGACAGTATTGCCAGTAAATAACATGTTGCAGTCAGGTTCTGCCACTGATGAGAGGATTTTTTTACTAGGCAGCATCATGCCTGTCAAGCAAGTTATGCCAACTGTCCTGATCTCCCAGAAATGTCCATTGATCAGAGGCAGTGAATCTCCACAATCTCACTAGGGCAAGTCAGTGTCTTCTTTAATATAATTCGGAGCGGGGAGGAGCATGTGTTTTTAAAAGTTTGCATCTTGACATGATTTTTACATTAGTCAAGTTAACTTTTCTATGGATTGTTTGACTAGACAATTTGTCAGCCTCTCATCAGCACTGATAACTCTGTCTTTAGAAGAGTAACAGAAGAAATATTTCAAGTATATTCTGCAGTACAATGTATAAAAGTAGCGAAATTAAATGTGAAAGGGTTAAGAAATCTTCTGAAAGGTTCACAATTCCTGATAATTCTATTCTATTCTGCTAAAAGAAGAAAAAATGTATTTAAATTTGCTTCACTATATCCAGTGACGTGTGGTGAAGCTTCTGGCTGGTGAGGCAAAAAGAAAGAAAGCGGCTCCCCCCCACCCCCCACCCCCGCAGCAGGCTGGAGCGAGAGCCGCGGAGGCAAAAGGCGAAGAGGGGTGGGGGTGGGGTGTTTGCAGCCCTGGTTCCATCTCCCAGCAGCCCCAGGAGGAAACGGCGAAGAGGGGTGGGGGGTCAAATTGAGAGAGAGTTTGTTTGAGTGAAGTTAAGAAACACACACACACGCACACACATAGAGAGACAATAAAAACAAATGACAATTACTTAAATTACAAATAAATTGAATTCCTCCCCCCTGCCCCCTCCCTCTGACCAACATACCTTCCAGCTACGGCAAAATTCCAGATTCGGTCTAGCCAGGCTCCAGGGCCAGGCAGGCTAGGATAGTGGCTCCTAGAGCCACCACGTGTCCTCTGCAGGAGGAGGCCCGAGAACTATGGGCCTCATTTGCATACTAATTTTTTGCTTTTTAACCCTTGGTTAACTCTTAAAAGGCAAAAAAAATCCTTATGCAAAGGAGGCCCCGAGTTCTCTGGCCTCCTCCTATAATTAAACACTATGTACACTCCAAATCACTGTGAGTTGAAGTCTGGTAGCAACTAGCTTGGCCTTAATTATTTTAGAAAACATCTGTAAAATTCCTTCCTTTTCCTGAGGAGACTGGTGAGGCCCCGCCTCCCCTGCCTCTAATAAGTGCACGTCTCTGACTATATCTTATAAACAAATTATTTTGGAGGCTGAATTCCAGATCTTGAAATGACTTAAACTAAATGGGGCTGCCCTCTTAAATCATAATTTCAAATCCAATTATGCCTTCTTTGGATTTTTCTTGGGCATTCTACCAGAATTTAATCTTAATTTCATAGAGAAATCTTGTCACTTGGAATGTTATAATTCCTGCAGTCTACATTGATATTGAAACAAGTGCACTTATAATGTTTTCAATTACACAAAAATGTGAAGTGCATATGGTTTCCAAAAAAATGAGGTGTATTACTCTGGCATGATGTGTCTCATATGACAAGAACTTAACAATTTTAACTTAAGTTGTCGCATGTATGAGCAGAAATGCAACTTTAACAGCATCCATGAATATTTGTAATTCAACGTTATATTATATTCCATCTTTGAGGCTACTGTAGGCATCTATCTGGGTTTCAGCTTGCTAACTTGAAAACTCACAATTGGTCCAATTAAACCTATCACATTGTCTTGGATGGAAAGAGGGAGTTACCTAAGTTGCCATTACTTCATCAGCCTGACCATTACATCATGCTCAGTCTTAATTTTCATATAAACATTAAGTTCCAAGCTCCAAGTTACCATGCTGTTGCACTACTCTACATGTTGTGCTACCTAAACTATTTTTAAACAAGTACTTGTAAGATATTTGCAACACTGCAACACTGTTGAATTCTTACATAATGCTAAGCTAGGAATTTAAAAGTATGGTTTGCTGATGGGGCAAGGCTGATGTCACTACAATATGATATGCAATCTTGGAGCTCCAGGATTGCTGTCGATATCTCTGTTGCTGGACCTAAACCGTCCTGTAGAGAGAATTGATAAGAGATTTGAAATTATACAACAAAATACAGAAAGAATGGAGGAAAGAGTTGAGAAAATTAACAAAATAATGATGAAATTTGAGGACAGAGTTCAAAAAACTGCAAAGAAATATGAACAAAGTGATAAGAAGATTGTTGACACTGACAGCAAACCAAGAGCAGAGGGAAATGTTACATGTGAAATACTGAAAGGAGAGATCGACGAACTGGAACTCTATCCCAGACTTCAAAATATAGATGAAGAAAGGAGAGAAAATTTTGCTGAAACAATGAGAGTAAATTTGGCAGAAGCACCAGTGATAACCAAAGGCAAGTTAATGGAAGGAACAGATGGATTTTGACTCTCTATAAGATATGGAATGAACAAGTTGCCAAAAGAAGTCCACATAAGACTTAGAAGAAAACACTTAGAATACAGATTCTACAAATGGCAAGAGACTACTACTGGAAGAATACAGGATGATGAAATGTTACAATAAAATCAAGTTAAACTTAGTTAAACTTTGAGTATTATGTATGACAAAGTAATAATAGTTATAGTCAAATAAATGATTAATAATGATAATAATGCATTTATATATACTAGATTGATAATATGAAATTTTATATAGAATTGCAAGTGGGACTATGGAGATGATGTTGAAAAGCTTTTTTTATAAAAGATAAATTGTAGATTAGAATATAAAGATGTAATATCATTGGATGATTTCAGGACGATATAATGAAATGCCATAATATAAATTTACTTTAAATTTAGTTATGCTTCACAAAAAAAGATGTAATAATAGCTATACTCAATGAATGTTTAATAATCATAATAATTGTATGCATATATATAAGATTGATGATACTAATAATGGAAAAAACTGGAATTGGAAATTATTAGAGAATGTTACCAATACTAAAATAATAGGATGACAGAATAGGATATAAAAATAATTTATTATTGGATATATTGAAGATTATAAAGAATTATTATAATATAAATGAATTTATATTTAGAATATTTTGTTTAAAATGAAGAAACAATACTGATAATCAAACAAATGAAGTACTATAATAATAATGTATACAGATATATTTGATTGACAATATGTGACTAGATAAAGTTTAAGTGATGACTATGGAAAGGACGCACAAAAACCTTGTAACCAATTGACACACTGTATGTAATTGAAGATGTTTTTATGTTATATGTTTTGTTTGTTTATGTTTGTTTAAAAATAAAAAATAGTAAAAAAGCAACTATGGTTTGCTGAAGAAACCACAGAGATTTCCCTTCTACTTCACGATAAGGCAGAAACTCATCATCTAATGTTGTGTATGGGCTGGTCAATTGTCTTTACTTTATTCTATACCAAATGTCTTCTATCTAACTGTTTTAATTCAGTATCACTTTACAGAATCATAAATGAAATGACAGATAGTGAAAGAAACTTGTGAAAAGACATTATCTATGAAATGCAACCACAGGAGAATATATGTACACCAGACATAACGATCTCTTCTGAGTCA
The DNA here is from genome assembly GCF_051295495.1 of Thamnophis sirtalis. NCBI lineage: Eukaryota > Metazoa > Chordata > Lepidosauria > Squamata > Natricidae > Thamnophis > Thamnophis sirtalis. Next base: position 55,754,836 of record NW_028261381.1, read on the forward strand.
TGAATTATATTTGGAAGAGAATATTACTTAAAGTTGAAGCTTTATAGCTTGGACATTGCTATGCATTAATATAACAGACTAAGTAGTTTGTTGCATTTCTTTGGAAAGATAGGCATCATAAAATTAATGATCTTGGCAAAATAGTCCCCCATTCCTCATAGAAATAAACAAATCTGCAATAAAATGAATGGACAAAGTTGTATTTCACTTGACTGAGAAGTGGGATTTAATATAGAGAATGGCAATTTAAAACACTCTGAAAGAAACCTTATGAGAAGGGTGCTGAAGTAAAGCAAGGGCTAATTTACATCTATCACAGCCTAAAATATGTTTGTCATTTCTTTCTGGTAATATGAGAAAAGGTCACGTGGAGCAATGAACCTGAAGAATATTTTTAAAGGAATGATTGTGGAGGATTTGTTTTCTTTTTTCTTTTTGGGAGAATGGTAACATAACTCTCTCTGCTTCTTATTAGTTTTTAACTTCTCCCATTTTTGACCTGGGATGATATATTATTTATTTATTTATTTATTCATTCATTCATTCATTCATTCATTCATTCATTCATTCATTCATTCATTCATTTATTTATTTATTTATTTATTTATTTATTTTGCCTTAATATTTTTATTAAGTGAAAATATTAAATATATTTATTTTGCCTTAATGCATATCTGTTTTATAAGCCCATTGTTGGCAGATGTGTGAAGCAGTAGCTTGATAAACTGAATGTTATATTGAATGGAAGTATGCTTGGGAAGGGGAGGAAAGAAAGAAAGGGAGGGGAAGGAAGGAAAGAAGGAAAAAAGAAAGGAGCAAAGAAAATAAAATGTTTCTGGGAACAGATGGAAGAGTTATTAACTTCATTGGATACAGTCTTACTATAATTTGTCTCTATGCTTTTCATTTCCAAGAGAGATTATTGAGCCCAGGCCAAGGAATTAATTATGACTATGACAAGGCTGGAATTTGATTCTTCTAAGCCATATCATAGCTATTCAAACAGGGTACATATTGATAGTAAGGCATGTTTAAATAGCTATGATCTGGCTTAGAAGAATCAAATTCAAACTCTAAAAGATATCTGGAAAAAACCTCAAAATTATATTTAATTACAAAATGTTTAAAATTAATAAAAGCACATGAGATTTTAGATGTTGTTTTATACGATTGTGTGAGATTTTGTCATTCTCACGTCAGACTATGCAAGATCTAGGAATGGACATCTTGTGACATGAGGTAACCTCGTAAGATTTTAATCACATGTCAATCCTATAAGATTTCAGGTCAGTGCTGGAAAAGGTACTCATTGTCTGAGCCAAACCATATTAGTTATTGGAATAATACATCACTCTCTGGACCATATCCTGATTCTATTGAGAGGACCTTCATGGAAAACCATATTATCCAAAATTCAAGCAAGTAGGGTGAAATTATGTATATCATCTTTCCAACCTTGCAAAATTAGGGAAGATCTAAATAAATCTTCACACTAAACATGTTCCATAGATATAACATGCACATCTAAACTTGAATCACTGTTACTCACTGGAAATAGTAACATTCCTGATGCCAGAGAAGGCTATCTTTCTAACTCTTATATGAACTCCATTCTAGGTGATTCAAGCATTGCTTGACTTCACCTAGTATATACAACTGAAGAGACACCTTGTTGTGTTTGTATGATTTTCAGCAGTAATAAATAATTGTGCACATTCTCCGCTTAACATTTGCCACCTGCTTCTGACATACTGTTTCCCTCAGTAATTAATAGAAAATAGCATTTAGTCTCTAATGAGTCTCTAGGAATGTTTCATTATTATTTTTTCTTTCTGTCATTCTATTGTTGATTATTTTTTCCACAGTAGTTTCTGACAGAAGCAAATGGAAGCAAATTGTCTTGCAAACTTAAAAATATTCCATTGACCATTTGTAGTTATCCATGACCCACTTCAGCCAAAGAAAAATTTCACAATTATTTTTGTTATTACTCCACTCTGTCACTGGAGCATAGATGTTTCTCCAACCTGCTTAAGTGCAAAGAACTGACTAAAAAACATCTCTGATTAGACTGAATGGCTGGCTTTACCACACAAACAAATGGGCTAATTTAGTCCTAGAACATCTTCATCCACAGCAGCTCAGACCAGAGGCAGATGAGGAAAGATATTTCCTCAGAGTAATGAAGACAGGCACAAAGCAAAGGCCACAGTGAGAAGAGGCATTTAAGCAAAATGGTGTGTCGGGAGAGATAACTGTAAACAGCATCTGCAAGATAAGATGAGCGTTCCAGCTCAGAGCTCAGTTTCCTCCTCTTTGCCTTTATGTTGTTCTTTTCTTTGCTCTCTAAAATGGGGAGAATGTGTACTACTGATTACAATCTTGCTCTCCCTTTCAAAAGCTCCATGCTTTCATTCTTGAATTTATCTGGAAACTGTCTTCCTAGAGAGGCAAAGCAATCAGTCTCTGCCATTCCAAACACCCTGATGGGTATATTGGGGAAAGCAAAGGAGAACAAAATGGTTCAGTGAGGCCCACTGAATACCACCTCAGTGTTTCAGTTAAAGACCTTGAAGTAGGGGGCAATCTTCCTGGACTTGCTGCTTCATTTCATGAAAAGTGGCTTCAGTGTACTTTTTTTTCAAGCAACTTGAAAAGGGATGGCCATTCACAGAAGAATCTTCTCTTTGGTGGAGGGTTTGAAAAAAATAGAATAGAACAGAATGGAATGGAATAGAACAAAACAGAAGAGAAAAGAACAAAACAGAATAGAATAGAATAGAATAGAATGATAGGGGAGGGGAGGGGAGGGTGGTCAGTGATGGGATTCAAATAATATAACAACCAGTTATTTGCCCTAATGATTTATTCCAACAACCAGTTCACCAAACTGCTCAGAAAGTTAACAACCAGTTCTCCTGAAGTGGTGCGAACTGGTTGAATCCTCCCACTGAGGGTAGGGTGGAATAGGATGGGATGGGATGGGATGGGATGGAATAGAATAGAATAGAACAGAATAAAACAGAATAGAATAGAACAGAATAATAGATACTTTATTTGGCTAAGTATGATTAGACACACTAGGAATTTGTTTGCAGTGCTTAAGCTCTCAGTGTACATTGAAAACAACAGAGTAATAATAACCATGACTAAAATGTGCAGAGACAACTTTCCATCAGATCAAAGAGGTGACTGATTCATCTTCCTTTGATTTAAAGTTATGATACAGATGAGTTGATTTCTAAAGGCAGACCCGGTTTGCCTTGAACAGGTTGTTTGTGTTTGTCTGTCTGTCTGTCTGTCTGTCTGTGTGTGTGTGTGTGTGTGTGTGTGTGTGTGTGGATATGGGTGTGTATTCCTGCCTTTCTTTTCAAATGGATGATTGGATTTGAAAGAGCTTCATCTTGAATCACTCCTCAAAATAAAATCTTCAAATCAGTTTGAAGTGTCAAATCAAATCAAGTGCCTCTGAATTGCTCCAGAGAGTTTCAAAGACAATTTGGAAATTCTAAAAATGTTCTGGCAGAATCTTAAACATTTTTAATGAGATATGCTGTTTTGGTATTTGTATCTCACTCTTCTGCTAATGTTTAGGAGGGGTTGCAGAGAAAGGGGGAAAGGAAGAGAGTGGCGAGGCACAGGAAGAGGGATGGAAATGCAGATTTATTCTATTGCTTTTTGGATCTGGTTTGTTCTTTCTTGGGTGATACCTCAGTTCTCCTCAAATTTAGATCTAGTGAATATGGACTGCAAGCACACATATGTGATAACAGTGTATCAAATGGCGCCTAAGAATTGTCTATTCATATAAAATATAATGAAAGCCATGACAAAGGGAAATGTATACTGTTATTTTTTTCAACTTGGTAGAAAAACTAGCCTTTTAAAAATGGGTAAGTTGCACATTTCTTGAATATAGTCTTTACTATCTGTCATAATAGTATTTTTCCAAATTCTTAACATAATTTTCTTAATTATTCCACATGGCTGCTTATATGTATGTATGTACTGTAGTTGTGTCTCTCTGTCTGTCTGTCTGTCTGTCTGTCTGTCTCTCTCTCTCTCTCTCTGTAATATTCTTCTAAAAAAAATCTAAAACAGGACATGACCAAATATACCTTCAAATATTTTACACCACCAGTAAAGAAAACTTACATTTAATTCTCTCTCATCCATTCTTTGAGACTCAGTGGTTTAATTTTAACTTTAAATCAAAACAAACAAACTTAATATTTTTTAAGATTTGGGCTATTAATGTTCCATTGCTGATTATTCTAAATCTTTATTCCATAAGTCATAAATATCAATTATTACTTTAAATTTTTTTCAAGTTTCTGATGTAATGTTGAAGTCAGTTTAATTTTAGCAGCAGACAGCAACTATCTCAGGCTTTTCTGAAAGAACTAAGGTGTCTGGTTTATACTGAAAATTCAAACTATCTTAAGTTGATAGTGTGCCATTGATGTGTATTAGGCAAAGAAAATTCTATATGTAGTTGTTGAAAAACCTTAAAATAATAATTATAAAGTAAGTGCTTTAAAGTAAGAGTTCCATGCTCTCACTATTCTTTTCAAAAGAATACCTTCCCACCAAGAGTTTTTTCTTCACAAAGTTATAAGTTCATGAAATTCAGCATCAAAACCCAATTTATATTCCAATAGGTCCCAAATATGTGTGGCTGCTTTTAACAGAAAATGAAAGTTCTTTTTTTAAAAAAAATTCTGGCCAAATCACTGCCAGGCACTTCACAGAGATATATGATGACTTTTCAATAAAGCCCAGAGAAGTTAATATTCAGTTAAATTCTCATTTCATATAAATATAGATAATAAAATAAATACCCAATAGTATTTTTGAAAGTCTGGTAAATTAAAGCCTCCTTCTTCAGAAATAGTCTCAGCTTAGTGAATGAAATCCTTGGTGGCCTGTCTTGTCATATTAATTTCCTTATACATCTATTAATCTGAATAAATACTACTTGGAATTAATATTAGGGTATATATGTATGTATGTATGTGTTCTGTCCCCCCCTTCACGGCTCTTAACACACGGCAGACAATTAAACTTAAAAGGAACTTTTCTTTATCAGTTCACAGTTCAAACTGGCTTTGAGCCCAAAAATAACATAAATAGAAGTCTTTGACCAGATAACGTAATGAAAACAAATCTTTCTTACGGCAACTCAATTTGAACAAAACGAAAGCAAAACACTTCTTCCCAAAGTCTCTATGAATCAGGGTTACAGACATACAGAGCACTTATCCAAGTGAATCTTACAGAAACCACGACTGATGATCAAACAATGTTGTACAAACCAAGGCACGCATGAAGGAACATTGATTCCAGCGACTAGGGTGTGGCAGCATCCATCCTTTTATCTCCAAACTTGCTTCTAACCAGCCCCAGCTGCATAATGAATCTTGTATCCCGAAAAGACTCACAGCAGACATCTGCTGAGTCACAACACTATCCCCCACTGCAGGGCCCTTTCCCCGGGGTCCGATGGTCAGGATGACATGTCCCCAAGATGAACCGCACCCATTTCCCTTGGTGCCTTTTTCATGAATCCCAAATCTCTGGAGGCATAGCCCCCTTGAATTGGAACTCTTTAGGTATCCGGTGGCCACCATGTTTCCTTCCGCCCTTCCCAGCATCGACACCCCGTCCAGGGTCATCCATCCTCCAAAAGGCCAACCCACCAGCCCCCCTACCATCGGAGGTTGATGGCAGCTCTACCAGCTTCGGTCGAGCCTTAACACCCTGTCCAGGGTCCTCCACCCTCTGCAAGGCTGACCCACCAGTCCCCTTTCCGTCGGAGGTTGACGGCAGCTCTACCGACTTCGGACGAGCCTTAACACCCTGTCCAGAGTCCTCCACTCTCTGCAAGGCCAACCCACCAACCCCCTTTTCATCGGAGGTTGATGGCAGCTCTACCGACTCCTGCTGAACCACCACGCAATCCCCTCCCGCAGACCCCTTCCCCCGGTTTCGATGATCGAGGTGTGGCCCAGAAGGGTTGATGACGGCCTCCCCGGAACATGGTCCAAGACACTGGCACCCCACTGGGAACCTAGAGACAAAGTCCAGTATTGCGGGGACCGGAGTCGACAACGGCTGGAATCTCGGCAGAGTTCTCTTTGTAGACCTGGCCCAATGACATTGAGCACATGACTTCACGCACCTCCATACGTCATTTTTCAGATGGGGCCACCAAAATTGATGGGAAGCCAGGCGCAACGTCCGAACAAACTCCCAAGGTCTTGCTGCAGACGCGCAATTAATTTGCGCGAGCACCCGTCGATGGATGTGCCCTGCGGGAACATAGAGCCTGCCCCAACACTTCAAAAGATCCCCTTCCAAAGTCCATGGGGATACCAGCCCCACTTCCGCCTTTTGTCACTCCACCCAATCGTCACCCCGCTGCGCATCCCGTACCAGAGACTGCATGCTCCCGGAATGACAAACGGCAGCGCAGGTTGCAACGGGTAGAACAGTCCGAGGTGGAAGCGAGTTCGCAGGGTCGGAGTTCTTTACTTTACTCGGCAGGGCATCTGCCCTGGGACTCCACCCCCCCCCCCGAACGCACGCTATCTTGTGCGAACGGGGTAACACAGCCACACCAACGTGCTGGTTGTCCAACTTGATCGTGCGTTGCTGAGGGACGGCTGCAGTCCGCGCAACCCTTCTGTTCTTCTTGGGGCAGCTCCCTGCCAAGTGTCCAAGATCCCCACAGTAAAAACACAATCCCTCCGCACGTCTTCTGTCTATCTCTGTGCGTGACACCCAAGGTCGGACAGCACCCAACTCCATGGGCTCCTCCCAGTCCATTGCAGTCTCTTGCTGAACTGGCATGCTGGTGGTCTCCTGGAATACACGGCGAGGCTTTCGCTTCTGCAGCCGGGCGTCTATCCGGAGGCACAGGTGGACCAAAGCGTCCAACGTCGGTGGCCTGTCCACCCTCGCCAGTTCATCCTGCAAGGCCTCAGACAATCCATCTTGGAACGTGTCCATTAGAGCTGGTTCATTCCATGTGGAATCCTGGCTACGTAGCCTGAATTCAGACACATATTCCTGCAATGACCCAGTCCCCTGCTGCAGTGATTTCAAACTTCTGGCAGCTGTTTCCCCTTTGATCGGATCTTCAAACATCTGTTTGAAATGCTGGCAGAAGCCCTGGAAGTCATCAACAAAGGGCTCTGCTGCACTAACAGGGGAGTGGCCCAACGGGCAGCCGTGCCTGAGAGCAAACTGATAATGAATCCGTTTCATCCGGTCAGTGGGAAAGTCCTCCACTCTCAGGCTCAGGAACAGCTGGCATTGTCCCAGAAATGCGGCAAACATAGCCAGACTCCCATCATATTTATCTGGCATGGCTACTGGGCACTTCCTCCTTGGCTGGGAGGGTCTTACAGCTCTCTGCAACTGTTGAATTTGGTCCAACAACATTGTTATTTGCTGCGCCATTAATCTATTCTCCGCCATGAGCTGCTCCATAGTTACTGAGATTAAGGCTTGTCAGGCTGAGTCAATCTGTTCTGTCCCCCCTTCATGGCTCTTAACACACAGCAGACAATTAAACTTAAAAGGAACTTTTCCTTATCAGTTCACAGTTCAAACTGGCTTCGAGCCCAAAAATAACATAAATACAAGTCTTTGAACTGATAATGTAATGAAAACAAATCTTTCTTACGGCAACTCAATTTGAACAAAACGAAAGCAAAACACTTCTTCCCAAAGTCTCTATGAATCAGGGTTACAGACATACAGAGCACTTATCCAAGTGAATCTTACAGAAACCACGACTGATGATCAAACAATGTTGTACAAACCAAGGCACGCATGAAGGAACGTTGACTCCAGCGACTAGGGCGTGACAGCATCTGTCCTTTTATCTCCAAACTTGCTTCTAACCAGCCCCAGCTGCATAATGAATCTTGTATCCCGAAAAGACTCACAGCAGACATCTGCTGAGTCACAACATGTATTTATGTATTTATGTATTTATGTATTTATGTATTTATGTATTTATGTATTTATGTATTTATGTATTTATGTATTTATGTATTTATGTATTTATGTATTTATGTATTTATGTATTTATGTATTTATGTATTTATGTATTTATGTATTTATGTATTTATGTATTTATGTATTTATGTATGTATGTATGTATGTATGTATGTATGTATGTATGTATGTATGTATGTAGTGTCATAACCCCTGGTATGGCCAAATATGGGAGGAAGCTTACTGCTTCCATTCTTTATTTATTTATCAGCACAAATACAATATATATGTATATGTATATGTATATGTATATGTATATGTGTATGTGTATGTGTATGTGTATGTGTATGTGTATGTGTATGTGTATGTGTATGCATATGCATATGCATATGTATATGTATAATGGTAATTCAATTGGAATTTCAATTCATCTTTTAGTATCCATAAAAATATTGCCTAAAATATCTGACATATTAATTTGGAAATATTTTGCTTTATTTAATTCTAAATATTTAATAAATTCTGTGCATATGACAAAAACCAACACATACCATCATCTACTAAAAAAACAGATCTCAAATGAAATAAATTATATTCTTCTCCATTAATTTTATAAGCTGAGTATTATCCAATTTTTTGACCACTATTATTCAGACTGAGATGGTTGATTAATAAATGATAATACAATGCAATTATCAAGCCATCAAAGTTGTTAATAACTTAATATCCATATTAACTAATAAAATGGGCCCATAACTTGCACAAAATGTAGAATCTTTACTTAAAAGTACCTTTCCCTTGGTTTTACAATGAGTCTTATATAACTCTCATAAAATGATAAAAGCAATTTACTAAATTTAAATGATTCATTATAAATTTCTAATAACATTGGAGAGCCAATAAATCTATAAGAACAGTACATCATTTAGCTGAAGAACCATCAGGCAACAACTTTCCCATTTTTGATCAACTGAATTATCTCAAATCTCTCCTGTTCTATCAAAGGTGCTCTCAATATACCAGGGAATTCAGTGGCACAGAAGCTTAATGATGCTGGAACTGCTGGCCAGAAACAGTCTGCACTCCAGTGGTTCGAGCCCAGCTCCTTAAGATGGAGTGACCTAACATACTTGATCCCTAGCTGCTGCCTTCCCAGCAATTTGAAAGCAGGCAGTGGGTGGGGGGGAAATACCTTCCTGCATTCATGTGGGTGGAGAGTGGAAGTTGGCACTGGACTTGGCCAGGAATGAGGCATTGTGACACAGGGTGTGGTGAGACCAGTGGAGGAGCCTGGAACAGCTAGCAACCTGAGCTCCACTAGCTAATTGGTGTAAAGCTAGTTTGCTCCCCCACAATGCACCAACATTATGTCCACAAGCGCCAAATGGAATGAACTAGCAATCTAGGCTGTCTAGCATGTGTAAATTTGCCTGACATTATAAGCATTATAATAAATGCTTATAAATAATATTATAAATAAATAACATTATAAATAAATCAAGATATCCACATAGTCCTACAATAATGCTTAAATATCAGTTTTATTCAAAAATTACTGATTTTCTGTTCATCAGCCACACCATTAAGGATGTATACATGCTTATAAAGTTAAAAGAACTGTAGATTAATGGATTTACTATCTATGAATCTCCATCTTTCATTTGTTCATATTTTGGAAATTACATTTTAATTTTCTAATTGAGTTGCTAATAATTTATCTGCTTTTTCATCAGATCACTTTAATCTCTTCAAAGAGAATTCAATTTGATCAGCGCAGAAATTCCCCAACTGTAACTCTGCATAAGAAATATTTATTACGCAAAAAAATGTGTAAATACTGCAGTTTTACCCATCATCTGGAAAACAAGATTTTCTTAGCCACATCTATGTCAGTATTATCAGAAGCATCTTTGTCATCCAGACATTTAACAGATTCAATTAGTGTCACTAATAGGACATGTCACTTTTCTTGTCTTCCATTTCCTGGGCATAAACAACTCATTTTCACATGGAAAATAGGGCTAAATAATATTTAGCAAGTTTAAAACTGTTTAACTAACATGGCTCCAACAAAAGTTGGTCTGATTATTATCATACAGTAGAGAAGGCAAAGGCACAAGCAGGGCAGCTAACTTAAGCCTCTTTAATGCTGGAAATTCCTGAAAGAAACAATATGTGTGTGTGTGTGTGTGTGTGTGTGTGTGTGTTTATTTGTGCTGATAAATAAATAAAGGGAGACTAGTATAGATCTATTTCAAGCTATTTAGCTCTCATCAGCTAGCCATACCCTTACTGGGATTCGAACCTGGGCTATATTACATATTAGGCAGATGTCTTAGCCATTAAGCCACAGGCTCTGATCCGTTATCAGCTGAGCCAGGGAGGAAGGTATATATTTAGTGTCACAACCCCTGGTATGCCCCAATTATGGGGGGAAGCTAACTGCTTCCATTCTCTGTCAATCTGTCAAGGGCCGAGGTGGCACAGTGGTTAAATGCAGCACTGCAGGCTACTGCTAGATCAGCAGTTCAGCGGTTCAAATCTCACCGGCTCAGGGTTGACTCAGCCTTCCATCCTTCCGAGGTGGGTAAAATGAGGACCCAGATTGTTGGGGGCAATATGCTGACTCTCTGTAAACCGCTTAGAGAGGGCTGAAAGCCCTATGAAGTGGTATATAAGTCTACTGCTATTGCTCTAAAAAAAATCGGCTCGTCACAAGAGTCCATCACGACAGAAACCCAATATTTTTACTGTTGCCTTTTGTTATATTTGTGTTTTATTTGTGCTGATAAATAAATAAAGGGAGACTAGTATAGTCCTAGTAGATGATCATTTAAACATGAGCCAGCAATATGCAGGAGCAGCCAAAAAAAGCTAATACAATCCTTGGTTGTATAAAAAGAGGCATAGAATTAAAATCACATGAGGCATTAATACTACTTTATAAAACCTTAGTAAGACCACACCTGGAATACTGCATCCAGTTTTGGTCACCACATTATTAAAAAGATGTTGAGTTTTGGAAAAAGTTCAAAGAAGAGCAACTAAGATGTTTAAGGGCCTGGAGACAAAAACATATGAAGAATGGTTGCAGGAATTGGGTTTGGCCAGTCTAGAGAAATGAAGAACTATGGGTGACATGATAGCAGTATTCCAGTATTTGGGGGGCTGCCACAAAGAAGAGGGGGGTCAACATATTTTCCAAAGCACCAGAAGGCAAGATAAGAAACCATGGATGGAAACTAACCAAGAAGAGAAGCAACCTGGAATTAAGGAGAAACTTCCTAACAGTGAGGACAAATAACAAATGGAACAATTTGCCTTCAGATGTTGCAGGTGCTTCATCACTCGAGGTTTTTAAGAAAAGACTGGAAAATCACTTAAATGGTATAGGGTCTCTTGCTTGAGCAGGGGGTTGGACTCAAAGTCCCTTCCAGCTCTATTCTGATTGATTAATATTTTAGGAGGCCATATGTGAGCTAATGGGGGGCCTCGTGACTCAGTGGTCAAAGATGCTGAACTTGTCAGCTGGAAAACTGACAACCCAGGTTTGAGACCCAAACACACTTGACAGAGTGAGCTCCTGTTACAGGCCAGCTTCTGCCTACCTAGCAGTTTGAAAACATGTGAGTATATAAATAGATACTATTTTTGTGGGAGGATAACAGAGTTCTCCCACAAGTCATGAGGGCCACATGACTGTCAAAATGTCTTTGGACAATTCTGGCTCCCTCAGCTGAGAAACAAATACAAGCACCAACCCCTAGAGTTGGATACAATTGGACAGAGAAAAAATTATGTTTATATTAGCTAATTAGACAGCTTTTAAAATTTTCTAATGGATTTTATCTACCCAAAACCAGTAAGATTTTGGACATTTGAGATCCATGGGCAAAAAAGTTATTTGGAGCAACTTTGAGATGTAAAAGGACATCAGGCCTTTTTTAAAAAAAATATCATCTTTTCATGAATGCAATAAAAATATAAATGTATAGTGTAGTGTAGTCTAGTGCAATGTATAGTAGTGTATAATATAGCATAGCATAGTACAATGTATAGCATAGCATAGCACAGTGTAGTGTAGAGTAGAGTATTATGATTCATTTACTCCAATTAATTTTCAACTGAAGTAGAACTTTTCAATGCAACTAAAGTGGGAAAAGTAGATTCTATCAAGAGTACATTGCCAATACTTGAATATGAATCATGGGCAAAAATAAACATACTGCTTATCACTACATATGGTGCTCTTAAATAGAAGCTGACAAAATATTAATTAAAATATTGTATGATAGCATTATAAGACATATGGGAAACTGACGATAGTCAATTTACTAATTAAATATTATAAGTCAGTGGAGATGGCTCCTAAATCCCATGTTGATTTTTTATAGTAGTATCGTTAAAGCAGCTCTCCATTATATAACCTTGATCTTTTTTGGTCCTATATGAAGTAATTTGTATATTCATTGCCATTTGTAAAGTATTTCCTATACTGGAAGATTTAAATCATATATTAATGATTGGTTTCTTCTTCTAAAATTCTGTCCATTTAAGATGTTACTGTAGCTTTACAATAAAAGGAATACTGATCTTTTTCACATTGGATTCCTAGTCTGATATACCTGAAAGGGATGATCTATTGTTACCTCTCCTGCAACTAAATATTGACTTTTTCAGTGCATAAAAAAGGCCAGAATGAACTAAGGTACTCCAGGACTTTCCCTTGTCAGAATATTCATCTTTGTGTCTTTCAAATAAGACTTTCATATCAGAGTGAAGAAACCTCTGGTAAAATTCATAGCTGGGAATAAAAAAACTTCTGGTAAAATTCATAGCAGGGTAAAGGTAAAATGAATAAACCTCATTTTCTCCCTCCTAAACCTTCTCTCTCCCCCGCAGTTTGTACAAAGAAAAGCTTTAAAACTTTTACTACTAATGTAGTAGAGACCAACTAAAATGACAAAAAACTTTTCTTAATTTTGGTAACCCTCACCAATTTATTTGACTAAGCACATCTTTTTAAAAAATATATTTTTTTAACATCAACTGTTTAAAATTAGAGGGTGACAACTGCAAAATTAATTGGTTAATTTCTCTGTCTGTTTGATACATGTGGCCACAGGAATATGTTTTCTCTTGACGTGGGATAACCATTTAAAAACATTTTGTGTAGAACAACACTAAGATATTTTACTATCTGTTTCAGGAAAGAGCAGATTCCTTTATGAATGCAAAACTGGTTATATTTGGAATAATCCAAGTGCACATTATAGTGAGAACTTCTAAACTTCATTATATTAGTACTAGCGGAGTGTCTATTTTAGGGGGCTCTAAAGTGTGAGGTTCTAACCAATCTCTCAGTTTGCCATACTAAAACCACAATTATAAAAGTGTATTTTAATCCAACATCAACCATGGTCCTGAAGGCAGCATTTAAAGACCAATGAACATCCACCCTGCAAACAAAGTTATATCTTGACAGATGACAAGAAATCGGACCACATCATACACAACTGATCAAATCAACCTGAAATCAAATCATCAGAAGACATCCAAACAATAACACCAGCACCACACAGATACTACTTAAAAGCAAGGACTATGACTCAGCAACTACAGCCAGCCAATCACATAACCCAAAATCAGACCAGGACTCAGAAAAGTATTTAAAGGCCAGCACTCCCCCAGACCAGCACAATCTAAAGTGCACTGAAGAGGTCTCCTTGAATGGGGATGAAATGTTTGCAACCAAATCTCCAATCTTGGATAAGGTGACCAGATTTTAACATTGGTAAAGAGGGACACCATTGACCGGGGCGGGGCGGTGGGGTTGATTAATTTTTTTTAAAAAAAATTGGGACTTTTCAGCCCCATTCCAAGAACCTTCCTGTAAATAGTCATAAAATATAATTATATTTATTAAATGCAGTCTTTTTTAAGGATATAAATTATTGGTTATTTTAAAAAAATTAAATGTAATATAGGCAGTCCTCAATATACAACAGTTCATTTAGTGACAGTTCAAAGTTACAACGACACAGAAAAAGGACTTCTACTGTTTTTCACACTTATGACCATTGCAGCATCCCCATGGTCACGAGATTTACATTCGGATGCTTGGCAACTGAAATAGATTTATGACAGTTGCAATTTTCTGGAGTCATGTGATTCCCGTTCACGGCCCTCTGACAAGCAAAAAATGAGGAAAGCAGATTCACTCAACAATCATGATACTAATTTAACTGCAATGATTCACTTAACAAATGTGGGAAGAAAAATTGTAAAATGGGGCAAAACTCAATAAATTTCTCACTTAACAACATAAATTTTGGGCTCAATTGTGGTTGTGCATTGAGGACTAGCTGCACTTATCTTCAGTGTTACTTCATTCTGCTGTAGCATTAAATTTCATATAGAACAAGCTTGTTCTTTCAGAATTGTGGAATTGTTATATAACTGTCTACCTTTAGAAAAGTTTCTCTTGAGTTAAACTCAGCTCCTATAATTTTATTGATGTGTCATAATTTTCTTCCTGATTCAAAAGTTTTATTTCTTTTAAACACAAATATTTCATCATTCCTCAATCAGTAAAACATCAAAGTACAATTTTTTGTATGCCCCTCCCTCCCCCCAACCCCCCTCCTCCTCCCCCCCGACTTCCCAGAACCCGTACACGGTATGGATTTTTAGCAAACACAGTCTATAATCTATTGAGAAAAAAGAAATAAAGAAATTAATGACATTCTACATTGACCTTAGCTTCTTCTTGCTGAACTAACTTTAAACAATTTAAATTTCTGATCTTAAGCATAGGCTAACTGGAATTTCTTGGTCCCGTATTTTGTATATAGTCAATCCATTTTTTCCAGTCTCGTTTATATCTCTCATTTGAGTGATCTTTAAGATATGCCGATATTTTAGCCATCTCGGCTAAGTTTGTAACTTTCAATGTCCATTCTTGAGTTGTAGGCAAGTCTTCCTTCTTCCAGTATTGCGCCACCAACAGTCTCGCTGCCATTATTAGGTGCAGAATCAAATTAGTCTCTACCACTGCAAAGTCAGTACATATACCTAGTAAAAATAACTGAGGGGTAAACTTTATCCTTCTTTTAAAGATATTTTGCATAATCCACCATATTTTTATCCAGAATGCCTTAACCTTTTGGCAGGTCCACCATATATGATAATATGTAGCATCGAGAGAACCACACCTCCAACATTTAGGCTGTACATTCGATACATAGAAGCCAGCTTTTTAGGATCTAAATGCCATCTATAGAACATCTTATAAAAATTTTCTCTCAGATTTTGAGCTTGTGTAAATTTCACATTTCTTACCCAGATTCTTTCCCATGTATCCAACATTATTGGTTCTTCAATATTTTGAGCCCATTTTATCATACAATCTTTAACTAATTCTGTTTCCGAATCCATCTGTATTAATACATTATATATCCTCTTTATATGCATTAAGCTTTGATCTCTTATTTGTTTAAACAAATTATCCTCAACTTGGATAAAACCAATTTTTTGATCTATTTTCCACCTAGCCTGTAATTGCCCATACTGGAACCATGTTTGAACTACCTTCTCCTCTTTTAATACCTCTAAAGATTTTAATTGTAGTACCCCCCTTTCTGAGGTAAGAAGCTGTCTGTAAGTAATTCTGTCCTGGTTTTGTGCTATATTCATATTTTCAATTGCGTGTCTAGGAATTGCCCACATGGGTATCTTGTCATTTAATTTATATTGGTATTTTTTCCAGACCCGCAGTAAAGCATTTCTTAAAATATGACTTTTAAAATTCTTATCCAATTTTTTGTTGAATAACAGGTAAGCATGCCAACCATATACCAGATCGTATCCCTCAATATTGAATATTCTATCATTAGTTAAATGAGTCCAATCACTAATTACAGATAATGCCACTGCATCATAATATAGTTTTAAATTAGGTAGTTTCAAGCCTCCTCTCTCACGTACATCTTGCATTATTTTCATCTTTACCCTCGGCTTCTTTCCTGCCCAAACAAATTTGTTGATACCCTTCTGCCATTCTAAAAGATTCGCATCTTTTTTAAGTATAGGTAACATTTGGAAAAGAAATAAAAATTTTGGTAAGATGTTCATTTTCACTGCTGCTATCCTACCCAACAAAGATAAGTGCAATTTCTCCCATTTTTTCATCTCTGTCTGTATACTGTGCCAAAGTGGTTCATAATTATGCTTATATAATTTCCCATTTGAAGTTAAGATGTTAACTCCAAGATATTTGACTTTTTTAACTACCTCACATCCTAGCATCACTCCTAATTCTTCCTTTTGTTTAGTATTCATATTTATAGCTAATATTTTTGTTTTTCCTAAATTTATTTTAAAACCAGACACTTGACCATATTGATTAATCGTATTCATTAAGACCATACTGGATTCCTGCGGTTGTTCCAATATTATGACCAAATCATCCGCAAAAGCGCGCACTCTATATTCTTGCTGCCTAATCTTGATCCCTTTTAAACCATCCAAACCCCGTATTTTATTCAACAATACTTCCAAAGTTATAATAAACAATAATGGGGACAAAGGACAGCCCTGTCTTGTACCTTTTCCAATTTGAAAAGAGTCTGTTAAACTTCCATTGACTATGATTTGTGCTGTTTGCTGTTGGTATATTGCTTCAATTGACTATAAAAAATTATCTCCTATCTGCATTTTTTGCAATATCTTCAACAGAAATTGCCAGTTAACTCGATCAAAGGCCTTCTCAGCATCCAAGAATATAAATGCAGCAGGGATCTGGTTGTTCTTTCTCAAATATTCTAATGCATTAATAATTAATCTGACATTACTTTTCATCTGTCTCCCCTGTATAAAACCTGTTTGGTCCGTGTGTATCAGTTGTTGAATAACCACCATTAACCTTTTTGCTAGTATTTTAGTAAAAATTTTATAATCTACATTGAGATAGGTCTATGATTTTTGGGTTGGGTAGTATCTTGATCTTCTTTGGGTATCAAAGATATAAACGCTGTCTTCCAAGATGGAGGCACTTTACCTTCCATTTGAATCATATTAAATAATTCTCTAAGAGGTTCTACCATTTCTAACTGTAAATTTTTATAGTAAACCACTGTCAAACCATCTGTACCTGGTGCTTTCCCTAACTTTAATTGCTTAATTACCTGCAAGATTTCCCCCGAGGTTATTGGTTGATTCAATTTTTGCCTGTGCTCTTCTCTAACTGAAGGTATTCTCTCTTTATCTAAATATTTGTCTATATCTAAACCATTAATTTTTTTTTCCGCTCTCCCCATTACTATTTATTATGTCCTTAGAGGTTCTTCTAAATCGGATAAGATCAAACCAGGAAATTAGGGGTTTGACTATAAAAAAAGAACAATATAAAACACAGGCCTTCGCGGATGACATGGTCTTTATTGTGGAAGACCCACTAACTTCAGGACCGTATTTGATGAAGGACATTGAGAACTTTGGGCGTGTGGCCGGATTAAAAATAAATAAGGAAAAAACTAAAATGATTATAAAGAACTTTCCCAAAAATCAGATTGGAGAACTAGAGAAAATAATGGAATTAAAGGTAACCAAAAAAATTAAATACTTAGGGATCTGGCTGTCTGCGAAATGCTCTTCCATAAAAGAAGATAACTATGACAAACTATTACAAAACATCCAAAAAGATTTAAAAAACTGGTCGAAACTACAAATATCATTGATGGGAAGAGTCGCAGTAATCAAGATGAATGTCTTGCCAAAAATCCTCTACCTATTTCAAATGGCACCGGTCAAATTAGGGGAAAAATTTTATAATGAGTTAGACAAAATGGTACGAAATTTTGTATGGAACGGCAAAAAGCCCAGGATAAAATATAAACATCTTCAGGATAAAAGAGCACAAGGGGGAATGGGCCTACCGGAATGGAAAGCATATCATCAAGCAGCAACAACTATGTGGACAAAAGAGTGGGTAATGTTAGCCAACAAAAGAATCTTAACGATAGAGGGCCATGACTTGCAATATGGGTGGCACAACTACCTATGGTGCGAGGGAAATAAAGTCCACAATTATTTTAGTAGACACCATTTAAGAGGGGTATTAATTAAGAACTGGCTGGAAATCAGAAGGAAATTTTACACCCAACTTCCCAAATGGATATCCCCGACGGAAGCCCTGATATACCCGAAGTTGATAAATTTTGATAAAATTGTTATTTACCAACAGTTGCTAGATGATCAAAATAGACTAAACTCTGATCAAAATAGACTAAACTCTAGGGAAAATTTGGCTGAAAGGGGAAACATTGATTGGTGGCCATACCTTCAAATTCAAAATAAACATAGATTAGACTTAGCACAATTTGGCTTCCAGAACAAGGACCAGGAATTGGATAAAATTTTAATTGGACCAGATGAGAAAGTAATCTCGAAATTATACAACTGCTTCCTGATTCGAAAAATGGAAGCAGAAAGAGTAAAAGAAGTCATGGTAACCTGGGTCCAAAATATCGGCCACACAATAGACCTAGATGATTGGGAAAGGGTTTGGGAGTGGAACTTGAAATTGACAAAATCGACGGCCTATAAAGAAAATATATACAAAATGTTCTACCGCTGGCATCTTCCTCCGACAAGACTGGCAAAAATCTCCTCAAAAGTATCGGCCAAATGCTGGAAATGTAAAACAATGCTGGGCACGTACTACCACATGTGGTGGACGTGTCCGGTTGCCAAAACGTATTGGAAGCAAATACTAAGATGGCTGAACGGAATCTTGTCAATGAAATTATGTCTTAAGCCGGAAACCTTCCTATTAGGGATAACAGATCAAAAAATATGTAAAATCAATCAATACCTTCTCGTCCATATTTTGACAGCGGCAAGGATTGCTTACGCACAGTGCTGGAAGAGTGAAAATGCCCCCACTAGCACTATGGTGATGAATAAAATCTTAGAATTAGCAGAAATGAACAAATTGACAATGCGGATTAACGATAAAGAAGATACAGACTTTTATAAAGTCTGGGAGAAATTGTACAAATGGCTTGATGAGACAGTGAAGATTTAGACATAAAAGGAGATAGCTGACTAACTCAATACGATTCAAGCAACAACCCTAACGAACAACATACAAAAACTGAGAGATAAGGGAGAGGAGAAATGTATTAGAGGTGAGGATTCACCGTTGAGCAACTCTGCTAGACCACAACGTTGGAAAAACTTGAAAAGCTGATAGGTAATCCATTACAACTACCTGCATGGAATTAGCAACCAAGTTTCATTCTAGGAAAGGCGAGATGAGCAATGGGAGATGAAAATAATTCTTCATCTCCCATCCTGTAAAGCTTGCCTTTTTTAAACAAGGAAAGGAAAGAGAACCAGGTCGTCCTCAGTAGAGGATAATATGTAAATGCAACAAAGGTTAGATTGGAGGGAGGGAGGGGCAGTAGGAAAGACAGGATGGAGAGGAGAAAGGAGAGGAACAGGAAAAAGGGAAAGGCAGAAGAAGGGGGGAAGGTTAAAAAGGAGGAAGAGAAAGGAGAGAAAGGAAGGGAGAGGTGGAAAGAAGGAAGGAGAGAAGAAAGAGAAGAAAGTGGGATAGGAAGGAGGGAGGGAAGAAGGTAGGGAAGTAGGGAGGGAAAGAGGGAGGGAAGGAAGGAGAGAAGAAGAGTAGATAGGAAGGAGGGAAGGAGGGAAGAAAGGAGGGAATTTAAGAGAAAAGAAAGGAAGGAGGGAAGGAGGAAAGAAGGGAGGGAAGGTATGAGAGAAGGGGGGATGGAGAGAGGAAAGGGAGGGGGAAGGAAAGGAGGAAAGGAGAAAAGAAAGGAGGGAAGGAAGGAGGGAAGGAGAGAAGGAGGGAGGGAAGGAAAGGGAGTGGGAGGGAAGAAACAAGGGAAGGAAAGATGGAGGGAGGGAAGAAGATACCTAACCTTTGATGTCTATAATGATTTTGATATTATGGGAATGGCTCGAAACGTAGTCAAATGTAAAGCAAAACAGTGGATGTTGTATTGTCTTTTACCAGCTATTGGTTGTTGTATTTTTCTTTTACTAATAAAAATACTTAAAAAAAAATAATAATAATTTTATCCCCTTTATACAGTTCTGTAAAAAATTCCCGAAATGCCTTTTGAATCTCTTCCTGTTGAAACACCTCCTTCCCTCTGTAAATCAGTTTAGATATATTTCAAGTTTTCCTTTTTTTCCTAATCTGATAAACTAACCATCTGCCAGGTTTGTTTGCATTACAAAAAGTATTGTGCTTTGCATATAATAAATTAGTGGCTACCTGGTCAGAGATCAACATGTCAAATTGAGATTTTAATATGTTAATAGCTTCCTTAACCTTTGTATCGCCTGGGTTCATTGTTAACTCCAACTCTTTTCTCTTAATTTCCTCTTCCAGTTCTGTTCGTTTTAACCCTTGTTTATTTCTATGTGTTTTATTTATATTCATCAGCACTCCTCTCATATACGCTTTGCTTGCATCCCATACAAATTCCATAGATGTACCCTTATTCATATTCAAAACAAAATATTCAGATAGCAATTTTTTACAATCATTAATATACTTTTCATATCTAAATAAGTTTTCATTCAATCTCCAAGACCTTCTTGCCTGCACTACCCTTCCCAACTCCATCCAAACTGGGTTATGGTCCGAAAGGACCCTAGCCGCAATCTTTGTCTTCTTGACCCTAGAAAGCAAATCATTAGTGGTTAGTATAAAATCAATCCTTGAAAGGGATTGATGCCTGTCAGAGAAGAAAGTGAAGTCATATTCCTCTGCATTTCTTTCTCGCCAAATATCTCTCAATTCAAAGTCATCCATGATGTCAAAGAAAGGTTTGGGTAACTTTGCCCGCATCTTAGTATTTGGGCGAGAAGTCTTCTTATCTCTCTTAGTGTCTATCACTCCATTCCAATCACGCAATAGTATGCAGGAACTATAGTCCCACTGTACTAATTTAGCATGAAGATTTCTATAGAATCTATCTTGCTGTGGATTGGGGGCATAAATTCCCAAAAGTAATGTCTTTTTCCCTTCTAGGATTAGGTCTAAAGCAATATATCTTTCAAAGGGATCTGCTTCAATTAATTCAGCTTTCATATCTTTTCTTAAGTATACAACTATACCATTCTTCTTTTCCATAGCGGAAGCTACAAAATGTTGACCAAGTTTTGAGTTAATCAAATATTTTTGATCAGTTGACTTGATATGAGTTTCTTGCAAACAAATTACATCATTCTTAAACTGTTTGAGATAGTGAAGTATTTTCTTTCTCTTCTGTGGAGAATTCAGTCCATTGACATTCCATGTTAAAATCTTAGTTGTCATCTTTGGTTGGCTGAAGCATTTTTAGAGCTTCCTGCATGGCCTGTTTAACCTTAGGCCTAGCTCCTCCCACTGCTTCCAGACTTGTTATTCATGGGTTCCTTGATCGATGGCCGGTGATTGTTGATGTTGTTGCTTTTTAGCTTGTTTCTCCATTCGTCTAGTAATCATGCGGGTAGGTCTTTGTTCCATAACACCTTGCGCTTCTAGAAGAGAGAGATGCTCTATCTTATCTGGTGGTTGTGTAGTTTGCTGTCTATCCTGTCCTTCTTGTGGTCTTTCTCCAGGTCCAGATGGCGCAGGATATCCAGCCTTCAATATATTATAATAAAAATCTCGGGCTTTCCATACAGAGTTGAGGCGATATCTTTGCCTATCAAATGTAAATATAATGCCAAATGGTGCGTCCCATCTATACTGCATCTGACGATTTCTGAGTTCTTCGACCAAAAAAGCATAGTCTCTCCTGGCTCTTAACATTTGAGGTGGCATCTCTTTCAAAACAATCAGGTCTTGACCGCCAATTTGAAGATTAGTGTTATAAGACTCTTGTAGTACCATATTTCTAAGCTCTCTTGTAATGAAGTATATAACGATGTCTCGAGGAAGCTGCTTCTGCTTTGCCAGCCAAGAGTTAACGCGATAAGCTTTATCGATTTGCCAGTCAAGATTGGTCCCTGGTCTTCCCATCAGGTGGTCAAAAGCTTCTGATAGGATCTGTTTCAGGTTCTCCTGTTTCTCCTCACGCAGCCCCCTTACTCTTAATGCGAACTCCATTTGTCGATACTGTATCATAATAATGTCTTTTTCAGCATTTTCCACTTTTTGTTCCACCGCCTCTGTTTTCAATGTCAAGTTGGTATTGGCGTCATTAAGATCCTCTAGACTATCTTCAATTCCAGAAACATGTTCTGTCAATACAGTTACAAGTCTCAGCATTTCATCTTTAATTTTAACAACCCTGGCATCGATTTTCTCATACAACTCCTGTTTAAGTCCTTTTATTTCATCTTTTATTTCTTCTTTCATTTCTTTTATTTCCTCTTTTCTCTCCTGTTTTATCACCTCTCTATGATCTCTAAGCTTATCTGTGCATTAAGAGCCACGCTTAGTTCGCTCAAGAAAAATTCTTTCGTTAACACATCCCCAGCAGGGGGCGTAGGGAGGGGAGGCTGCAACCTTGTGCCAGGTACTGGGGATGTGCCCCTAGGAATAGAGGGTGATGGCTTCAAATTAAAATTTGGTTTTGAAGCCATTTCAAAATTTATCTTCCTGCAATTAATAAAACTCTGCTGCCTGACTATGCAGCTTTAAGCAGCTTTAAGTAAAGAAACTGAATTTCTCCCTTTACTTTGAAATTTGAGGCTTGGCAAAACTTTCAGTGAGTAAACATTGTAGCAAGACAGTTCAGCAGATTCATCACCATTTAAATTGCAGATAAGCAAGATTAATGAGAGAGTGAAAGTCTTGTAAAAATGAAACTAATTAAAAAGCTTCTGCTGGCCGATTGTAAAACAAGTGATAAGGATGCTCCTTTGAAATTTTTGAGTTCTTGTAACAATTAACAAAAAGTAATCATTATTACCGGAGAAACCAGCCTGCTCGGCGCCATTTTAAAAGCCTCTAAGTAAATAGATTTTCAGAGGAGAAAAAAAAAAGAAGCTAAAATCTTGATAAACAATTATTGTCCCCGCAAACGGATCCAGCTCGTGATAAGATTAAATCAATCAAAACTTTGAACTGAGTGGGGGAGACCTACTTTGTTCCACACAAGGCAGTTTGAAGTTCCCAGCACGGACGCCGTTCTGCTTTGGGCTAGCCCCCCTCTCTCTGCAGGCACAAAAGCTGCAAAAATCGAAGAGCATTTGCCAGCAAAACTATTTATTCTTTCTTTCTTGCCTGAAGGATAAGAAAACCTGTTAAGACGTCAGATGGATGATCATCTAAACAGGTACGTAGCCAGGAATTCGGAGGCAGCTGGTTTTTTGCTGCCACCACCAGCAGGCTCCACCCAGGAAGCCCGATGTGTCATAATTTTCTTAGCAGTAGTATGGAAATTGTCATTGTTGCTTTTGGACAATTTTTAATATTTTCCTATTAAATATACAGAACTGAGATTCCCAGGTGGGTTCCCTCCAATTATTAGCCAGGTTCAACCCTGCTCATCTTTTTGAGAGCAGGCAAAAACAGCCAGGTTACATCCCTACAAATTGAAAGCTAAATGGGAAAAACAAGAGTTTCAAAAATAACCTGGCAGTTTTTGAATATGTTTATGGTTTCTCCAGGAACTGAGCTAGACTCAAGGAAGATTATATCTTGTAAAAGGAATTATAGGGAAAACACTGAAATAGTTTAATCAGCAGAAGAATGTCTGCTTGATTCAGCAACAAGTATTATTAAATTCAGTGAGGCTCCTTCTAGCCTCCTTCAAGCCAATTCGCTCAAGATCTGCACCTCTGTACTGAGACTTCAATTCCCAAAATTCTCACGCAGGCATTTAAATCTATTGTTTAGGAATTCTGGGCGCTGTAGTCTCCATTCTGCCAGGTTGGAAAATGCATTGATACTACTGAATGTATTTACTGTAGGATCCAATTATGCTCTGCAGAGTTGTGCATACTGTATGGGAGAAGTTCTGGCAGATGGGACGGAGCAAGCCAGAGGGGGTGTATGGGGCTTACAGGGCCGTCTGGAGATGCGAGTTTCCCGGAGGCTGGTCTCCCGCACCCCACATCCTCCCCTCCAGCCGGCCGCCGCCGCCGAGCTCTTTGCCACCAGCGATTCTTGGTGCTGCTGGAAGAAAGAGGCAGGCATGGAGTTTGGCCACCTCCATTGCCCGATCCCCGCTGGCCCCGCAGCCCCCACCGGTTCCCTTTTACCCACACCACCTCTACCACGCCCCTGCCTGGGACAACCATTGCCACTCGTGGCTCTGCCAATCTCTCGCCCTCCCCTCGTCCTGGGCTCTCCTTGTGGTCTCTCATCTTGTTTCCGAAGGGGAGGGGTCCCTGGCCATCTGCAGCCTGTCATCCTTTCGCCCCCCCCACTTGTCCCCTCCTGAGAAAGGAAGGAAGGAAGGAGGGAGGAGAAGGAGATCGAGAGAGGGATGGAGATAGGAAAGGAGGCAAGAAATGAAGGAAAGAAGGAAGGTGATAGGAATAAGAAGGAAAGAGGGAAGGAAAGGAAGGAACAAGATGAGAAGGAGGAGGAGACAGAGAAAGGAAGGAAGGAAAGAAGGAAGGAAGGAAGGAAGGAAGGAAGGAAGGAAGGAAGGAAGGAAGGAAGGAAGGAAGGCTCCGCAGAGGGAGATCTACAGAGATCTACTGCACATGGGAGAAGTTCTGGCAGATGGGACGGAGCGAGCCGGAGGGGGGGACTTATAGGGCCATCCGGAGAGACGAGCTTCCTGGAGGCTGGTCTCCCACACCTCCTCTCCAGCCGGCCGTCGCCGCTGAGCTCTTTGCCACCAGCAACTCTCAGAGCTGCTGGAAGAAAGAGGCGGGCATGGAGTTTGTCTGCCCCCCAACTCCACCTTGCCTGGTCACACCCCCTTGCCCTGTGGAGGGCTTGCCCTGTGAAGAAAATGCCTGGAGCGTCGGTGCCAGCAGGAAGGCACGCAGGTGGGGCGCAGAGGGAGGGAAGCGCCACTGCAGGTAGCTCAAGGCGGCGTGCCTTGTCACAAGCGGCTCTCCAGCCACCTGGAAGGAAACAGCGAGTCGAAGGGTAGGCTGTTGCACCCTGCGAGCAAAGGGGCCGCTGCCCCCCCCCCCGCAAAACTGCTTTGTTTCTGGCAGGTTTAAGCGAGGTGGCAAGAAAACCATGTGCAATTCAGTAAGGCTTACTCCTTAATATATTAGTTCAGGACTTACAGCTTAATGACGTCGTTTTTTCCATATTATATCTTTTCAATTTACTACTGCATAGCAACGTTGTGAGCTATAGTGCAGAATCCCGATGCTATCATGAGTAGGATAAGTCTTCTTTTGAATATCTAGGCTTTCTGCTTTCCAAAAGCATCAAACTGAGAGATTAAATATTTGTCTCAATGGATTGGGATGAGTGACATTCTCGTTCCTACAGAGACATCTATTCTTTAGGCAAAGCTACAGCGCTTTTTGTCCTCCTTCGGAAGCCGTCTCTCGTGATGTTTGCGAGCCAATCAAGAGTGTGGCTTTGAAAACCTGTGGTGTGATCGTGCTGCGCAGGAGCGAGTGTCTCTCCCCGAATATGGAGGACGTAGTAGGCAACCTGTATGTATCCTAGAAAATCAGTAAGACCCGCTGGAGGCCCCTATCTGCCACGGCCTTGCATCCTCTTTACATTGGTTAAAATATTTTTTTTTTAAAATCGGCACTTTTTAAGAACGTGGCGGGACGCGGGACAAATTGTACGAAATCGTGATTGTCCTGCTAAATCGGGACGTCTGGTCACCTTAATCTTGGAGCTCAAACCAACAACACAGTGTCTATTAACTTTAAGTGTGAGTGAAAAACAATATACAAATAGGCACTGGTATTTCCTCTGCAGAAATGTCTACTTTGGAATGAATTTTACATGCAAATGGAAATATACGCAGTTTTGGGGAGGGCTATTTAGAAACAAATAGATGTTACTACCAGGACAAACCAAAGTGACTTTAAGGATGCAAAAAATGACAAAGTGAAGAGAAGTTATGTTGAAAAAGTTATCTTCATTCTATTTTTTTTAGAGACCAGGTAGATCTGAATGCTTCTCTTTCCAGCCTCAGTCTCAGGGCACTGAAATTGTTTTTACTGATACTCTCAGTTTGAGAGATTAATTAAGCCTTAATAGTTGCAGCAAATTGCTTCTGTTTACAAAACTGTTCATGATTTATAATAGAAATAAACACAACGTGAACCTAATTATAACTCAAGCAAAAATGAATGCTGAAATTTATGTAAATTATGCTAATAAAGTTTATTTGTTTGGGGGGCATGGGGTTTTTTTTGCTATTTTTTTCCTGCAGGTTCAAATTCTGCATAAAGCTGTAAAAAAGGGGTGTCAAACTCGTGGATTCACATTGTTGTCACAGGTTATATTGCAACTTTTTCCAGCCCACGGGCCACGAGTTTGACACCTCTGCTGTAAAGGAAAGAACAAAGATTTCCAGGTTTATTAAATGGGTAATGGCAGCTTTATTACACTACATTTAGGCATACCAAGATACAACACCACCTCTCTGTCCTTACTTTTACTAAAATATTAAGAGTATTCACCATGCACAATGAGGACTCCTTTTACAATCTGCTGCCATGACCTTCAGGTAGCTGTCTTGTAACTTTAAGGATAACAAGGCAAAGCAAATCATACATAGAGTTCTGAGCTACATGCTTGATAACAAAGCATTTTTTGTCTTCATTACAATTGAGATTATAAGAACCTATAATCCTGATTATCGCTTTTCCACACAATTAATATAAAGAACAATAAAGTTAATAATGAGGCAGAACTTCAATCTGGGGTTGGTAGTACATGAAGAAGCATTTGCACAATGCAGATATTTTAATAATATCTTCATTAGTCACAGCCTTTGGCATCATCATCATCACCATCATTATCATCTTATATATCTTCTTATATATCTACATACCTTCATTTCTCAATGAAGCATCTCAAATTTTTCCTTATTTATGATGTATCTTTTTCTTTTCATTTTTTTTTGCCAATAGTTCAGCTCTGTGGGCAGGAATGGATTGGGGTGATGGGTTTACAATAGCCAAATGGCTTTGTCTACATGAAGAACAAAATGTGTTAATAACAGAGGTTAAAAAAGTATGTGTAGGTACAAAGGTAGCCATGGAAAATATTGAAGCCTGGGAAATGGGCCCCTTGTCAGTCAACAGGAGTGTTGATTTGCCACCATCTTATCAGGTACTTAGGGCTTGGCAGTACAATGAAAAAACAGCCAAGTGCCAGCCATCAACATGCCAATCAACCAATAACTACATAAATACAACTACAAAATAGCCCAAAGCACACATTGTGATAGAGGGAAGATCCCTAGGAATGGGCTCCAGCACATGTCTGAAAGTTCAGAAGGATACATCTCTGGTCCCGGTGACCGACCCAGATTGTTTTTTATAAAGTATGTAAAGAAAGCTCCATCTTCAGTTACAAAGGAAGAGAAGACAGGCTTTATGAGGCAGTTCCAAAAGTTTGTTCAAGTTACCCTAGTCCAGTCTCTGTGTATGTGTGTGTGTGTTTGTGTGCGCACGCACACGCGCACGCACATGCGTACGCGCGCATGTGTGTGTAGATAGGACAGTAGAGTAAAATCCTTTCTCTTCCATTTCTTACAATAGACAATCCACATCTAATAATAACACAATTAATGCCCATTTTACTCCTGCCAAGTTTCATTTCAACTATGGAGATGAAACAATTGAGATTCAGGGATCCCCTTATGGCACAAGCTTCTTTAAGTTTGGGATCTAAGACTTTTTTGAATGTGTAGACCAAGAGTCTTTCTGGCCAATAGCGTAATCTCCTAGCTATTCTCCGGAACTCCCAAACTAATTCCTTCATGGGACGACCAGCCTATTGCAATTTGTGCATCTGGTCTTCAGCATCCACATTTTGGGCCACATTGCTAAACCTGGCGCGCATCAGTTGGATGAACCCATTTATATCATCCAGCTCAGGAGTCACTTCCTCGTGGACCTCCGCTATCCACTGCACAGCCTCCTTTTCATTCATCCCCTCTGCTATCTCTTAGATCAACTCTCGATCAGATGGGTATTGAGGCCCCACTTGATCAACGTACGCCCATACTCGATTCAGGAAATAAGCCAGCTTATCTGGGGACCCATCAAATGTTGCACGGAACTGTGGGGGTGTGGGAGGAGGGGCTGCTGGTGGTTGAACAGGGGTAGCTTGTTGGTTTGCTACTTGACCCACACCCATCGGTTGGGCAAAAGCCTGGGGAGGCATTGCTGGGAGGGATGGACCTGGTGGAGGTCCCATTCTCTGGGTTTGCCCAGGAGCAGTTATCTGGGAAGGCGCCATATGCTGGAAGAGGGTAGGCGTCCATTGACATTGATCCCATCCATGACCCAGGATGAATGCCCACCCTTGGTTTACTTGATTCATGGGTTCGAGTCACCCCTTTGCAGCTGTGGGAAGTGCATGTGTTCCAGGCCTCTTTCTGCCGGCTGGATTGACCTCCCCTAACTGGAGGGGGGTCTGGTTGCACTCCAGTAGGAAGGAGGGCTGCTGATGTGACTGCTCTAGGCATCAATCCAGCCGCAAGGGTGTGGGTTAATACAATAGCTACTGTATGGCAGGAGCACATGTCTCCACTCCACTTGGCAGAGATTTCCCTACAAGGAAAGGAGAATGTGGGGGGTGCCAGGTTCCACTGAGGGGTCTCTTTAGAGGAGAGGGGTTTTATTTCACTCACGTTTAGCCGTAGGAAATGGTCTGGGAGGCCCATTAGAGAAGGACTGCATGAGGGTGGCTGAGTTCTCCATTAATCAGTTCTTCTGGTAATCATCCAGTCGTCTGTCGAAGGTTCCCTGGCAACCCCCTCTTCTTCTAGCAGGCATTCCTTAGAAGTTATAAATCTTGATGTCTCCTCCTGGAATTCCTTTCGCCAGGCCCCCAATTTCCTAATCTCTGCAGCTTCTATTAATTCCTTAAGAGGCACCTCTTGAGTCTCGGCCAAATTAATTGAGCCATCAAAATTAGCTTTCTCCGCAGCATGTTTTTCTTCCTCCATCTTCACTGAATTTTCGTACTGCCCAGGATTGGGTCAGAACTGGGATTCAGTACCCCTGACAGCTTCCCAGCTTGGGATGCTGATAATGTATCTTAGTGGAGAGTCAGAATGATGTAAGCGTTCCAAATACCATGTAAAATTAAATCAGAGTCGAAGCCAAAACTATGCTTAAAGTTCCAATTTAATAAAGCAGGCCTGTTGGCATAGTGCTATGGGATTCCGACTCTGGAAGTTACATCAGAATCCCACCCAGTTAAAAGTTCATGATCTTGCCCCCACACCCACAGTCCATCACATGGTCCAATCTTCTTCTTCCACTCTGGCGTCTACGCTTAACTGCTTCCAGTCAGGTGTAAAGGTTTGGGAGACAAAAGATGACCTTGAGCTTCTAGGAAGGAATTTCTTATTTTGAAAACAACACATTCTACCCTTTGCTAAATCCCCCCCTTAATAAGAGTGTGGCAGGCCAAAGATTCTTAAAGGAACCGCTGCAGGCCTGACACATGTGATAACTGCTTAAGTACACAATACATATGCATCAGTGGTGGGCTTCCATTTTTTTTACTACCGGTTCGCTCTCGCTCGCGCAGCTCATGCATGACACTTCTGCACATGTGCAGAAATGTCCGGATGGGTGAACGGAGCCTCCCACCGCTACCCCTACCAGTTTGCCTGATCCGGGCCGAACCGGCAGAAACCCATTTCTGATATGCATATTATTATTATTTAAGCTCACCAATTTAAACATGGATAATAAAGTAAAGCTTGCCTGGAATTCCAAATGTCCACCAATGATGATAGTAAGAACACAATCATAGGCCCAATAGGTCAAGCAAAAACATTTGGACAATACTTTTATTTCAGATAACATAATACCTAATAGACTGAATAATTTATTACATATTATGAAAGCCACCCTGAAACTGATGGAATCACAATTGAGTCTTATTCCTGATCTTGTAAAATATTGTTTTAAAGGCAAACTACAGGTTACTAACTGGCTGACATTCAAAATGGGAAAGAGGATATTTTGAATCAAATATGTCTTGTAACCAATGTGGGATTTTATTGGAAACATTAGCTGTGACTAAAGCCTTGTTTTGTTTTTTGTTTGTTTAGCAGCAGAACTGAATGAGTTTTACAGCAGTTCAAGGATGATGTTTTCTTGAAGACTAAAAATACTGCGAAAGAAAGAGAGAAAATGTTGATATCCTTTTACTCTGATGTTACCGCTGGAGACAGGCAACACTGAATTGTATATGAACATATTCACATATCACTCAAGCTCTTCTGCTTTTTATCCCATGTTTTCTTAATGAAATTTCAAGGTTGCCCTTGGTCCAAGATTCTTTCCACCAGCTAGTAGAATCCCAAAGACACATTTAGTCAGCCAGAAGATAATGCTACTGATGTCCTTTCTTTAGATTTCCACACCATTCAAGATTATTTATATAACCCATTTGTTTTTTGACTCCAGTTTTACAAGTGCTCTTTTCTTTCTATCAGACATATCTTGAGGCAAAGAACACAATAGTTCCAATTAGCTGTATAGAAAAAAAAACCCAGAGGAATGTCACATCAACTAGGATACATAAGGTCAGTCT
Source organism: Thamnophis sirtalis (assembly GCF_051295495.1). NCBI lineage: Eukaryota > Metazoa > Chordata > Lepidosauria > Squamata > Natricidae > Thamnophis > Thamnophis sirtalis. Next base: position 55,785,539 of record NW_028261381.1, read on the forward strand.
GCATAGGAATTAAATATAGGCATGGCAGCTTGTTGGGAGGATAAAGGAAGTCCATAAACATGCAATGAAATTTAATTTGGGGTTTATACATTACTCTCTTTTTTAAACAGGTATTGTAAACTATCCAATCATACACAAATAGCAATAAAGAAGTGAGATACCCAATCCCAAATGTAATCAATTTCACATTGTGAGCTTGTGCCATGCATATTAATATCCTAAATAATCCACACATGCCATCAGCAGTTTTGTAAATGTGATGTGTTTAATTGTTTTCTGGCAAGAATACGTTGTTCTGTTCTGAAGCAATTAAATATAAATTACAGCTTTTCTCATATTTTTCTAGATATGGTTAATCTTTCTTTAGAAATCTAAGTAATGAGCTTGATAGCAAAGTAAATCAGTATTTTCTTTTAAAAGGTATTGCTTCTTAATTCTTCCCAAAAGAAAAGATGATGACAATCCGCATACATGATAGTATCAGCCATTCATCCTTTCTCTGTAATACAAGTAGTCATTGACTTACAACCACAATTGAAGCCCACATTTCCATTGCTAAGTGAGGCAGCTGTTAAGTGAGATATGCCTCATTTTATGACCTTTTTGCCACAGTTATTAAGCAAATCATTGCAGTTGTTAATCATGTGATTGTTAAGCAAATCTGGCTTCACTCATTGACTTTGCTTGCTAGAAGTTGGCTGACAAAGTTACAAATGGTGATTTCATGACCATTGAGATACTACAACTATCATAAATACATGCCAGTTATCAAGCACCCAAATTTTGATCACATGGTCATAGGAATTCTGCAGTGGTCATAAGTGTGAAAAATGGTTATAAATCACTTTTTTTCAGAGCTGTTGCAACTTTGAACAATCACTAAAGAAATGGTTGTAAGTTGATGACTACTTGTAACAATTGACTTTTATACAAGTTCCATGTGACAACAAACACTACCCATACAATTAAAAGTTAGATCAGGGATATATCTTGTGTAACTTTTAGTATATGTGCTGCCGAAGCGAGCACTATCTTGTATAACTTTAAGATATATTTTATGCAAATAATTAGATTGAGTTTGAGAAGAATAACAAAATACTCCATGCATTTAGTAGTTTCCTCTCTTTCATTTTATCAATCATCCGTCTCTATGCTCTACCATCTATCTATTACTTCTGTATCATCTATCTATCTATCTATCTATCTATCTATCTATCTATCTATCTATCTATCTATCATCTATCTATCTATCTTCTACCATCTTTCTATCTTTCTATCTATCTATCTGTCTAACCACATGCATACACTCTGAGTGGTTCTGAGAATAAACACCAAAGTTATGGGAATCCAGGGGCCAGAGGATGTTCATTATTCCAGAATGACAAAACAGTTGGGAACTGGAGAACTTTTCCTAGACCAGTTGTGACTGCCAATTCTTTCTCAGAGTTCATCATGAATCAAACTGAATAGTAGAAACCAAGCAAGCCAGTAAAGAGAACATTTTAGTGAGAGGAAGAGAGGAAGTAAAAGGCAATCAAGGGATGACACAGATACATAAATAAACTTTAATTTGATTGAAAAAATATGAATATTCATGAATAATGTGTCAACTGTAGCAACACTGTGATTCTATATCTAAAGTATAGAAGATGCCAAACAGAATAACAAATATTTCACCAGGACTAAAATAAAGGAGAATGTTCTCTTGGGAACATTTATTTGTTTTTTTATTAAGCAGACTGATAAATGAGCAAATGAAATAATTTGAGAAGATTCATAATGGTGGATGTCTAGGTCTAGATGTCTTCATTAATTAATGTTTTACAGCATTCGTCTCCCAATGGTTCACTGCAACTTCCAGATAAAAACATCTAGTGAAATAATATAATACAATCATACAAAAGACAAAATATGGCATTAACTGGATAATAACCAAACCAACCCACATTATCCAAAATCAAGTTTTAATCACTCTTGCCAAATTCCTATGTAATTTGAAATGGTTGGATCAGTAAACTCCAGACTAGAAAGAAATTAAAGAGACATTAAACCCTGGTGAGATATAGGGCCATTTTACCCATGAATATAATTACAGTCAATAACAGTTTGGAAATACAATAGAGGTGGTCCTTGACATGATTATTTGTTAAAGGAATAGTTTGAAGTTATGACAACCTCATAAAAATACTTACATCCTGTCTTCAAAATTATGACTGTCACACACACCACACAGCCACAGGATTGCAATTCACAGGATTGCAAATCAATGTGATCATGATTTTCAACTTTTGCAGCTTACTTCTGATAAGCAAAGCTAATGAATGTCATAGAAAATGGTAGTAAAATCATGTCATGTAATATCTTGCTTAATGACTTCATCGCTTAGTATGAATTTTTTGTTACAATTGTGGTCATCATAGTTTTGTACATAACTTACCTTACTTTCTTAAAAATCACACTTTTGAATCCAACTTTTATTGATAGCTGTTTCCAATAAATTTTCTCAAATATAGATTGATTTTATTTGTCAAAAAACCACAGATTTATATTCGTTGTACAGCAAACAAAACAACAAATAAATACTTCCTATCAATCTTTTCCAGCAAAGATCCTAATAGGCTTTTCTGCAACTTGTATCCATGCCACAATAAGTCTGTGCAGGAAGATCATGATATAATCTTATAAAAAGAGATCTAGATGTGTATTTATTTTTCCATACGGTCTTGGTGTCATAGTTTAGTCAAATGCTGTAATGCAGCAGCTACCAAACTTTCTTGGTGGACCAGCGGGAGGGGGAAGATGACAAGGGGATGGTTCTGTATGAGTGGCAGACACAAATGGAGCTGCTCATGGATGCATGCTTGCCCGCTGTATGCACAGCCCAGTTCTGAACAGGCCAAGGCCCATTAGTAGGCCACAGTTTCTGAGGCTGGGGACCTCTGCTGTTGAGTACATTACCCCTTTATTCCAATTGGCAGTGGTGTATTAATCATTAAGCAAACTAAGCACATGCTTAGGGCACTAGGCCCAAAGGAGGCACCACAAAGTTGAGAAAGAAAAAAATCAATGAAGATTTGTACAGTATGTACAAAGGAGGGGTCACCAAGATTTATCAGTGCTTAGGGCACCAGCGAGCCTTAATCCACCACTGCCAATTGGGCATACACAGTTATAGAATTGGTTGTGATCTAAGCAATCTTTTAAATTCTATGATCAGATCTAATGCTTGTAACAGCCTCTGGTGATCTATTGAAGACACATCTGTTGTGAATCATCTTTCCTTTATTGTGAACCAGTAGAGTTCACAAGTTTTATTATATCTGAAATTTTAATGCTCTGTGAGAATGTCCTTAAGAGACAGGAGGAGGAGGAAGAAGAGGAGCAATAGACTAGGCAGTGAATAAGAGGCATCTGAACCAGGGGTGGGTTCTGGCCAGCGTTACTGCTGGTTTGCTTGCACATGGGCTGGATGCACATTGTGCACACATGCACAGTTCAATAGAAATTGTTCTGAACATGCACAGAATGTCAAAAACAAGATGGTGGTGGTAGTGACCAGGGAACTGGTTCAGGGGCATGGCCAGCCTGGGTTGCTGCCAGTTCTGTGACCCAGGCCAGCACACAACTACCGGTTCAGCCGAACCAGTCTGAACCAGTAGGAGCCCTGATGTAAACCCACAGGAAGAATGGGATGTGTGGGAAATGTCTCAGAAGAGATCCTCCCTAGTTTCTTGGACTGCAAAGGTGAGGGGAAAGTTATGCACTTTCAAACTTGGGATTTTTTCATATGTGCTAATTTGGACTGCAGAATAATATAAGTATTAATAATACAGCTCTATTACTACTGACTATTAAGTATTCAGCTCCATAGTGCTCAATAGAACTTCTCTCAGGTAATGGAGCAGAGAACTACAGCTGTAAAAAAAAGTTACACTAAAGCTATATTTTAAACATATCTCAACACTAGTTTTACTGAGAGGCAGACAAGAAGTAAAGTGGAACTCATTTCTGATAATTGAAAATAATACCTGTACTTTAAAGATGTATGCAAATTAAGAGGCAAATTCAATAGTTTATTATCTTCCAAAAATAAATTTGGGGATAATAGCTTTAAAAACAAAATATATCTTCCCATTTTTTTTTCTTATTTCCATATAGGAATCTGGGTTTTATAATGCTTTGTGGTTTGAAATGATAACATGCATAAAATTGGATAGGAATTCCTCTGGGAATTTAAAAAGAAGCTGAAACTTTGAAATGCAATTTATAGATCCAGAGTAGAGGAGATGCACTAAACAGCTGAAACCAGATCATTTTTCTCCTCAGTAATCAAAAGACTTTCAGAAATCTATATATTACCTTTTTAGCAGCAAAGAAGCTGTAATATGCAGGATGTTCCTTTAATTAGTAGGAACAAGATTCACTGCAAGCACGTTTTAAACAAATCAAATGAGTAGAATCTCAAGGTAAGTGTGGTACACAGCAGTATCTGTGTAATAACATACTGAATCAGTGTGCTTGTTCATCAAAAAAGAGGAGAAAAAAGCAAAGCTTTTAAAACATTTTGCATTTATTAATTTAGATATATCCATCTAATTTGAAAATCATTAATATAATTTTAAAAGAAGTAATGTCTATGTCATAGTAGGGAGCTGTAGAACAAGACAGACTGTCTTTAACTGCCTCTACTATCCAGCTATTTTTTTTAATCTTCAGCTGAATGCAGATTGGACAGTTTTTAAATCTTAAAATGGCTTCAAAAGCAGTGCCCTTCATACACATATAGAATTTAGAGTTTAGAGTTTAATAAAATGTGTATGCCGCCCACTCCCATTGGGACTCTGGGTGGCTCACAGCAAAATAAAAGCATTTAAAAAATTTAAAAAAATACAATATTTATATTGTATATAAAATTTTCTATATAAATATAGAAAACAATCCCAAATAACTCCAACTTAATCATATTTCAAACCATGTCTATTCTCAAACAAGCTCTACCGGTATGTCTTTCAGAAGAATAAATAAACTCTCTTGAATTGACATTTTTATGTCTCCATGAATCAACAAGTTTTTAAATTGTCCAAATCAACAAAACTTGTGATAGTTTGCCGTGTGGAATTTTATTAGTTTTCTCTAAAATGTGGTCTACTTCTAAGGATATCACTCCATTCAATCTTTATATAAACAAAACAAATCAATTTCTTTCCTTTTTTTCCTGCTGAGATATTTTTTTACTCAAATTTGTGTACATTAAACATTTAATATCATTTTCTTTAATATGTGTTTCTTGTAAGCAAATTATATTGTCTTCTTTTTAAACAATAACTTGTTTTATGATTTGAGGAGCATTTGCTTCATTTATATTCTACAGTAAGCATTTGTTATTCATTATATAGCCAAACATTTAGAAAAATCAATACCTATAGACATAAGTCACTATCATCCCTTTCACTTTCTTCTTGTACCTGTGGAGGCTTTTATGTGGTCTTATCTGTCACATCCATTTGTGCTGTCTCTTGTATTTCTTTGAATTTTTCCAGAAATTCTCCTGCTTTCTGCAAAGAATTCAGTCAAAACCAATAGAGTTTAAAAATAAAAACCATTCCTTCCAGTGAAACTTTTTCTATTTAAGTCTATCATTCAGAAAGAGGCATTTATTTCCCTTACATGGTACTCTAATCAAATTTCTTTAAGCACAATTACATCTGTATTATCAATTTTCAATTTGTAATATAATGGTTCTGCAGAACCTGATCTATTGTCTTCTTCAGGACAAAGTGCATCAGGACATCCCTTGGAACTTTTCTTAATTTCACACATCTTGTTTTTATTTTATAAATTGTGTCAATTTCTGCCTCTATATCATCTCCATCCCATTTCAAACATTTGATAAAGCTTTGATTGCTTTTTCATCTGAATCCTCTGATATCATTCCAAATTTCAAGCAGAATTCCTTCTCTCTCAATTCTATTAACATCAAATTATGTAAATCTTTTTCCAGCTCTCTATTTATAGCTACTGTCTTACTATCCAAAATCTCTAATTTGTCCTTAATTTATTTTACAGTTTTCTATCTTCTTAACTTCTTTCATTTCTTCTTTCAAAAATTTTTAGAATTTTTTTATCTGTTCTGTCTTGAAAACTGTCAATTTGGCATTAAATGAAACAGACAACATTTTGCTTAATTCCTCAAATATTTTTGAACCAATTTTGGTATAATTCATTTTTTCTGCAAGTTGCCCTAATGATCCTTCCCTCCTCTCCATTTTGCAGCTTTTTTGATGGTTGCCGTAATGATATTATAAAACAAAAACAAATGCACTTCAAATAAGGAAAAAAGAAAAGGCAAACTTCCCAATTTTATTCTCTTTGTTTTGACTTCTTGTGCCCCAAATAATTTCCCTTTGTAGGAGCAAGGGTTGTACATAGCTTTTGAGTTGAGTGCCACAGGCTACTCTTCAAATGTGGACAGGATCAAAACAAAAGTGGATTGGGTCCAGTTACATTAATGATGGGAATAATTTAAAGTAGATTATAATAATTAAGGTATTGTTAGTGTGTCTTTAATCATTTCCCCTTTCCATTATGTTAAAATAATATTTGTTTGACAGCTTCTGGTTGAGGGTCAAAAGCCACCCCAAAGGTTTTGAGAAAGAGTACATACAACCCTGGATTCAAGTTGTATACCGTTTTAGTATGGCATGGAATCAATGTGGGGTAATGACTGAAGATACTGCATTAAGAATGAAATGATTCAAGTTCTTCCCAAGTTGGGAAGAGGAAATTTTGTGCACCTTAGTTCATTGATGATCAAGGTTGATTGATCATTGATGATCAAGATCATGACAGAAATGCTGTATCGAGTTACAATAGTTTAACCTTGTGCATGATTTGGTCTGTTTTGGCTACATTTAATCCTTTGGAGTTGACTATGTCAATTGCCCCTTAACAGAATAATAGACAGATCCTACTGATCCAGTTAGAGATGTGATGGTAAACAGGAACAGAATGCATATTATAGACTATAGTGTTAAGACTTTTTTTTATAAGAAAAAAACTTTTTAAAAAGTGTTGTGTGTATACACATAGAAATAGAATGAAATGTTTCTGTGGTGGAGAGGGTTTTAAAAAAGAGATTTCTTTTGCATGTCTTCCTGAAAACCTTACTTTTGTTCTAAAATTGGACTGGAAGTACTTTCCCTATATATGAAATACATATTGTATACTTACACGCATAGCTAACATAAGACTTCACAGTGAGTTTTCCATTTCCATTCCATCAATCATCTACAGAATGGACACTTTCCATCATGTCAAATATCCAGATAGTTTCAATGGATTAAGCCATATACATGCAGTAGCATTTCTTTCTGAAAGATGTTTAGTTTCTAACTGGAGCTCTGTTCTTATCCTTGTAGCAGTTTCTGGCAGCTCTTAGGGTTGATTTTCATAGACACCATGATGAATGCCTTGCTATCTTACCTAATTACAGTGTAAAATATAGAACGGAAAAGAAGCTTTTACCCAGGATTTGCTCTAATTTAATCACATATTTACTCAGATCCACTTAAGCCTAATTGAAGTGATGAATGTCAGAGGCTCAAATGCCATTTGTTATGAGTTAATGTAGTTTTCTTTGAGGGAATGGAAACTAATGCAACAACCAAACTGATTAGACAGAATTTGTTGGAATGTAAATAAATGAAGCTTGCAGAACAAATTACCTTGCAAATATATGCATGATATTTTCCTACAGAATCAAGAAAAGAAGATATAATAAATGAGAGCCTTGGAAGCTCCAGCAAGATTTTTTCAGAATCAGGATACTTCCAAATCAACAGTGCTTTTTTAAAAAAAATCCCTTTTATCCTTAACAAAACAATTTAAAACTGCCCAGGAAGTGACTTCATAGCTAATAATCTCAAATTGCAAAGAAGCTGTAGGGAAAAAATATGGCACAGTCAGTGCTTCTCTTCTTTTATCTTGATTGGCAGCTTCCCCCACCCCTTCGGATGGTAGTGGAAGGCACAGGAGAATATGGTATCCTTGGATTGATAGTAATAGCAACAGCAGTTAGACTTATATAAACCTTCATGGTGCTTTACAGCCTAAGCAGTTTACAGAGACAACATATTGCCCCCAACATTCCGGGACTTCATTTTACTGATCTGGGAAGGATGGAAGACTGAATCAACCATGAGTTGGTCAGGATTGAACTGCTGATATGGAAGGCAGAGTCAGCCTGCAATGCTGCATTCTAACCACTGTGCCACCACAGCTGTTGTTACAAGCCATAATCAATAAGAAATAATTATTTGAGGAAGTTCAAGTAGCATTATTATTGGGGCAACAAGACAATGCAATGTTGGTGTTCTTGAGTGTGAGGAAAAGTAAAATGGCAGTTGGTCTTACCTGAACTGCATGTTTAAAAGAAGGTGTGGGAGGAGTAACACATGGGTATTAACCCAGCCCTTTTGCCCTGGAGACTGGGGTAATCTTTTGAGGCCACACCTCTGATCTTCCTTCTGCTCTCCCAGATTAACTGATGGTCGTAGCAGAGCACCTGGAAGGAAGGAACAACAGAACAACGCAAGCACACGTCCTTCCTATTTGGCCCTGACTGACCACTGAGCTAACTCAGGCCCCTGGCGTGGGGTGCCCTAAACAAGGGGGGAAGTGACTCCTCCCACACCTTCTTTTAAACATGCAGTTCAGGTAAGACCAACTGCCAGTTTCCAAAGTGAGGTGTGGGAGGAGTAACACATGGGACATACCAAAGCTCGATGTCCTTGGGAGGGATTAATGGGCCTGAGCCCCTCGAGAGTCTAGGACTCCCTGCAGAACCCTCCTACCAAAGGCTGCCTTTGCAGAGGCGTAGGCATCTAGTTGGTAATGCCTAATGAACAGTGAAGGAGACGACCAGGCAGTGGCCTGGCAGATCTCCTCTATGGGGGCCTGGGTGGCCCAGGCTGCTGAGGTGGCCGCACTTCTGGTGGAGTGTGCTGTGATGCCCTCTGGGACTTGAATTCCCTGTGCCTCGTAGGCCTGTGAGATGGCCACCTGATCCACCTGCTAATGGTGGCCGGGAAAACCTTAGCGCCTCTGGTGGACGGTTGAAATGACACAAAGAGGGCTTCTGAACGTCTAAAGGGTGCCATGCGCTTCAGGTAGATGCGCTTCTGACATTCAATCTGTGCCAAGATCTTTCCTTTTCCCTGGAGGGCTGCGGACAGAACTCCGGCAGAACTATCTCTAGAGCTCTGTGGAAAGGGGAGTTGACCTTGGGCATGAACGTGGGGTCCAATCTGAGGATGACCCAGTTCTCTAGGAAGGTGCAGAGGTCCGCTCTGCTGGACAGAGCGTTGATCTCAGATACTCTCCTGGCTGAGGTGATGGCAACAAGGAAAATGACCTTAAGGGTTAGAAATTGTAGGGAAACCTCCCTCAAGGGTTTGAAAGGTGCCTCCGTCAATGCCTGGAGGACCATGGGTAGGTCCCAGGTGGGGAATCGATGGACCACTGGGGTTTTCAGATTCGCCACTCCCTTAAGGAAATGCCTGAGGACCAGATGTTGGGACAAGGGTGGTGCATCCACGCCCCCCCCAGGATGGTGGAAAGGGCAGAGACCTGTCTCCTAAGGGTGCTGGGGGCCAGACCCTTCTCCAGGCTTTCCTGTAGGAAGTCCAGAACCTGGGGTACAGAAGCCAAGGCAGGTTCAATGTCCTTTGCCTTACACCAGTCAGTAAAGGCCACCCAGGAGGCATTGTAGATGCGGGTGGTAGACTGCCTCCTGGCGCCTCGATGGTCCTAATGACCCTTGAGGAAAAATGGGCCCCTCTCAGCTGTTCCCGCTCAATCGCCAGACGGTCAGATTGAGCCACTCTGGATCTGGATGCTCCAGAAACCCCTGGTGTAGGGACACCTCCCCCGGGGGGATCCTCCAGTGGAGAGCTGAGGACAGCTCCACTAAGTCTGCTAGCCAGGGGCAGCGTGGCCAGAAGGGGGCAACTAGAATCATCCCTGCTCCCTCTGACACGAACCTCCTCAGAACCCCGGGAATGAGGGGAAGAGGGGGAAAGGCGTAAAGTAGACCTGATGGCCATCTGCAGTGGAGGGCGTCCGTGTCCATGGCTCCTCTGGAGGGGAACCTCGATACAAAATTTGGCAGCTGGGCGTTCACTGGGGTTGGGAAGAGATCCACCGTCGGGTGCCCAAACCTTTCGTAGATCTGCTGGAAGACGCTGGGATGGAGCTGCCATTCTCCGTTGTCGACCGTCTCCCTGTTGAGCCAATCTGCTTGCTGGTTCTCCGACCCGGAGATGTGTTCTGCTCTGATGGACTGGAGATCCTCTCTGCCCAGTTTCCTAACCGGAGGGCCATGTCGCGAAGGGCCTTGGAGTGGGTGCCTCCTTGCCTGTTCATGTGGGCCTTGGCTGCCACGTTATCCATCAGGATCAGGACATGATGACCAATCACCGTGGTCTTGAAGTGTCGTAGGGCCAGGTGGATGGCCCTGAGCTCCAACCAGTTTATGTTGTTGCACATATCTGTTGGATTCCAGTGGCTCTGGGCTATCTGAGCCTCCAGGTGTGCTCCCCAGCCAAACAGGCTCATGTCCATCGTGAGTACCATCCTTGCTGGCTCCTTGAAGAGGGATCCTTTGTCCAATGCTGGGGTCAGCCACCAACGGAGCGAGAGCAACACCTGGGGTGACCTTCGAACCTTGAATCTGGTGTCGCTCGTCCCCGCCTTCTGGTATGGAAGCAGGAACCACTGAAGCTCCCTGGCATGTAGGCAAGCCCAATGCATGATCCCTATACAAGAAATGAATTTACCAAGGAGCCTGGAAAAAAGAACTACAGGGACAGAGCATAATTTATGAACTTCATGAATCAGCTGCACAATGCTGTCCTTTCGCTCCTGGGGAAAGAAAACCTCCCCTGACCCCGAATCTATAATACATCCGAGGTGCTGGAGCCTTGTAGATGGAACCAGCTGGCTCTTCTCTAAGTTGATAGAGAACCTGAGAGTGTCGATGGTGGTCCCCAGGTCCTGCCTGGCCATGGCTGGGGACCTGGCTAGGATGAGGATATCATCTAGGTAACAAAACAGTCTGGCTGGGAAGGAGTGCAGGTGACCCTCGGCTGTGGCCAGCACCTTGGTAAAGGTCCTGGGGGTTGAGGCCAGCCCAAAGGGTAGGGCCCTATATTGAAAGTGATTGCCTTCATGGGAAAATCTGCGATGTTCTGGGGCGATTCTGATGTGAAGGTAGGCCTCCGTGAGATCGATGGAGGCCAGGAAGTCGCCCTGTCGGATGCCCTCAAAGACGGATTTCAGAGAAGCCATCTTGAACCTACGGTAGACCACCCTGGAATTGAGTAGTTTAAGATCCAGGATGGCTCTCCACCCCCCTGAAGTCTTGGGAACCAGAAACAGGTTTGAATAGAATCCGGAACCTCTCTCCCCCTCTGGGACCTTGTCTATGGCCCTGATATCTAGTAGGTGTTTGATGGCCTTAGCCTTAAGGGCCCGTTTGGCTGGATCAGCAGAGGAGGCGAAGGTGCGGAACCTGTTAGGGGGTTGCGAGCGGAACTCCAGCCGTAACCCGAGCTTAACAGTCTGGAGGACCCACTCGTCTGAGCTGATGCGCTCCCAGGCATCTGCGAAAAGGGAGAGGTGACCACCAATGGGGTGATCCGTAGATGGACCACTTGAACCTGTGGAATGGGCAACCGCCCCCTCCTCGAAAGGGCCACTTGCTCTGCTGCTGGCCCCTGAATCTGTCCCTAGAAAACTGTCTATCCCCCTGTCTGTGAAACCTGGGTGTCTGGTACCTGTGACTCTGGGTGTCCGAATCAGGCTGGCGGTAGGATGTTCTCCTATGGTAGGGAGCGTGTCGGTGATCCAACCTTCTGTACGTGGTTAGGAAAACCTTCTTTTTGGTTTTGTCCTCCACCAGAAGAGGATCCAGCGAGGCACCGAAGAGCTTGTCCCTGGCATAGTCTGCTCCTGCTAGGTGCCATTTGGCTCGGGACTCCGCCTGCCAGTGGCGCAACCACAGCAAGCGTCTGGGCACTACAGAGGAAGATAAGGCTCACGATGCATACTTAACTGCATCCAGGGTGGCGTCAGTTGAGAATTGCTTGGCTGCCAGCACCTTCAAGATGTCCTGCAGCAGTCATACCTCCGTGGCTGGGGTTCTGTCTCTCAGCTGTTCCAGCCACAGCACAGTGCATCTGTTGAAAAAGGATGCAGAAGCGGCCACCCTAATGGCCCAGGTTACTGCATGGAATGTTTTACGCAAAACGGTCTCCACCTTCTTATCTTCTGCTTTAAGGCAGTTTGCAATGTCTCCCGTCACCACGGTTGAGGCTGAGGCTAGGGTGGTGATCGGGTTGTCCAACTCCAGGAGCTGGAGTGCCTGAGCAAAGGTAGGGTTGAGGTTATAGAACCTCCACTCATTGCCCCCCAGATTGGGAAAGGATCCTGGTTTAACCCACTGGGATTTTAGAACCTCCAGGAACATCTCTGGAGTGGGGATCTCCTCCTTCTCTACCGGGGGTCTATGGAAGGGACCCTTCTTGCTACTCTTGCTGGTGCTAGGCATGGCAGTGGCCGGCCTGGGATCTGGTGGGGGATCCAGATCTGCTGTAACCCTGGCCTTCCGGAGTAGGGAACTAAATAAGGAGGGGGGGAAGGCCAGTGATGTTGGGAGCCTCTGTAGACTGGCATCCTCATCCTCAGAAAACCCCACCTCCTTCATCTCCCCTTCTTCTAAATCTGAGGCTTCACTGGCATGGAGGGAGAAGGGGACCTGGGCTCTCTGGCAACAGAGGCTCTGGGGAGAGTCTGATGATCCCTGGGTTGGTCCCGGAAAGATCTATGTTGGGAGCCCTGAGACTCCCAGAGGCCATCACTTGAGCTAAGGCCCTGGCTAAAACCTCCTGAAAACTCTCAGGTAGCTCTGGGAGGGAAGGGCGGAGCTCTGGAGGCTGCAAGTGGTCCCTTGCCTCTGGTGAATTTGGTGCCAGCCTGTGCCTAGCTGGGCTGGAAACCCTGCAACCAAAGGGGTCCCCCCTCGTCTCAGAAGAATGTGCAGGTGAAAGGGGGTGCAAAATAGAGCTGTGCCTTCTGCCTGAGCTCCTGGGGGAGCCAGGAGAGGTCGCCTGGGCCTCTGCCAGCATAGGGAGCCTGCAGGGGAAGCGTGACCTGGAAGGCGATGGGCTGATGGTCGCCCTAAATGTCCTAGTGGAGCCCTGGTAACTCTGCCCACTTTAGAATGGGTTTCCTTAGTGGATGCCCTGGGGGTGCCTCTCCTGGTGGGAGACCTCCCTCTGGTGGCCTGGGAAGCTCTCTTGGAAGTTCCTTCGACTGGATCTGGGTCCCCTAGGGATCTCGGCCCAGCAACCCCGCTCCTCGCCGTGTCCGCCATGCACTTACGATTTTGCCACTCACCCCTCCTTGCTCTCTGCCAGCTCAGCTTTTTAGTGCGATGCTCCTCTGCTCGCGCTTCTTTCTCCAGCCGTCGACCCACAGCTTGAGCGCCGGCCCTCACTGAAATCCAGGTCCCTCTGCGGATCACCGGCAGAGTGGGGGCTGCTCTAGGCCTCTTCCGGCCTCCTCGGTGCCTCTTGAGTGCTCCCGGCTACCGTAGATGGTTGCCAGTCACGCGCTCACCCACGTGCTCAAGATGGTGATTCAAGATGGTGACCGCCGACCTGCGGCCCGAGCCTCTCTGAAGCTGGGGAGTGTTGGGGTGATCCCCTCTGGATCTCCGGTCCTCTGGAGTCCTAGTCGGGCAGCTGCAGGCCGAAGGGCTTCTCCATGCACTCCGATCGGTGCTAGCTTTTGCTAGCAGTGCAGAGCACATTCGAGGAGGGATGCAGCGATTGGATGCTTCTTGCGGTAAGGGAAAAAACGCTAGGAGAAAAAAACTTACACAAAAAAACCCCTAGTCTTCCTAGGTGAGGGAGAGTCAGGAAAAACACTCCTTCTGGGCTGGAGACTTAGGTTAATCTGGGAGAGCAGAAGGAGGATCAGAGGTGTGGCCTCAAAAGATTACCTCAGTCTCCAGGGCAAAAGGGCTGGGTTAATACCCATGTGTTACTCCTCCCACACCTCACTTTGGAAACCTGAGTAAAGTCAAATGCATAGTTGAGAGTTCAAGGAAGTAGATTTTTTAAAAGTTCCTAGAAAAGAGTTTCTAAAAATATAATTCCAATGAATGAAGGCAATTCTAATCAAGGGAGAAGAAAGGAAAAGTAACTGAAAAACCCCAGGGTTTTGCCCCCCAAACCTTAATAAAGATCCCAAACCAAAAAGGATCCATGAAGGAAGCAGAGAGATCTGTCATCAAGAAATAGTACACAGAAGAAGCCCAGAATAAAAGAGACTACATCGCAAACACTACAATTGTGTATGAGCTGAGGCTGAAGAAAGATTTAGTGAACAACATGAAAGGGATTCTTCAAATATTTGCAGAAGAAACAAGGCAGTGTAGTCAGCTCAGTAAAGATAACAATAAAGAAATGTTCGAACTACATGGGCCTTAATGGTGTTGAACCACCTCTGAAAAATGGTGAGTGCACTGTCAAGCAGTTCAGAAGAAAAGGAAGGAGCCAGTCAGGGAATACATATTTATAAGATTTGTTGTCTATCTTCCCAGATGACTACATTCCAAATAGTGGATATAAAGTACAAGAAGGATCTTATTAAATGCAGTAAGAGGAATCTGGCAACTGGAATCTCTTTTTAAGCAAATTTGTGAGGACTATTCATCAGATAATTCAATTATATATTAGATAGCCATCTGCCAGAAAAGCCTTAATCTGGATCTCTGCATTGAGTAAGGATTAGATTTAACCATTTAGGGTATAGCAAATTAACAAAATTCTTGTGTTTTTTTTCCTACAAGATGCACATTCACAACTGGTTGTTTACAAACAATGGCCTTTCAAGGACAGATGTGGTGCAAGCAAGAAGACCATCTATCCCTGGAAACCCATATGCCTTTACCTTCCTTTTCCCATAAATCTATCTGTTTATCTATTGTAAGGATAGCATGAAATCTTTGTAGTCAACTCATCCTGGCTGAGTGGGAGCAGATAAGTAAGCAGCTTGTCTGAGGAACAAGGTCAGTGGTGGTTTGCAGGCGGTACACCCCGATACGGGAGTACCGGTCACTGCCAGGAGCACTGGGTACTGTTCCGGTATGGTGCTCAAAGGGCCCACCTGCACACCCAAGCTCCTTGCCTGTATTTGAGCTCTTTGGTGCTTCCGCACACATGTATGGAGCATACGGTGCCTGCATAACGCTCCACCGACCAGCTGGAGCCTTGTGGAGATAAGGACACATGCATATGTGGGGGATGCCGGGCCCCGTTGCACCATACTAGTTGCACCGGGATCCGGAACCCACTGAACAAGGTGCTTGGAACAGGCTTGATTCTTCCTTTAAAGGGTTTTGTCAATTTGCAGGCTTCTAGAGATTTGCCACTTCCAATGCACACTTTGTTTAGGAGCAGGGAGGGTCGGGAGATTGTGGTGGCCATGCACATACTTGAATGTGTCTTTTGGAGTTGTGCTGCCAGTGTAATCTCTTGTCCTTCTGAAAGACTATGAAGTAATAATTCACCTTTGGCTTGTTTCCCCCCTCCCCCCCCACCAAGCTACACCAATGTTTCATTTACAGAACATCAAATCTCATCACCTGAGGGCACAAATTTCACTTCTCTTTTTCAGACAGTGTCACATCTCATGCTTGGTAGAGAAATGCCCGAGTATATAACTTCAAATCTAACTTTTAAAAAAACCCAGTGATTCTCAGCTCTTTCTTTTTTCCTCCTTCTTCAGGACATCATGGTTCTGAATGTTGATTTAAATTGTCGTTGTGTATGGTCTCTAAACAGTGAAATGTGTTACTGGGATTTTATCCAGAGAAGGGAAAACCACCTATTTCAAGTCCGATAGAGTTAGTTAGCACACTCAATTTTTCTTCAAGAGAATTGCTACTGAGTGAAACTACTATGTCAGTTTAGATTTTGTTTTAGCATAGTTAAGGAAGGCCAATACAACTGAGAATCACACACTGTTTGGTATGATGCTTAATACAATAATGTTGTGGAAGAAAGAAATTGCTCAGGGTAATGACCATAAGGCAACTTGTGGTATTTTTAATTCTGTAGAAAAGGCATCAGCAGAAAAATGTCTGAAGGCTTGCACTGTACAAAGGGCAAAAGTTGGCAGGTTGTTCCAATTAAGGAGAGAATTTGAGAGACAGCAAGACAGAATTTCAACTGAGAGTCAGAGAAGCAGGTTATTGTTCCCTTCCAGTATTCTGCCTCCTCCAATGAGGAAGGGTATTTCTACTTTTAGATGGCCCCAAAGAGCCATTGCCCATATTCTCTAACACGAAAATGCCTTGCTTTTTTTTTATGTTGTGCTTTCATGATGTTGCCTAATGTCTCATCTCCATCCCTTGGCTGGGGTAGCTGAAAGTTGTTTCATCTGTTCCAATTTGAAAACACAGTTTTCTTCTTTTAGCACATTTTGGCTATGGAAATGATTTAGCATTCATTATCAA
Source organism: Thamnophis sirtalis (assembly GCF_051295495.1). Taxonomy (NCBI): domain Eukaryota; kingdom Metazoa; phylum Chordata; class Lepidosauria; order Squamata; family Natricidae; genus Thamnophis; species Thamnophis sirtalis. Next base: position 55,802,121 of record NW_028261381.1, read on the forward strand.
GGATGTGACTGATGATTAAAGTGGGTAAGATTTATTCATCTCTTACTGAGCATTTCACATGCTGCATATCTAAAATACTTTTGTCCAGTTTCGGCTTCCCTCAGTCTTGCTCATACAGTATTGTCTTTTTGTATGTGAATTGTTGAGTTTTAACACAACATGGATCCAAACATAATATTATTTATAAAGCATTATTATTTCCTCTGTTTTATTAAAGAAAAAGTCTGGCTTCAATATCCAGATTCTCAGTTCAAATTCTCTCTTTTTTTGCAGAATTTCATTTTTAAATCAGACTGATTTAATTCCAAGGGAATGGCTGTGAGAAAAACAAAGAGATTATCAGTAGTTAAAAGACTCCCTTTTCTCATTCAGCCCCTCTGTGCCAACACTCACTTTGAGAATCAAATCTAAGGTCGCTACTAGTCAGAAAGGGACGAGGCAGGGGAGTATTTTAAGATCTCTGTTTTTTTAATTTGTACACCATCAACATAGTAACTCAGGGGCTTTTTCTTCCCATGCAGCTGGCAAGTGTCTGTGGATATTCTCAACCATCCAGGTCATGATTATCCCAAAGGTGCTTTTTCAAGAGACATTTCACTTCTCATCCAATCTAACTTCTTCAGCTCTGACTGGATGGTGGGGAAGGGAAAGATTTATACTCCTTGCTGGTCATTTACATTCTTTAAGCTCGTCGTTGAGGCCATTTGAAGGTTTATCTGTGTCTTCAGGGTCACCTGAGTAGTGCAAATGACTGTGGAGCCTTTTTGGAACTATTGATGAGAGGTGAAACTTCTTCAAAGAAAAACTGGAAAGTCCAGTTGCCTCTTGAACATCTGGCAATGGATGTTTGTGGGAAATTCTTTGCTCATTAGATTTTGACTATATTTTTTAAGCAACATATTTGAGGTGCTTTAAATCCACATAAGTCTGGTTCTCCAGCTCACTGCAAACAGAATCTTTTCAAATAGGTATTACTTACCCTATCTGGGTTTTGATATTTGGCTAGGTAGGATGAACAAGCTTTTGTTGTTCTGTTGTGACATTATAAAAGGGCTCCCCAGTAGTAACATATACTGCCTTGTGGGTTGTGCTCAGTAAAGTCATTGAGCCATATTTTCTTTCTCTGCTGTCTTTACAGGGAATCCCATGTGACTTGCATTTACCCAAAATAAAGAAATTACCTGGCAGAGAACATGGTTTATGTTTGTCACATCTCTTGTCCAAACAGTATTTAGATCAATTTTGCTGAGTTGCTAGTTCTGCATTATTTCATATATACCATTTATTGTCTTTGCATCTTTGCATACTTTTTCTTCTCCCCCCTCCCCTTTTTAATCTCTTTTATATGATTGCTAACTGCACGGCTGCAATAAAAGTTTGGTAACATTTGTCTAATGTATAGTGAACATCAAAGAAGCCACATTTGAACCATTTTTTTCTCTCTAATGGCTCAACTATTAATTAGAGTTCTCATAAGGGTAGGCAGAAAAGAAAAGAACAGCTTCTCCAGGCATCAGAAACCAGACATCATTAGTACAGTGGAAGTTTTTGAGAAGGGCATTCTGTAGCAGGATGCTACTTAGGAATGCCCTGTCACAAACTCTAGAGATCAAAACCTATATAAATAAAATAAACATCAACATAAACACCTTGTTTGTGGTACAAATAAAAGTGTTTTTGCAGAAAATCTCAAGTCACAAACAGGGTAATAAACAGTGACATACAGAGTCCTCAACAAAATATAAGCTATTTAAGCCTTCACACATCTATGCTCATATCTTGAATTAGATTCAGTACAGTTCTTGAATAACCAGTGTTATGTGCTCTCACACCACTGATTTAGTCTGCATTAGTGTTTATTTAGTTTATGGTGATGTTACGTTAGTCAGGAGACTACAGTGCTACTACAAAGTAGTTGTTTGGCTGCTGACAATAGCCAATCCATTCTGTTTATGCTTGTATGCTATCCAGAGAGCACCACAGGAGGTGGACTAGCTCCACACTCATAACTTGATGGTGCTTTGCAGTGTCATTTCGGGCCCTTTTCACCACCAGTGTTACCTCATATTCGGTCATCGCATTTGGGCAGTTTGGCATTGATTTGAATTCATACTGCCATTTGTACCACCATTCCCCCCCTCCCTACATTTAGCTACTTACTTGTAATATGCTTTCAAATGTTCTACTAAGCTGACAGAAGCTGATGCAAGTGACAGGAACTCACTCTGTCATGCAGTGCTAGGGCTTGAACTGCCAGACTACAATACAGACCTTCTCCAGCATCATTAAACCACTGAGCCACTGTGCCTCTGTTCTCTCTGTAATCTCATGCTGATACCTCGATCTAATTGTGATATGCAGTCTTCAAAGGCAGCTCTATTTTTTGAATGCATTTGAGTAGTCTAAGCAGCTTACTAGAGCATGGAATCCTATCGAAAGATAATGGCAATGGTAATCTAAATCAGTGTTTTTCAACCACTGTGCCGCGGCACACTACTGTGCCGTGACATAGTGTAAGGTGTGCCGTGGGAAAAACACCCGCCTATATTGAATATAGGCACAGAGTTAAATTTTTTTAACATTTTCTAATGGTGGTGTGCCTCGTGATTTTTTTCATGAAAAAAGTGTGCCTTTGCACAAAAAAGGTTGAAAAACACTGATCTAAATAACATTGCATTTTTCATCTATGTTCTGCATTTAAGAATTTCTTGGTTTAGGAAACCAAGTCTATCTGAGGATAGACTAAACCAGAACAATCTTATTCTTTATTGGTTAGTCTTTGGTTGAACTCCTTTGTAAACTCAGTGCTTTCAAGAAAATAACATCCTTTCTTGTAGGTTGTTTTCTTCTTTTGGATGCTGTAACTGGAGTCTGGAAATAGGTTTGCAAAGAGAAAAGAAGCTATTTTGTGGAATTTCACCAAACCTGATCTTTCTTGAGTATTAAAAGTATCAGGCACAGATTATAGGAAGAGTCAAAACGTTGCTATTTTGTTAGACTTTGCTGCATTCTCCTCCTTTTTCTTCCACCAAATCTTTGTTTTCAACTAATTTTACTGTGCCACTTGCTTTTTATTGGCTTTATTATTGTTTGATTGTCTTTTAATGATATTTTTGAATTGTACTTCTTATTTTAGCCTTTGTCTTAGCCTGCATTGGGGATTAAGGGCAAGAAAAATTGCAGAGGGAGGAAAGAAATAGGGAATAATATCTGAAATGTTTTGCCTTATCTGAAAGCAAACTGCATCTCTCCCTCTGACTGTAGGCAGGAGATTGATTAGGATTTTTTTTATCATTGTCTATCAATTTGTGGTATGGCTTTCCTATTTGAGCCACCTATTTTAATGGTTATTTTTACTAGATTGTAAATTCTGAATAAGAGCCACCACTTTCAAAAAAAGAAACCTTGCCAAGAGAACAGGGAATTTTCAGGAGTCAAAAACTGAATTGAAGACACTAACAAAAAATAGATGAAAGGAGATGATTCACTATTATATTACTTTACTATGTCCAGATAAGGAGTCAGGTGATGGATGCTATGCAGAGATATGCTGTTACTTTGCTGGGCATCTGAACAGAAGCAACCCGGTATGGTAAGGAACAGCTAAAATACATACATGGTTTTGTTCAGTCTTTTATTTTTTGTACAAGTTCACTGAGCTCCATTTCTGCACTGCTTTGCACATTTTAAATGAAAATAACCCCAAATTCATAAGAAATGCTTATAAAAGTTATTTGAACAATAACATTTTTCCTAATACATACATTTTTGCATATATTTTTCCTAATGATTTTTCATCTAGCAAATTGTCAGGGTTTTATGTCATACTGGGTCTGTTCATTCTAGAGGCAGACCTGGGTTTTTCAACTGCATTGAAATACACCTACATTGGAGGCTGAATTTATTTGATTAATTTTCTTAATGTGGATGCAGTCAGCAATATATTGATTTCTGAACTCACCATTCTAATGTAACTCCATCTTTCCAAATAGCAGCATAGAAATCAGCCTAACTAAAGTATTTGGGATCCTCTTCTATGATACTGAAAGAAATTTATCTCCCTAATATTCCAAGATGCAGGCAATATTAGCTGCTTTTCCGCTTCTCCGTGATGCATAAGATTGTTGACCTTTTATTTCTTTTACTATAGTAATATTTATGGAAAAAACAACAATAATCATGTAGATATTGCAAAGCTGGTGTTTTTGGAAGCAAACTCCAATGAATAAATTTGGATTTAAATCTATGCAAATTTGCACAGAACTGAGCTGACAAGACCAAATTTCAAGTAACATTACATTCATATTTGCATTTAACAAGTAAGGTTTTTAAAGCATGTAAATAAGGCATAATAGGATGTATTGCATGCAGGCATACTTCTTTAAGAAAAAAAAACTGTATAAAAATGGGGGGGGGTGGTGCCTGAGGAAAATGTTCTGCTAAGACACAAACCCCTAAAATATCTAGTTTTGACAAGCTTGAAAACAAAGCAAATTCTGGAGTAATTTAAGAGGGAGATGATTAATAATAATTGAAACTTCTATGCTGGTGATACTGAAGTGCACTTAGCCTAACGTTTGAGTCAAAACTAGATATTTTAGGGGTTTGGGTCTCAGCAGAACATTTTCCTCAGGCACTGGCTGGGTTATGATATGGTATTTTGTTGTTCAAACTATATATTGATCATTTGAAGAACCAATAAGCAAATACACACTGGTGATACTAAAGTGTACTTACAGATACTGGTACACATCACCAAAGGCCTGGGTGAAGAGCCAAATCTCAGGAAGAACTTCACTCTGCAGAGTGGGCACATTCCAGAGAGAAGATTTAGATTGAAAAAGACTCTGAATCTGATCTTGGCATTCTGATGCAGAGATTAACATCTATGATTACATAATGAAGCAACATGGCAACATTTATATTAACATCCACTTTTTAAAATAATTCCAACAACTATAGCATCTATCAGTTCAAAGCTTCATTTGATGAAGTGTAACCTATAATTATCCTAAACAAAGAAAAGCCAAATAAAATTTCCCACTATCTCATAAGCACAAAGTGTTCACCAATGTTTAAACTAGGGTTTAACCTCCAGGATCTCTCATTTGTATTAAATAACAACATCAATAGCACTTAGACTTATATACAGCCCTTTCTAAGTGGTTTCACAGAGTCAGTATATTGCCCCCAACAATCTGGGTCTTCGTTTTACTGACCTCAGAAGAATAGAAGGCTGAATCAACCTTAAGCAGCCAGTGAGGATCAAACTTCTGGCATTCAGTAGAAATATCCTGCAAGACTGTATTTTAACCACTGTCACCACAGCTCATGAGGTTAAATATGTATTCTTGGATACAAAGGTGATTTAAAATGATCAACCTGGGCAGCTCCCCCCCCCTAACTTTTGCAAATATTCATTCAGCAGCAGATCATGATAGATAGGATGGGCATTTATTCCTTTTCCATTAATCATTTGACGTATATAGCTTGGCTTGTCTGACCCAGGCAACTCATACTTCATAAATGTATGGTCTGAGTTGTTTTGGACAACTTGATGTAATAAGATGTCTATAGTTCCTACTCTCCTAAAGAAGCTGGACGTTTCTTCTTCTCCCTTGAAAATGTATTTAACATTGTGAAATTTTGATGCCTCCTTCTCCATTCTGTTAATAGAAAGGCATATTTGGAATCAAAAGTGCAGGTTTCAGGTTTCCTGGAAACTTGCAGATAAGAAAACAGGAGAACATCTGCAGGAAAGAAGTTTAATGCAAAACACTCTGGGTTGCTATCATCCTAGCTTGGTATTTTGCCAAGGAAATAATTATCATTTAAGGATTAATTAAACAATCAGCAATTGCAGGTTGTGCTGAAAGTGCTTAACAGGAACTAGATGTAGGAGTTGTGAAGTTATTGCATAATAAACACTGTCAGAGGCCAGAAAAATATACTCATCCTCCAAAGGCTGCATTTTCATTTCAACAGTAGACCAATTAGGGACAAGTATTTGAGTTTGGAAGGAATTCTATAAATGTACACTACCATTAAGAGAATTGGAAACAATTCCTATCAGAAATGTTGCTAGGTTTTGTTTCTGCTTTTTAGTTTTATCTTTTGCGCATTGAGGCTACCTCCCACTGTACCATTTCCCAAGACATCAAGAACACACACTAAAGCAAAGTAATATCCATTGTGCTTTCATTTCGATCAGGGGTGGGTTCTGGTTGCAGCTACTGCCAGTTCACTCAGGGACACACTGTGCACATGTGCACACTTGATGCACGCTGTGTGCACATGCACACTGCAACAACAATTGCTATGAACATGTGCAGAAGGGAAAAACAAGATGGCAGCGTCTATGGCACCACCAAGACCCCGGTTCGGGGCGTAGCAGGCCTCGGTCACTGCCAGTTCCAGCGACCCCAGCTGCCAAGTTACTACGTGGCGGTCCAAACCGGTAGGAACCCACCTCTGATTTTGATACACAACCATGTTTAAACAGAGTCTGGATCTTTCATGATTTTCTCCAGAAAATAAGACTGCCACAAAATGAGACTAATGGTCCGGGTACGAGGACAAATTGTATATCTTAGTATCATAGTAATATGATATCTCACCAGAAGGAGCAGAAGTTGAATGTTTGAGCTGCTTAGTTTGGCACTTGAGAGGGAGTTAAGTTCCTTTTCACCAAAACCGAATAGTTAAACCTATTAAAGGCTTCACCTGTGTGTACTGCTAATGTTTTGTTGTGAATTTCTTTTAACATGCAGGTATCTTGTAGCTACATTTCAGTAGCAAAATCTTGTTCAACTCTTGGAAGCAACCTTGGCTTACAACCATTTATTTAATGACCATTCAAAGCCACAAAGTTACTTACAACATTGCAGCGTGTCCACAATCACACAATCAAAACTTGGGTGCATGGCAACTGACATGTATTTACAATGGTTACGATGTCCTGGAGTCACACGATCACCATTTCTGAACTTCCCAGGGGGCTCCCAACAAGCAAAGTCAACAGGGGAAGTTGGATTCAGCTGGCAAAAAAAGGAAAATCAGGTGCAATTCACTTAACAGCCACAACACTTGAAATTTCTTACCCCAATTGAGAACTACCTGTACACCAAAAGGCTATAGTTGCCTGTTCCTGATCAGGCATAGAATTTAGTTTCTAGCAGTGGACTATAAGGATATCCTATGAACTACACAAAAAATGAAATGAAGGGGAAGCTCTTACTCCAAAAAGCTATTTCCTCATGGACTTTGGCATTTCTATGTAGCCCTTAATGAATAATAGCCATGGTTTACCTGCAGGTTGTCCAATTATGGTAATTGGAACCAGCAATTCCATTGCTAAGTGACATGGTCATAATGGATGATGTCATATGACCATACCAACTTACAACAGCAATTGGGGCAGATATGGTTGCTGTCGTTTAGCATAAATATAATACAATCATCATTTGCAATGTCTGCAAGCTTCCCCAATGCTGTGACAGCCACAATAATGATGATATAAGTTTCTTTGTTCAGTGCTGTCATAACTTCAATCAGTCACTGAAAAAGTAGTCATTAAGCAAACAGTACTTGTGGCTGCTTTAAAAACTTGCCAATTGACACTAGATGAGAATTCCTGCACTCTCCAAAATAGTTGCAATTGGTTAGTGCTCACAGTTCACAAGGTGCAATCAAAACTCTGTTTGTTTTTTTTAATGTGCATCACTTATACGACTTTTGCCTTCTCGGAAATTGGCTCATCTCCATGTTTGTGCTAAGCTTTAATCCGTATCTTTCACTGTAGTGGGTTTTTTTTTTTTTTTTTTGGGTGGGGGGAGTTCTTATCCTATTTTATATAACTAGAGTAATTATGTTACATTAGACCTCTATCAGGTGGGACACTATTTTATTCCCCCCCCCCCCCAAATTCAGGAATTAAAGGACTGGGATATCCCCTCCATTGCAAATACTTTAACGTGCCATTTTTCCACTCTTAACGTATTCTTATGTAGAAACCTCATATCATTGCTGACCATATATTTAGCAAACGGCTGAACTATAAACTTCTAATCATTTAAGAAGAAGCATGGTGAATAAAAATCCATTGTGAGTGAGAATAGTTGGAGAGTAATTAGGATCTTTAATGCCTATTTGGGAATTATTTATAGGCTTTCCCCACTGTGCAATACTACGGAGGAAGCAATTAAACAAAACAAAAGTAAAGAATTGATGTTGGGGGAAAATGCCTTAGACACACCTTGCAATAATTTTATACATCCCTTTGAGCACTAGAATTTTTACAGTAAATATTTCAATTACAGGTTTAAATACCAATAGCACTTAGACTTATATACCGCTTCACAGTGCTTTCCAGCCCTCTCTAAGCAGTTTACAGAGTCAGCATACTGACCCCAACAATCTGGCTCCTCATTTTACTGACCTCAGAAGGATGAAAGGTGGAGTCAACTTGAGCCTTAAAATATTCCCATATTTCTCCCCTCAGAGCCTATACAATAGTCCTCGTCTTACGACAATTCACGTAGTGATGGTCTAAATTAATGGCATAAGAAAGAGTGCTTTATGGCCTGACATTTCCAACCATAGCAAAATGTCACACTCAACCACCATGGTCATAAGATTGTGATATAGACACTTGGCAACCCATTCATACATATGACTGATTGACAAACTCCCTGAAATCATGTGATGACCATTTGCAATCTTTCTGGCCAGCTTCTCCAAAAAGTCAATGCTTTCTTTGTGTATTACAGCAAGGGGGGGGATTTACAATCCCTGAGTGGAGAGACAATCACTCATGCCCTGCATTGGACCTGTGCCAAGCCTGTGCTAGGCCTCCCTCCCTACCCTGAGGCTCCCTGCATTTCTTACTTTACTGCAATGTCTCTCCGCTCAGGAACTGAAAAACCTATCAAAATCCACAAGGATTTTCAGCCCCTGATTGGATAGACACTTGTACATCGTTCCCTCAAACTCCTGAGACACCCCACGCTTTTTGCCTTACCACTTTATGTCTCTGTTCTGTAGGTTTCAGAAATCCATCACAGCATTGGTGTCCAAAATGTCTGTCTGCCTTATGCAGAGTTTATTTGGCTTTTATACAGTTTTAACAAGCAAAGCAAAAGCAGGGGTAGCAACAGCATCATATTGGTACATTTTACTTGTCAATCTCCAAGACCATCCCAGCCAGAGTAGAGGCTTCACATATCTAAAGATTCCTGGTACTACCTGGTTCTAATAAACAGTTGAGGTAATTGGTCACTGAGATCATGGAGGCTTGCTGCGTATGTCTGTACGTAACCTTTCCTCTCTACCTACATCTGGTTCTGCTAATTAGGTGAGCTCATAGGTTAAGAGGTAACCAGCTACTGAGATCATGGCATTTTAATGCACATGTCTTTATATAACCCTTCCTCTATTCCTACAATGTTCAGGAGTCAAAAATCCTCCCTGAGAAAATCTAGGGAGGATTTTCAGTCTCTGGGTGGAGAGATACTTGTGTACAATCTGTGCTGGCCTCCTACAATCTCTTGGTGCATCTTGCACTTCTTACCTGGGACTCCATCTGCTTAATGATCCATGAGTTAATGATTGCACCTGGGAATGAAGCAGTCATGTGATATCATCAACACAATCTGGCTCATATTACTTTTATCTTTATTTGGTAAAAACTATCAGGTATCTTTGTTTTTTAATGTTAAAAAATAAGGTTCCCCTAGACATCAGATCCATTTGTCTCTTTAATTCTCATATTTTCAAAAACACTTCCACCAAAATTTACTCTTTCAAAATTACTATCCCCTTTATTCATTTTAAATTTTCTTACATCCAATTCTTGCTATACTTTTTGATGAAAATTTAAATGTTTTAAAACATTTAAAACATTTTTCCTTGTTCACTAGCTTTTCATCTATTACTCATATATTCCTGTGATATCTAAACAAAACAGTTCTTTTTCATCTTATTTCAACTGACAGTAATGTTTAATGTGTATTTAAACAGAAAGTTCTCTTAGAAGAAGGAGGAGCTATAGTTTGGCTGGGATTAGCAACAGATGTCATGCTGGCATTTCAGCCAAAGGTTTAAAAACCCTTGAAGAGGACTCTGAGAAAGAAGAGAGAAGGTTGGTGATTGAAATGCTTGAAATAATAACAGAATAACAAAGTTGGAAGGGATGTTGTTTGTTTGTTTGTTTGTTTGTTTGTAGTTTATTTATAGGCCGCCCTTTTCCCTGAGGGGACTCAGGGCGGCTTACAATCAAAAAAAGGAAGGGGAGTGTAGGACAATACAAAAAAAAAGAAATGTGCACAAAGTAAATTAAACTATAAAACTCAACATTCACTCAGCATTCGGGAGGGGCAAAATAAGATTATCCCCAGGCCTGACGGGTTAGCCAGTTCTTGAGGGCTGTACGGAAGGCCTGGACGGTGGTGAGGGTACGAATCTCCACGGGGAGATTGTTCCATAGTGTCGGAGCCGCAACAGAGAAGGCTCTCCTCCGAGTAGTCGCCAGTCGGCACTGACTGGCGGATGGAATACGGAGGAGGCCAACTCTATGCGATCTGATGGGACGCAGGGAGGTAATTGGCAGAAGGCGGTCTCTCAAATAGCCAGATCCACTACCATGGAGCGCTTTATAGGTGGTGAGTAAGACCTTGAAGTGCACCCGGAGACCAACAGGTAGCCAGTGCAGCTCACGGAGGATCGGTGTTATGTGGGCGAACCGTGGTGCGCCCACGATCACTCGCGCGGCCGCATTCTGGACTAGCTGAAGTCTTCGGATGCTCTTCAAGGGCAGCCCCATGTAGAGCACATTACAGTATTCCAGCCTAGAGATCACAAGGGCTCGAGTGACTGTTGTGAGGGCCTCCCGATTCAGGTAGGGCCGCAACTGGCGCACCAGGCGAACCTGGGCAAATGCCCCCCTGGTCACAGCTGAGAGATGGTGGTCAAAAGTTAGCTGTGAATCCAGGAGGACTCCCAAGTTGCGGGCCCTTTCTGAGGGGTTTAAATTTTGTCCCCCCAGCCTGAGTGATGGTATGGTGGTCAAATTTTTGGGAGGGAAACACAACAGCCACTCGGTCTTGTCTGGGTTGAGTATCAGCTTGTTCGCTCTCATCCAGTCTTTAACGGCTTCCAGTCCCCGGTTCATCACGTCCACCGCTTCATTGAGTTGGCACGGGGCGGACAGATACAACTGTGTATCGTCCGCATATTGGTGATATTTTATCCCGTGCCTTCGGATGATCTCGCCCAGCGGTTTCATGTAAATGTTAAATAGTAGGGGGGATAGGACCGACCCCTGCGGCACCCCATAGGTTAGGGGCCTCAGGGACGATCTCTGCCCCCCCACTAACACCGACTGCGACCTGTCCGAGAGATAGGAGGAGAACCACTGCAAGACAGTGCCGCCCACCCCTATCTCCCGCAGTCGTCGCAGAAGGATACCATGGTCGATGGTATCGAAAGCCGCTGAGAGGTCAAGGAGAACTAGGATGGAAGCATGGCCTCCATCCCTAGCTCTCCAGAGATCATCAGTCAATGCGACCAAAGCGGTTTCTGTGCTGTAACCGGGTCTGAAGCCAGACTGGAAGGGGTCAAGATAGTTAGCTTCCTCCAAGGTACGCTGAAGCTGGAGAGCCACCACCTTCTCCACAACCTTCCCTACAAAGGGAAGGTTGGAGACTGGACGATAGTTATTAAGAATAGCTGGATCCAGAGACGGCTTCTTCAGGAGGGGTCTCACCACCGCTGTCTTAAGCGCGGTGGGAAAGTACCCCTCCCGAAGAGAAGCGGTAACAACCGCCTGGATCCAGCCTCGTGTCACCTCACTGCTGTTGGCAACCAGCCAGGAGGGACACGGGTCCAGTATGCAGGTGGAGGCACTCACAGCTCGCATAGCCTTGTCCACGTCCCCAGAGGCAACTTCCTGAAACTCAAGTCTGTAAGTCTAGCCCAATCCCCTGCTCAAGCAGGAGACCCTATACCATTTCTAACAAGTGGTTGTCCAATCTCTTTTTAAAAGACTCCAGCGATAAGAGTACCCACGACTTCTGAAGGCAAGCTGTTCCATTGGTTGATTGTTCTCACTGTCCTTAGTTCTAGATTGTTCTCACCATCCTTACTTCTAGTTCTAGGTTTCCAACCATTATCTTGCTTTCAGGTGTTTTGGAAAATAGATTGATCCCCTCTACTTTGTGGCAGCCCTTCAAATATTGGAATGCTGCTATCATGTCACTCATTGTCCTTCTATTCATTAGACTAGCCAGTTCCAAGTCCTTCAACCGTTCTGCTTATGTTTTAGACCCTAGGCCCATAATCATCCCTGTTGCTCTTCTCTGCACTCTAAAGTCTCAACATCTTTTTTTTTATAATGGGGTGATTAAAATTAGATGAAGTATTCCAGGTATGGTCTTTCACATGATATTGATTGTTTAGTCCTCGACTGACAGCCAGCAACAGCCAGGCCGCGCCTGATTGGCTAAGGCACGGCATGGCTGAGTGCAGGCTGTCAGATGCACATCTATTGGCCTCCCTGCTTGACAGCTCCATATAAATAGCTGCCAAGCAGGGCGGAGTCCCGATCTACTGCTAGCCTGTCTACTGTTCAGATCTGTTTAATAAAGAGCTGTTAACTTTACCTCAGGAGCCTCCTGCCTCGTTCTTCCTCGGTCCACTTCACTGGCGACGAGGGCAGGATCCACAGGCCCTGAGTAACAGCCTAAGACAGAGACAGAAAATTTGTTTTATCTCTCGCCGTGCTGCCGAGAGACCTTAGCTGCTAGAACCATAGCTGCTCTACCCCCATTCGCTCCTTTCGGAACCACCGGCAAGTCATGGGCCGGGTTCCTGGAGTACTTCGAGTGTTTCCTGATAGCGAACAGCAGGCAGGGATACTCGCAGGAATGCAAGTGCAGTTTTTTTCTTAGTGTCTGCGGTCCCGAAATGTTTGGCACAGCCTGCTCTTTGCGGCTCCGAGGCCAGTCTATGAGCTGAGCTGGGACAAGCTGATGGCCGGGCTGAAGAACCACTATGCTCCTACCCCTTCCAAAATCGCATGCCGCTACGCTTTCCAGCAGTGCATTCAGAAAGAGATTGAATCGGTTAGCCAGTTTCTCCAGTCCCTCAGAACTGCTGCCATTCAGTGTGAATTTCCAGACCTCGATGACAACCTTGTTGAGCAGTTTGTTTGTGGAGTGCGGGACATTCAACTCAAGTGGCAGCTCCTAGCAAAAGCGGACATCACCCTGCCACAAGCCGTTGATGAGGCTAGGGCAGCGGAGCTGTCCGGGCAATCTACCATTGAGATGGCCAGATTCCTGCCTCCACCTCCTCCGCCTGTGCCTCGGGCTTGCCTGATTGATAAGCTGGTGCTGCTGCCTGACCCTGATGAAGAAGACCAGGTCGACTGCCTGAGGGCCATTCTGAGACGGCAGCCACAAGCGCTGTCCCGCGCCGCTGTGGCAGCGGCCACCTGCCTTGGTTGTGGAGGCAACCATGCCTGGGCATCCTGCCCCTTTAAAGAGTCCATGTGCTGCCACTGCAATAAAAAAGGGCACCTGGTGCAAGTCTGCTGGGCCACCATAGCGCTTCCTCCGCAGTCCGAGGCTTCCCAGCAATCTTACGGCCAACCTGCCCCACTGTGGAACCAGCTAGCCGACCATCAGCAGCGCCGCCGTGATGACTGCTTTGCTGTTGACAAAGATCTTCCTGCCACCCCTGCAGAGTTGGTCAGCCAGGCCACGGCCAGCTCTAAAAAGATAACTGTGTCAGTTAATTAAATATAATTTTCTTACAGAGGAGTTATATCATTTTTAAGCTGTTTGATATAGTAAAATATTTACTTTCTCTTTTGTAATGAGTTCATACATATCTCCTTAATCAATAGTAGATGATCATAGATGTTGCTGCAATCCACCTTATTTTCTCATTCGTCTGGGAGCACGACTGGGTCCTTGTTCTCTGGTCTCCTGCTCTTCCAAAAGGGGAAAACGATACTTCCTGTTTTGTAGTTGTGTATTACGTTGTTTCTCTTGTCCTTCTCTTTGTCTTTCTCCAAGTCCAGGTGATTCAGGATGTTCCACCTTTAAGATCTTATGGTAGAAATCTCGGGCTTCCCATACAGAGTTAAGATGATATTTTTGCTCACCGAATGTAATTATAATACCAAATGGCACATCCCATCTATACTGTATCTGATGATTTCTGAGTTCTTTAACTAGAAAAGCATAGTCTCTCCTGGCTCTTAACATTTGAGGTGGTATTTCCTTGAAAACAATCAAGTCCTGTCCATCAACTTGCAGCCTGGTATTATAAAACTCTTGTAGCATCGCGTTTCTGGATTCTCTTGTAGCAAAATATATAATTACATCTCTCGGAAGCTGTCTCTGTTTCGCCACCCACGAATTATGGTGGTAAATTTTCTGGATCTGCCAATCAAATTTAAATCCCGGACTTCCCACCAAACGACTGAAAGCCTCTGAAAAAATCTGTTTCAAGTTCTCCTGGTCATTTTCACGCAATCCCCTAACTCTTAATGCAAGCTCTGTCTTTTTATAATTTGTCATAACAAGTTGTTTTTCTGCGTTTTCAACTTTCTGTTGCAGCACTTCAATTTTGGATGTCAGGTTGGCGTTGGCTTCCTCCAAAAGCTCCAGCTGGTCTTCCATTCCACCAACATAGTCTGTCAATACTGTTACAAATCCAATCATATCATCCTTTGTTTGAGCAATCCTGGCATCAAGCTTATCACATAAATCTGAAATAAGTTGCTTCATCTCCTCTCTGAATTCTTTAAGAGTCTCAAAAAGAAATTCTTTCGTTAACAAATCTCCATTAGGGGGCGTAGAAGGTAAGGACTGCGGCTTTGTAACAAGTGCTTGAGATATATTGCTAAAAGAACGTCTCCCGGACTTTGATTTCGGTGCCATATTAGAAAGAAAGCAAACAAAGTTTTCAAGTCTGGTCTCTGCTCGCGTTGATTTCAGATAAAATAATTTCAGTAAACTTTTAGAAGTTGATAAGAAAAGATCTTCGAGGGAGTGAAGCTAATTAATTTATATGAAGTTATTCCTTTGATTCTGTGCCAGGAAGTTGGAGATATAATTCTGTGCCAAGAAGTTGGAGATATATCATTATAACAAATGCGGAAGCTATAAAATCGCCATTTTGAAGACCCTTAGACAAAGGAGTTTTTTATAACATTGAAGCTGGTATTTTTGATAAGGAAAACAAATAAAGTTCTCAGGTTAGGTCTTTGCTCGTGTTAATTTTCAATAGCCTAGTTTCAAAAGATTGTCCTGAGGGGGGGGGGGGTCACTTGCCTTGAGCTGTGAAATACAGCTGAGAAGTTCGGGTCGGAGTTAAATGACTCAGTCTTGGCTGATCCTCCCCCTCCGTTCACAGCCAAAAAAAAACTGAAAAAAGAGATATCTATAGTTATTAAATAGATAACGAACCAGAACTCTGGAGGCAGCTCAGTTAAGCTGCCGGCGACGACAAGCCCCTCCCCCGGAAGCCTCGGATCCAAAATATTGGCTTAATTTTGAACTTGGTTAACATTCTGTGACTTTTGTTTTGCATAAAATGATATAGTTGTATACCGAGGAAGAGACATTAAGGTTGAACGAACTGATGTTGATTTCTTTTTTGGAAGATATATTGTATGGGATCTAAAAAGACTTAATGGATAATTTTGAATTTTTTTTATATATATATATATATATATATATATATATATATATATATATATATATATATATATATATATATATATATATATATATATATATATATATATATATATATATATATATATATATATATATATATATATATATATATATATATATATATAAATTATTGATGACTTATTTTCCAGGGTGGAGGGCGGAGATCGTGGTGGTTCTCTTGGATTGCGGCCCAATTTGGATGGAGTTGGGAGGTGTGGTGTAGACGGGAGGGTAGTGGAGGTTGAATGAGAGCTTACTTTGAGATGTAACTGTAAAAATTGCTATTTGAACATACTGCTTGGAAGGATACATCCAGGGAGTTTGCAGGAAGGCGGAACATATATGAGAGGAGTACGGATGAATATAAAATATATGTATGTGTATGTATATGGGCGTGTATATATATATATGTGTGTATATGGATGTATATGGATACAGATAGAGGCAGGGATGAGAAGAGCTGGAAAAGGAAACCGAGAGAAAACCTTGAGATGTGTTTAAATTGTGTCAGAGAGGAAGGAAGTATAAAAGGGACAAATTAAGGGTTTGGAAATAGATAGATATTTAGATAAAGGGATAAGGCCCCTAGTTAGAGAAGAATTCTACTTGGTTAACTTACTTGGTTTTAATATATGCTGAAATCCTGCAGGCAATTAATTAATTAAGATTAGGAATGATGTAAACTGCTTAAGGTTTTTTTTCCTTCTTTTTTTTAATGATAAGAAGCTGAGCTCAATGTAGAGAGTTTATTGATTTTCTTTCTTTTTTTTAGTACTTTTTTCTTCTATTCTTTTCCTTTTTCTTTTCACTTTTAATTTACTTGGTTTTAATATACTCGAGACTGTGTTTGATAAAAAGCTATACCGGGTATGGGATTTGGGAAGTCGGAAGGGGGGAAGGGAGGGGGGATTATAGGGGGGAGGGGGGAGGGGGGTAATATAGTTTATGTTAATTTTTAGAACAACAAGAATGCACTTGTATACTGTTGCTTTTTTCTTTTCCTTTTTCTAATTTTAGTATAAAACAAGAAGCCGAATACATTGATGGATAGTAGAAATACACCGAAGTGATGAGTAGAGGGAAAGAAGAGAGAGGGGTGGAGAGGGAGTGAGAGGGGAATGGAAAGAGGGTGAGATGGAAGGGAGGGGGAGAAAGGAACGTTAGAGGGGGAGGGGAAGTAGAAGAGGGGAATGTTGAAGGGGAGAAAAGAAAGTTGGAGGGGGGAGAAAGAAAGGGTGTATGGAGGGTTGAAGCGCTATGTTGGTTTTGTATTTCGGAATATTAGAAGAGTTGTGTTTATTGCTTAATGTTATATGGCCTTATTCATGCACAGTATATTTGTGATTGTATAAAATGAAAATGAAAATGAAATAAAAAATTAAAAAAAAAAGATAACTGTGTCCATCCTCATCGAGGGGTCGCCATGCCAAATGGAGGTGGCTTCTGGGTCCTCCCATTCCCTCCTCTCATGGGCCAACTTCTCCCACCTCTGCCCCGGCATTCCGAAGTCCCAGCTGTCTCCACCGGACACTTTGTTACGGGACTACCAGGGGACTCAGATTCCTACTCTGGGTTGCTATGGAGTGCGGATGAAGTATGGGGGGAGGGGTTGCTGCCTTCCTATCTTGGTGGCCAAGAAGCTGCTGCCGGCTCTTTTGGGCCTGGATTGGTTCGCCCCATTGGGCCTCTCCAGGGTGCACCTCACAGCAGACACACCCCTGGCATCGAAGACGTCCTGACAGAGTACACCGACATTTTTGATGGTAAGCTGGGGAAGTACCCATATCTCCCTCAACCTAGACCCCCAGGTTGCCCCTATTAGGCTGAAGGCTCGCAGGGTGCCTTTTGCCTTGAGGCCCAAGGTTGACACGGAACTTGACAAGCTGTTGGCACGGGGAGTCCTGGAACCTGTCGACCACTCGCGATGGGAGACCCCAATAGTGGTCCCTGTCAAGGCCGACGGGTCCATCAGGATCTGCGCCGACTACAAGTCCACCATCAACCTTGGTCTCCAGGCAAACCCCTATCCAGTCCCTGTGGTGCAGCACCTGCTCCATTCCTTGGGGCGGGGCTGCACCTTTACCAAACTGGACATGGCACAGGCCTACTAGCAGCTCCTGGTGGATGACAATGCGGCAGCTGCTCAGACCATCGTCACCCACCGTGGGGCCTTCCATTGTCGCCACCTCCAATTTGGTATTTCCGTTGCCCCGGGGATCTTCCATAGCCTCATGAAGCGGTTGCTCCATGGGCTCCCTGGCATCGTCCCATACTTCAATGATGTCCTGATCGCTGCTACCAACCGCTCTGGGCTCATTGAAGTACTTCGGAAGGTCCTCGACTGTTTCGCAGGTCTCAAATTAAAGCACAGCAAATGCTCCTTTGCTGTGCCTAAGGTGGAATTCCTGGGCTTCACGATTGACTCCCAGGGAATTCACCCTAACCCCTCTAAAGTAGCTGCCATTCGGAATGCCCTTGTGCCCACCTCCAAGGCGGAGCTGCAAGTATTCCTTGGCCTTTTAAATTTTTATGTGCCTTTCTTGCCTCACAAGGCATCACTAGCCAAGCCGCTGCATCAGTTGCTCGACCGATCCGTGGTCTGGCGCTGGGGCAGCCGTGAAGCACATGCGTTCGCGGCTGTCAAAGCTATGCTGATGTCAGAGGCAGTGTTAGTACAATACAGTGACAAGATGCCGCTGACATTAGCATGTGACACCTCCCCTGTTGGTATGGGGGCTGTTCTGAGTCACGTCCTTCCTAATGGCTCAGAGGCCCCTGTGCTTTTTATTCCCAGATAATCTCCTCAGCTGAGAGGAACTACAGCCAGATTGACAAGGGGGCTCTGGCTGCGGTGTCCGAGATTTAAAAATTTCACGACTATCTTTATGGTCAGCACTTTACTCTCTACACTGACTACAAGCCTCTCCTTGGGCTTCTGGCCAGTGATAGGCCGACGTCTCCAATCCTGTCTCCCAGGATGACCCGCTGGATGGAGTTTCTTGCAGCGTATTCCTATACGCTGAGATACCATCCTGGCAAGCAGCTGGGGCACGCCGATGCTCTTAGCCGCTGCCCCCTTCCCTATATTGAACCACAACCAGTCCTGTGACTCTCAGTCCTGTCCATTGCAGACCTGGACCTTCCTCTGTCAGCCACTGACGTGGCCGCCCACTCTGAGGCTGATCCTGTCCTCTTGCAAGTCATGGCATGGGTCCTGAGGGGCTGGCCTATAGGGGGAGTCTCTCAGGAGTTCTGTCCCTTTAAGACACATCAGTTAGAGCTGTCTCTACACTGTGGGTGCCTATTATGGGGTGACAGAGTTGTCATTCCGCCCTCCATCTGCCCCCAGATCCTCTCCCATCTCTATGCAGACCACCCCGGGGTCGCATGCATGAAGGCGCTCGCCCGGAGTTACATCTGGTGGCCCCGACTGGATGACGAGATTGAGGGCTGGGTAGGGTTCCTTCCAGGTGGGAGACTTGGCCTGGGCCAGGAACTACACTGGAGGGTAGGTGTCTGCCATCGTCACCGAAATAACTGGTCCCTGTTCCTACAGGGTCCACTTCATTGATTATATACCTCTGTTAATGCAACCTAGGATGACATTAGCTTTTCTGGCTGCTGCCACACACTGTTGTCTCATATTTAAATAATTGTCCATTAAGATTCCAAGATCCTTCTCACAGATGTATAATTGAGCAAGGTTTCACCCAATCTGTATCTGTACTTTTGGTTTTTCTTGCCTAAGTGTAAGACTTTACTTTTCTTACTTTTCTCTATGATGAATTTAATTTTGTTAGATGGGGCCCAGGATTCAAATCTATCTTGACCTTATCTTCTGTGGTGTTGGCTATTCCTGCCAATTTAGGGTCATCTGTAAATTTGATGATTTCCCATTCTATTCCCTCATCTAAATCATTTATGAAGATATTGAAAAGAACTGGATCTAAAATGGAACTTTGTGGAACCTCACTTCTTATTTCCCTTCATGTAGATGTAATTTCATTAAGGACTACACATAGATTAAAAATATTACAAGTAGAGACAGCTATCTTATGTTGAAGTTGAGTTGTTACCACATCAGGTCCAGTTATCCTGGAGTTGGATTTGCTCATAGGCAAATGGCATATTGTCCAAAATAACTATTTGAGTGCTGCATAAAATGCATGCTGAAGAGGAGCCATTTTACTCAGCATGGAACTAAAGTTGACAGAATTTTTTTTTAAGTCCATAGATTTGCTTGACAAAGAAAATCCAGTAGACAATGAACTACCAGCTTGATTGGTGGAGGGATGCTGATCAATATAAAATTAAATGCTTTTTTAAACTCTGGATAGGAGTACTGCTATTTAGCATCAAAAAGTGCTATGTACTGTATATACTTTATATATATATATATATATATATATATATATATATATATATATATATATATATATATATATATATATATATATATATATATATATATATATATATATATATTATATATATAATACGTATATATATAATACGTATATATATAAACGTATATATGTAACCTCTATCTATCTATCTATCTATCTATCTATCTATCTATCTATCTATCTATCTATCTATCTATCTATCATTACAAAACACCTGTATATGCTCATGTTACATTTTTGCATTAATAAAGAGAAAGTTTGTAGCTCGGGGTTGAAATGATGAATCCTTGTTGCTCTCTGACCTTGGTTGTTTTCTTGCAGATGTTTCATTACCCAAACTAGGTAATATCATCATCATGCTGGTACTGATGATGTTACCTAGTATGGGTAATGAAACAACTGCAAGAAAATAGTCAAGCTCAGAGAACACCAAGGACCCTTTACTTAGTCTGCCCAGGAGTGGGCAGTTCTTGCAAAAAAAAAGAAAAAAGAAAGACAAAACTTTTAGTATGGCTTAAAGCTGGGAAAATTAAACTGCTTGGGAGTTCTGTTAAAGCTTGGGTAAAATTGCTTTCCTCTCTTTGTGAGTGAATAGAAAAAGGGGAGGAAGGGACTTGAAATTTGTGCCACCTGCCTCTTTCAGTGAGGCCTTTGAAGCACACTTGGTGATACCACTCCACTTCAGAGCTGAAATACCCTGCTCAGTTGGGATAATAGCTTTAATTTGGCTGTCTCCTTCAAAGAACAGACCCATCTCTCACTTGTCTGAGTTAAGGGCAAACAGAGGGAAGGTGTCTAGGAGGAGATAGGATGGGAAGTGATGTCAAAAGGAGAAAAAAGGAGAAGGGACTCACTCAACCATCTTTTGAATCCCTTTTCATCTTGATCTTGCCCAAAAACTTGGTAGGATTGTTTGTGATCACAGCAAGGATGTCTTCCCCACCTCTCCTTCCCTGCCTTTGTTCTTTCTCATTCGCACCTCAAGCAAGGCAGACCTTTATATTCTTCTCACAGGGAAGGCTAAGGGCTTTGTTTCTGTTTCATAAAACAGGAACAGGGATAAAATAAACGCTTTTTGTTTCATGTTGGAATGAATCTCTTTTTGACTCTCTGGCCTTAGGGAATTACTGTTTGATCTTGCAAGGAAAAACCTGAAAAAGTGAATGTGCCTGCTGCCAGGTTGGGTATAGAAAGAATGGAAGTGATGTTACATACTGCTGTTGTTGTTGCTGTCTCCTCTTCACGCTGTTATCCACTCTGTTTACATGCATTTCCCCCTTTTTATGTATTCCTCAAATCAGGTGTCTTTACCAGGAGGTTAAACACAGAATGAAATCCCCCCCCCCCCTGCAATCACAAAGCAGTCAAAATAAATACCATCACCTATTAAAGTTGTTTACAAGATGTTTGATTATGAACGCAGAACTAATGATTCTGGAAACAAGAAAAATGATTTGGTTTGCCTGAAATAACACATTTGGGAATGCGCTGGACAAACACTTCTATGCATTTCTGCAGTGTACATCACACAGATGGGAATATTCGCCTCTGGTAACTTTTCTTTCCCTTGCCCTCAAGGAACTATGGGTTTTCAGTGCAGTTTAATACAACCTCAGCCATATTCATGCTGCAAGTAATTTCTCAGCCTTACTGGAATATTTCCTGCCTCTGCTCCTTAAGTATTCAGTACTAGCAATTTATCTTTCCTTCCACCTACATCTACTTCATGTATATGGTCAGTGGCAGACTTCAAATGGCCAGTGGCAACTTTCAATTGTTTCTTAAAGTTAAAGATCAAGAAAGAAGAGTGCAAGAGAGAGAAATTTTGTCTATACTATTTTGAGCACATAAAAATACTATATCCCTGAATGGGGTAACCAACTTAGTGCCAAAAGAACATGACAGATGTATTCATGGATATCTACTTAAAACCTACACACAAAAACTACACACTTTTGAGCTGCCATCTACTGATGTTTGCTGCCAGCAAGAATATCTGGACTCTTATTAGAAAAAATAAAATTGGCTTCCCAACAAATGATGTTGGAATGTGATATTGTCATCACCCTTCTGTTAGCTTGGGAGGGTGATGACAGTGCATAGGCAGTTACACTATCAGAATAAAGTGAGAAATTCAGATTGTATCCAATTCTTCTCTTTGGCAGGGAGAGAAGAAAGGTAGTTCCTTAATAAGGGCTGTCAACCTTTTTTTTCCAGCTCTTACAACTTAAAACAAAACATGTCCACAAATTTTGAAATAAATAACAACAGCAAGAATTCTATCACAGACCAAAACATTTTGTGATTCACTTCCCAAATTCTTGGTTTTTTTTTTAAATCAAGACACAGATCCACCTCTTAAACATGTATTTGGTGGCCATAACCTTGATCTCCCCTTCCAAATTAAAGCTGGAGTGCAGATCAAATACATAACAATTGGAAACCTTAGGGCAGTGATGGCTAATCTTTTCTGGACCGAGTGCCCAAACACCCAAAATGCAATGAATGTGTGCCCCCCCCCCACATGCACACATGCCCCCCTGCACCTGTCCCACCCACTCTGCACATGCGCACGCATGCCCCCTTCGGGCAGAAATCTGAAGACCAGTTGGACAGTGGAAGGTGCTTGTGCATGCACAACAGTGCTGAACAGGGGTGACAGCTCACGTGCCATCAGAGAGGGTTCTGCATGCCACCTCTGGGGAAGAAATGCATATGATCCACAGAACCTGGGGAAGGGAGCATCTTTAACTAATCCACTGTATTTCTCAGAATCCTTGAGAAGACAGAATGGGAGTGAAATGTGTTCCCTTTATTGTCTTGGAACTAATAAAAGTAATGCTATCTGAAAATACCTCAATTTTCTCCAGCTTCTTATTGTCCTGCTATGCTGGTTTTTAACTCTGACAATCCTTAAGCAGTATTTTCATGGGTAGGAATTATGACCGTAAGCCCAAATGTTTGGATTGGTCTGGGTAAAGTGAAATAGACAGTTTTAGTTGATGTGGGAAGGGGAGAGCCATTCACAGTAAGAAGCAAAATTTCATGCTAAATATTTGCATCACGTGACATGAAGATAAATCTTTCCATTTATTAGCAATAGAATTGCAAAACCCAATTCATCAACAAATGATAATTTTTCAAGCCCACTCAACAAGAACATTTTTAACACCATGCTGCCACAACACAAGCAAAAATCAACCCATGGAAAAAAAGGTCAGAGAATGGGAATTCTGAAAAGTATTTCCACATTAAAACATCTCAATATAAATGGGTACTTGGAATCATAATCATTGCAGATGGGAGAAATTCTTTGCTTTGGCAATCAGTTTGTTGTAGCTAATCAACAGAAGAATAAGGACAGGAAACAAAGCAAAAATCCCCATTTATCCTGCTGTGATATATGTGAAACACAGAATTAACCACAGTGATCAAATCAAAGGATTTCTGAATCATTTCCTGAACAAAGTGAAAAAGAGACGATCATGTTGCCGTTTTCTTTTTAAATATTTTATTAAATTTCAAAAACATGAAAAAAGAAACAAGGAAAAAAGAAACTAAAAAAACAACAACAGACAGACAAAAAGCAAGATAAAAAAGTGGGGGAAAGCAAACTGTAAATAAATAAAAAGGTTGGTTCCCGACTTTCTTTGGTACAGATATAAAAAATACATCTAACTCTAAATTACTTAAGCATTAACAATTGTTTACATTCTTTCTTTAATCCCATATGATTCTAGTCAACAAATCCCAAAATCAACATTGTTTTTTGCAAAAACTCCAAAAGTAGCTTCATTAACAACTCATCACTTAAAATATAAATAGATACCTCTTCATTTAATAACTTATCCCATTTTCTATAAACTCATCTCTAAATCTTCAGCTATCCATATTAATCAGCAAAGAGCCAGTAAAATTTAGCAACAATATCTATTAACATAATTATGTAGCCCCCTTTTCCATTCAATGTACATTCTCCTGATCCCTCTCTTATCAATTAAACACTGGAAAAAAAAGAAATTAAAAATATAATAATTTATAGTAACTATTACTATAAATAATAATATAATAATTATTTAGACATCAAAATCGAATCTATTATCCCATTAGACATTTCCAAAAGAAACATTTTCCAATCCATATGACAGTTCCACATCACCAGAAATAAGAATCATAATTATATAATCAGATAAACCCATTTTGTATTTTTTCTTTCTTCTATCCAACCATCAACTCACAAATATAATTCTGAGTCTTTTTTCTTCTAGTATCTTCTCTTCTTCTCTTGAAATTCTTAATATTTCAAGTCCAGTTCTAGTTTTCATGAAGTAACTCCAATAAATCTCTTACATTTCAGTCTTTTTTCAGTTTTGGAATTATCATCCAATTGCATTTGTAAATCCAGTGAATCCATCTCAGTTTTCTCCTGGAGGATTTGTTCATCTTCAATAGTAAGCTTTGGTTCCAGAAAAGAGTTTAAAAATTCAAGTATTTCACAGGCCCATAAATCACACATTTCTTTGAAAGTAGCCATCTTGTGTTCTGGTTTTGTTTTGTTTTACAACTGATGCATATTTTGACCTGGAGTAGCCCTCTCTGTCACTCCAGACACAAGCATTTAGCACAGTTCTCTACATTTACCTTAATAGCAGATTGTTTCAGCGAAGACTGAATTGAAGAGAAGTGCACAGATGTGCACTATTGCAGTGGAGTTGTTTTTGTTTCTCTCTTCTGCTATTTATTATTTCATCTTGAGTGTGCAAAAGCACAAATGAGATATTTGTATGCAATATTTTAAAGCAGCCATATTTTTTCTATATAAAATTATTTTTTCCATATAAAATTCGCAGAACAACACTTTCCTCTTCCTCTCAATATTCATTCTTCCTTCACATATTTGTTTTGGAGATTGTTCATTCTTTTTTCTTGACGAAAGCACCTTAGTATAGTAATCACCCACTTCTTAATTCAATGAATTCTCATTCAATACTCATTGATTCTACCTCTTCTTAGTCCTACCCCTTCTGCTTTTACCACATGTACATGTACTGTTGAAAAAATGTAACAAAAAAGAGAAAAAAAATAATTTTTGGAGCTATTTAAATTCTAATTTTCCATCTAATTCCACAAAGTGTAATTTTTCTCTACACTTTAAATGAGGGAATACAATCCTTATTTTATGTTTTAAAAATGTAATGGTTATTAAACTATGGTAATATGCAGGGTAAATATAATTTCTCAATCTGGTATACTTTATTTTGGTATACTTTATTTGTATGCCGCCCTTTTCCCTGAGGGGACTCAGGGCGGCTCACAATTCAGGGGGAGGGGAAGACAAACAAGTTACAACATGAAGACAGTACATTGTTAAAAAAAAAAAGCACAACAGTCATACCATTCGGGTGGGGTTAAAGTCATTAGCCCCAGGCCTGCTGGGACAGCCAGATTTTAAGGGCAGCGCGGAAGGTCTGGAGGGTGGTGGGGGTCCGGATCTCCACGGGGAGTTCGTTCCAGAGGGTTGGAGCAGCCACCGAGAAGGCCCTCCTCCGGGTAGTTGCCAGTCGACATTGGCTGGCTGATGGAATTCGGAGGAGGCCTAATCTATGCGATCTTATTGGTCTAGTGGAGGTAATTGGCAGTAGACGGTCTCTCAAGTACCCAGATCCAATACCATGAAGGGCTTTGTAGGTGACAACCAGCACCTTGAATCCCCCCCAAAAATAGCAGTAAAGAGGTGAAGAAGAAAAAAAAATGACATTAGAAGAATTGTTTCATTTTTGAAAGTAGTGTTTTAGATCATTTCAAAATTACAGTAGAAAATAAACCTCATGAATCTTAGTTATTTTTGGCATGTTTTATAAGAAATGGGAAGAGTAAGACTTTGGCCACAGGGCTTCTTTGATGTTCTTTCTATCATTGAGGCGCCAGCAATGGGGGACCTTCACAGTATACACAAACCCTCAATTTAGTGCCCAGTTGCATATAACCTCTGATGGATAGTACATCCAATCTTCATTTAACACTCATGGATTCCCAGCAGCGTGACCATTTCTCATACTGAAATTTTAATTGTCAGCCAGCAATGCCAAGGGTCATTTCCAAACTGATTTATTCAAAGTGCTTTTAACCAAATTCTCAACAGAGAAATCCTGCTTAGCAGAATACATAACAACTTTATTCAACAAGAAACTCCCTACTGGCAGATTTAGAAATCTAAGCAGTTCAAACAGGGGGGGAAAGGTGCAGAGAAGGAAGAAGAAGAAAAATTAGGAAACCCAGGCACCGATTGTTCAAGTTAAATAGTGTTCTTTTAATGCCCTGCAAAATAAAAATAATTCATGGAGGGGAAAGGTGCAATGGAACAGGTCTCTCCTCCTTTTTCTTTTTCTTTCTGCTAAGAACTGCTGAAGAAACTCATGGAGCGAAGGAGAATAAAATAGTAACTTTAGATAACAAGTTATAATGAAGGTAATCACAATATTTATGTATTCTAGTTCAAAAGAGAGAAAACTTTCTTAGGCTTTTCAGTGAAAGTGTAGAACAGATTTCTAACTTCATATGAATAAATAAACATTCGCTGAATAGAAAAGAATGCTGCTATGTTATGGATTGTTCAATTTTCAGAAGCTGAGCTCCAAGGAATAATTCATTTGTATGCCACCTACTCAGATGTTCACTTTTATGAAGTGAAATTCCAAGGGACAGGCATACACTGGGCGTGAATAACAAACCTTGGCTATTAATTGTGTGAACAGATTGAAGGAATCAACGTCATTTGTCAAAATAATATGGAGAGCCCATTTCTGTGACTGCTGTATATATGCTGGGTTGCCTCTATGCAGTAAATGTTCTCCCTTGTAGAGAAACTACATCATTTATGTGAGAACAAAAGGAAGAATTGTTGTCTTACATTATAGAGCAGTGATGGCGAACCTATGACACGCGTGTCAGTGCTGACACGCGTAGCCATTTGGGGTGACACGCACAGGATTTCATGCGATTCATCCTCGGCTCCTGCACGGCCGCCGAGGATGAAAGAATCTGTGCTGGAGGAACGGAGGGGCGGGACGTGTGATCTCCCCCGCCCGCACTCACTTACTGTATCGCCGCCGCCCCTTTCTGAGCGCAGGGGCTGCTGGTAAGGCGTGCGTGCCATGCACACACACGTCATCAGCGCGGCGAGGGAGGACCCGCAGGAGAGGAGCGCGGGAACAGTGCGCGCCTCTCTCCAGTCAGGCCGGCACAGAGAGTCTACTCCTGGGACTGTCGGTTACGACCGCACCACAGCATGGAACAGCGGAGTGCCAACGGGAACTGTGAGTGCCATTATACATTTTTGTAGTTTAAACTATAAATTGCGCAAAATTATGTTTTTGTCGAAGTGACACACAATGCGAGTTATGCTCGATTTTTTGCCGATTTTTGACACACCACGCCAAAAAGGTTGCCCATCACTGTTATAGAGGGACAACCTTTTGGTGGCCAGATGCCCATTCTCTCTCTCTCTCTCTCTCTCTCTCTCTCTCTCTCTCTCTCTCTCTCTCTCTCTCTCTCTCTCTCTCTCTCTCTCCTTCCCTTCCTCTCCCTCTCTCTCCTTACTTAAATATATTAATTCTGTTTACTTGTCCAGTACAGTTTTTGTATCTCTTCTCTTATTGCAAAAGTATAAGTTTATTGACCTAAGAAATACAAAAGTAACCAAAAATACAAAACATCGAAAGGAAGAAAATATCATAAAATAAAAAAGTGAAAGTGCAAAAAGAAAGAAAAAAAGAATAATAAAAAAGAATGACTTGCAACTTTCTTTGATACTGATATAAGTAAAAAAAAGGAAAAAATAACATTTTTCTACATTATTTCCATAATCCCATATAATTCTAATCATCAAATCCCAAAAACAATTTCTCACAAATAATTTAAAAAACTGGTTTCCAAGTAGGAATGAAATGAAACTTTACCATCTCTGCCAATTCCACCAGTTTCACCATTCATTCTTCTATTCCAGGTATTTATAGTCTTCTATCTGTAATTGAATAAAAGTCTTGCTGCCACTATTATATCGTAAAAAAAAATATCCAAAGATGTCTTCATTTCTTTGTCCATTAAGTCTAAAAGAAAGTCTAGTTTCAATTGTACATTTACTTTTAAAATCTTTTGCATACAAATACATACTTGATTCCAATATTTTGTAGATCTATTACATAACCCACAAAGATGAAAAAAAACCAAAAATTCTCAAAATTAACCTCTAAAGTTTGTTTTGGGTTTTACCCAAGTCATGAAACTGCCTTCATTGGGAACAGTCTTTAATTCAAAGGAGGGAGTCTTTGTTTATAAACCCAACCAATTGATGGATGGTAGATAGAAAAAAACAAAAAGAACCAGTTTGACTCTTCAGGCTGTATTCCTAAAACACACATTTATCAAAACAAATCTTTCAATTTACAATCTCTCAGAAATAAATAAAAAATAACAACTCCTTCTATCTCCTTTGCTTCCACATTTTTGGGAGTTAGACACATGCCCAAAAATGTTCTCAATATTTCAGTATAATTATAGCTCCCAAAATAAAGTTTCCAGAGAGAGAAATACATATTTATTCCAAAAAAAGTATTTCTTTGACTACAAAGATAAATAAATCCAAAAAGTGATTTAGAAATGAAGAAGATTGGTTCTAGTATCCATAAAGTTGGCTGTGTCCCAGTTTGTGAACTTGATGGAAATTCCTGACACCTCATCACTCAACTCACAAGCCTATTAAGGAAACTTCTGTTTTTGTGATTTACTTGTAATTTCTGGCTTCCTCCTGAAATCCAGAGGAAGAAAAGGGCCCCCTACTGTGCAGTGAGTAACACAAGCTGCACCATCCTCTCTGAGAACATCAGAGGTATCTAAACTGCCATGTCCCTCTCCACCTTTTAAATCTCTTCTCCAAATGTGAGAAAGCTTGTCACTTTTTTTTAGCAAGTAGATGGTTGAAATAAAAAGGCAGAGAGGAAGGCTCCATCTATTTCATGGCTTTCAGGTTGCCCTGAATTTGTTCATTGGTTCACCTGGTTCAGTCTTATCTACTCTGATAGGCAATTTCTCTCTAGCATAAGGGCATGCAAACTGCAATCCAGCAGACCATAGGTGGCCCTCTTTTTAATTGCAAAAGTCCAGTGCAAATTATCTATTCAGATCTCTGACAAGAGCAATTGTCTCTTTTCTGGCAACCCACAGCAGAGAGAGGAAAAAACACAGATGGGGATGTCAGAAAGAGAAAGGAAAGTGTCAGAGCTAGAAAAGTTGTTTATTGGCAAGATAATCTGTGGCTCCTCCTATAGGTATAGTTACTTAAGAGTTTATTGATATCAATTTTCACAACCTTGTCCTGTCGCCCGAGATTTTTAAATCTGATCATTTAAATGAATCAGCCCTACAACTAGATTATAGTTACTTGATCTGAATTAATAATATTTTAATTATTAAGAACATACTGAAGTAAAGATTAAACTGTGGGTGTTTGTGTGTGTTTATATACAATTTATTTATACACACCTAGAGGTAGAAATAGAAATATGTTACTTTGCTTTTCCTCTGAAAAGAAGGATTAGGTTTTCTTTCATGTTGAACTTCCAACCTTGATCAACTACCTATGTATTTACATAATATAAGCCAGAATCTGAAGAGCTGTTTCTTTTACTTTGAACTAAAATGTTCTTTTCTCATTGCATATAACCAGTATAGTAAATTCAATTTAGGAATTGGTCCAGAGGTGAAATTCCGGTTCTGTGGGCGTGGCTTGGTGGGCGTGGCAGAGGAAGGATACTGCAAAATCTCCATTTCCACCCCACTCTGGGGCCAACCAAAGATGGTATTTGCCAGTTCTCTGAACTACTAAAATTTCTGCTCCAGAATCTGTCAGAACCTGCTGAATTTCCTTTCCCTGAATTGATCCTTTCATCTCTCTAGAGGGGCCTTTCCCTATCAGTATTGTTAAATGTATTCTCTGTCTACATATCTCAACAGCTGCCTAAATGCCATAGATAGAGCTTTATTTTCAAACAGAGGAAAATATATAGAGAGCTTTTATATACAATTTCCCCTCTTGTAGTATTAGCCATCATCCTATACATGACTTGGATATGGATTCAGTCAGAGGAGAAACAGGATAGAATAGAAGGTAACCCCAAAAAATATTTAAAACATTTGGGAAATTAAAAAGAAAATGTGAACAAACACTCTAAATAGCACAATATACAGTAGCTGTCCACCACCAAAATCACAAAATATTTCCAGTGGTTCATTATAATTAGATGTTTGTTTTAATGGCAAAGAGTTTAAAACTCTGGAAACTTTTCATTGTTCTCTTCATTATTTATTTTTATTAAATTTGGGAGAATGGAAAGAACAGTTCATTACTATGACTATGCTTTTTAATTCCCAGGTTATCTATTATATTAGAAATACTATAGGCATCATCAGCAATCAAAGTGATATTATGTTTAGAGCATATTATGTTCACAACCTTTTTTTGGCCATGCCCCACCTAAGCATCTGTAAAATCCTGATTCCCCCCTCCCTTTAACGCATAATCCTTACTATTCAAAAAGTGAACACCTACTCATGTGGAGGAAGCTTAAAAGGTCATTAACTTGGTTTAAACAAGGTTCCAAAGAACATGGCATCCATGAAAGAGAAAAATAAAAGAACAAAAGACAGTAGAACTACTGAGGAATTTAAAAAATAATAGTATGAAGGGATATGAAAAAGCAGCAAATAAAATTTCAAAACATATAATAGAGAACTGAAATGCATAAATATAAAATAATTTTAATGAAAGCTTTTTCTGTAATACTTTGATCACATTAATTACTATACATATTAAAATAAAGATATCTAACAAATTCAAAATACAATTTGAGCTCACCTCAAGATCATATTTTCAATGCACTCCTATGCATGTATACTCAGAAGTAGGTATCGTTGTCTTCAATGGGGCTTGCTCCCAGGAAAACTCCTACTTTAGTGAGATCCTTGTGCTTGATGCCTGCTGCAGAGAGATTTTATATTAGACTGCAATTTAGTCAGTTTCATTCTCAAATCTCCTCGTTCAGTGATATCCAGTCGATTTCTTTTCTTCAGTAACAAATAATTTACAGCACTAAAGTCACATTCAGCTAAATATGAATATGGGAAGAATAATAGCAGTTTTCTTGCAAAGTAGGTTGAATTTGGGTGTTTAGTTTCTGTCTCTTCACAAAGCCATGCCATTGCTCCTTTTATATTGAATAACGTTTTAAGTGACTCATTATTTTGCATTTCCAAGAGTTCTTCTTGGTACTGCATTGAAACATCACATAGATCCACCAGCAGTGGCTACCCATGTTGGAAAATCAATTTGTTTTAAAACAGAAAATCTTTCTTTCAAATCAGAAGCCAATATTTTCAGATGATCCACAATGACAAGTAAAGCAGCATCAGTCACTTCAAACTTTTGTAGCCAATGAAACATGTCAAAATTTTGTCAGACACATGTTTTTGACATAACTCTAAAAATGTAATGAAGCCAAATATCTTTGCCTTTGCATCAACAAGAGTTTTATTTGTTCCTTGAAGTTGTTTATTCAACATATTCACTACACATTTTCAAAGATATCTGCTAAATAACTCACAAATGCTTTACCATCAACAGTTAATAGCTTCTTCATTTCAGGCTTGTCACTTAAAAAGTCACTAAGAACATCAAATAGTTCGATGAATCTTTTCAAACAATTTCCCTTTGAGAGCCACCTTCTCTCAATGTACAAGTCTCACATGGCCTGCATTTTTATCTTCACAAAATTGCTTGAAGAGATGCTCACGTTTGGCATTAGCTTTGATAGCATTGATACATTTTATAACTGATTTTAGTACCTCATTATGAACAGGAAAAATAATTTTGGATACTAAGTTCTCTCTATGAATAACACAGTGCACAAAAAGCATTTCTGGATTCTCATCTTTCATCAATTTTAAGCAGCTATTTTTCTTGCACATCATAACAGGAGCACCATCTGCAGCATAAGATGTTATGTTTTCCATTGATATATTCTTGACATCTAAGTATTTTTTTTACTACTACACACACACACACACACACACACACACACACACACACTATCAGTAGCGGTTGTGATGGTCTCTAATGACCCCCTGGCACACTAATGGATTACAAGAGCAACATGTCCCAACAACATAATGCAATTGCACAGAAGACCAGTGACATCTTGATGACCATCAAGAAGAGCTTAGAGCCCAGTTGTAGGAAGAAATTGTCTTGTCATGGGCATGCCTAGGGTGACCAGACGTCCCGCATCTGGCGGGACAGGCACGACTTTTCATCATTTTTCCCGCATCCCGCCCGGTTCTCAAAAAACCTCGCTTTATTTTGGCGCTTGCTGGCTCCCCCACCCGTCATCAGCTGCCGCTAGCTCGCTCATTCCGTTCACCCATCTATTCTATCTACACTAACAATCTAAGCCAGCCCAGCCTGCTGCTCACTGATTGGCCTGGACTCCAGCCAATCAGTGAGCTGGCTGGGATGGAAAACTTTAAGCACGCACGAGGCGTGCTTAAAATTTTCCATCCTAGCCAGCTCACTGATTGGCTGGAGTCCGCTTAAGCACACCGCGCGAGTCGTGACTCTCACGAGTCTCCAGTTTGCTTTTGCTGCACTGCCCTGGTGAGTAACTCCGGCGGTGCCGGTGGGAATCAGGAGGCTTTGCCGCTTCGGATGGGCGGTGGCGGCCTTTAGCAAGGGAAGGGAAGGCCTTCCCTTGCGAGCTACTCATGAGAGGAACTGGGGGGGGAACCGGGCAACCTGAGAGAGGGGAAGAAGATCGTCCCTCCCCGCAACTCCCCGGATTTTGGAAGCTGGGTGTGTGTGGAAGGCGGGGTTTTTGAGGAAAGCGCTTGGCCGCCCCTGTTAGTCGCAGCCCCAGATGGAGGAGCAGAGCCCAAGCTTTCATCGCCGTCCCTGCCAGTTGCAGCGGGGAAGCCAGCATCGAGTTTTCAGTGACTCTGAGGTGCGCTAACTGAAATGCGGTCTTCCTTCAGTCTCTGCTTGGAGCCTCTGGGATGATCGTTGGGCGTTGGCGGGTGGGGGAAGCGAGGGCGGAGCTGAGCCGGGGAGGCAGAGATGAGAAGTGAGGGCTAAATGCAAAGTGCACTGAAGAGAGCAAGCGAAGCATCCCCAAAGCGAAGGACGGGCAGGAAGCGCTTGACCAGCATGTGAGAAGGCAGGCTGGAAGTGGCCGCAGAAGGGAAAATAGGCAGCCACGTGTATCGGTTCTCCTTGTGGTAGATAAGGGAGGTTTGTAGCAAGGGTCCGCCGGCAGGTAGGCTTGGGCGGGGCGAAGGCCTCAGGTCGGGGGAGCGAGAATGGGCAGGAAGGAAACGGAGATGGCCGAGCCCGGGGAAAGCAGCGAGACTAGCGGGCGAGGAAGCCACGGTGCCTGTCCTCCAGCTCAATGGATACCTGGCCAGTAAACTCATGGTACGGGCAAGGGTTGGCCGGCTGGGGGTGGGGGTGGCTGCTGCCGAGGCCTCCAGCCTTGCAATCCTGGGCGGGGAAGGCGAAGGTTCGCTCCGGAGCTGCGGAAGACCGTTGCACCGGGAGGCCTCCGCCCCGGGGATCCCCCGCTCCACCCATTCGGATTACCACCAAACCCAAAGGAGCCTGGGAGCAGGGGTGCAGGCCAGGGAAGACTGTTTTTGATGAAAGTGAGAGGATTAGTGAAGGCTTGGTGCAGCAAGGATCCCACTATCTTACTATTTTATTTTTCTTTATGTACACTGAGAGCATATTCACCAAAGACAATTCCTTGTGTGTCCAATCACACTTGGCTTATAAACTATTCTATTCTATTTTACTCTACTCTATTCATTTCTATTTCAATTCTAACAAGGAGTTTAGCTTCTCTCTCTTGAAAATGTAAGCTAGCATAAGGCATTATAATGCAAGCTAGCCTTAACTTTAAAACAGTTCATTTAGTGACCAAAGTTACAATGGCATTGAAAAAAGTGTCTGATGACCATTTTCACACTTAGCGACAGTTGCAGCATCCTCATGGTCATGTGATCAAAATTTTGATGTTTGGCAACAGATTCGTATTTATGATGGTTTCAGTGTCCTGGGGTCATGTTTGACAAAATATAAAAATTTTAATCAAGCCCCCCCCCCCGGGTCAATGGTGTCCCTCTTTACCAATCTGAAAATCTGGTCACCTTAGGCATGCCTCACTTGGAATATTCCATTCTAGGACCTAATAAATTGGACCAAGTCCGGAAAAGTGTTACCAAGATGGTAAAAAAGCTGGAAACCTTTCTTTTCTTCAAATACCTGAAGGGCTGTCACATTGTTAGATAGTTTAGACTTATTCTCATTTGCTCTAGAGGGTAAAACTAGAAATAATTTAGAAGTAAAAGTCAGAGACAAATTTCTTTTATGTCCACTTGGCCAATAAAGAATATTCTGTTCTTCTAATGGCATGAAACTTCAAGGATACAGCTTATACATTAGGGAGAACTTGGCAGTAAGAATTGTCAGTCAATGGAACACTCTGCTACATGAAGCAGTTTCTTCCCCTTCAATAGAGATTTTCAAATGGAGGCTGGATACTGGAATGATGTAGTGAATCCTACACTATGAAGAAGGTTGGGATCAATGATTTTTTAAATACATCCCAAATCTACAATTCTAAAAGAATTCAGGTTTAAATTTTAAACTAGTTTCAATATTCATTTCCAAATTCAGTCCTCAAACTTAGAAGTCTAATTTAGTGTGATCCCTATAGAGATTTTGGAGGTAAAACACAGAAGTCGTCTTTTAAAATATAGCACTGCTCCTGTGGCATCAGAACCATCAAAACTATCTCATATGCCTCTTTATTGCCAACCTTACACCATCCATAGCCATCATACCAAGAAAGGCTACATTATGCCACAGGACATAAAACATTTGTGTTTTATTGGTTATTCATAATTCCTTTCAGTGTTATCACCATTGCATATGCCCTTTCAGTTATGTCATCCTATTATAGTTCTCATGGTTACAATATCAGTATTAGATATAGCTTTCCTTGTAGCTGTTGATAAGGTAGTGCTTTAATATTTTATGTTAGGTGCTGATTGTTTTTAATCCTTATTCCACCTTTTTATATACTGACATCTAA
The DNA here is from genome assembly GCF_051295495.1 of Thamnophis sirtalis. Lineage (NCBI taxonomy): Eukaryota > Metazoa > Chordata > Lepidosauria > Squamata > Natricidae > Thamnophis > Thamnophis sirtalis. Next base: position 55,837,470 of record NW_028261381.1, read on the forward strand.
ATAATATAAAACTATAAATTTACACTGTGCTGCATTCATTCTTGTCTTCATAATTGTAATCTTACAATCTTAATGATGTTGATACCAAGTTACAGTTTCTTCTAGTAACTTACTGTAAGTCTTGGCTTTTTCTCACAGTATGTAGACCAGATTACTATCAGAATGGGATGATTGGAATTTTATCATTGAATATTATCTTATGTTGATTGATCACTGAAATAAAGATATCCCTCCTCCTTGTTTCCAAAATAACCTAGGCAAGATGGATGAATATGTCAGTTTCTCTTTTTTCCATTTTTTTAAAATGCATTTCCAAGTCTTGTTTATGAAGGAGTTTTAGTAAGTGCATGTCAAAAGCATAGCACAGCATTTTTCCCAGTGTGCAGAGGAGCATGTCATCAATAATTGTCTGTCATGGCTGTTAAATATACAAAGCCTTTTATTTTATTTTGTTTGTTTTTAAAAAGGGGAAAACCTTAATTCAGTACACAGAGGGAGATTTTTAAGCATTAAGCAATCAAAGTCCCCTACCTGGAAAACAAAGCTATTTGGTTTCTTCTGTAGCCTTTTTTAAAATCTCAAGCAATGTTTTAAGTGTACATGCATATGTACATGTATATGTAGGGTGACCAGACGTCCCGCATCTGGCGGGACAGGCATGATTTTTCATCATTTTTCCTGCGTCCCGCCCGCTTCTCAAAAAATTCCGCTTTATTTTGGCACTCGCTGGCTCCCCCGCCCATCATCAGCTGCCGCTAGCTCGCTCATTCCGTTCCCCCATCTATTCTATCTACACTAAAAATCTAACCCAGCCCAGCCTGCCGCTCACTGATTGGCCTGGACTCCAGCCAATCAGTGAGCTGGCTGGGATGGAAAACGCGGCGTGTTTAAAGTTTTCCATCCCAGCCTGTCAGCTCCTCTCCATTAATTAATTAGGAAAGAAAGACTTAGCGTGGCATTCTGGCGCGCGATGGCCTCCCTTCCCACAACGAAAGCAGGTAAACGGTTTGGCTTTTCCAGAGGGGCCTCCCCTCCCTTCTCTTCTCACTTCGAAAGGTGTTTTGCGGTGTGGGGGGGAAGATCTCGCTGCTTTCTCCCTTTGCTTCTCTCTCTCCTCCTTTGCACATCGGAGTCTAATTAAATCTAGCTCAATGTCAGCTGCATTTTCAAACCAAATTGTGAGGCGTTTGGGAAGGTGGCGATTAACACATTGTTGATAAATATCTTCATCCAAGCCCAAAGCAAATTTATCCAAAAGGGCTTCTTCACTCCATCCTCTCATATAATTACAAAGGTGTTGAAACTCTTGAATGTACTGGGTCACCGGCCTGTCTCCCTGCGTGAGGGTCATAAATTTCAGTTTGCCCCGTTTCTCAGTCAGGGGGTCATCAAATCATCTCTTGAACGCTTCCATAAACGCATTAAAATTCCTCAGGAGGGGGGAATTGGTCTGATGTAATCCTAACCACCAGTCAGCGGCCTCGTCCTCCAAAGCAAGCAAAATCATGCGCACTCTCATGGCATCTGATTCCAAATCGGGCCCATAAATTTCCATGTAGTTATACACTTGCATGATGAAAAACCCCAGCTTCTTAGGATTTCCATCATACTTTACAGTTAAGGGGGGGACTTTAGCCATTCTGTGTCTTCTGGGGGGTGGGGCCCCTGGCCTGGCAGCACCCCTGGCTGGGGGGGGTGAAGCTGCCCGTGGGTTTTCTTGCTCCCACCCCCTCTCGGCCTCTTCTCTCTCCCTGAATCTTTGCCCAGAGTACCTCTGTTCCAAGTAATCAGGTTGACCTCTTGCTTGGGGTCTTCGTTCGGCCCCCGCTTCAAATGGCCTTTCCTGATGTTTCCTTCTGGTAACGGCCGCATCCCAGTTCGCACTATCTTCTCTTTGTCCCACCGACAAGGACCAACGGGGGGGCTCGCAGGGCTCATTATTTCCAGCTGAGCCAACAGGTAATAATAAATCAGTGGGTTCTTTTTCCATTTCTCCATCGCTGGCTTGCGAAGACATTTTCTCTGTTTCGTCTTCTTGTAGTTTTCACCCCCCATGGAAGCTGGTATTCTCCTGGTAGGGTGTTGATGAGACTTCGCTAACTGTCAGCTCCTCTCCATTAATTAATTAGGAAAGAAAGACCATGAGACTCCATGTGTGGAAATCAAGTGTACTTTTACTAATTAAGAATGATTAAAGGCAAAGCGTAGCGAAGTCTGAATAATTAGGCGCGAAAGCGATTGATATATAGAATAGCCCATTCCCCACCCCTTGGCATCATAGTCCCAGTCCAATCATAAGTCTTCCAAGTGTCAGGTGTGAGATAACTTCAAAAGGCATCACAAAGATGGAATGTTGGTGCCATTAGTCCTGGCGGGAAACACCCACGCATGCGTAGTCCGATCAGTCGGTGAACTCCAGAACCTTCCTCCAGCACAATGAGTAACCCCTCCCAAATACCATGCCCTCCCTCCCCGTTTCATGGCAGCTGAAGCGACAGCAAAGCAGAAGCTGACACAGCCAGCTCACTGATTGGCTGGAGTCCGCTTAGCACACCGCATGAGTCGCAGGAGTCTCCATTTCATTTCGCCTTCGCGGCCATTTGCTTTGTTTTGCTGCTTCACTGGTGAGTAAAACAATAGGGTGACCAGACGTCCCACATCTGGCGGGACAGGCACAATTTTTCATCATTTTTCCCGCGTCCCGCCCGCTTCTCAAAAAACCCCACTTTATTTTGGCGCTCGCTGGCTCCCCCGCCCATCATCCGCTGCCGCTAGCTCGCTCATTCCGTTCCCCCATCTATTCTATCTGCACTAAAAATCTAAGCCAGCCCAGCCTGCCGCTCACTGATTGGCCTGGACCTGCAGCCAATCAGTGAGCTGGCTGGGATGGAAAATGCGGCGTGCTTAAAGTTTTCCATCCCAGCCAGCTCACTGATTGGCTGGAGTCCGCTTAGCACGCCGCATGAGTCACAGGAGTCTCCATTTCATTTCGCCTTCGCGGCCGTTTGCTTTGTTTTGCTGCTTCACTGGTGAGTAAACCGGGAATTAGTAACCTGCGCGGGGTTAGTGAAACAGCTGCTGCCGCCCTCCTCCCCTTCCCTGTGTGCGAGAAAGGCTCCCGCTCTCCAAGCGCTGCCGCGCTGGTTCCTTCGCGCCCCTCCCACCCCTCTGCCTCCTCAGACCTCCACGCAAGAGCGGCGGAGTGAACGAGCGGCCACGGCTGTCATTTTAAATGAGGCTCCGCTCACTGCTCATCCCGCTCCGAGCTGGGAAAGGGGCGCTTTGGCAGGGCTTCCGCAGCGCCCCCAAGGACCGTCGCGCGAGGTCGTCGTCATCGTCTGCTGCTGCTGCTGCTGAGGGCCTTTAGTAACCTGCGCGGGGTTAGTGAAACAGCCGCCGCCGCCCTCCTCCCCTTCCCTGTGTGCGAGAAAGGCGCCCACTCACCAGCCTGTGCCAGCCGCTCACCCTTGGGCTCCGGGGGCAGCACCTTCCCAGCTCTGCCGCTGCCGTGCTGCTTCCTTCGCACCCTGCGGAGTTTTCCCTGTGTCTCCCAGGTCGCGCCCGTCCTGTGTGCGACAAACTAAGCAGGGTGCAAAGGAAGGTGCTGGGGAGATGCTGCCCCGGGAGCCCAAGGGTGGGTGGGCAGACTGGCGAGTGGGCACCTTTCCCTGTGTCTCCCAGGTTGCGCCCATCCTGTGTGCGAGAAAGCCATCCGGGGCGGCTTTCCCAGCCTCCTTTCTGTGCCCCTGCCCTGGTTCCACCTCCTCCGGCTGGCGGCCAATAGGAGGGAAAGGCGGGAGAAGAGCAAAGGCAACGATGGCGCTGCTCTTCTCCGCCCTCCGCTCGCGCCTCCATGTGCAGCCAGCCTCCCATTCACCCCGGATCCAGCCACCTAAGCAGATCCCTTGCTGTCCGGGGTGGCTTTTCCAGCCTCCTTTCTCTGCCCACGCCCCGGTTCCACCTCTTCCAGCTGGCAGCCAACGGGAGGGAAAGGCGGGAGAAGAGCAAAGGCGACATTGGCGCTGCTCTTCTCTGCCCTCCGTTCGCGCCTCCGTGCCCACCCCAGCCTCCCGTTCACCCCGGATCCAGCCACCTAAGCAGATCCCTCGCCGAGCGGCTCTTGCAGGAGATCCTCTAAGGAAAGGCTTGGCTTGCAAACTGTCTTCAGGAGCTGCGCAGGGCGAGCCCGGTTCTCACCCTTACTTAAGACGGCGGACCCGTCCTCGCTTGCGGGGAGCCACCTAAATCTTGGTAACCGGCCGGACAGGCGGCAGAGCTTCCTGGCTGTTGCAAGATAAGGCACGCAGCTTCCTTGGGGAAGCAGCGCTCACCGCCTCCTGCCCGCAAAGGGCTTGTTTGCTCTCTTCGGAGGATGCTCCCTTTTCAGGGCAGGGATTCCTCTTCCTCTCTCTCACACACACACAAACACACACTCAATCATACTCTCTTTCACACACACAAACACCCTACTCACGCTCAACTTCCTTTCTCTCACACACACACAAACACACTCAGTCATTCTCTGTCTCACATACACACACCACTCACAATCACTCTCACTCTTCCTTTCTCTCTCTCCTTCACACACCCACCCCATTCTTAAGAGACCTTTGTCCAGTGTATCTCAATTAGGGGTGGGGATGTTTTAAAGCTGGCCCGTTGCAAGATTTATTTATTTTTGGAACAGAGAACTGCCTGAATACAATCTGTATCATTCACTGGAACCAGAGGTTTACTCTTCCAAGCTTTGGGACTTGTGCTGGAGAGCCCATCCTTAGGGAACTTCTCTCTATTTGAATGTGTGTATTGAGACAGAGGGCTGTCTGTTTTCTTTTTTCCACTGAATTGGTGAAAATTACTTTGTAAACTTAAAAAAAGAAAAGAAAAATGGGCTGGAAGGAAGAGAGAACACTTTGAGTTAAGATGAGCCACAAGATTTTAGGGAAACAAGACAGGGAAAGAGCAGAAAGACAGAGAAGGTGAAGGTAGATAGGCAGAAGGAAGGAAGAAGGAAGAAATTGGAAGGAGGGAAGGTGAGATGATGGAAGGAGGAAGGAACAGAAGCGAAGAGGAAGAGAGAAATGGAAAGAGCAGAAAGACAGAGAAGGTAGATAGGCAAAAGAAATGAAGCTGAAAGAATGGAAGGAGGAAGGAAGAGAAAAGGAGGAAGGGAGTGAGTGAGGAAAGAAGAGAGGATGGAAGGAGAAAGGAAGGAAGAGAGGGAAAGAGCAGAAGACGGATAAGGTGAAGGTAGATAAGCAAGAGGAATGAAGGAAGAAGTGAGGTGTCTCTAGGAGGGGGAAAACATTTAGTGACCAAAGTTACAATGGCATTGAAAAAAGTGACTGATGACCATTTTTCACACTTAGCGACCGTTGCGACCATTTTTCACACTTAGCGACCGTTGCAGTATCCTCATGGTCACGTGATCAAAAGTTTGGCAACAGATTCGTATTTATGCTGGTTTCAGTGTCCTGGGGTGACCTTTTGACAAAATATAAAATTTTTAATCAAGCCCCCCCCCCCCCCCCCGCCGGTCAAAGGTGTTCCTCTTTACCAATCTGAAAATCTGGTCACCTTATGTATATGAGTATGTTCATACATTCAGTTTATATGGCCTCCCAATCACCTTGCAAATTTGGACTGTTAACATCTAGTTAAACACAGACATACACACACACAGCATGCCCATGTAATCTAGACAACATGTCAATGCCCATGAACAAGGCCCACCAATCCAAGTGTGCTAAGCGCCATCTCAATACTATGTCCAGGTCTGAAAGCTGACAGAAAAGATTTCAAGTTATCTGCTTCTTCCTGGACCTTCTAAAGCTATAGCCTAACTTTCTTAAAAACCTTCCTTGAAAGGGAAAATTGGAGACAAGACAAAAGTTATCTAGTACCTTTTGGTTCAGTGATGGTTTCTTGACAAAGGGACTCTCTCTCTCACTCAAAAATGACTTTATTACTGCCTAGACATAGTCCTATGCCATTTCCTGGGACAACTTTACCAAACAGGAAGGGCATGCATTTAACACATAAGTGGCTGCATCAACAGGACACTTTCTACCTCTCTGAGATCAACAGATTTAAACCATTTTTCATGTCAGATAATGTCTAAGTCAAATCCACAGGGCTTACTGAACCAAAGCCTAATTTAGAACAGATCCAAGTCACTTTATGCATCAAATGCCTTGAGTGGTCATCATAATGGCCCTTCATATGTACCTCTGGCACTTCCTTTCTGGAAGGGATCTGGTCACCTTAAATAGCTCCGCTAGCTGGCAGTGTGTGGATATGATTTAGAAAAATAGTTGTGTTTTGTCACTGTCATCACTACAAGGTATTCCTTAATAAAGGCTTTTTTATTTTATTTATTTTATTTGGTTTGTCAAACATGTAAAAGATAACAGGTATAAGTATAAACATAAATATGAACACAATAAATGGTTACAAATAAATGTAGGACAGGGGCGGTAGGCACACTGGTTTACTTATGCACGCCCCTTACCGGCTTCTTGAAATGGGGTGAAGTCAACAGTAAACAGTCTTAGGTTAAAATTATGGGGGTTTGGGGATTTAACAACAGAGTCAGGTAGTGCATTCCAGGCATTGACCACTCTGTTGCTGAAGCCATATTTTCTGCAATCAGGTTTGCAGAAGACAACAAACTTACCTTGAGTTTATATCTATTGTTTGCTCATGTACTATTGTGATTGAAGCTGAAGTAGTCAATGACAGGTAGGACATTGTAGCGGATAATTTTGTGTACTACTTTATCTGGTTTAGTCAGATTCACTTTTAATATTCTACATCAGTGCTGCAGATTTCACTTCTATCATTTCATCTCCCAGACTGAAAAATCATGGGGGGGAGGGGGCTAGAATCCATGAGCATGCAGAGACTACACACAGGCTTAATCTGATCCAAGGCTCATTCCAAGCAATGACTAAGAGTTCCATTGAGCTCCAGGAAACTTCACAAGTTCCCTTTGAAGATCAGCAGAGTTCATCAGGCACACAGGACAGACAGATCAAGCAGGCCTAACTCTCTGTGGCAGGCCTCCAAACTTCAAAGAGGTATCAATTCATAACAAGAAACTGATGTTATATCCCACCTACTTAGATCATGTCTTGGTTCCTGGGGTCATCATATTTCACCACTCTACTATTTCTCAACCAAAGACACTTCCTCAGCTTGACTTGGCCGAAGCTCCTAAGTGTGCCTAAGCTAATTTAAAATCTTTGTTGCAGAAAAGAAGGAATCCATGCACAATAGCTAGGCATATAGTGCTGATGCCAAAGTGGGAAAAACTCATACAAGCAACAGGTTAAGTTGTAACTTATTCCTCCCATTCTTCTAATTCAATAGATACTTGACATGACTATTCAGAGTTCTGATGGCCATTGTAAATTTATATAAGGATCATTTCAGCCCTAGGAACTACTTGTTCCTTGCCTGCCTCAGCCTTTTTAATTTCCTAATAAAGTGCTTAGAACTGTATCATTGATTAATTATTACGTGGATTTTTATTGTCACATGGGATATTATTTTCTGCCTCAGAGAGTACAATAGCTTAGACTGGCCCATTGTGATAAACCTATAGGCCAGAAGAATGTGTTGGACCATACAACAGATTTCCACGTGAGGAAATTCACACATTGATATGATACAATATCCTTCAAGATTTGTCCAGTGTCTTATTGCCTACATTGATAATTTAACAATGGACTCCTAAAGTGTGTCCAGTAGTCACGCAAATCCCTTGCAGCAAAGAACATTTCTTATCTTTCTACTTGGAATTTTTTTGATCATGAGAGATGAAGGAACATCTGCTTTTTGTAATCAAAGCAGCTTCAAACTTGAATGACAATCTAACAAAAGGAAAGCAAATAAGGTAGCTAATTGTCTACAGAAATGAACACACTCAATTATCTCATGTTTTTTTAAACTAAGGAAAGTGAGACAGAAAGAGCCATTTGAAGAGCAGTGATTTAAGGTGACATCCAAGTGAGCAAAAAAGAAAATGAGGGTAAAAAACGACTTAAGCTGACATCTTTTCTTTCTTTTACCTATTTGCATTTCACAGCTTAATCTTCCACTGAGGATTCTTAACAGTGGCAGAGGCTATAGTGTTAGTGCAGATAACTATGTGCTGCCTTGGCTATTTATCAGTTTAATGATTACATACATGAGAAACATTGCTGTCTTCCTTTTAAAACTGATGAGCTCTTCAGCATTTTATTACCAGAAGAAATGTGCAAAAGCAAAGCAAGAATATTTAGTGCAGTCAGTTATTAAAGGGGTTCACCAATGAATTTTAATTAGCAGCATTAAAAAAACTAAGTTGATTGTTCAGCTTAGGAATGTAAAGAAAGTAATATTCAGAACTGTCTTTCAAAATGCTTTCCTTAGAGTCAATGGGACATGGGCTTTATTTTAACAAGATCTTAATCAACTTTACTTTTTTAACGAATTTATGAAGTGTAAATGGATGGTTAATATTAAAGAGAACTGTTTATTTCCATAAAATCTTGAGTTTGAGTTTTAACTCTGGATGTTGATTTTTGATACTCTTTCATAATCCTCAGTAGAGGCAGTGACTTCTTTTCTAGGAATACTGAAATAAATTTCAACAGATTTTATTTTATTTTTTCCATTCAACTAGAAAAGGTAACTAAGTCAGAGAAGGTTATTTTTTTTAAAAAAAAATGACTTTTCATAAGGATGGCTATTTCATGCACATTAAAGCCAAAATAACAACAAACCAATGATTCTACTTCTCTTTCTCTTAGTATTACTACTATAATTACTATTAGCGGTAGTAAAAATAATGGTAATAATGATAAAGTCTTTTGAGGTGGTTGTGATTCCTTGGCATTGTAGAGAATGAAGAAACATCCACGTGTAGGTGAGACAATGGCCTTCCCAGGGAAGGCTACTTTGTCCCTATTGCTTCATGTCATCAGTGCATTTCCAGATAATTTGCTTATGTTCAATCTAGCTAAAATTATTCATGGTTAAAACAGCAGGCAAATAACATGAGGAGAACATAAAGACATTCTTCAGGATGTTCCAACAAAGTATAAGAATTTCAGGAAAGTTCTTGTTAAAAAATGAACCAAGCAGAATTTATTTGGAACATGTAGCTTGGTTTTAGTGTATGTTTTGTTTCTGTCTGAGAAGCGGCTTTTATATGCCTTATTCTGTAAATCATAAGAAAAAGTCATCAGTCATCTTATTGATTCCATTGCATGTGGAAGAGATCAGTCATTTTATTGATTCCATTGCATGTGTTAAACTTCCAGTTTTTATCTATTTAAGAATAAGCATATTCAAGACCACCACATACAGGTCATACTTGTGTGATGAGATAAAGATTTGATTGATTGGCTAACTGAAATCAACCTGTATAGCATGGAGGAGTTTTAGTTCTTAACAGACTAAATTAGTGAAGCAGCCCTCCAATATAGTTTAGTGTATGTTTACTGTGGTTATTAAGAAATTCTTCCACAATCAATGGTGGCTCAGGACTTGACAGATAGTATGTATCAGCATCGTATCACAGCTGCTGGGGATACGGCAAACTGTTTCTTTTCTTAATGTTCTTGGCATTGTGGGAAAACACTCACTGTTTCAGTTTAACTTTTGGGATGTGAACCTACTGTATTTTATCAGCATTAAGCTCTTTAAGAAAGGTCAACAATCACTATGACAAAAAAAAAGAACCCAGAAAATTGGAAAAGTGTGGAGGCAGCACTATAGGAAGAAAAACGGGGATGTGATGAAAACAAGGCGTAATAGCAAGATGAATAGAAAGCTTCTATTTCTTTTACTGTGCTGACCAAAATCGCAGGTCTACAGAAGACATACTACCTTTGTTTAGGGGTGACAGTGAAAAATATACTCTATTTCCCTGGGTGAACTAAGAAACTATTGCACATTGAAACCAAAATAATCACAAACCAATGACACTTGATTGTCCTTGCATTTTCTTCTTTCATTTGACAACTTGAAAACTGGCCTTCTAGAACTGCTGCATGATATGTGAATGCACAAACTCATTTCCCATCTCTGGCTGCCACCCACCTGTCAATCAATGAATGAAATAAAATATAGAATGGGCAACTAGTTTACATATACTGTCTTTTAGACTAGACTACTTCATCCACTATTTCTACAGTCTCCTGTTGTACTCCTGAGAAGATTTCCAGCTGTGTAAAATAAATAAAAATAGGACACTAATTTGTGGCTATTTACATAAATATTAATGCTAATGCATAACTCAGTTTCCCAAAAGATCCATATTAAAATTACTAATAGGAGAAAAAAGAAAACAATTGAAAGCTAATGTCTGGAAATGCTTCATTGTTATGCAACTGATTTCAGGAATTCTGAATCTTTCCTTTTCCTCTTTACATTGTGTGCTAAATGAGTTCCAAGTCAAATTAACAAGCAATAATCACGTGGCATGAAAATCAAGCACATAGATCCTCCTTCCCTCAAATTGTTTCCTCTCCAGGAAGGAATAACCAGACTTAGTATGAGGAAAACACATATGAGAAGACCCTTAATGAGCTTTCCAGGAAGTAGAAGCAAGTAGTAGTAGATGATGTTTTGGTACCACCATCTTAATTTCCATAAGCGCTTGAGAGTAGAAAAGAGAAATCTCTCTCCCTCCATATGCTTTTAGTTAGGACTGCTAATAACAAGAGATACTGGGAGCTGTAGTACAGCACTTTCCAACGGGCTATAAGTGCTCCATTTTTTGGATTCTAGAGCAACATGACACAACTGGTCTTGTGGAATATTAAAATGGCAGCTAGATGGTGTTGCTCAGAGCAGGGCAAAGAAAATAATAAAAAGCAAGACCATGACGTAAGCAGATGATTGCTAAGAATGTCAGCTGTCCTAGAAGCAGACTTCATAGCAAAGTTTGAACATTGCAACGACCAGTTCAGTTCAGTTCAGTTCAGTTCAGTTTATTAAATTTGTATGCCGCCCTATTCCTGGGGGGACTCAGGGCGGCTAACAAACCAAAAGGGAATAGGGGCAATACAAAGAAGACAAACAGGACAAAAAGCAAAATACAAAAACAGATTAAAAACTCCACAACAGCCACGACAATTTGAGTGGGGTTGGGAACTCATCAGCCCCAGGCCTGCCGGAACAGCCAGGTCTTCACGGCTTTGCGGAAAGCCTGAAGGGTGGTAAGTGTCCGAATCTCCATGGGGAGATCGTTCCAGAGGGCTGGAGCAGCCACAGAGAAGGCCCTCCCCCGCGTGGTCAACAGTCGATATTGGTTAGCTGATGGAATCCGGAGGAGGCCTAATCTGTGGGATCTAATCGGTCGTAGGGAGGTAATTGGCAGGAGGCGGTCTCTCAAGTAACCAGGTCCGATACCATGTAGGGCTTTAAAAGTAACGACTAGCACCTTGAAGCGCGTCCGGAGTCCAATAGGCAACCAGTGCAGCTTGCGGAGGATAGGTGTAGCGTGGGTGTAACGGGGTGCACCCACAATCGCTCGCACGGCTGCATTCTGGATAAGCTGAAGTCTCTGAATGCTCTTCAAGGGCTGCCCCATGTAGAGCGCATTACAGTAGTCCAGTCTTGAGGTCACAAGGGCGTGAGTGACTGTTCTGAGGGCCTCCCGGTTCAGGTAGGGACGCAATTGGTGCACCAGGTGAACCTGGGCAAATGTCCCCCTGGTCACAGCCAACAGATGGTGTTCTAAAGTCAACTGTGGGTCCAGGAGAACTCCCAAATTGCGAACCCTGTCTGAGGGGCATATAATTTCACCCCCCAGCCTGAGAGATGGAATACAAGGCCAATTTTTGGGAGGGAAAAACACAAGCCACTCGGTTTTGTCACCCATCCAGACCCTAACAGCTTCCAGGCACTGACACATCACGTCAACCGCTTCACTGAGTTGGCATGGGGCGGACAGATACAACTGTGTATCGTCCGCGTATTGGTGGTATTTTATCCCGTGCTGCCGAATGATCTCACCCAGTGGCTTCATGTAGATGTTAAACAGGAGGAGGAACAGGACCGAACCCTGTGGCACCCCATACTTAAGGGGCCTAGGGGTCGACCTCTGCCCTCCAACAAACACTGACTGTGACCTGTCCGAGAGGTAGGAGGAGAACCACCGAAGAACGGTGCCTCCCACTCCCACCTTTCGCAACCATCATAGAAGGATACCATGGTCGATGGTATCAAAGGCCGCTGAGAGGTCAAGGAGCACTAGGATGGAGGCACAACCCCCGTCCCTGGCTCTCCAGAGATCATCGATCAGTGCGACCAAAGCAGTTTCCGTGCTGTAGCCAGGCCTGAAACCGGACTGAAAGGAGACTAGATCACTGTTCCCTCTAAGGTGCATGGCTGCACGGCTGCGCACATGGCAAGAAAACTCCACACAGCAGTTTCTAACTGCCGCGCAGAGATTTCTTTCAAAGCAAACTTGGGGAAGTCCTTTGCAGGCGGCTAGAACTGGCCGCCCGCAAAGGACCTCCCCAGACTTGTTTCAGCGGCAGCTCTCAGCCTACGGCGGCAGCATCACGCAGGCTGTGGAAGGAGGGGGAGGAGGAGGGAACCAAAGAGAGGCTTTTACCGGGCCTGTGCCCCACAGCCAGGACCGTCCTTGCACCTCAAGCCGCGTTTCTTCCTGCAAAGCCCTTTGGGCATCAGGCGGAACTCTCAGGGCTTTGCAGGAAGAAACGCAGCTTGAGGCGCAAGGACGGTCCTGGCTGTGGGGCGCAGGCCCGGTAAAAGCCTCTCTTTGGTTCCCTCTTCCTTCTCCTTCCACAGCCTGAGTGACGCTGCCACCGTAGGCTGAGAGCTGCCGCTGCCGCTGCTGCACAGCTGAGGGAGGGAGAGCGAAAGCAGAGGCAGCCTCAAATTTAATTTAAATTCTTTAAACGAATTTTTGGATTTCTCCTCACCAAACCTTTAAGACTGAAAGTTTTTCCTAACATGAACTTGAGCTAATATACTTAATATGAGAAAGGTGCAGCAATTAACACTGCTTTTTAAAAAGAACAATATTTCTCAATTGTTTATCTGTATGAAGTCTGCCTATCTTAAGTTCCTACTATACAAAAGGTTTTACCTTCTAAGGCAACCTGTATACAATACATTAGTGGCCAATGTTATATTGTTCCTAATGACAAAATTAGAGCTGTGTTCAGCCTATGAAAAAAGACCCCCAAATCCCAAATGAATAAAATCATTATTAAGACCCAATGAAAAAATTACAAATATTATGCATAAACGTTCATGTTCCCCAAATTTCCAATCCAAAACTTAACCCAGATTCTTCAGACATAGATTTGTAATTCAGAGTCAGACTCGATTATTAGAATGAATGCATTAATCAGGGGTGAATAATGTTGGTGAAATCTCATCTAACCTTCCATAATAATAACATACATACACAAATAACTGACAGCCATATCTCTGAAACACTATTAAATCTGAACTAAATGTTTATCTAGAACTCAAATAAATAGCTGCTTTTTGGTTTTATTTTTTTTAATATTTATCAGTCTCTCTTTTATTCCATACTTCTGGTTGAAAGACTATTCTATGTCATGCTAAACAAATGCATATTCTAGTGGCGGTGGGGGCTCGTTGGCATCTTCAGCAGCAGCCCTGCCTCCTGTGAAAAAAACCGAAGATGGAGCAGATCCACGCAGATGACGTTGCTGCAACATGACTGGAGGAGAAATTCTGGGAGTTGAAGTCCACAAGGCTTAAAGCTGTCAGGTTTGAAGACCCCTGGGTTTTTTTTCCTAAAGGGTTAGGGGTGCAAAGGTCTTGTAACTTGACAGCTTTAAGACGCGTGCTTCAATGCCAGAGTTTCTGAGCCAACATTTTGGTTGCTAAGCAGGAGCGTTGTTAAGTGATACTGATATTATATAACACTTTTAATTAAGCGGGTACCTTGAATAAACATAACTTTGAGTTTCAAATAACACTGATTTCGTTGTTGTCTTAGGTGACATCTGTGAAAAAAATTCAGGTGCTCAGGCATGAAAATATGCCGCTCAAACACTATACTTTTCTGCTCACACTGAAAAAAAATTAGAGGGAACATTGGTCTAGATAATCGGTTTCATCCAAGGACCGCCGGAGCCGAGAGGCCACCACTTTCTCAACAACCTTCCCAACGAAGGGGACCAATATCTTCTATAAATAATAATGCTCCTATGTGTTCACAGAAGAAAGCATCCCCCTCCTGTATCATTGTGGCAATCTATCTTTATATAAAGACAATACTGATACCATGATTGCCAGGTACCTTTCATTAAGTCTACAAAAAAATGGCTTATAATCTAAGCATTATAAAGGATAAATGATATTTATAATGATCAATTCTCTTTCCCATTTTCCTTATTTAGGTAACTCCATGCATTGATTCTATTACCATGTAAAGATGATACCAGATTAGAACTTGGTATGGTGAGAGAAGGTGCCTGACCAAAAAAACAGATTGATTAATTTATTCATCATACAGTATATGCATCTCCACACCTGAATAGGAGAACAAAAGGTGATAGAGACATTTTAATGAAATATTTTTGCAGTAACCCATGGCATTTTACTGTAATCAGAAATATATCTATTAATTTTGCTTTTTTGATAATGTACTCATGGTTTTATTATAACAGAATTTCAATTGTTTAAAAGCCTTGCATAAAAGTGTCAGTCATTTTAATGGGTAGTTTTGTGGATGTTCTGTGAGCATTTCAAGGTAGATCAGGCTGAAAACAACTGTCATACACACTAATATTACTTTTATTATAGTAACAGGATATTGAAAATCTGAATGTGCTTTCTACTTCCACGCAATGAACTCATGAAAACTATGGACAGTATTCTTTGAGATGCTTTCCAGGTTATGCTTCTAGGCTGGACTTAAGATTTATTTTATCTGACCATTATCTTGGTTATCACTTTTCCACCTATTCCTTAAGGTTGTTCCTTCCATCCATTACATCTTCTAATGAAGCAGTTAAATCTGGGTATTCAAGTGACATTATTTCATCCAACATGCATATTGATCTTTGTACTAGAAAATACTTGGTTTATCACAAATCCTTTCTTGTGATGGAGATTGCAGCAATCATTCTATTGATAATAGGATGGTACAAATTTGGAGCAAGACAATCTTATGAAGAAGGCTGGCAATAATGTTACAGCTCACTCAGCTATAAATACCCAAGATCTACTTCTCACCCAATAAGAATAAAATGATCCGTTAATTGCAATTGCAATAGTCATTCTCATAGAATTACTACAAAGCAACACTATTATATCATGAACTCATTTAACCCATTCTAGGAAATATCCAACCACAAAACACATAAGAAAGACTGCAGCAATTCCTCCACCATTCCTTTCCAGACATGCCTTTCATTTAGGCTAAAATTTAATGTAGGAAATATGGGACTCATGGGCACTGATGTATTCCTGAACATCTCCTTTGGTAACTACCAGGCTTCTTTTATTGCCTAACTTGTTAAAAAAGATTATTTTAATTTAAAAATGGCATGCTGCAAAGCAAGATGCTTATAGCATCATAATAATTTGCAGCAATGCTTTTGGATACTTCGAAGTTCCCATTGGCATAGTAGAAAATATGCTAGAGAACTGCTTCACTTTCTGGAAAATTGATTTTTTGTGATTGGGTATGCTTTCCTCGGCAGCCATTTTAAATAGACCATTCTTTTGCAGCAACCATTTTATGAATGCTGCAGTGCACCCTTTAACCAGCCTGGAAACAAGCTCTTCTTCATTTAAGCCCTTTGCTTTCCTGCCATCCAGTTCCCTACTCATACTCAGTGTCAATCTTCATGCCAGACCTAGCAATAAATTTGTACCCAGAAAGTTAGCCTTGCATTGGATAGCTATCATTGGATAGTTATCAAAGCAGCAGCTTCAGAGGCTCAATGTAGTTTAGAGAACTTGCTTTATTTCAGACAAGGAAGAAGGTAAATATTTGCAGAAGCTTTGCTTACTGAAGAATATAGAATAGAGAGAGAATGCTCAGTCCCATGGTTGAAATCTATGGGGTTTTCTTGATGCTTTTTCAGGACAGTGGAACTTAGGCCTTTCTTTTCCCAGCCTTGTGATATGAAATTACCTGTTCAGCATTAACACAATGGTTTTGTCTGGCCACAGAGGCACTGGTTTCTAGCTCACTGGTTTCAGTTCTTAACCTTGCTTTTTGCCAATAGTTACAGCCATCTTCATCATTCTTTTTCTAGCCCTCTATTTCATAAAACCAGAAATACCTTGTCAAAAGAAGCACCAGCCTATCTTTAAGAATTATCTTAGGAATTCAGAGCCCAAATCTATAAAAAGAGGATGAATCTGGTAGCCACATCTGGAAATTCAGACCAAATGTATAAATTTAGTCCTCCCTGTAGTAGTTGTAAGTTGGTTTTTACTGCTTATGTTAATAATCTCTCTGGGGTTTTTTAAAATCAGAGCTGGGCTCTATCATCTATGTTTTAGTTTTGTTGATACGTGCACAAAGAGCTGTACAACAGAATTTTCAGTAGCCATGTTTGGAAACTGGCAGCAATTGTTAACATACTGTATGTATTAGGTATCTATATTGCAAATACCATGAAGAATAAGATTATGTCGTATTGGTGAAGTCCATAATGCAATTTCATTTCCCCCTTAATTCCTGTACCATAGATATCTCAGTAAGACAACAGAGTAGAGCAATGTTCCAGTGATAGAAACTTGTTGTGGATGTGAGCCTAAATCAGTGTAGGTGTCAGTCCTGGAAGCCATCTTTTTCCTTGGAGCTTCAGGGCTGCCACATTTAGTGCCTGGGAAAACGGGAGTGGAGATTGCAAGGAGCCAATGGAGGATCAGCCATAATAACATTCTTTTCTATGGGAGTCAAATACACTCAGCCTGCACCTAGATTAGACTGGGGGTTGGTCCAGTTGGGACTTTGAAATGATTGGACCATGTGATGGGCTTGTGAGTGCAGGGAAGAGGTGGGTTGCTCCTGGTTTGGCCCGGTTCAGCCGAACTGGTAGTGGCAGCAGTGGGAGACTGCTCACTTGCCTGGATGCTTCTGCGCATGTGCAGAAGCATTGCATGTGAGCACATGAGCACAAGTGAACCAGTAGTAAACCGGTTAGCAACCCACCACTGGTGCAGGGGATGTATCTTTTACTTTCTTTTGGGTGGGGAAAACCCGGAACTCTCAGATTTAGGTTTTCCCAGATATGCCAATATAACATCTCTAATAAAATGGAACTTTGAGGAATTGCTAGCCTCAAAGTCTTCTTTCATTGGGGGTGTTACTTGGAACCCTGACAGTAGGATTCCAGCCATGCTCACTTGTCTCTAATATTCTAATTCATCACTCTTAAGGCAGTATTCCTCATCATTCTCAGTTACATTATAAGATATATACAATCTATATGAATAGAAAGGCAGTATCATTAAGCCCCCAAGGTCTGTAGATCTTTGACTTAATTCTACTAGTTCAAGAAGATTTAGTCATAACTAAATGATTGTTGAAGGATAGAATTGCAATTCATTTGAACTCCTGGTGATTTCTTGCACATAATATAAATATGCCATTGCCTTGTAAGTCCCAAAGGTTCTTGTTTTTTTAAAAAAAAAATTGTGGGGAGCTGAAGAAGCTTCTTGGATGAAGCGAAATGTCTTCAAAGAAAAACAAGAAAGTCCAGTTGCCTCTTGAAAAATGCACCTTTGGGACAACTATGACCTGGATGACTGAGAATCTCCATAAACATTGCCTTTGGGGCGGGGGGAGGATAGCAGAGAGTACATATTAATTTATCCAACAGCCCTGGACTTTACTGGTCATCCCTGCTTCAAATGCTAATCCAGTTTGATTGTGTTTAGCCTTTTTTGATATCTGCTAAGGTTGCCATAGGCTACTGCCTACTAAATAGATATAGGAAACCTGGCACATGTCAAAATCTTGTACTTGCTCTGTCTATCACTATAGTTCTTCTCAGAATGATTTTCATTCTAAAAGTAAAAGAGGTTTTCTTAGTGTACTAGAGATGAAAAGATCTCATTCCAAAGCTGTGTAGCTGCAAAAAAACAATTTAAATTCCTACAGTGGCTTAAATTGCATTGCATTTTACAGCATTACCTTTTGTTTCATAAAAATAGCTTGATAAATTCAGACACCCTTCTAATCTTTTGCTTTGTTTTTAAATTTTTCTTCCCCCCCCAAAAAAAAGTGCAGCTGAAAGAATTCAGGAGAATTGAATGTCAAAATGTTCTTTTTCTTTTGTCATTTGTGTGTGTGTGTTTTTTAAAAAATTCTCCTATATTAACATTTTTAAAAGTTGCATAAAAAGAACCAAATAACAATGGTGAAAGATTGCATTTGCAAGTAAATGCACAGACACTGAGATGATTATACTTTGAGATCTATAATGCATATATTATAATAGAGAACCTTCATTCTTTGTTTGCAAAATGATATCATAAAGGTTAAAAAATCATAAGCATTTTGCTGTTTTGAGAATTCACACATCTATTTTTTTTAATGCAGTGCCACTGATTGGATTTCAAACCTAAACTCCACAATCCCATACAAAAAGTTCTCAACCTCATCCCCATTCACTGAACAATTCACCAACATCTGGTGTTGACAAGGGGCAAGAGGAGTTAGAGTTAGAACACATATCAAGATAATTACATTCTAGAGTTGAACCCAACTCCTGGTGCTTCATTGTCATGCCCATGCAGGGTTTTTTTTGGCAATAGTACTCAAGTGATTTGTCATTGCCCTGATTCAGGATGTATTTTCAGCTGCCAGTCTAGCCTTCAATCCTGGCATTCTCTGATAATCACCTATTAAAGTGCAACCCGGAGCATAGATTCCAGACAAGATTATCCAAGTACGGCTACTTGCTGAGAAAGCAAAGAAATGTAACTAGAAAACAAGCTGTACCTTCTTTTAAAAATGTGCAAAAATGTGGTGGCAAGGACAGAACACTTTCCATTTGAACGGTATTTGCAATGATCATACTATTTTTTCCCATGTCACCAACCAAATGAAGAGGGGAAAACCTCTCATCTAGCCTATTGTTGTTGTTGTTAAAAAATGTCTTAAAGAGAAAATTCAGGTTGGACACATTCTCCGTATGAAATCTGGTATTTGCGGTCTAATGGGACATGAGAGAATTTAATTCTTACAAAAAGAATGTACTTTGAGAATGGTTGTTCATATACCCAGGACAATCCCCAGTCAAACATTCTTTTTTTTTCTTTTTATGACCCTCTAATCCTTTGCTTTGGGGTTGAGTTGGGGCAACAGAATGGAGTTGAACATTTACTGGGTAGATGCTCTTCCTGATGCCTATGTGGAGTTCTCAGCAGATATTTTTTCTTTGTGTCCTGATAGAGAATCATCAGCCAAGGCTTCAGAATTAGAACCATATTTGTTGAATAAAATCTATTACATTTGCTAAGAAATATGCATTATAAATTCTGCCCCCAATGCTTTAAATTAAATATGCACATCAACAATTTAATTTTAAGATATTAGAACTTCCTAAATATATATATATAAGATCTTTGGAGTGCCTTTAGTGCAATGAGATATCCAACATTTAATTATCAGGAGAGGAGCGGAAATACAATAAACGTCCTAAATCTCCTCTTTCATTTTTTAAAAAGATTATACAAGCAGTCATCATTTAGTGACTGCCTTATTCAATGACCATTTGAAGTGACAACCAAAAGAGGAATTTTGTGACCAATGCTCACATTTATGACCTTTGCAAGGTCTATAAAGCAAAATGAAGCTAAATTAGGATCGCATACACACACTTGTGTTTTCACTTAGTAACTGCTTCACTTGCAGTTTCAATTGTGATTTCGAAATGAGGACTGTTCTGTCCCCCCTTCTTCGCTCGTTAACAGACGCCAGGCAGACAAACTTAAAAGGAAAGAACTTTATCAGTCCTCGGCTCTGACTGGCTGCGAGCCCAAAAATAAACATAAATAAAGTCTCTGACAAGATAACAGAATGCAAAACAAAACTTTTACAAAGCAATTCACTTCTCCAAGTGTCTCCTTGAATCAGGGTTACAGAAAGCAAATCACTTCTCCAAGTCTCTCTCACAAACAAACTACGACCGATGATCAATGAATGTTGAACAAATGAATGAACGTTGACTTCTGCAACCAGGGCGTGGCACCATCAGTCCTTTTATCCATAAGAGAAGCCTCTAACGAGCAACAGCTGGGTGTAATCACCTCCTATGAGTCCTCAATTGTGCCTTACGTTGGTCAGCTCTTCTCCTACGTGCATCCCGAAAAGACTCACAGGAGGTTTCTTGCTCAGCCTCTCTTGTCTCCTCCCCACTGATCCAAGGCTCAGTCTCTCTTGTGTCCTCCCCACTGATTCAAGGCTCAGTCAGTACCTGGGGACCAACTAGTCTCTCTGAGCCCTGCTCGGAGTCAGACCCCTGTCCAGAGCCCTCCTCCTCTTCCAAGCATGACTCATAAGACCCCTTCCTGTCAGAGTCTGATAACAGCTCCAAAGGCTCTAGCCGAGTCACAACAGAGGACTACCTATATATCTCTAAAGTAATGCTAGGGCTATTCAGCATTTTGGATTTGGTTTCCAGGAAATGCTTTGGAACATACAGGACTGCAAATGTGCAACCTGTTTAACACTTTAAGAAATCTCTAAACCATTTTGCAATTACATATATAAATATATACACATACACGTGCATATACACATGCTATAATCATTTCAGATTAAATTGCTGGAAATTAATTCCTCATGGGCACCATCTGGCATTATTTAAGAGGCAATATTGCTTTATAAATCAAAGTTGAGTGTATAATGAATTAGCTAATTTGTGTTTTAATACAAAAGTTCCTCTTTTTAAAAAAAATGTTAGCAGAGATGAAGAGCCAATGGAATAGATATTAAATGAGCAACTGGCACTTGGGGAAATGTGTATAACTGGATATAATTTATTCTTAATAAAGTTGGTTTATATATCAAAATATGGGATTAAACGTTATGATGGAAACATGAAGTTCCCAAGTATGTGCTTCCTTCATAACTAAATGTAGTACATAAACAAGCAGATCAGGAAAAATTAGCAGGGATTCATCTCAATACCATCTCCTATATATTTTTGCAAACACTCTTAATCTGGCCCTAAGAGATAGTATAAACCTGTCTGAATAAATATCTATAGTAAGAACTACATACAACCTGCTCTGACTACTGCCTGTATGGCATAACAATTCATCATAGTCAAATTATTTGGTGAAGTGGTTCACACACAATTTTGTAAGTGTGTGTTTCCTGATGTGATCTGTAATCAGCACCAGGTCTTGTTCCTTCTGACTGAATATAATAGTTCCATCTTTGCTTATAGAGTACATAGCCAATTTAATGTTGGTGTTGTCCATCCAGTGACGTCTTTTAGGTTGTGGAAGAAGATATTTGCTATATACATTGAAATTTCTTGGCAAAACTCTATTATTCTGTCTCTTACTTCTTTTCATCCATTGAGATCAAATGTTCTTATTATTCATAATAGTTCCAATTTCTAGATTCCTATCATTAGTGTGATTATTTTTGTGGTGTTGTGTCTGTAAATTGATGTATGTAATCATAATAATTACGTCCTTTGCAATCTACCTGGATTACAGTATGATAGTTTTGCCTTGGATTCAAACTGATGTAATTTTAATCATGGGAGGGGGTTGCATTAGAGCACTGATCTGCACACCCCTTGTAAATAAATGATGGTTACTCCATTTCTTCTATGCTTTTCTTGTCTGCAGCAGAAGATCTGATGCTTCAATGAAGTGAAATAATCTCTTCTGGTCCATTGCATTGCAATGATTCTCAGAATATCAATGTTCAGTTTTGATATTTGAGCTTTGACAATATAAAGTTAGCCTTAGTTGATGGTTCCAAAATTATGTGTACCAATGTTAATACACACTGTATCTTTCTAGCTTCAAACATTCTTTTTGTTTCTAGCCAGATCAGCACCTTGACATTCTTTTGATTTGAATTCATAAATGCCAATGCTATTTTCTACATGTCTCTTCTCCTCCCCAGTAGCCTTATAAGCTGGTAGACAAATTATTTGCCAGTATCAGGATGACAATGTCTAAGTTATGAATAAATGTCGGTTTTGTTCATTTTGCAAAATACTGGAATTGATTGCCATTTTCTTCTGTGGGACATATTTACTCTGGTTTTTCATCTATGAACTATCTGACATAGATGACCCTTCTTGGAGCATATGGTCCCAAGAGTACCACTCATATGCTTGCAATACTTTTACATAGATGTAAAACCTACAATTGGTGGTAGGCAAGGCCAGTGAGTAAACTGGGTTTCATGCTAACCTTTTATGTTTGAAAGCATATCCCTCCTCCCATGAATATTCTTGGTTCCATTCAGAAGAAGTTTGGGAAACTCAGTTTCCATTAAGGCCGCATACTCAAGAAAGGATTATAAATTAGACACAACTTTGATTTTGTCCCAAAATCAAAGCTGTCCCATTTCACCCCACCAAGTTTTTATAATGTTTTAAAAGTCAATTGATGGCAGCGGGGTGGGGGTGGTGTTGACTGGTTTATAAATCATCAAAATTTAGCAATCATAAATTTTCAGTGGCATATAGTACTAGGGTCCATATCATTAGATGATCTTTCCTACCTTTGGATAATTCTATGCAACAAATATTGGGTTGCATACAAAAATGTTGAATGAATAAAAGTATTCCTTTAATTTCCAGATTTTAATTCTCCCTTTACTCATAACATCTGAGGTTGTTTGGAGAAGTGGGAAAACAGAAATTAAAACTGCTGTATTGTTCCTTTTCCCCACAAACAGAAGAACAGCAAAATTCTCGGATAATTTCAGGATTCGACTTACTGAATCAGATTAGTATCTGAAGGTGTTTTTCTTGTCCTGGGAAAAGGAGATCTAGAGGCAATATTTACTTTTCTTATTTTCCTCCAAGCTCAACTGCCTATTGAAAAACTACACAATGTAGAAGCTGTTCTCATAATTATATGAATCATACATTATAGGGAAAATGAATAATAATGAGATCATTTTCATGTTTCATTCTCAAATGTGGAGCTTTCACTACATCCTTATGCCTTCCAAGAACAGAAGAACCTCTTGAATTCCTAAAATGAATTTCACTTTGGATCCAACCGAACCCATGTTCAAAAGTAAGATACATTTTTCTCTCCCCTTTTCCTCATCTCCTTGCTAACATTCAGTCGCTGGATTTCAAGGCAATAAGCAAAATCAAATGTGGCCACCATAAAGAGCTTATGTGCCCAGCAAAATATTCCTGTTGTGAACTTTCACAGCACTCGTATTGCAAAATTCATGTCAGCTCTGTGTGAAACTGGGAAGCCTCTATTTGTAAACAGTCCATGTCCTGCAGTTTTAATCCCCATATTTGTTTCAGGAAATGGATGTGTGCAATGTGTTTGACTCTTCTCTAATTCTTTATTGCTAAATATTAGCACAAGAAACAGGAATTCAGCAAATTCCTGAGAGATCTTATTCTTTTCTTGCCTCCCATGTTGCTGTAATCTCTGCATAGTCTTTTTGCTTTTACAATCACAGCCACTACTGGTGCATAAGAAAGTCTCATTTCTCTGAAAGAAAAGATTATGATTTTCAAATATGGGCTCAGGTGGGAGAAGAAGGCAAGCGGGGGAAACTACTTTGAGGAAAGCGAGTCTAACAATATGCATATTTTGATCTGACATTTAAGGTTCGCTACTCTTATTTCTCTTGAGCTGGTAGAATTGCAAGACCACAGGTCAAGTAAAATGCTCATTTACAGGCAGCCAAACACCATTAAAGCTAAGCAATAGGTACTCTAAGAATCCCCTCACCTGTATGACTTTTGTTGCTGTTTTAATCTCAAATACAGATTAAAACCAGGGTTATAGAACTACAGGATACATCCAAGACGCAAACATAAAATAGTTATGTTTAAACAATAAATCTCATTCATACAATGGATTGTGGTGGTATACTCAACCTCTGGTGAAAGAAAAGCATTTGTGAAAATATCCCAAACCAGTTATTGTTGGGATGGGTATTGGTTTATCATAGTTTGAAAGAGGTTATACCAATTCTTTTCAAGCTTGATATGTGGACCTCAACTCCCCCTGTTAGGGTTCCAGAATTCTGGGAAATGAATTCTACATATCTTAAAAGTTGCCAAGTTTGAAAAACACTGAAGTATACAATCCAATTCTATCATTCTCCTTTTATTCTGAATCAGTTGAATATCTGAATTGTAATAGAAAGTGAATGGGTGAATCTATGAGTCGGGATTAATTTTCACATGAGACCAATCTTAGTTAGTTGGGCTTATATGTTATACCAATCCATAAAGATTGAGAATAGTTTACATGTCATCTTAAGAGTAAGATTTTTTAAAAAGTATAATATACAGTAAGTCTTAACTTTGGCATTTGAGGAATATACGCTGAAAACATCTTGTAATGGGACTTGCTACTCAAGAAAAGTCTACTTCTGGACCATTCGTTAAAAGCTGTGTTAAAGCTTAACATGATGGCAATTTGTTTGGTCTTGGTACATAATGCTATTCCAAAGAATGGGGGGCTCCAACTGTGAATTCCATTATTATTTCTTTCACAATACTTGCTACAGAACTGCAGCAAAATATAAGGAAAATGTACTTACACCCAAACACACCTTTCCTGAATATAAAAAAGCCTAATGAATTTTTTTTCTATGCTTGCATTTTAAGGTTATTTTACCAAATGTATGCAAATTACAATTTAAGTCCTTTTTTGGGGGGAGTTGAGAATTGTATTGCAAAATTGTTTGGAATTTGGGATCTGAAGAATCGTTTCATTCCAAACTGTTTAGCAATTCAGGAAGGCCAAATTAAGTCAGTTTGTTTAGAACCATGGAGCAATTAAAATTCAAGAACATAAGGAATTAATTAGCAGAGTTTCTGAAGGTTCTTTTATGAAACACAGGCTTATGTGCGATTTTCTTCTACTAAACTAAGACTTGATTATTAGACTAGACCAGGGGTAGTCAACCTTTTTATACCTACTGCCCACTTTTGTATCTCTGTTAGTAGTAAAATTTTCTAATCGCCCACCGGTTCCACAGTAATGGTGATTTATAAAGTAGGGAAGTCAATTAAATTAAAAAAAGGAAAGTGCTTCAGTATTGGACAAAACTCCTACTGCCCATCATGAAAGCTGGAACGCCCACAAGTGGGTGGTAGGGACCAGGTTGACTACCACTAGACTAGACTAAGGAGAAATTTCTTAACAGTGATAACAATTAAGCAGTGGAACAGCTTGCCTTTAGAAATTGTGGGTGCTTTATCACTGGAAGCTTTTAAGAAGAGCTTAACAGGATATTCTTCTTTTCCCAAGGAAGAGGAATTTGAAGAGGAAAAGTAGATTTTATGATTATCAAAAATATGATTTGGATTATTTGCATAAACTGATGTCCAAAATATAAATGAGAATATATATATGTGTGTGTGTGTGTGTGTGTGTGTGTGTATATATATATATGTATATATATGTATATATATGTATATATATGTATATATATATATATATATATATATAGATAGATAGATAGATAGATAGATAGATAGATAGATAGATAGATAGATATAGATAGATAGATAGATAGATAGATAGATAGAGAGAGAGAGAGAGAGAGAGAGAGAGAGAGAGAGAGAGAGAGAGAGGGAGAGAGAGGGAGAGAGAGGGAGAGAGAGGGAGTTGTATTTGTGTAACAAAAAGGCAACAGTAAAAATATTGTGTGTGTGTGTGTGTGTGTGTGTGTGTGTGTGTATGTATATATATATGCACACACACACATACACACACACATATTTCTGAAACCACAGTAGCATATATTCAGAACTACACCAAATCCACCTAATTACCGGTATTCAAGAGGAAGAGCTTTCACTAACTTTTTTCCCCTATTGTCAGATTTTTTTAAAAAAGTTAGAATATAAATTCATTAGAAAAATGTTGGTGGAGATTCTCAATCATCTATATCATAGTTGTCTCAAAGGTGCTTCTTCAAAAGGCAGCTGGACTGGTTTTTTTTCCCCCTTGAGCAATAAGTAGATGTTTTGCTTCTCATCCAAGAAGCTTCATCGGTTCTGCCAGATAAAGCACCTTTGAGCCATTAGAAAAAAAATATTTTCTCTCTTTTGTTATTGTTCTTAATATTTTGGAATTTTTTTCTTTGTTTTATTTCAGAATTAGAATTGTTTTATTTTATTCAAATGAATTTGTCCAGTCTTTTAAAATTGCCTGCCATTGCAAGGGTCTTCATTGGCTTTATCTTACCTTGATACCCTCAAAATGCATTGATTACAATTCCCAAAATTCTCAGCAGTGGCTCTATTGGCTATACATTCTGGGAACAGAATTTCACATGTCTGTAGTTGGGAAAAATGGTGTATACATTCATTTAGATGTCCACTGCTTATTTATATATCTTTATCTACTGTATACATCTATCTATCATCCATCCATCCATCCATCCATCTATCCATCTAATCTTTCTATCTATATGCCACCTGTGACATCAGAAGGCAATCCAAAAGAAAGTAGTTCATTTGCTAAATGCTTTTCCTGTAGAAGTCTGTCTAAAACATTGATATCAGTTCCAAGCTTCTTACATATTATTTTAAATCCTGATGAAGATTTTCCATTTTATCCTGGCCATTTATATTTTAAAGTATTCAAGGACCACTTGAAAACTGAATTACCACTCTCACAAATGTATTAATCTCCAACGGATTCCAAAGAAAAACAATTACCAACCTAATCCAATGGGAGACTCCCCCAAAAAACCAAGACACAGGACAATGGCATCGCCCTCCTCCCTTACATCAAAGGCACCACAGATAAAATCAGCAAAATTATCCACAAACACAATATCAAGACAGCCTTCAACACTGACTAAAACATAGCCAACATCTTAAGAAACCCCAAAGACAAAATCCAGCTAGAAAACCAAGGAATACCAAGCAAAATCTGCCCTGCAATATACATAGGACAAACAAACAGGAGAATAAATGCACACATTGCAGAACACAAGAATGCAGTAAGAAAAAAAGAGGGAAAAAACTTCCTCCCTTTTCCAGAACCTTGAAGCTACAGAACATGAAATTAATTTTGAAGGAATCAGGTTAATCTCCAAAACAGAACACTTCAACAAGAGAATAATTATGAAAGCTATCAAAATAGAGAAACACCCCCACAACATGAATAAATGTGACAATTCTTCCCACCTACCAGACATCTGGAAACCAGCCCTAGTCAACAAATGAGCCCCACTCACCACCCAGGCCATTACAACACAAAACAACAATGGACACACAGCCAGCACCAATCAGCACCAATCTACCAATCATGATACAACCACACAACCAATCATTCCATTTACTGAAACAAAGCCAGCACTCCACACACACATACCAAGATTTATAGAAAGATGGCAGCTCCGACTACACTTTAAGCCCATTACCCAGCCTGAAGATGGCGAGTGAGACCTTGCTGAAACGTTGCCAAGACAATCTCAATCTTATATCTTATAAATATTATGTGACTATAAATAATAATGTTGCTTACATAGGCTACATTCTTTAGTTTTTCATTCCTTATTGTTTTTTTTTGGGGGGGGGGAGTCCATGTTCAATGAAAATTTAAGTTAAACGGTGACTGTACCATCCTTTGGATTTTACCTGAACTGTAATTTGAGAGACTGACAATTTTATTTGAAATGTTCCTACAAAAGATTGCTGACTGTATCTGAAACAAACAAACAAGCAACCTAGTTTTTTTTTAAACCAGTAAGAAAATGTCCCATGTTCCAAACGTTTATTTGACCATGGGGTCTGTCATTCTTTTTAAGTGACTTGTTATTTCTCATGTAGTACAGGTATTGAGAAATAAATTGGCCCAATTTACTCTTACATGTAAAAACTAAAGTAAGAAAATCAAATTCTGGTCAAAGTTAAAAAATCTAGTCAAACATTTTTTTATTTAACTTTTGGTTTTGTTAGAAACCAGTGAGCAATATTGTGGGTGGCCTGACAGTTGTAAAAGGCATAATGTCAATTCTAATTTTATCCTTAAAAATAAAATAGTAGTTGCTTACATAGGCTACAGCTGTTCTGTTCAAAAAGTATACAACTATTGACAAAAAGGGAGAAATGCTGATCAAATTCGCTCCAATATGTTGAACTATTTTGGAACTTGTTCCAAAGATGCTTTTTTCAAAAGGCAACTGGACTTTCTTTGTTTTTTTCTTTGAAAATATTTTACTTCTCATCCATGAAGCTTCAAGAGTTAGAAGTAAAGAAGCTTATAGGATAAGAAGTGAAACATTTTCAAAGAAAATCCAAGAATGTCCAATTGCCTTTTGAAATATCTTTGAGACAACCATGACCTAGATGATTGAGAATCTCCACAGATATTTTGGTGCTCTTTTGATGAAATTGAAAATCAGGCATTTTTCTCGATTTGACTGCTATTGCTTTAATTATAATGGGGAAAGGAAAGATCAAAGGAGCCTTTCACAACTTGGTGTTTAAGCTAATTATGACTTCAAGCCTCGGAATTCTCATCCATTATATTGGCTTGGAATTCTGGGAACCATAGTTGCTAGCCATTCCCAGTGGAACAGAAGACTTATCTAGAAAAAAGTGTAGGATTTCCCCCAAATCCACCACTTTTTCTCCACTTGGGATCACAACAAGTTCCTTCAAGAGCCAAATTTATTAATTGATTTTCTGACTGATTGATTTAATTTTATTTTTGATGCTGCTTGATTCCAACCAAATTGAGCAACTAGACAGTGATGTCTCAAGAAGACAAAGATATCCCCCCCTCACATTCTTGCATCATCTTCTCACACTTTCCCCCTCCCTATTGAATGCATTAATTGCATTCTTTCTGTGTTTATTTATAAAGAAAATTTATTCCATTCCTGGATGACATTTATGCTGATTATCTTCACAATCTTTTCACTGCCTCTGCCTTTTATAGTGGTTGTATTTCTTTAAGACTGTTGTTGTTCGTCCCATTTTAGGGTGGTGGAATATGATATTGGAATGACCATCCAATCAAATGATATGTGCTGTATATTTCTCGAAAGAGAACAGGAGAATGCAAAGGCATAAAAGATTTCCAATCAGTGCTTCACTTTTATAGGCAATGTAGATTTATGTTTTCATGATTTGTCGGTTCTATGGTATTGTATGATTTTTAGGCACATCCTGTCCTTGGCTTAATTCTCCATTGGAGAACTCAAGCACTCTAGCAGAAGAGAGAACAAATAGAGTCAATGCCTGAGATAAACAGGGTTTCTTTTCATTTAATAGACTAGCCACAGAGAATAGATTCATACATTTATATAATTATAACACCTGGACTTACACACCAAGCTAAGTAAAAGGCAAATAGTGCTATGATTTGATGTTACTTGAAAACCCACTGAATGATTTTAAGATAGCTTCACATCCACTCTTAAAGAAGGGAGCATAGTTCAACAGCTGAACATAAACTTGATCTTGCAACATTTCTGTTCAAAGCTGGGACTTTCGCTTGAGGCATTGTTCAGAGTAGATAGGACTGATGGAGATCCGAGATACACAACTTAATCCCTAAGACTAAATCTTTTTTTCCCCCAAACCCTCAGAAAGTTCTTTGCAACTTCAAATTACCTATTGCAACCAACTGGTCAAATTGAATGTTAGAGAAAAGGGCATTTTAAAATAGTGGACACAAAAGTAACATTAGCTATAACTATTCTTTATTTTTAAATCCAATGAAAATAATTGCAAAATGAAATAATACTGTGTTTTCCCTAAAATAAGACAGGGTTTTATTTTCTTTTGACTCCTGAAATAAGCACTTGGCCTTATTTTCGGGGAGGTCTTATTATTTTTGAGGTGCAGGAGGCGGTGATCTTGTTCACCTCATGACTGCTGCTGTGTTGCAATGTTTTTGGGGAGTACTTATTTTCAGGGGAGGGCTTGTTTTAGTGCATGTGCTCGAAAACCCAAGTGGACTTATTATCCAGGGAGGTCTTATTTTTAGGGAAACAGGGGTAATGAAATTGTCTTGGCCTATCCACCATTTTGTGAAGTGCAATGCCTAGCACATCAGTTATACATCCCTGATTTAAACAGATACATATTCTGAACCTTCCAGTGATCTAGTTTGTCACATTTTCATTCCACATGCAAAGGAATTGTTCCTCCATGAAACAACTGCAGATTCATGTGGCTAGTATAAATGACATGAAACTTTCTAGAACAGTTTTAGAAAACTAGAAACAGCTATTACTAGTTTGGGGAAGTTACCTCATGAACCAATAGCTCCTACAAAGAAGAACCATACCTTGCTGTTAGGACAAGTTAGGACAAGTATTAGAACAACCAGTTATCTCAGGTGGTTGGTTGGGATCTGGAAACAATTCAACACTCTTCCCAGTCTGCCTCTTGAATTAAAGAATTCACTCTATCTTGTGAGCTAATGATCCCCAGGTGACAATCAAAATTTTAAAAAGGTTAACCAAGAGCCAGAAACATACATAGTGTGTGCTTGGAAGATAAGAGAATAAGAATTATAAGATTCAGAAGGTGTTTTACAAGATTTTATCTTCCACTCCAGTGTTATTTCCAGTCCCTTGATAATCCTTATTGGCCATTTCTGAACTTGTTAATGTTCTACTTGGAATGAAATCTGTTCAGTTTTGGATGGTAGATTGTTAGGATTTGATCAGGTAAGGTTATTCTCACATTTTTTGATTCATCATATACCGGCATATGTTTCTCTCTCTCTCTCTCTCTCTCTCTCTCTCTCTCTCTCTCTCTCTCTCTCTCTCTCTCTCTCTCTCTCTCTCTCTCTCTCTCTCTCTCTCTCTCTCTCTCTCTTTGTGTGTGTGTGTGTGTGTTGGTGTGTTTGTGGTGTGTCAGGAACTAAAATCTGATATCTTTAAACAGACCAAAGTCTAATTTATCTATTTCAATAAAGCCTGTCTTTTTTTTTCAGTCTAATGTTGTCTTTCATAAAAAGCATTTTGATTTTAAATGATCTCCTTTGATGTTCACAGTTTGCAGAACAAGTTCATTTTCCTGTCTAAATTATTCAATATCCTATTTTTTCTTCTACATTCAGGTCACCAGCCTGGGGATTGCAGGTAGAGATGGGGTACTTCTGTGCACTCATTCTCAATTCCCTGGGTGTTTAAAACTCATCATATATATTTATAATTGTGTTTGCAATTCCAATAAACTTTGAAATTCAATCCCAAAGGTTATTTTTGAACAAGAAAATCCCAAGTGGCTTTTATAAGGTCAAAATATGGGATTCTTTTTGTACATTTTAATTTTGTTTGCCAGTCTTACACTTTCATCTTTGTATACCACAATTAACACTGAAGTAAAGGGAAATGGGAGGGGAACTCCCACACACACACACAAATTTAGAGTAGATGGCATAATTATTACATCTGTGAGGCTCCTCAGGATGAGAAGAACCATTCAAAACAGTGACATTTATTGCAAACGCTGATGATTACTTGTAAAAAACAACAACAACCCAAAAGCTATTGTGATTTCTATTTTTATGTTTCTAAATGCTAAAGCTGAGAACTGATTTTCTTTCTTAAAATTTTGAGAGCACAAAATTGGATGATGTTTCAGAATGTTTTCAAGGAAAAGACATAATGTCCAGAAAACTCTCAACAGCAACACCCCCCCTCCCCGTAATTGAGATTGTAGCACCACTACTTTAAAAAAAACCAACAATAATCATAATCAATTCACAACATCTTCTCATCCCATATAACTTGGAATTTAGTGGAAACTCTCAGGGAAGCTGTAAACTGCTCAAGAGATGTTTGCTTAATGAAAGACAGACATTTCCACACGTTCCTAGGACACCTAAGAAAATTGGAACAATAGTATAATTTTCCAGCCTTGAGAATTCATCAGAAAAAAATATTTTTTTGCAGTGGGTGGGTGGGGGTGGAATAAAAATCTAAAGTAAGTCTGTCAAAATGAGTGAGAATTGATAGGAAACAATGCAGGAGAATCTCTGTGCTTGGCACTACTTTGGATTTAAAGGTATTATAAACTGGCCAAAGTCACTCAGATGAAATGGGAAGTGTAGAAAACAAAAAGACAGACAGACAGACAAACACATATTATAAGGACATTCCTCTTTCAAAGGCACACCTAGCTCCATTTATTTTAAAGCAGCATGGTATGATACCTTGGCTATATTTGGCAACCTCCTATTTATTTCAGCGAATAGAGCTTTAGATTTTTTACTCCAAAGTCAAACTAAATTTAAGGTGGCTAACTTTTCCCTGGAAGTGCCGATGGGCTGGAGAACCAACCAAAATAAAAGATGATCTGTAAACAAAGTCATGCCACCGGCTGAGACCGAAATAGCAATATTATACAAAGGGAAGGTGCAATATTAGATAAAATGGGGAGAGCTGCAGTAAGTTGCTTATTACGATGAAAGTTATTACTATTTTTAAAGAAATGATGAATTTTATGGATGGCAAAATGTTCCCCAATGTGCAGATGCACATACTAGTTTGGGGGGGGGAGGGGGGAGAGAAAAGATAAAAATGTCTAAAGCTTTGTTCCACATGCATCGGTTAATGGCACAGGTGTCTGCACTAAATGTAAAATGTTGTCCACTACAGGAGAAGAAAAAAAAGATTGTTTTCTAGGTAATGGTTATTTGATCATAAGAAAAACCCATCAAACCTATGTTTTTGTTTCTCTTTCCTTTAGTCTTGGACAAATGAAGCAACTTTGCCAGCCTGGAGTGAATTTGATTTTATATATTCGTTCCTCCACACACACTTCTTAAATATGTTTGAACACGAATGCCTCTCTTCTACAGCGTCTGCAATAAACTTGTGTATATATATTGCAAATACGCTTAGGTAAATTGAAGAGTTTTCCTTAGTTTAAACAAAGATCTATCAACCAAACGCTTTATTTCTATCTACTGTGCCATACTGGCCCCTAGAGGTGGATTATCAATGCTAAAAAGCCAAGTAGTTTTCTAGTGTTAGAATTTCATAAACACTTTGGGTGTTTTCAAAATAGTATACAAATATTTATTCGATGTGATTTTAAATCTGGTAGATTCCCATCGCTATAGGCTGTCATTTCTCTCTTCAATATAAACAGTGACTAAATATTGGTTTAGCCAATACAGTCTCTGCATGTATGTAATCCTTTCTCCAATTTTCTAGATTAGGAATAGAGAATTTGTAATTCTAAAACAGCTGGAAGGACAGAGTGTTAAAGATGCTGAGATTGCAGCTTAGCAACATATGGAAGATTACCTTTCTTTATCTATGGTTTTGACAGTGGTGTCAAATTGGGGGCTTGCGGGCCGGATGCGTCACACTCAGGCCATGCCTACCCTGGCTCCACAAAGGCAAAAAAAGGTCATGGCAAATCACATGATGCAATCAAACTTGGCACCTGTGGTTTAGACAATAAAGGTCCATTTTCCCATGGTAAAACCATCAACTACGAACTTGTTGAAAAGATGGCTGTGGTTACACAAATCTTTTAGTATCTGCTTTCTGAACCTTGAATTTGTCTCTAACACCAGCAATATTTCATAAGCAGAATTCTATTCAGAATGTTCTTGCAGCCAAACATGGGGGGGGGGGGGCAATCTGTCTCCCGGCCTTCTGCCAACTTCCCAGAATATTCCATATGATCTCAAGATTGTGCAACACACTTCCACAAGGAGGATAGAATAAGTAGAAATCTGTGTCTCCATCATTCTGCTTCCAGTTATAAGTCACCCATGAATAAGATGTCATTTATGAACAGTAAAAGCTCTTCCAAAGTTCCATGAGTAATTCTACAGTTAGGGTCAGTTGTTTCTCAAGTGCAGAATCTTTGGCCCCATCCTCACTAATACAGAAAGAAGTTTATTTTTTCTATTTATTTATTTCGTCAAGTATGTATTAGATAACAGATATAAGTATAAACATGATTATGAATACATGAAATGGATACAAATAAAAGGGAACATTAGGACAGGGATGGTAGGCACATTGATGTGCTAATGCATGCCCCTTACAGACCTCTTGGGAATGGGGTGAGGTTGACAGTAGACAGTCTAAGGTTAAAGTTTTGGGGGTTTGGGAAAGAAACCACAGAGTCAGGTAGTGCATTCCAGGCATTGACAACTCTATTACTGAAGTCATATTTTCTGCAATCAAGTTTGGAGCGATTCACCTTAAGTTTGTATCTATTGTATGCTTGTGTATTGTTGTAGTTGAAGCTGAAGTAGTCATTGACAGGTAGGACACTGTAGTAGATAATTTTAGGTACTACACTTAGGTCAGACTGGAGTCGGGGTATTCTAAGGAAGGCAGCATAGTTCTAAGTTCAAACCAAAAATTTGAAGATAGAAGATTCTCCTTTTATTTCTCCCAGGAGTATTCACTACTAAACTCTACTGAGATACCAACTGTATATTATTCATGTCCTAAATATGATAGCATTCACTTGAACTTATGCGGTTACATCATCACACAAATTTTAGGAGATCCAAGACCTTTACTTAAAATATATTTTTAATTGAAAAAAATTAACAAGATTAAAACAATAGAAATAATAGAAAAAGAAAATAAGAAAGTTTAGTGAATAAGTTAGAAAACAGAAATAGAAATGGCTTCTGATCTTTTTGGCACAGGTTTTAAATACATTACTATTTTATCTTTTCTCTCACCAAGGTTACATCATAATTTCCTTCTTCCATAAATTACCCTTTATAATCATCAAACTCATAAGTCATCAGATAATTTCTTTGTTTCTTTCTTTTCTAAAAAACTTCCTTAAAGGAATAGGAATAGGAATAGGAAAGTTTATTTATAGGCCACCCTTTTCCCTGGGGGGACTCAGGGCAGCTTACAATTCATGGGGAGGGGAATACAAACAGTAAGACATAAAACAATACATAATTAAAGAT
Organism: Thamnophis sirtalis; assembly: GCF_051295495.1. Lineage (NCBI taxonomy): Eukaryota > Metazoa > Chordata > Lepidosauria > Squamata > Natricidae > Thamnophis > Thamnophis sirtalis. Next base: position 55,872,567 of record NW_028261381.1, read on the forward strand.
AAAACACAACATTCATCATTTGGGTGGGGACGGATTACAATCTAACCCCAGGCATGACAGGATAGCCAGATCTTAAGGGCTGTGCGGAAGGTCTGGAAGACCTAAAGGATTTCCAGTCACTAATAAATGTAGTAATTGATCTTGCTCTAATCAAACAAGTTAATTTTTCCATCTCTGCTAGTTCAATCATCTTTACCAAGCATTTCTCCATTGTGGTTATTTCACAGTCTTTCCATTTTGGTGTGCACAGTAGTCACTAGCAAGGAAAGTTGCAAGTGAGAAGCTAGTAGGGAAGGTTGCAAATGGTGATCATGTTATGCCAGGATATTTCAACTATCATAAGTGCAAGCCAGTTGCAATGTATCCAGGTTAAGATCATGTGAGTGTAGGGATGCTAGAACATGCAGAAATTCAAGAACTGGGGTGTCAAACTCAAAGCCTGCTGGTTGGATGTGGCCCACAGGGTGCTTATTTTTCCCACTCGTGCCAGTGGTGCACCCTTCTGCCTTCAAGAGTAGCCCCCTCTAGCCTGGATGTGCTATTACCATACTGCAGTAGGGCACAGACACAGGCTCCCAAAAGAAATCCATGTACGCTTTACTAGAAAACCAGTAAGAGATGAAGTATATAACAAAGTGAGAGAAGAACAAATAACATATAAAGGAAGAGAAATGCAAATTCTGAGACAAATCCCAAAAATAGTGAGAGACCAGAGAAGGCAATATCAGTTCCTTACACAACAATTAATAAGGTACAATGTAATGTTCAGATGGCTAACACCAGAGGGAGTGATGATTACCTGGCAAGATAAAAGACATAAAATAGACACAGTCGAGAAAGCACATGAGTTCTTTGAACATGCAGAAATTCAAGAACCAGGGTGTCAAACTCAAAGCCTGCTGGTTGGATGTGGCCCATGGGGTGCTTATTTTTCCCACTCGTGCCAGTGGTGCACCTTTCTGCCTTCAAGAGTAGCCCCCTGTAGCCTGGATGTGCTATTACCATACTGCAGTAGGAGTTGCTCACCCTCTGGAGCACCAACTCTGCACCAGCCATGCTTGTGCTATGTCACAGCAGCAATTTACCTCCCTACTGGCCTCCTTGTGATTTATTGCTGGCTTCCCCATTGACTTTTTGTTGTTGAAAATCAACGGGAAATTGTGAGGTCCTCACTTAATGACCTGTGATCCACACTTAATGATGACAATGGGGACTGCCAGAATTGCCATTACTAACTGATGCAGTCATGTGATGTTGTACTTTATGACTGCATTACTTAATGACAGAGATTCCAGTCTCAATTACCATCCTTAATCAAGGATTACCTGTAGTCTGGTCTAACTATCTAACATCTGGCCAGGATTTCAAACTCCACCAGTCAAAGAATATATCTTTTTACGCAGGTTCTCCTCAGTTTATGCCATGGGTGTCAAACTCATAGCCTGCAGGCCGGATGCATCATGTGCTAGCCACGCCCACCAGTTTAGCAAAGGGGGAAAAAGTTGCAATATGTTATGTGATGCCAATGTGAAGCCTCAAGTTTGACACTCCTGGTTTATGCCTTTAAATACAAAGCAGGGGGCATGGCAGTTGAAATAAATGTCATAATGCAGCTATCAATATTTAATAAGATTTATTCCCATGCAAACATTAGGACAGCAAGTTGCTCTTGACTGCACACATGATAGATATTAGCCATTAATCTAGAGAATGCCCCATTGAAACACTTTAAGTTAATATACTAAAACAACTGATAGCAAGAACAATGTGCCCACAAATTTGACAAAGCAGAAAGATTACTATTGCAACAAACCAGCCAAAAAAAATGTTACTCATCTCACAACTCACAGACGCCTTTTTAAGCCACACTGTTCAGGACTTATCCTGATTTAAGTTGCTTGGCTGATGGCTTTTTTTATACATTTGTTTTGTAATTTAGTGAAATTTAAAGACCCAGAAAGTCAGGCAAATATACATAGAGATTTGTTAGACCAATCAAAGTTTCACATTTCCAAGAGTCGGGTACAAAAAGAAAATCAAACTGGTAGGAGCATTTAATATAGTGATTCAAATATAATTGAGTAAAATTGTAAAATTGCAGTAAAATTGGAACAGGGCCACAATGGCCCAGTAGTTAAAAACTCTGAGTTTGTCAGCTGGAAAACTGACAGCTTGGGTTTCCAAACCCAAGTGCTGTGCAATGGAATGAACTCCCATTACTTGCCCCAGTTCCTGTCCACCTAGCAATTCTAAAGCATGAAAATGAAAGTAGATAAATAGGTACCACTTTGATGGAAAGATAACAGTGTTCTGTATGCTTTGGTGTATAGTCCTGCTGGACCCGTGGCCATGGAAATGTCTTTGGACAATGCTGGCTCTCTCGGGTTAAGAAACAGAGATGAGCACTGCCCCTAGAATCAGACACAACCGGAACCATACCTTAAAATTTGTAAAGTAGGCAGATGCACACATAAATCCAATATGCTATAAATGCAGCTTCCTTATCACAAGATAAGGAGATTTAAGAAGCAAGAAAGCAAATGTTAATTTCTTACCCATCCTGAAAAATGATTGTCAATATTAGCCTATTTACTTTCATACCAAATGCATTTCCCCAGTTTTGGAGCAAAAAAGTCAGGAATGTTACATCTCCTGGCACTATCTCTATACCAGACAGTTTGTGGCAGTGCCCTATGCTGCCTGGAAGCTAAGATGTGATTGCACCCAAAGTATAGATGCTATCGCTATGCTGTAAAACTTGTTAATGTCCATTTACCTGGAATGTTCTGGATACCACTAAGTTTCTCCATGTTGGAAAACTCAGGTTGCACTCCTGTTTACTCATTATGTCCAGATCATAACAAGCACAAGCATTGTTCAAGTCATCTGGCAAAAATAAAGTAGCTTGAAGTTTATACATTAAACATCAGCAAACAATGCTATGACAAGGAGACTTCCAAATGGAGTGTTGGAAGATTTTTTAGGGATTTTTATTCCCCTTGAAGTTAGAAATACATTTGGAGAATCTAATCCTCTTTTAATTTCTTGAAAATGCACTCAAACATAAAATTAGTTAGGTGTGGAATTAACAGAAGGTACTCAAAGAAATTAATTATGTTCAAGTTCTTTTTAAGTACCATGAAATCAGGCTTATAAGAAAAAGTTTTAGCTCAGAAAAAGAATATATTAAAAAAGTAATAATATAGAATAAACAGGTGAAGGGAAGATCCCTTGCACTCCTATAAGTGCATGTAAAATTATTGCTTTTCAAGAAATGAGAAGGGACATAGACGAGGTGTACCGAATCCACACAAATTACGCCAGGAGACACAGGCTCCCAAAAGAAATCCATGTACGCTTTACTAGAAAACCAATAAGAGATGAAGTATATAACAAAGTGAGAGAAGAACAAATAACATATAAAGGAAGAGAAATGCAAATTCTGAGACAAATCCCAAAAATAGTGAGAGACCAGAGAAGGCAATATCAGTTCCTTACACAACAATTAATAAGGTACAATGTAATGTTCAGATGGCTAACACCAGAGGGAGTGATGATTACCTGGCAAGATAAAAGATATAAAATAGACACAGTCGAGAAAGCACATGAGTTCTTTGAACATAACTTCATCGTAGAGGAAGAACAAGAGAGTAGAGAGGAACTAGAGAGTAGAACCCAAGAAGAACAGTCAGTTGAAAACAGGGAGGGAGAAAGAGAAGAAAGAAGACAGGAAAGAGAACAAATAGAACAAGAAGATAGCAGAATAGGAATAGAGACAAGAAATGCAAGGAAACTAAGGGCGGCACACAAATAACACAATGGAACAAGAAATTAAGTTACTCTCACTAAATATAAATGGATTAAAGTCACCGGAAAAGAGAAAGCAAACTTTGACTAGATTACAAAAAATGAATATGGACATAGTATGCCTTCAAGAGTACATATCAAAAGCCAATATAACAAGCTACTAGAATATCCAGTTAGGAAAATTATTTACAATGCTAGCACAAAACAACAACAACAGGAATTGCAATATATATTAAAGAATGGATAAATGCAAAAAAAAATTGCAGATGAAGAGGGGAGGATTTTAATGATAGAAATAGAAACAAAACAAAGAAAAATTCTCCTCACAGCAATATACACCCCAAATAAAAATAAAAAAGAATTTTACAAGATGTTACACCAAAAAATAACAGAAATAGAATATGAGGATATATGTCTAATTGGTGACTTCAATGCTATAACAGATATCAATGATGACTACAAGAGTAACAAAAGAAATAAGAAAAAAAGAATGCTACCATTTACCTTTTTGAAATGGTGCAGTAACTGAACCTGAAAGATGTATGGAGAGAAAGGAACATAGGAAACAAACAATTTACATATTATTCAAATCCCCACAAATCATGGTCAAGGATAGATATGATTTGGTCAACCCAAGAATTGAGAAGACACACAGAAGAGATTGAAATAATGATAAACACTTGGGCAGATCACAATCCAATGAAAATAACATGGAAAGGACCAAAAAAGAAAAAGAGATGGACAATGAATCAACAAATATTGAAAGATAATGATTATATAAAAATGATAGAAAGGGAATTGAAATTTTTCTATAAAGTAAATAAGAAAGAAGAAACATCGTTATAAAACCTATGGGACACTACAAAAGCTTTTACAAGAGGGTTGACAATAGCATATTTGGCAAGGAAAAACAAGGAAAAGAGACAAAAACAAGAAACATTAGAGAAAGAACTTAAAAATTGGAAATGGACCTGCCAAAAAATCCACAACAAGCAAAAATAAAGGAAAAAAAAGAACTAATAAAACACAAATTAAATTTGATGAGACAAGAAGAGATGGTTCAAAAAATTAAATTTGCAAAACAAAACTATTTTGAAAATGCGACTAAATCAGGAAGATAGCATAAAAATTGAAAAAAGAAAAAGAAAAAACAATAATGTATCACCTACAAGATGAAAGGGGGAACATACAATACCAGAAAGAGGGAAAAAAATATAGTACAGAAATTTTTTGAGAAACTGTACAGCAAAGAAAACATATTTCAAGACAATATCGAACAATACTTAAATAAAAAGAATCTACATGAAATTGAGAAAGAGAAATACTAAACAAAAAAAAATCACAGTGATAGAATTAAAGGAAGCATTGAAGAGACAAAAAATAATAAAACACTGGGCCCAGACAGTATACCAGTGTACAATTTTATAAAGTCACACAAGAGCAAACAGAAACAGTGATTTTAGATCTATTTAATGAAGCACTTACAGAAGCGAAACTAACAAAATAATGGAGGGAAGCATATATAACATTGATACCCAGAGGATTCGGACCATCAACAAATAAAAAATTACAGACCAATTTCTTTACTAAATGCAGATTATAAAATCTTTACATCAATAATGGCAGAACGAATTAAAAAAATATTAAATGAAATAATTCACACAGATCAAAATGGCTTCTTACCAAAACACCAGTTAAAAAAATATGAGGATAAGTATAAACACATTAGAATATTATGAAGAGAATCCAGGAAAACAAGTTGCACTGGTCTTTTTAGACACGCAAAAGGCCTTTGATAACTTGAATTGGCATTTTATTATCACACAGTTAAAAATGATGAGATTTGGAGAAAAATTTATAAAAATGATAGAATCAATTTATTCGGTTCAGACAGCAAAAGTAATAATAAATAGTGACATTACAGAAGAATTTAAAATATGGAATGGAGTGAGACAGGGTTGTCCATGATCACCTTTATTATTTATACTAACACTGGAAGTTCTACTAACAGAAATTAGAAACAATCAAGAAATAAAGAGATTAAAAATTTTAAAAGAGGCATATAAAACCCAGGCATTTGTGGATGATATGGTATTCATATTAGAGGATCCATTAAAATCAGGAATCAAATTAATTCAAAAAATAGAGGAATTTGGTAAGATAATGGGACTTAAAATTAATAAGAACAAAACAAAGATCATAATGAAGAATTTCACCAAAAAACAAGAGCAAGAATTAGAGGTAAACATGGGAATGCAAGTAGTAAAAAAAGTAAAATATTTAGGAATTTGGCTGACAGGGAAATGATCAACAATTAAGGAAGATAATTAGGATAAAATGATTCAGAAAATTAAGAAAGATTTGGAAAATTGGGGAAAACTACAAATATCATTAATGGGAAGAATTGCCATGCTTAAAATGAAATGAATATACTAGCAACATTTTTAATTTTATTTCAAGTGGTACAGATTAGCCTAGGGAAAATTTATGGATTTAAACAAATTAATTGCACATTTTATTTGATCAGGGGAAAAACCAGATTAAATTAAAATTGCTATAGAAAATAGAGAAAGATGAGGATTTGGACTTCTCAATTGGGAGCTTTATTATCAAGATGTGGCTCTCACCTGGATAAGGGACTGGATTAATCTAAAAAACAGAAGATTACTAACAATAAATGGTTATAATTTGGAACTGGGTTGGCACGCCTTCATCTGGGATGGGAAAGAAAAAATCCATAGCTATTTCCAAAATCATTTAATTAGAAAAGCTCTACTACAAACTTGGTTAAAAACCAAAACACAAACAAAATCCCAATCTGGCTATCCACCATGAAAGCTCTGATATACCCGAACGTATTGGACATAAACAAGATAATAAGCTATAAAGATATATTAGACAACCAAGAAAGACTGAAAACAAGGCAAAAAATTGAAAGACGAGGGAATAGATATAGGCTGGTGGCCCTACTTACAAATACAGGCAAGGTATAAAAAAGACAGGGAAAGGGATGGATTCTATAAGGAGCCGCAAGAGCTGGATAAAATTCTACAGGGAACCGAAGGAAAATTGATTAAAAATATATATCACTATTTATTAAAATTCAAAATGGAAGAAGAAAATGTGAAAGAAAAGATGATAAAAAAGATGACAAATTTTGGGTATAGTATAGAATTGGCGGAATGGGAAACAATTTGGGAAATAAATTACAAATTAATGATAGCAATGACATATAGAGAAAACATGTACAAGATGTTCTACAGATGGCACCTTCCACCAGCGAGAATTGCAAAAATGTTCCTGGAGTGTTCACCTATCTGTTGGAAATGCAACCAACAAGATGGAACTTACTACCATATGTGGTGGACGTGTACATCTGCGAAAAAGTTTTGGAAAAAAATTAAAGATTGGCTAGAGGAGATTACTAAACACCAAATTGCACTAAAACCTGAATTATTTTTGTTAGGAATTATAAAAGGAAATTATGAGAAAAATATTAGATACTTAATTTTACACATAATTACGGCAGAGAGAATTACATTCACTCAAAACTGGAAAAATAATTATACACCAACAGAAGAAAATGCAATAAAAAAATATTGGAATGTGCAGAGATGGATAGGCTTATGAAAGAACTAAAAGAGAAAGAAGAATCGGAATACTACTCCGTATGGGATTTATTGTACAATTGGCTAGCGGAAAGGGGGGGGAGCAGGAAAGCCAAAAAGAAAGGAAGAAAGATTAACAAATCAATAGACAACTACAAAACCGGAAAATGATTAAAAGAGAGAAATATGAGATAGACTATACCAAATAAATATTATACAAAATGACTTAAATGTAGTAAAAACTGCTATATATAGAATATATAGAATATCTATTTAGATTTACAACCCCCGGTATGCCCAAATATGGGCAGAAGATCACTACTTCCATTCTCTGTCCTTCGGCTCATCACAAGAGACCATCCAGACAGAAAACCCAATATTTTTACTGTTGCCTTTTTGTTACATTTGTTGTATTTGTGCTGATAAATAAATAAAGTATAGTATAGCTCTATTTCAAGCTATTTAGCTCTCATCAGCTAGCCATACCCTTACTGGGAATCGAACCTGTGCTGTATTGCATCTTAGGCAGATGTGTTAACCACTAAGCCACAGTGCTCGACTCCTTATCAGCCAAGCCAGGGTGAAAGGTATCTATTTAGATTTACAACCCCCGGTATGCCCAAATATGGGAGGAAGATCACTACTTTCATTCTCTGTCCTTCGGCTCGTCACAAGCCGAATGACGAGCCGAAGGACAGAGAATGGAAGTAGTGATCTTCCTCCCATATTTGGGCATTTGGGCATACTGGGGGTTGTAAATCTAAATAGATACCTTTCACCCTGGCTTGGCTGATAAGGAGTCGAGCTCTGAGGCTTAGTGGTTAACACATCTGCCTAAGATGCAATACAGCACAGGTTCGATTCCCAGTAAGGGTATGGCTAGCTGATAAGAGCTAAATAGCTTGAAATAGATCTATACTAGTCTCCCTTTATTTATTTATCAGCACAAATACAATATATAGAATATTATATATAGAATGAAAAAATGTATGAAATAATGTAAATGCACAAATATATAAAGTTATAATTATAAAAGATTTATTTGTATACATAAAAGAATCACAACAGAAATGTAAAAAAATGTAATGTGTTGCAAGGATATGAAGTTTGTTCAAACAATATAAAATATTTTTTAAAAATATTCCTTTGGAACACTCCCGTGACTTGCCACAGACAAGCAAGACATCATCTGTTACTTCCAGAAGTGATAGAACTAATCAATGCTTTCACAAAGCTTTTGAAGTGAGGACAGTTAGGAACCAAATAATGTCATTTATTGCTCAAACTGAAACATTGATAAGAGAATAAGGATTAAAACTGTCTATCAATTTTCACCTGTAACCTGAGCATTTAGGGAAATGTGCATTTAAGTATTGGATAGCAGAAAGTTTTATACACTTGGGGAAAAATATGTGGAGAGAGAAATGCAAAAAATAGGACCATCATTTTTGTAATACAGGGTTTTTGGGGTGTTAGGAAAGTTGCAATTACCTGAACCCTCTCTATACTAAAAATTTCTAGTGAGTTAGCCTCCATTAGGCCAAGAGCACAATCAGAAAAACAAAACTTACTGACTTAGTCTATCATCTGTCTGTCTGTCTGTCTGTCTGTCTATCTATCTTTCTTTCTTTCTTTCTATTATCTATCTATCTATCTATCTATCTATCTATCTATCTATCTATCTATCTATCTGTCTATCTCTAATAGAATAGTACCAAACCATAGAAAAACAATGTTAAAAACAAAACTACCCTCACTATAAAATCAAACATCTCACAGTTGTTGTTTTTTTCACAAAACCAATGGTACAATATTAGGAATATAAACTCTCTTTTTTTTACTACTTCAGGTTTTTTAACATCTGGAGGTTTTTCTAGAAAATTGCAAACATGATGAGTATGGCTTGTGTCTCCTCTGCAAATTCTTTTGTCTAGATTTTCTTAGTGAAGGTAAAATTCTGTGCTAATAGGATAGGACTTCTCAGCACAAAATTAGGCTTTGGGTGTCAATGTTGATTTACTCTTTTCTATTTATTTCTCAATATCTCTTGTAAAAATGCAGCTGCAGAATGCTCTCAGGGCTGAAGCCAATCAGGCTGCCCATCAGTCTAAATCAAACTAGCGCATGAGCAAAGAGGGCAGTAACACTTTGATATTAGTACTTCTCTGAATGTTAAGATCAGAGGTGGGTTCCTAACAGTTCACACCTATTTGGTAGAATCGGTTTGTCAAATCTACTGAACCGGTTAGAAGAGGTTCCACCAGTGGACCCGAAAACAGGCCACACCTACAGAAGAGGTTCCAATTTTTTTTGAAACCCATCATGGGTTAAGATGCTCCAATCAGATAGGAACGTGTTGTGTTATCTCTCATTTCACTTCATGCCTTTCCAAAACTCATGAAACCTTCACTTCTCCATTTCTATCTATTTAGTTAGCATTTAAATGTAGGTGAAGGAAAGCCTCCTGATATACCAGTGTAAAAATCATGGTTTGATATCATTTTCAATGGTATCTGTTTTGGGGTAGCATCTTTTCTAAAGCTACTGCAACTACCTAATGTATTAACAGACATTTGTCTTACTCTATCAGATAGATTAAAGACTCAATCTACCTGGTAATCCAATTACCCTGCATAAGAAAAGTAAATGTATCTTTGGTCAGTGCTGAAAAGTTTAAGAAATCCATCACCATGGAAAATGAAATCCAATTAATTGCAGGCCTCTGTGAATATCATTACTTCATTCATTTTTAATGCACGTGTTTACTATCTCTTTTAAGGGAGATTTGGATGACTTAAAGAGATTTGCCATATTGTACACAGCTTAATTTCTTCTCACACACAAGACATGGATCCAATTAAATTAGGATTGATCTGCAAGGAAAGGTTAATGAAGGATAAATATATGCTACATGAATAAACAATTACAGAGGGGACAGATTTGGGCAATGAGAAGTGCTAGTAAATGCTGTATGCATTTAAAAAACACTATTCAAGAATATTTTTCACATCTAAGCCCTTCCAGACATCCAATTGCGTGTTTGATGTGGCTATTTTTCAAAATGAGGATGTGACAATAACTATATTAGGTACCCGTTTAAGTGCTAGAAATAGGAATATGAAATTGCTTAGACATTTTTCAGCCCCCAAGATCTCATTTCACAACATTTAAATTGAAATATACTTTGATTAAATCAGAAGGCCAATTTAAACTCTAGAGGTCCCCTACAGAACTTACAAGTAAAGCTTTCCATTGTAAAATTTCAGTCAGTAGATACATCTAAACTTCAGTTACAACATTTAAAAATCTCTTGCATTTATCTGCCTGTTTTAACTCTCAGGTGAATAAAGAAACAAAATATATACAAACAGCGTTCAATCCATTTTATAGCCCACTGAGCAAAGAATATATTTTACATCATCTGAGCTAGTTATAATTCTTTACAATTTGGAGCAAAAGTCTGAAATTATTTGAGACTGACAATGCATGCCAGTAAAATCTTAAATGTAAAATCCTATAGCTGTATTCTCACTTATGACTATTTATAGCATAGCACAAATATGCCCTGGCAATACATATTTTGTTTCTTGTTGTGTCCCCTTAATGTTGTCTTTATCTTGTGGTAACGCATGAAGGAAACAGAGCTGAGGATTCCTTAACTGCTGTAGTGTTAAAAATAGTAGTATTTCCCTTGATTCTGACACTGTCCAAGGGCAATGTCAAGGTGTAGAAAATCTGTTAGACTTTGTCACCCATTACCTTGAAGGGAAATCAGGTGCTTCAATGACTTGAAACAGAAGTAATAAAAGCAGGATAGCAAGACTATCAAATTTCATGCCATGATAGTTTCATTCTGATTCAAGGATCGGTGGGTCGGGTGCACTTCACCTCAGCAATGGGGAAAAGTGGTAAGTCAGTATAAACATGTCACAAAACTTAGAATGGTGGAGAGGGAGGAGCCAATACCGCGACGACACATCGCACGGACCCAACAGTCCAGGTCCGTCGATGAAACCTTTGTCTTTGGACAGTCCGGTAGGACCTAAACCATCCCGAAGAGACGGCGACAGGGAAGCCAAAGCCTTGCTGGTCACAGGGACATCGTAAAGTCCCTGTTTGACCCAAGGGTAGTGCTTCCAACTGAGGACAAACAGGCAGCCCCCAGGCTGGCATAGTCGGAGACGGCTCCTGAAGGAAGAGACGAAGCAAAAGCGTCCCATGAGGGTTTTTTTTTATTTTTTTACTTTCGGAAGATCTGTGTTAAGAATTTTTTTTTCTTAAAAAAATAATAACTAGTCCCCAAAGTAAGAATAAAGCGGCGATTTTGACACTTATTGGACTGCTACTAGAAGATTACCTGCTCTAGTTAGTAACGATGTTTTGTGGATTGAAGTAATTGCAACATTTCCTGTTTCCCTGCTTGTAGTCTATGGACTGATCTTTTTTTCTATTTTTTCCTTTTTACTACCCTAATTTTTTTCTTTTTGGCTAAATTAAACTTCTTCTCTTACTTCAACACTTACTTACTTCTATTGGTTAAAACTATATGAAAGATATTTAAGGGAAAGCAAAAAAAATAACAATTGACTAATTATTGAATCTGCCACCTGGAAGCCAAAGTCTGAACTTTGTTTTTGTTTTGGATACAATGTATCCTTTGTTCTGCTTCACTTGGTTTCACTGACCTTGCAATGGAAGGGTTTGGAATTCACTTATAATACCTGATAAGACTTAAAGCATGAAACCTGTTTTGTTAGTGCTTCTGGTAAATATTTTGGCAAGAGAAGGAAAAGACAAGCAAGAATAAAAACCCTCCTATTTTAAAAACTTTGAAAGAACTGGTGTTTAAGATTCAAAATAAATACAGACACATTTCCTAAAATTTTGACAGGCTAGAGTGGCAGATTCCTTTTCCTATTTTTTTCCTCTATATTTCTTTGCATTTTGAAAAATGGATCAATATTCAGAGGAAAAAAATCTAATAATCCAAAACATCCTGGCTGGACTTCAAAATATTGCAGAAGGACTTAAGTGATTTGACAAGAAATGGGACAGTTTATGGGGTGCTACAGTTAAAGAGGAGGGGGTTGGAGCTCCAGAGATCAAAGAAGAGAATGGAAACATAGAAAATAAAGATAAGATGTCAAATGAATCCATCAATGGACTAAATACGAGTGAAAGTGAAAAGAAGGGAAGCTGGAAAAGTGTTTTTGACAACTTGGAGCCTTTCTTTCAACTTCAAGATGCAGGAGGGGAAAAAGAGTGAAAAAGATGGAACTAAGAAGACAAATATATCCAGAAACAAGTTTGATAACCAAAGTTAAGCCTACGTTAATAACAATTAAAGAGCAATGAAACTACATGAGAGATCCTTTAAGGTACAGAGTGCAGAGAGAAATGTTAAACTCTGAAAAGATTCTAATAAGAGAAATGACACAACTGCTGGCAAGAGAGATAGGATTATTTTGCTACTGGAAAGACACTGGCTGATAATACCAATTGATGATAAAAATTAGCTAATTTTTGATGGTTAATAAGTAGGGATTTTAGTATTTTGTAGACTCTTATAGATTATCATTGAATGCTTAGTCGCTAACATATAATATATCATGATATTAACAATGAAAGGATAACCTTAATTAGGGTAAATAACCAGGCCACAAATTGCAACTGAGTTTTGATGATAAAAATTAACTAATTTTTGATGGTTAATAAGTAGGGATTTTAGTATTTTGTAGACTCTTATAGATTATCATTGAATGCTTAGTCGCTAACATATAATATATCATGATATTAACAATGAAAGGATAACCTTAATTAGGATAAATAACCAGGCCACAAATTGCAACTGAGTTTTGGTGGAATGATAAAGCCTATAAATTTGTGTTTCAGACTTTGTTATGAAGCCATAATTTGGATTAGAATAAGAGGTGATGTGACGTAAATAGCAAACAATTGTTTTCTTTTCTTTTCTTCTCTGTCTTTCTCTAATTACAATAATAAAAGGGAATGTTAATGCATATCTTGGAGATTATCAACTAGAAATTTTAATTTGGATTAGAAATGGCAAACAATTTTTTTTTCTGTCTTTCAACTATAAAAACAAAAGGGAAGGTTAACATATACTTTGGTGATTATTAACTAGAAATGTCAACATTTTTCCTTTTCTCTTTAGATTGTCTTAAATTTTAAATGGTCATTTTGTTAACACATATTAATAGATTGTTGTTCAGAGATTGTTGCTTTTTGCGTTTGTGGAGAGAAGAGGAGAGAAAAATGTAAATAACCCCTAGTTAACTATAATAATAATAAAGATATGTTAGAGAGAGGAAATGTTAACTATAATAATAGTTAACTATAATAATAACTATAATAATAATAAAGATATGTTAGAGAGAGGAAATGTTAGATGTCCTACTAATTGACTTTTTTTTCTTAGAATATGTTATAAAGATATAAAGATATGGCAGATTGACTGGAACTGGGGGAAGGGGAAAAATGCCAACAGGTGGCTGTGTTTTTGAAATCTTAACTAAATGAAAATTGTGGTATGGTGATAGTAAAATATATAAATTTTTAACATATACAATTTAAACTGAATGGAATATATGTGATTGTGGACAGAATGCATGAAATGTACTTGTGACCAATGGAAACACTTTCTACAAGATGTAATGAAAGATGATGCTTTTCTTTTTGTGATTTTTCTGTAATAAAACTAATAAAAAAAATTTGTAAAAAAACTTAGAATGGTCATTAATTACTAATAATAAAGAAAAACAAAACAACAATGTATATTTGCAGATAGTCTGGATGAACTAATTCAGTCTCATATTTCAAAACTGGTTTCTTTCTTTTGGTTTCTGTATTTACCATTTCTATCCTAAAGGTAGATTTGGACTGAAGAGCTATTTACCTTAGATCTTCATATTCCCTGCCTAAAAATATCAGTATAGTCATGGGAATTAATCTACTTTATTTTCAAAGCGAGAAGAGGCGTAGTCCTAATTCTTATTAGGTACATCCTTTCTGCAATCATGATTGTCTTTTTGAATATTCTTCATGCAAGCAGATGTTCTTTTTTCTATCCTCATTTGGAGGATAAAAAAGCCTAATTTTCTCTAATAATTCCCTTTACTTTGATAACTGAAGATGATTATCGCTTGGATTGGTGGTTTGATTTTCAGAAGTGTGACCTATTTAACCATTCCACATCATCCTCACTGCAATTTCATTCTAAACTAAATTGAATTGCTCCTGCAATGTATAATGAAGGTTTCTCTCTGTCAGGAGACTTTGAGCATCTTTCCATTGTCCCACCCTGTTCTGTGTTTGACTGAGGCCAGTGACCCTGCGTAAACAGAGAGCTGAAGTTATAAACATTGGGAGATCCTATCAGAGGCTGGAAAGGACTGGACCAAAAGACAGCACTGAAGTACTGATCATGGCAGCACAAGAGCAGGCAGTAAGCACCAGCTCCGTAGAAGCTTCCACACTAGATAGTACCCGAAGTGCATACTATGTAGACAGACCTCTGAGACAGTCCAACATAAAGTGGCATAGTGTAAGATGCAGGTTAGAACCACATACATTCGACAGTGCAACTGAGCAACTGGTATTTTGTGCAAAAACATCTGTATAGTCTATGGGTAGACCCTCCTAAGACTAGAGATGGAGATCCCACAGAAGCTTGTGAAAAATAAAAGGGCTAAGATCCTTAGGGATTTCCAGATCCAGACAGATAGGCAGGTACTAGCCAATCAAGCAGATATTGTGATAATAAACAAATATCAGAAGACAGTAGTGGTGATAGATAATAAATAAAAACCAGGAGACAGCTGTGGTGTCAAGTGACAGCAAGATCAGGAAGAAGGAGTGTGAGAAGCTGGAGAACTACCAAGGTCTATAGGAGGAACTGGAGATGATGTAGAAAATAAAGGCTTAAATGGTCCCTGTAGTGGTAAGAACAAAGCTGATGCATCTAAATTCTCAAAAATGCAGGCATGACAACTGTTTTAAAATAAAAATCCCTTTTTATATTTTCCTAGCATTTCCTAAGGAAGGTTTTCTCCAGTTTCAATGCTTGACATGTAGAATGCTAGTTTGAAATCCATTTTTTCTTTACTTAGCCTATGGACAGGTAGCCCTCACCTTATGACCACAATTGAGCCCAAAATTTATGTTGTTAAGTGAAAAATTTGTTAAATGAGTTTTACCACATTTTACTTTTTTGCCACATTTATTACATGAATCACTGAAGTTGTTAAATTAATAACATGGTTGTTGAATGAATCTGGCTTCTCCATTGACTTTGCTTGCCAAAAGGTCGCAAAAAATGATCACATGACCTCAGGACATCGCAACCATCATAAATATGTATCAATTGCCAAGTGTGTGAGTTCTGACCATGTGTCCATGGAGATGATGCAATGATTCAGTGTAAAAAATGGTCATAAATCCCTTTTTTCAATGTCGTTGTAATTTTGAATGGCCACTAAATGAACTGTTGTAAGTCAAGAATTACCTCGACTTAATTTTTAAGTTTTATTATGGTTATCTTTCGTTGAACAGTAAGACTGGATTTGGCATTTTTATCCATCTATTGAGCCCGTCCCAAGACCTGTAATAAGCAGATATTATTGTTTAATAACATTAAAGGGGTTGTCACAGGATGCAAGCTTTCTCAAGTAAAACTGTCTTTTTCAATTGACTGATGGTGATTTTTTTAATGTTTATATTATTCAGGTGGTGCTCCAGTTGTTTTGAGATTGCATCTAACTATTGCATTGCTTTTGATACAGTTGTTCTACTTCTATTTACAAGTCTTTTTATTTTGTGACTTTCTCTCGTTCTTTCTCTACTACTCTGCTGTCTCCAGGTATTATAACGCCTGCTATTCAGACTTTTGTTTTTCTTTCTTATCAACAATTATTAAGTCTGGGGTGTTATGTGGCACATGCTTGTCTGTTTGAATTCTAGAGTCCCAGAGCATTTTTTATTACTTGCTCTGTTTTATGATCCCACCAGATCTTGCTTGCAGACAAATGGCATTACTTGCATTTGTTGCTCCATTGTTGCTGCTTTGTCATGCCATTATTTTGTACTCAGTCTGTGCCATCTTCTTGCAACAGTTAACTATGTGTTCCACTATTTCTTCAGCTTGTTTGCAGAGGCAGCATTTGCTGTCTTTTCAATTCTGGCTTTGCATGCATCTGTTTTAAGTCTTGGTCTTGTGCAGCCAGAAGTAGCCCTTTTGTCTCTTTCTTCAACTGTTCTGCTTTTGATGACTGCCAGATCTTGTTATCTGCTTTCTCTATTGTGTGCTACTGCCCAGGTAATACTTTGCCTTGCCATGTCTATTTTCTATTCACTGGGTCTTTCTTGCAGGCCAGTTTAGCTTCTCTAGTACTTAGTATGCCTTCATGGCATATTAACTCCAGTACATCTTCTTCACTATTATTACTATTATTATGACACAAATGCCTCATTTCACTGTTTTTCCAGTCATTTTCATTGGAGCTAATCGGATGCTGGGGTAGAACGTTTCTATCCCAAGCAAGTGGAAAAATGATGAAACAGTGCAGTAAATATATTTTTAAAAGCCCAGTGGAAAAGTAAGCATTTTAGAGAAAGAAAAATAGTAATTTCACACAATATTTCCACTCAGGGATGAACTGAGAATATGCCACATGTTAAGGTGGGAAAATGAACCACTAGAACATTCCTACCTGTGTATTGTAGCCCCACTGCAGAGAGTTTGCAGCACAAAATAAAACATAGCATGCAGACAGGTCTCTGATGCTTATCAGATTTCAACTTGATCTGAAGAACAAGAGTTTGTTTTGCAAAATAAATTAGCATCATAGGATGTAAATCTGGAGCAGGTCCTGATATTAAGAAAGGGAATGCGAGATTGTCTTCTGTACTGCAATTTTCATCTCAGTAAGGCACCTGAAAGCACCTGAAACTCACAATGTGTGTTCCAAACAAACCTCATTGTAACTCATGAAAATTTCCTGTGATTTGTATTCAATTGGAACAGTTGTGAGTCGTGACCCCAAAAACGGATCGTCCTCAATGAAGGTGATCCAACTGGAGATCTGGTGGGAGGAAAGATACCTTTTCAAGGTGGATCTGAGAAGCATGACCATTTTGTATAGTTGGGAATGATTGAAGCAGATCTGATACATACCACTACAAACCTACATCAGAAATAATTGTAAGATGAAGAGCCAAAGTCTTCCCCTGGCCTTACACTGACTTCTGTTTTTATCATTCCCCCTTTAAAGATACACTTTTTAACTGCAAAACACACACAGAGGGGGATGCAAGAGTCAGGATTAATGTGATTCTTTTGTAAATCCTGAGATCAGCATTGAAAAATAGCCTAGCAATTAAATAATAGCAGACCAGAAAATATTACTCTAGTGGTTCAATAGCATTAGATGTGTATAAAACTAGCTGTACATTAGAGTTGGTTTTTTTCCTCATACAAGTTAGAAATTGAAAGAGTTTATTTCCATGAATAATCTTATCCCAGTTGATAAAATATCACGGTAAATTACACATTGTACTTGTTGGATTAAAACAGTTTCTATCATTCAGAAACAATTATTTCTGAAAGGTAAGATAAAGAAGGGAAAGAGCCAAGAGTTGAGCTGGTTTGAAGGAGGATTTAATACTAAGTCAAATTCAATACTTTTTTCAGTTTGTGGAGAATTTCAGACTGATACATTCTGAAATCCAGTTTCCCACCAAGAAATAAAATGAGGACCCGGATTGTTGTTGGGGGCAATATGCTGACTCTGTAAACCGCTTAGAGAGGGCTGAAAGCCCTATGAAGCGGTATATAAGTCTAACTGCTATAAATTACCTTTTATGACTGTAAAATATTTTTCTCCAAAGCAATTAATAAATCCCCATTAATAAATAATTAAAGCATCATTCTCTTCTCATTTTTTTTCCAATGCCCAACTGAGTACAACTTAATGTAAAACACAAACTTGAAAACCTCTAACAAAACTTAATTGAGTCACTTTCCTCCACCAAAGATGCAGAATTAATATAGTTTGCTAGAATAAGTATTAGATCAGAAAAGTATTTTTTTTTCCAGAATACATCATAGAATAAGGAAGAATAGATTCAGAGGCTTGGTATAGTATTTAGATTGCCATTTTTGTTTTGTTTTAAAGTATCACTTTAAGAGTTGGCATATGATCCTTATAAACTGGTATTTGATTCTAACATTAGTATTCAAATGCTGGCATTAAAGCAGCCACTCAAATAACAGATTTATAGTTAGTCCCTTAACACCAAGACAGCTGGAAGTTCAAACAGCTAGAAAGAATGGATTCATGTATTTATTTTGGCAGGTTAGAAAGTGTCCCTTTTTATAGTAAGTAGTCACACAATTTGGGATCAGAGTGAGTCTTTTGCTAGAGAAAGCAAAATTGGAGTTCCTGCTGCTTTAACTAAGCAGTAGTGATAAATAAAATTTGCAACAAAATGTTCAATCAGTATATTATTCTGGCTTGCTTTCAACCGTCAGTCATGTCCTCCAGGGTGCTTAATTTCATTTATCTTATTGTTCCTTTTTTATGACTTGGATCAGCTTTCATGGGGTTACTGGGGGAATTTTATATTTTAAATATATTTTCTGTACTTTGATTCTCCCAAGCATGTTGATACTAGAGGTGTAAATTACTTCAGAAAAAGAAGGAACCAGAAACCAAAATAAGCTAGTTATTTAGGTGCCATTTGAGGCAAGCTACTGCTTCATGAAATGGTTCATAGAGAATTAGACTAGTCCAACATGTTACGTCCACATATTTGATCAGTGTCAAATATTGGCCTTTCAAAATGAATGTACTATTCCTCCAGATTTCTTATCCATGTCTGTTCAGCAGAAACACTTTAACCAAAATTTCCTGGAAAGTTAGCACCCACCCCTCTCCTAGAAGAATGAAATATCCTAGGAAATAGTGAAAAGGCATAATATATTTCCATGGATAAGATTCACTCTTAATAGCCCCCACCTTTCTCAATGGGTCATTAAAATGCCTGAGTCAGTCTATTCTAAATAACAAATATCCCCCCTTTAGCTCCAGGGTAATGGGATTAAGGCATGATAGTATTAGCCCTTTATCCATCTCACCACAGAGCACCTGGGAAGAAGCAATGCTCAACCAAACTTCGACTCAAAACATAGCCTAGAGCAGTGATGGCGAACCTATGACACGCGTGTCAGTGCTGACACGCGTAGCCATTTGGGGTGACATGCAGAGGATTTCATGCAATTCATCCTCGGCTCCTGCACGGCCGCCGAGGATGAAAGAATCTGTGCTGGAGGAACGGGGGGCGGAACGTGTGATCTCCCCCGCCCACACTCACTTACTGTATCGCCGCCGCCCCTTTCTGACCGCAGGGGCTGCTGGTAAGGCGTGCGTGCCGTGCGCACACACATCATCAGCGCGGCGAGGGAGGACCCGCAGGAGAGGAGCGCGGGAACAGTGATTAGAACAGTGCGCACCTCTCTCCAGTCAGGCCGGCACAGAGAGTCTACTCCTGTACTGGGACTGTCGATTACGACCGCACCACAGCAGGGAACAGCGGAGTGCCAACGGGAACTGTGAGCGCCATTAGCAGCCCTCGCGTCACTAGGAATATTCATAGCAGGGGCGGGCTGGAGCGGCATGTTGATGAGGACGTGGAGCTGGAAGCAGCCGACTCCACAGCCCTGGTTCACGGCACCCCAAACAAGTTCAATAATATCAAGGGCAACATACGAAATCGACTGATGAACAAAGAAGTTACTAAGCAGGTATGTTAAATAATTTGTTTTTGGTTTATTAAATACAATTATATATTGCAATTATACATTTTTGTAGTGTAAACTATAAATTGCGCAAAATTATGTTTTTGTCGAAGTGACACACAACGCGAGTTATGCTCGATTTTTTGCCGATTTTTGACACACCACGCCAAAAAGGTTGCCCATCACTGGCCTAGAGTGTTGCCCTTGCATGGACCCATGGGAGTCTGACACCCAATCAAAATACAAAATCAAGATCAAAGGCCAGAGAGGGCATAAAGCGAGAAACTTTCAGCATATCACTCTCTTTTCTTCTTCACCCAACATCTGAAAGAATGTGACCCCCCTTTTTTGTTCAGGAGCTCAAACCATGTGATCCTGTTCACTATTAAACTATCTTTCCAAGCAGCCTCCATGTTTCCAGTGTCTTTTTCCCTACTTGGAACTGAACCCAGAAGGACATTTCTTCCAACACCTGGGTGATAGAAAGCTGGCAAACCAAACAATGCTAATTAAACAAAAAACAATTGCAGTGAATGCTAATGACCCAGATGTGGATATATAGTTATATCAGAAGAATTGAGGATCACTTTGGCCAATGCTTGGGAATTGTCAAAACTATATTTTGAAACATTTGAAGGGTGATAGGTTGTGAATCCTTACAATATGTAATCTAAAAAGGTTTGCATTTCATGCACTTTAGTCTCAGAACTAAACAATTCTGCTACGTGCCAATATAGACAAGCAGAACTTTTTTTCAGTCATTGAATCAATAAAATGAACAGTATAAAACTATTCCCTAATCACAAGAACTATTAACAATCATTTCTGGGTGTGCCAATATGATTCAACATCAATTTGCCAGATTTCCTCCTCTAGGTTGATTGTAGTTTATCTATTATTATTTTTGTTATTCTCTATTGACTTTTGTCTTCCAAGCAATCATATTCAGGGATAACACTTTATTTTGATATCACTTCAGGAAATGAAAATTTTGGGGTGATGTCAAAATATTTTTATTTTCAAAGAAGTGTGTGTGTGTATGTGTCTATCCATCCAGTTTACAACTACAAATCCATTTAAGGAAAGAGAGAAAGAGGGGCCTTTTCAAGAATCAGGAATGGGAAAAAAAGGAATTAGAAAGAAGTAGGAGGATAAAGGCTACAAAGAGGAAGAAGAAAAAAGAGTTTTGCCCCAGATAAAGACATGATGAGAATGTGGGACAGTCAATAGGAAAATAGAAAACCTGATGGCAAACAGAAATCATAAAAGGGATGATAATGAGAGGAGAGAAAACATACATGAAGAGGAGACAACAGGAAGAAGAAAGAAGAACAAAAGGAGTTGTTAGAGAAAAGCAGGTGGACAAAGCTAAAGGAGTTACTTTTGAACATGAACACTTTAGACTGAATCGTAAAGAGACATTTGAGTGTCTGCTTTAAAAGGCCAGCCTAAAAAAAGTGATTTAGATGGAGTTAGTCACAAGTGTCTCCATTTACAGGAAGAAAATGAAAATTCTGAAATGGGTGAAGCCAGTGGTGGGATTCAAATAATTTAACAACTGGTTCTCTGCCCTAATGATTTCTTCCAACAACCAGTTCAACAAACTGCTCAGAAAGTTAAGAACCGGTTCTCCCAAAGTGGTACAAACTGGCTGAATCCTACCACTGGGTGAAACCATTGATAGCATTAAGAAGTCTACAGATATGTTTAACACAGCTATTAGTCAATTATAAATGAGCTTATTGGGAACTGTTCTGAGAGTTTTCCGTTTCATCTGCTTCATGTTTGTAAAACAGTTATGATGTTATTAGTAACAAATCAGTTCTGTTCACATCATGGAGTTGGCTAATTTTATTTTATTTTTGTTCAGTTTCTCAGGGTCAGGTTAGAAAAGAATTATCCTTTGCTCCATATTCTCCTACCTCTAAATAAGAAGCGCAGAGCGCCATCTTCATTTAAAGAAACCAAGAGGATTGCTGAAATCCCATGGGGTCTTTGGAACAGACCAGCCAAGAGGACTCACACTAATGTGGAGGGAGTACAGTATTAACTTAGATAAAATACTTTTCAAACTATTATTAACAAGATGACAACCAACATCAATTTTAATAGATTTTAAATCTTTTTTTAAAGACAAAATTTAGATTTCCATGAAATACTTTGATTTCTTTTAGCAAAATCTATCCATGTTTTCCTGACCATATCTGGTAAGAACTGGAAAAAATGAATCTTTGCAAGAGTAGCTTTTTTCCTGTGAAGTTTCCATAGTACGCATAGCTAAGCAAGCAATTGCAAGATACACTAGCAGATGTTATTCTGACATTTATTCACTGCATAAAACAGGACTGCAAGAACAGATTTATATTTAAATATAGATATGGTTGATGTGAGCTATAAAGAATGATAATATTGTGTAGCTCTTTAGCTTGAAATTAAAGATGATAAGATGATAGAAGCACAGTATACTAACTAGATGGATCCATCTAAACAGAAAAATCAGATGACCATGGATGGGGCAAAAGACAGAGGGACTAAGAGTGATTTCTGATTTTCTGAAGGCTTCCCCTTGACTTGCATTGGAAGGGAGTGCTGGAAATTACAAGTATATGATCACAGCTGATTTTGTCAACTTGACAGTGCTGCAGCGGTAAGAAATTTTCAAAACAACTGTTCTGAAGTTCCCTGAAATTTCAATTCCACAGGAGCTGTGGGTTCCAAATTTTTGACACATTCTCTAAGTTAGCCTATTTGAAGTACAAACATTGCTGCCCTTTTATAGTGTGTTGACTAATGGAAGACTACAAACAGAGAAACAGCAGGGATGTTTTAGTTCTGCAGGTAAAATCTTGCATAACACAGATAATATGGATAGAAATATTTCCTTTTTACACAGTGTCAGAACTTGTGATCATCTAGGGATATTGAGTGCAAAGTGATGAAAGAAATACTTTTTCATGCAATGTCTAATTGATCTTTGGAATGCTGTGCCAACAATTACAGCAATGGCAACTTCCATGGATGGTTTTGAAAGGGATCCAGGCAAATTCTTGGAGGATAAATCTGTTAGTGGATATAATTTTGATCTGAGACCAATTTGGTGTTAGGGTATCAGTCTAAAAACCAGCAGACTGGGAGTTGTACTTATATCTTAGGCATGATGGCAACTGGATCACCTTGGACCTTTCCAAGAAAACTGTAGAGACTAGTCCAGGCAGTCATCAGGAATCAAAAGCTGACCTGAAGGCACTTAGACACACAGGCACACACAAACATAAAAGCAAACACACACACACACACACACACACACACAGAGAGAGAGAGGGAGGGAGGGAGGGAGGGAGAGAGAGAGAGAGAGAGAGAGAGAGAGAGAGAGAGAGAGCATTAATGACTGTTACTTTCTCTGAACCATAAATAACATGTCTTAAATACTGGTATCAGGGAAAGGTGATGAATGGTTCTCTATTCCTGGTTTGTGAGTCTCACAGATGTAGCCATTTGGGCCATTGTGTAACACATGATATAGTACTGGATGAGTCTATGGATTAATCCAGCACAGCTTTTCTTATGTTATTACATCTCCATGTTTCTCAGAATGGCAGTGGAACGTACAAGTAATGACATGTCCAATCATTGTGTCACGTTCTGCTCCCAATCTGAAAGCCTTGCATTTCAGTTACCTTTTTGCTTTTTCCTTAGCTTCAAGAATCAAGAATTTTGAGCACAGAGCCGAGAACAAACTCCCTTAATTTGCAGGAAATGGGATATCACTATGGCAAATTGAAGGCTAGCAGAAAACCCCAATTCAATTTGCTATGGCATTATATGAAGTGCTTGGCATGAGGGAATGAAAAATATCAGCAACAAATGTATTTCCCCATGCTTGTCTTTTCATTTTTAAAGCACAAGCTGGAATTGTACCCCCCCCCAAAAGCAGTCTTGGTTAAGCAATGGCACCATGAAAAGGCAATGGAACAGTTCCTTAAAAGGTAAAGGTTCCCCTCACATATTTGTGCTAGTCATTCCTGACTCTAGGGGGTGGTGCTCATCTCCGTTTCAAAGCCAAAGAGCCAGTGCTGTCCGAAGAAGTTCTCCATGTTCATGTGGCTGGCATGTCTAAACACCAAAGGCGCACGGAACGCTGTTATCTTCCCACCAAAGGTGGTTCCTATTTTTCTACTTGCATTTTTACATACTTTCGAACTACTAGGTTGGCAGAAGCTGGGACAAGTAACTGGAGTTCATTCTGTTATGCGGTGCTAGGGATTCGAACCGCTGAACTGCCAACCTTTCTGATTGACAAGCTCTGCATCTTAGCCAATGATCCAGCTCATCCCTACAGTTCCTTACTCAGAATCAAACCTGAGCAAGCTTTTGTGTTCACTAAGCTTATTTTATTTAATCAGAGTTAAGGAGATGCTAAACAAAAAAAGGTAAAAGAATTGTAGTGAGACAGGACATAATTGTGCCAGGTGAAAATGTGTGCCATTTGTAACAATCAAAACTAAATATGGTATAGTCAAGAGTGCAAGGTTGTTATATTTTTATTCTGAAGCAAATCCCACTGTGATCAACAGAAGCTGCTCTCCAGGACTTATTTTTAATTAGGTGTGACCATATTTACTGGGAAATAAGATAGCAATTGGTTACGATCCTCTGTCTTAAGTAAGGGAACAATCACACTTTCTGTTTGAAGTAGAATACATCAATATATGTTGAGTTTTGATTTTCTTTGCATTGCTTAAAACTTGTCTCTTAAGTAGGAAAGCTATTGCCTACTGAAGAGCAAATTGAAGGCTAGCAGAAAACCCCAATTCAATTTGCTATGGCATTATATGAAGTGCTTGGCATGAGGGAATGAAAAATATCAGCAACAAATGTATTTCCCCATGCTTGTCTTTTCATTTTTAAAGCACAAGCTGGAATTGTAGAATTGAAAGGTATACACACCCCCAAAAGCAGTCTTGGTTAAGCAATGGCACCATCAAAAGGCAATGGAACATCTCCCATTGGATTCTGAAGTTATATATGATGTAAAAGAATCTAACTCATAGTTAAACGGTTCAGAATAAAGGGAAGGAAGGAAGAAAGGAAGGAAGGAAGGAAGGAAGGAAGGAAGGAAGGACAGGAGGAGGAGGAAGAGGAGGAAGAGGAAAGGAAGGAAGGAAGGAAAGAAAGAAAGAAAATTGGTGTTTATCGTTTTGTAGATTTACAAAATGATAAACACCAACTTGACCCAGCTCTTCAATAAATTAAATACCATCTTGTAGATTTACAAAATGATAAACACCAACTTGACCCAGCTCTTCAATAAATTAAATACCATCTTTTATTGATTGCCATTTAAAAGTCTTGCATAACACACAATATATTTCATACACAATATTCTTAATTATTTTTCATCTTTAATAATTAAAATAGTAGATTTTTTTAAAAAAATGTTAAGCTGATCTATTTTTTTCAGCTATCCTCTATTATATATGGTCACATAAAGATATTGAAATGCAGAATTTTATATTTTGGATATGGTCAGATTTTGCCATGGCTCAATGTTGAGATGCTGAAGAGCCTAAGTTAATATTTGATGCAAAATCAGATATAGATCAATATGTTGAGTTCCAAGGCAGCAATAAAAAAGGAGAAAATTAGTAATAAAGGTAGGTGTGTGTGTGTGTGTGTGTTTGTGTGTGTATGCAAAGACAAAGAAGAGTATAAAACCAAGGGAAGGATCCTATGGATGGATAATTGTAATGTCTATTTCACAAACAGTATTTTCCATGTGGTGTGCAGGTATTTGGCAAGCTAAGCATAATTTTCAAGAACAACATCCCCTATACCTGAAGAGAAGTTTTCAATCAATGTGTGCTACTTGCTCTAACATATGCCAGTGAAACATGGACACTAACCTCACAATCGACACAAATGTTACAAGTGGTGCAATGTGCCATAGAAAGATGCATGCTCCACTTCACAAGACAAGATAGAAAGACCTATGCATGGATTAGAGAACAAACATAAGTATATGATATCATCAAGAGAGTAAAAGAATTGAAATGGAAATGGGCTGGTCAGCAAGAAGAACTGTTGGACCAAGGCAGTCATAGATCTCACTTGATAAAAAGTGCCCATGAAAGAGACCTAGAACAAGATGGATGAAGGACATCAACAAGTATAGTGGGCTCAATTGGCAAAAGAAAGATCAGGACCGCGTTGGTTGGAAACATGTGGAAGAAGCCTTCATCTGCAGTGGATACACAATGGCTAAAATGATGATGATGATGATGATGATGATGATGATGATGATGATGATGATGATGATGGTGATGGTGATGACGATGACAATAATCATGATAACTATTGCCATTCAACAATCCTTCACAAAGTACTGTAGTTTAAAGACAGCCTCTTATCAATTTAACTACTTCTTGAAATGTTGAGCCCAACATGATCCAAATCTTGGATCTCAAAGACCTTGAGATATTGAGATCGACAAATCTGAAAGACCTTGAGATGTTGAGACCGACAAATCTGAAAGACCTTGAGATGTTGAGACCATGAGAGAATGTAAAGAATTGTATTTAATTAGTTCTTGATCATGAGCTGCCATCAGTTGTAAAGCAGCAAAAATCTTGTCATAATTGAATCCACAACAAAGGTAAACTATAATAAATTATTTAGGGCCTCCCCTCTAGATTTTCAGCACCTTCTGGGTAAATTGGCTTATTTGCAAAAAAAAAAAAAAAAACCCAAAACAACAGTGAAACAAAAATAAATTGATTCAGCCACAGGATTGGATGTGATTCTAAATGGCTACAAAAAATCCAGGTAAAGATGACATCAGTATCTGACCAAAAGTTCATGTTATCTCTATTTCTGCATTACCTTGTAAATGTCCAGTGGCAAAAGTCTTCCACTTGTTTCTTTCAAATTGTGCAATGATGAACACAGTTTTTCTGGCTTGCACAATATTTGGAAGCAGTTTTTATCCAATAATATGTTGATTTTTTAAAATGCTTTTTTTAAAAAAAAAAAAACAATATTACTCCATTCTTACAAGAGATTTAAGCACACACTCTATCTTTTGGTTTGGTAGATATTGTATAGGCACATTTGTATACAAATTTAAGCCAAAGAAATTTACCAGGTATCCTTATTAAAGGTTGAAATAGGCTAACAGTGTACCCATCTTGCAAGAATTAAAGTGTTAGATTGCTAGAACTTTAGAATGATAGCAAGAAATTGTCAGTAAATTTATGTAGAGTGGGAACTTATTATTTTTTTGCAACTTTCAAGAACGAAATGGTCTTGTGTATCCAAATTTTAAATGGTTTATAAGAAAAATAAGTTGCTTGTCATGGATAACAGTGTGGATAAAATTCCCAAAGAGCAGAATGTCAATACTAGAAGAAGCTGGCCTAGAGCTAGCTAATAGACTTCATGGATATTTATAGTACAGAAATACAAAGGAGGATAAAAATTTGAAAAGAAATATTATGAGATAAAGTTTGATAGAAGCATAGAATTCTGTAAGGAAAATAAGCTCTCCTTCAAAAGTCTTCCATATCGGAGGCAACAGAGTGAATATGTTTGTTTGTGTGTGTGTGTGTGTACACACATATTGTGTGTTTGTATCAGATGATAGATAGATAGATAGATAGATAGATAGATAGATAGATAGATAGATAGAGAGAGAGAGAGAGAGAGAGAGAGAGAGAGAGAGAGATAGAGAGATAGAGAGATAGAGAGATGATAGATAGAGAGATGATAGATAGAGAGATAGAGAGGGTAGGTAGGTAGGTAGGTAGGTAGGTAGGTAGGTAGGTAGGTAGGTAGGTAGGTTGGTTGGTTGGTAGGTAGGTAGGTAGGTAGGTAGGTAGGTAAGTAGGTAGGTGCGTGCACAGACAGACATATGCAGACATGGTCCACCCATACTCAATAGAATACAGAATACATTATCATCATAGCAAGAATTATTCAGTAAAAGTCAGAATATGCTATGGTTGATGTGTTTACAAATTGCTGATTGTGTAAATGATTTTAAGAACAAAGGGCATTTGAAGAAAAATGACAAAATTTGAAATATTTGCAAAACCAGCTGTTAAAGTGCACATAAACTCATACTTACATATGGCACAAAGACAGATCCAATATAAAAAATCTAATAAAAATGCATGCACATTTTTAAAGAAACAGTCACAAACAAAATGGGAAAAAATTAAGTAACAAACCTGTAACAATTATTCTAAACTCCAGTTTGAAAGAAAATTGGTTCAGTTTGTTACATATGCTCCATAACTCTGTCAATAGTCTCTAAGATAGATAAACCATACAGCAATGTTGGAAATTCCATGGAAAAGAAACTATTTTACCCTATGCAGTACATGTACAAAAAAAACCTCAAAAGTAATGGAAAGATATACATAGCACAATGCAGAAAAAACTGACATTTGAAATGAAATCACAACTATTTTTACGAGGTGTATTCCTAGAATATATCACGGAATATAATAATGTAATATAATATAATACATGCTCATGGCAATGAGAATATTTTTTGCCCAATGTTGCAAGAAAGTTGCATTTCAATGGGGACTTAAATTTGGACAATATGCACCAATTGCAAAATGATCAGCATATATTCACAACATAAATTTAACTAAATTCAAGCAAGAACAGTTCCCATAATATATATACTATATATTACACAGCATGGCAAAAGTAAACTCTTAAGAGTATGATTTATAAGAAGGCCTAAATGTTCATCAATGCTATAAACTTATAGTGTTAACTTAATTGATTCAGTTTAATATCTGTCATGAGCCATGGTGGTGCAGTGGTTAGAATGCAGTACTGCCAGCTACTTCTGCTGCATGTCAGCTGCTTTCAATTTGGCAGATCGAATCTCACCAGGCTCAAGGTTGACTCAGCCTTCCATCCATCTGAGTTCTATAAAATGAGGACACAGATTGTTCAGGGCAATATGCTGATTCTGTAAACTGCTTAGAGAGGGCTATAAAAGCACTGTGAAGCAGTATATAAGTCTAAGTGCTATTGCTATATATTGATGAATGATGATAAATCTGCCCGGAGTTTTGCAAACAAGAAATTAACCAATTTAAGAACCTCAAATAAAAACAAGGACATCACTTGGCATAAAGAACTCCAGAGAAGGTTTTCAAATATTGTGACATTTTCAGGAGTCCTTTACAGAGGACCATTTTTAAGCTCTATAGAACACAGCATTCAGTAGTATGAATAGCTAAGAATGAGGAAATACATATCTTAAAATTAATTTTCCTCTCTGCAAAATGCTCACAGCAGCAGAGACAACACCCATAGTGTGAAAATCAAGAAATATAGCCTATTGATCTATTAGATTCAATACATCCTATGGATAATAGAAGGCCCCAGAAGAAAGAGATATGAACCAAAGTTTTCAGTTAGGATGATTTATCAGAAATATTGGTAATCCTGTTGAACCGTTACTAACTGTGAAATATGTTTTTCTAAAATATGCACTTGTATGGATTTGTTTAAAACAGGAAGAATGAAACTGTTGGAAATGAGGAATTGAAAGTAATGTTACACAGATGTTCACAGAAAATGACAGTTAGTGAACTTGTGGATCATGTATGTATATAAAGGATAAGAGTTCAAGATCACCTCGGGGCTCTTTGATTTATAGCAGTCCTTGTAGGACTTGCTATTTCTCATTAGCCCTCTGCATTAATATGTTAATACAGTGTGTTATTGCTATTATATCTTTTGTTTGTGTTGTTGCCTTTGTTTCCTATTGGAATTTTCCTTTCACAATAGTAAATATGTAGTAGCTTCTCCCACTTTCTTATATTTGACTGCTGCTTCATTTGGCTCTTCAATCCTTCAGCCTTCTCTCTACAGTTGAATTTCTGGATGATTTCCTTTTGGGTGAAGCTACCAGTCTTTCCTTCTCCCCCTTGGCCAACCTGTCAAACAATATTCCTGAATTCTCTGCCTCCTTTGTTAGCTGCAGGGAAAAGAATCCCATCTGGGTCAGGTTCTGCAGGGGAAAAAGCTTCATGCTTTACCTCTTGCTTACTCATGAATATATATATTTTCCCCTTTGTCTCTTTTACCCTTAATCTGCTCCTGCCTAGGCTAACTTTCCTTTTCTATTTTATAGCTGTGCCTCCAGGCTAAACTTCTCCTCCTCTTCCTGCTCTTTTTTCCACTCTTGTGCATGTATGCAGTCACACTTCAAAGCCTTTTATATCTTTCCTAACTGAAAATGTCATTTATTGTCTGTTTAGTTTTAGGGACATTCCCCCCATCCTTCACCAAAGGATCCTCATATTGATTTCAACCAGAATTCAAGCAACTTCTTATGCTTCCTTTAACCTGTATTTCCGTTTAGTATTTCTGATACTTAATGTTACCTAATATTCAGGAACTATTCCCTCTCCTTCTGACTTCTTCCAATTACAGAATTTTGCAACTGGAACGCTAGCACCCAACATCCTTACTTTTTAATGTAGCCTCTTGCACCCATTCAACCCTTTCTTTATTCCACAAACTCCATTTGAACCAAGAAGTGTATGCATTACAGAAGAAGTTGGCCAAAGAGAACAGTGTTTATTGTACTACTTCTTAAAACTACCTATGCTCCTTATCACTGCATGCTGGTCTCTACCTCACAACAAAAGCAGGGGGGGTAAATAAAGCAGGGGGGTAAATAAAGAGGAGACAAGCAAACCAGATAAGCAAAGGGAACATTCCCATCAGTAATAGGACACAGTTTATTTTACTTGTGTCAATTGCTGTTACAGAAGCAGTGTTGCCTAAAATTTCTCATTCTGATTGATACAAAATTTTAAACAAGTTTTGTTCCCTTTGAAAATATTAGTCTTGAAGGCTCCCAATGATTTCTCTCCTGACAGAAGCTTTATCTAAAACGTCCTCTCTAACAGTCCATCACATCACTCTTACCCCACATATCCATTATTCACTTTAGTTTGAATAATTTCACTCAGTTCCCCTTTACCTTTGTATATGTTAAACTTCATCTTCAATTATGAAAACCTCTGGTTGATTTCCCCATGCTGTGGAACAATTCAAGAGCCTTGTCAGAGGTTAAGCTCTTGTCAGAGCAATAAGAAAGAATTTGATATTCAAAACCACACGTACCTAAGGACAGTTGAGCAGGTGCCAAGCACTGCTAATTATAGACTTGCATGATGAAAGACCCCAGCTTCTTAGGGTTTCCATCATATTTTACAGGTAATGGGGGGACTTTAGCCAGTCTGCGTCTTCTGGGGGGGTGGGGCCCCTGGTCTGGCAGCACCCCTGGCAGGGGGGGGTGAAGCTGCTCATGGGTTTTCTTGCTCCCACCCCCTCTCGGCCTCTTCACCCTCCCCAAATCTTTGCCCAGAGTACCTCTGTTCCAAGTAATCAGGTTGATCTCTTTCCTGGGGTCTTCGTTCGGCTCCCGCCTCAAACAGCCTTTCCTGGTGTCTTCTGCTGGTAACGGCCGCATCCCAGTTTGCACCTCCTCTCTTTGTCCCACCGACAAAGACCAAACTCCTTTCAAAGATTTGTTTTCAACCTTGATGATGTCTATTAATTATTCTCAACACACATTTCAAACTCAAAGCCTAAAGGATCTAAATTAATTTTCTAGCATTTGGGGATATGGACATCTTAATTTAGCATCAGTCAGGAAATCCCTATTCCCTTCTTCCAATAAATTTGTTTGTCTTTGCTTTTCACTTATGCCCTGGCTTTTTGTCAGTATCTCATTGATTTAGTCACAGGTTTGACATCTTATAGAAGTCACAGACAGCAGTAGCAGCAATGCTACAGCACTCGGGGAAATGAAACCCAATTCTACCTACTTGACCTAGGGCAGTTCTGGACTCAGAGATCCTAAGTTTGGAATATTTCTTTTTTTTTTAAAGTGTGGTTGACCAATTTTGGCTTCCCATGATTTTATGTCCTTTTCACATAGAACAATGGAAAACAATATTTCTCTTTAGCCTCCTTCCTCCAATAATTGTATTTTGCCCCTCCAACCCATGCCGCCATAATACTACGGTGCCTCGACTGTGGGATATTAGTGAGGCAGAGTAATTAGGTTCTATGGTTAAGTGCATCCAAATAATTTATTTTAGAAAGTGAATATTTATCATGAGAAAAAAAAGACTATTTGGTAGGGCAGCAGTTGTAACATGTTGTCATATAATAGGTAACAATGGCTAGGTGTTGCTCTCCAGGGTGAAGAAGTGGAAATGAGATGGTGTCAGACTGTGTTAGCTCAAAGTCACCCAGCTGGCGTTCATGGCTAAGATAGGACTCAAATTCATGGTCTACCACTTTTTAGTGGTAGACCATTTAGTGGTGCCTTAACCACTAAACCAAACTGGCTCCCTTCCTCTTGCAAATTTGGGAAAGGACTTCCTCAAACTTCATTCCATTACAAAATTTAAAAAACATTGATCTAGAGTGCCTGAATTTTATTAAAACCATATAAATTTCTCCCAGAACCTTCAAATGGTGACTTCTTGAAAAAGCACCAAAGCAATAAATATGCAAACCTCTTTTTACGTACAGGTAATGTTCTCATTTGCTTCAGTCTGATGAAAGAAATGTCCTTCTGGGTTCAGCTCCAAGTGGGGAAAAAGACACTGGAGACATGGAGGATGCTTGGAAAGATGGTTTATTGTTGGACAGGGCC
Source organism: Thamnophis sirtalis (assembly GCF_051295495.1). Classification (NCBI taxonomy): domain Eukaryota; kingdom Metazoa; phylum Chordata; class Lepidosauria; order Squamata; family Natricidae; genus Thamnophis; species Thamnophis sirtalis. The sequence goes on from NW_028261381.1 coordinate 55,905,502, forward strand.
ACATGGCTTGAGCCCTGAATAGAAAAGGTGATCACATGCTTCAATGTTGGTGGAGAAGAAGAGAGGGCTGAAGGAGGGGCTTGCTAGGCTTTTTATAACCTGTTCAGTCCCACCTCTCTGTTTCCTGTTCCTGCGTAAGAAATGTATTCTGATTGGTTGTCAGACTCCCATGGGGCCATGCAGGGGCTACTCTCTAGGCTGTGTTTTGAATCCAGGTATGGATGAGTTCTCAGATCCCATGTGGTCAGTTGAGTAAAGGGCCAATATTATCATGCCTTTACTCCCATCCCCCCTGGGGCTGCATTGGAGAAGTCTTTATTATGTAAAAGGGACTAGCCTGGCCTTCTCAATGGCCCATTAATAGTGGGGATGGGCAGGAAGCTACAGGCAACTATTCTGTCTTTTAAACATGTTTCTTTCTTTTCATATCCAGAGAAATATTCTGCCTTTTCAATATTTCCTAGGATATTTCATTTTTCTGGGAGAGGGCTAGATGATAACTTCCCACAAGTCGATAGGCATTGATTTACAGCTGATGTTTGTGTCTTTCAAAAGCACATCGCCCTGCAGCAGCCACTCAGCTTTAATGCTTAAATTTAGTCATTTTGCTCGGGGGGGGGGGGGAGGGAATAGCCTCTTTTTTCATACGTATGTGCTGAAGGCAAGAAAAGTCTGATAGAAACATGCAGCAGAGTCTGCTCTTCTTGCTCAATATTTAATACAGCCTCTGGATCTCAGATAAATGAGTCATCCATACCAGCAAATACATACAAATGCATATGCCAAGAAACTGCTTTATAGAATAGAAGCATCGCTTGAAGAAAGGGAGAAGCACATGTCCTCAGGCCTGAAGTTATGGAAGTTGGAATTGGATAGTAGCTGGAATGTTTCTTGTCCTTAAACTAAGGTGACCAGATGTCCCGGTTTCGGCGGGACAGTCACGCTTTCCAATAATTTGTCTCGTGTTTTAAAAATGTCCCGATTTTTGGCAAGTAAATTTTGGCAAATAAATACATCGTTTGCTGGACACGGACTGCAGTCTCTGTACTCTGCAGAATGGCCATGGAATCGTGAACAAAACCCCCTCTAGCTAATTGCAAACGGAGATGAACGCTGCCCTATCAGTCAACGCTTGCCGGCTTTCCATTGGACTTGGAAGCATCACTGCATAGCCTGGCATCCATCGTGCATTGATGACGTAGGTGGCCATGCACGTGGAAAGTAAACACCGCGCAGCATTTCCAACTGCCTTTGTTTTCCGGACACGGACTGCAGTCTGCAGAGCGGCCGCACAATCGCGATTGAAAGCCCCTCCAGATAAACAGGTGCAGCAGGGCAGCAAAGTAACTAGATTGAGGGCTTCTGGTGGCTCGGGCTTCCTGGAGCAACTATTTAGAGGGAACATTGCCCACAGCTGCCTTCACACAAGTTTAAGAGGGCTAAATTTGTCTCGTTGGGTGGGGGGGAGGGAAGGATTGGCCGAAACTCGCTGAAAGAAAGTTCCGTGATTAATTCAGCCTCTGAGATAAACGTATGGTGTGTGAAAGCAGCTGGCTTCCCTTCCTCTCCATCACCCATGCCTCGATTAACATATAAAAGCCCACAGGAGGGGGGGGCTGGTGGTCGCGAACCAAGAATGAGCTAACTAAGCCGAGCATGGGTTGCTCTCTACGGAGCAACCCACGCTTGAGAGAAATGGCGGCAGTGAGCCTCCTGAATTGGAATGAAAAACTGAATTGTCAAAATAAAATCCTCTGATGAACTCTAGCAAATTATGAAGACGGAGACTTGCAGGGTGCAAAAATTCCAGGTCGGCAAGGCGGCAGCATACAGCAAACTCTTTTAAAGATTGCTGGTGCTTATTGGTCATTTTTAACTCAAATATAGTAAGGTGGTCTTAACATATCACATGAACAGCAGGCTCACGGCAGTATTATATGCCTGTGAATTGGAACACATGACATTAAATTTAGAATTGTTTTATTTAGTATAAGTATATTTCCCACTGGTAATTTATAATGTCTTCTAGAGTCATCCCATAATAAATTTGAAAGATCAGTAATGAGTATGGGTTTATATTTCTTCAAAATTGGGTGGATGGCCCTGAAGGCTTATAATTCATTAGTGAAGAAATGAACTTAATCTTTGAGCTTTAATCCTCCCTTCATTCAGAAGCTCAAAGCAATGAACTTTGAACTCCCTTCTAATTTTCCCTGCAGTGAGAGCATATTGCCTACACTGAGAGCATGTTCACCAAAGACAAATTCCTTGTGTGTCCAATCACACTTGGCTAATAAACTATTCCATTCTACTCTACTCTACTCTACTCTACTCTACTCTACTCTACTCTACTCTACTCTACTCTACTCTACTCTACTCTACTCTATTCATTTCTATTTCAATTCTAATAAGGAGTTTAGCTTCTCTCTCTTGAAAATGTAAGCTAGCATAAGGCATTATAATGCAAGCTAGCCTTAGCTTTCAAACAGTTCATTTAGTGACTAAAGGTACAATGGCATTGGAAAAAGTGACTGATGACAATTTTTCACACTTAGCGACCATTTTTCACACTTAGCAACCGTTGCAGCATCCTCATGGTCACGTGATCAAAATTTTGATGTTTGGCAACAGATTCGTATTTATGATGGTTTCAGTGTCCTGGGGTCATGTAATTTTTGTTGCTCCATATAACATTTTTATTCAAGCACACACACCCCTGGTCAATGGTGTCCCTCTTTACCAATCTGAAAATCTGACCTTACCTTAAACCTCAGTTTCTGCCTGACCGCTTTTTCCCCCCTGATAATACAAACCTTCCAGATTGCTGGGAAAGAAGTAGGGAATTTCTTGAGCATTGAAGTAATTGGTGTGCTTTCTCTTGGGATCAGCTTCTGTTGTTTTGACTTTCTTCATTATCTTTTGCTGCTTTGGTCTGGGATTGAAGTCTTATAACAAAGGTTCAGGTCTGCTGCCTGCTTTTAGATCAGGTTTCATCAGCTTGATATTTAAGTGTGCCAGAATGTTGTACAGCAAAGCTGTATTGGGAAGTATTCCTTGGAATAGTATATAGGGCTCCCAGATATGTTACAATGACTGGTTGAGAGCTTTTTTTTTACTATCAGTATAGATATCAGTGATGAGATTGAGTTTTGGCTCCCATGACCTGTTCAATATGTGCCTTTAATCTGAGTATGCAAGAATTTTACAGTCAGGATTAAAGCATCCATTGCTAGTAGCTGCAATGATATCAAAATGAAGAAATGCACTGTGTGACTTCTCAACACAGACCCTGCTCTTATGTACTTGAATGTGAGGGCAGATGTCATCTCAGAGTTATGAAGAGTTCTAAATGTGAAGGTCCACATTAAGATTATAACACTAAACCAAATTATCAGATTATTAGATTATTAGATCTTTTTTTCATATTAAACAGCTTTTAGAATTGTAGGTATGCTCTGAGGTAAACAGATAAACTTTTTCATAGTCAGGATTCAGATTTTACTCAGACATTTCAAGAACATTTTCAAAAGCCCTGATGGTGCAGTGGTTTGAATGCAGTATTGCAGGATAACTCTGCCCACAGCCAAGAGTTCGAACCTGACTGGCTCAAGGTTGACTCAGCCTTCCTTCCTTCCTTCCTTCCTTCCTTCCTTCCTTCCTTCCTTCCTTCCTTCCTTCCTTCCTTTCTTCCTTCCTTCCTAGGTGAAAAATTAGGACCCTGATTTTTGAAGCAATATATTTACACTGTAAGCCACTCAGAGAGTAATGTAAAGCACTATGGAATGATCATAAATCTAAGTGCTAAGTGCTATTGCTAATTTATTAAAGTTTTGTTTGTTTGTTTTTGCTTATAGTATTTAAGCCATATGTATATATTAGAATTACAATGCTACTATAGCAACTTACCATCTGCAGATTAATCTCACCTGCAAGTTGATTAGCAGTGGGGCAGAAAAAAAACACCACTGAAATTGATTTTGAATCTCTGAATAAATGCATCAATGTTAAGTCATTACAGCTGACAAAACATTTGAAAGATAATTATTGAGGAACACGTTTAAGATCATTTTGTTCCAGTAATTTCTCTTAATATAGATTTGCAATCTTTGGTCATATTTATGATTAGAATCTTAAGAAAGTACTAAGATTTATTTGAGGCTTCGAATGTATGCTTATGAAAGGTAATTCAGGTATGAGTTATGGATGGTGGTGATGATGAACTTAAAGAATTGTAACTCTGAATCCTGAGCAAAAGAGATTTATTTTCATAAAATGTATAAATGTATAAAAATGTATTAAAAATGTACTGATTTGCTAGGGGCTCGCATAAAGCTTTCTAGCACCATCCTCAGAACAATCTCAGTTTCAAAAGAATTAGGGATAAAGGACTTTTAGTCAGAATCAAAATTCTGGCTAAGGACTTTAACATTGTTTTACCTTTTTGCCTGTGTGATATTTTTAAAAACTGAAAAGAAATGCTCAACATATATCGCTCATGTTCTAACTCATAGGAAAGATGATCATAATGTGGAGATGGGTTGAAAATCAGTACCATTTATATAAATTATGATTTTTTTAATTAACTGAGATTAGTTGGATAGTAAAATCCAAGAATTAAAAAAAGTCCAAATAAAATGAAGTAATGCCACTAATCAAAATCCATTGCAGAAAAATACAATCACAGATGCATTGGAAGCAGTGGTGTCTACCTGCTGATGTTTTTCTGACTCACAAAAAAGAGTATATATACAAAAGTAGATGTTTGAAAAAGTTATATACAGAAGAGAAACAATTGTACACCATAATTCTTACAGGTTTTTATACTTCTTTAAAAATAATTGATAGAGAACCTGACGAAATACACTAAAGTTGAAAGCACACCATCTTAAAAAAGACTCTCTCTCACACACACACATACACGGACACAAACATTATTCCCAAAGACTTGATGTGCCCCATAAATTTAATTCTGCATGCCCAGTAAAAGACCCAGAATTTGTAAATTGTTCCATTCACCTCTTACCTAGCTTAGAAACTGAGGATAATTGTGGCAGAAAAAAAAGAACCATCCCTAAATAAATGGTGCAAGAAAATCCCTTAAGTCTTAGAAGATCTTTGTGGAATCCTATCTTGTTCCTTTCAGAATGTTTCAAAGACTATATTGCTAATTGGGTGAGAGCAGATTTTCCCAAATGGTATGGTGTAACTCCATTGAGGATGTGCAGACAAAGTCTGGGAGAGATATGAAAAAGATCTTAGTTACATTGTTGTAATAAATTCAGCTTCCCCAAAGTGTCATAGTATTGTTTTCATTCATTCAACTCTCCAAGACTCTTTCTTGCACTGTGTATTCAAAATGGACTGTGTTTAGTTTGTGTGTGTGTGTGTGTGTGTGTGTGTGTGTGTGTGTGTATCTTTTGAGAGCGGACATCAGAATTTCATTTTTTTAAATGTGTGCCATCACAGAAAATAAACGACAATAAAGATTATCTCATCTTGTTTTCATTGTTCATTTGTGTTTATTTTGGTGCTTGGAGTTTTAGCGGAAGTGTGATACCAAAACAATTTAGGAAGCTAAAGGTTAGACCATTTCATGGAAGAAACAGAGATGAATGGCTATTACAGTGATGGTGAACCTTTTTCATATGTTATGCCACAATTGTGCGCGTGCACACATGCTATCTCACATGCACACGTGCCCACACCAATTCAATCCTCCCCACCCACCTACATGCAACCCCCTCCCATGCATGCACACATGACCCCAGGAGGCCCTCTGGAAGTTGGAAACATTTGAGAATGAACTTCCGATTGGCCCATTGGGCCTGTTTTTCACCTTCCCCAGCCTCCGGATGCTTTCCTGAAGCCTGGGGAGGTCAAAATGGCTTTCCCCAGGCCTCCGGAAGGCCAAAAATCAGTTGGACAGCTCGTGCATGTGCGCTGCAGCTGATGGCTGGCGTGCCAGCAAATATGGCTCCATGTGCCACCTATGGCACATGTGCCATAGGTTCATCATCATGGGGCTATTAGCTTTGATGGCAATGTGATTGCCTCTGAGAGCCATCTTCTGGAGGGTAGAGGGCTTCCCTGTGTAATTAATAGGCCACTATGAGAACAGACTGATGGACTAGATAAGTCCGATCCAGCAAAACAATGCTGATATTCTTCTGCTAATTTTCTTCCTAATGCAATCGTTTCTGGAGACCCAAACCATGAACATGTTGTAGACTAGTGGATTATATACAGGAAGTGTGAAGAGGCTTTTCTTCTAGTCTAGAAAACATTGTCTCTTAAAAATGCTAAGTCCACAACAGGACCTCAATACTACCTTACCTTGAGGCCTGTTGGAACAGCCACATTTTCAGTTCTTTAAAAAAACAATATCAACAGAGTGGAAGTCATACAGATGTCAGGAAGAATGCTATTGCACAAGGCAGGTGCTGTAACCAATAATGAACAATTGTTATTGCTACAGCTTATTTATCAGATATGTTATATACATCCCACTCCACAAAACTCTGTGGTTTGCAACATCCAGTATATAATTTAAAACCCTTATAACCACACAGCATAACAGCCTGGACAAAAAAACAGCTATAACAATTGAACACAGAGAGACATAATAGGGGCCTTGTTAACATATTAACCCTAGGCCTAAGAATTAGATGAAAGTAAATAAAGTGAAGTTAAATCATATATATTATCTTTTCTAATACTTATATATAATATATACCATATCTTTCAGACTATAAGACACACTGGAGTATAAGATGCACCTCGATTTCAAAGAGGAAAACAAGAAAAAAATACTTTTTTTGCCTCCGTGCATCCAGTTTTTTCCTTCCCCAGCCCCCAGGAGCACTCTGCAGGCCTCCCAAACCCTCTGTGTGGCCCGCTTTTGTAAAAAATGGGTCTATTTTTGGGCTCCCAAACCCCTCACGCATCTCGTTTTTGCCTTCCCCAGCCCCAGGAGCATTCTGCAGGCCTCCCAAACCCTTCATGCATCCTTTTTTCATCAAAAACTGGCCCATTTTTGGCAAAAACGGGACGCATGGGGAGGCCAAAAACAGGGCCGTATTAGGTCTATAAAATGCACAGACATTTCCAGCCACATTTTTGGGAGGGGAAAGTGTGTCTTATAGTCGAAAAAATATGGTAGGTATATTTATATATTATAATATTTATATAATATAGAATGTTATTGTATACTGATGGTATATATGGCTTTTCTACTACTTTATCCTATTGGTATCTTATGATTATATTACTTTGTAGTTTGTATGTACACTGAGAGCTTCTGCACTGGAGAAAAAATCCTTGTATGTCCAATCACACTTGGCCAAAGAGTATTTTCTCTTCTCTTCTCTTCTTTCCTCTTCTCATCTGCCAATAATAAGTTCTTTCTCATCTAATAATACTACTACAATTATTAGGAAAATCTCTTACACTTTTCAGTTCTTTTCATGCCTTTAACAAACAAAGCTCCAAACTCAAAAAGGTACTTATTTCAAATTTTATAATTCTCCAGAAAATTGGTATCTTGTGGTTTCTCTCTTTTCTTGATGAATCTCTCCCATAAAGAAAGTGGGATATTCTCCATCTTTTTGTCATTATTCCACATGGCTCCACAGCAAAGTCATATCAGGGCTACCAAAGACAATAAAGAAGATGGTTGCAACCTCTAGTGCACAATTTGGAATTTGATCTTAGCAGAGGGGATTTCTGGGAAGCTGACACAGACTCCAACTTAAGAAAACTTTCCTTCAACTGTATATTGATGTGCCATTGAACACATTAGGACACTGGGAAAACAGCAATAAAAGCAAAAGGTGTTTATTTTTTTCCTGTTATTCTGTTTATTGACATTGTAATCTCTAGCCTTCTCTTGTTTATTAGTTTAATTTTCTATGGACAATATTGCTTTTATGGAACAGATTTATCTGTGCTGTATCTTAATTACTCATTTTTCAAAAATTCCATATACTAGCACTGCTGAAACTTATTTTCTGAAAGACTTGTGGCTTATACAATATGCTCATCAAGTATTTCTCTCTTACAAATGTAACACTATGTAAATTTCCAGATGGGATGAAACTATTGGAATAGAGGTTTTTTTTTTAAGAAAAGTATAAAATGTTCCAAACACAACAGCTAAAAGTATGGAAAAATGTGCCTTGATTACAATGAAATGAATTTCATGAATATGTTAACTTAAAAAATGAGTTATCTTATCAAAAGACTATCCAATAGCCCTAGTACAGATGTAGTGAGAGTGGTTGGCATTGCAGGAAAACAAAATAGAAATTTCCCAGCCCCTCCTGCAAATGCCAGCAATTGAATCTAGAACCTAAAACAAATGCCAGTGCTGGACTGAAAAATCTGGGCAATCAATATATGGGAGCAAATGGCCAGAAAGTTATGTGTCTCTTGTTTGTAACTAAGTAGCCTTTTGATTTTTTTGCCACCCAGATTTGCTAGCTCAAAACCTGCCTACAGGTTTCTATATTCAAAGTGTGCACACCACAAATTTCTAGCCAACAGTTTACCATCTATAGTTACAGGGGCACTACATTTCTTGATAATTGCAACCAGGGCTGGCTCTAGATAATTTGGCACCCTAGGCATGGTCATGGTCTGATGCCCCTTATGGTTTGGTTCACCTATAAATATTGTTAGGAATTTCCAGAAAGTGTCCTCTTGTTGTTGTTGTTTTTAATTATATTTAGCCATTAAGTGGGCATTCTGGCTGACAGAGTGTATGTTCTGACCCAGACTTATCAGAAGCAAGAAACGGACTCCTTGTCATAAAAAAACCCGTCTTTATTTACCTCTTGTGAATTAATTGCATTCACCCACCAAAAAATCCAGGCAAGAGTCCTATAAGGAGTTAACGGCAACAATAGACATTATCAGTTCCTTGCGATAATTGCAAGGCCATGGGCTCCCAGCCAAAAGACTGCAAAGTAAGTTCTGGCAAGCAGACTTCAATGCACAAAACACAATGAGCAAAATCTCCAGAAATGCGAACAGCTGTCTCCTACAACAACCACTCCCCTTTCCTTCTATTTATTCCCCAGCCAGGGAGGGCCATTCAGCATCCATGTGTGCTTTGTTTCCCAAGTTGACTTCTTGTCCTCCATTGTTCACCTCTCCTAACTGCACTACACATATGTGCATCTGAACAGGCCCCAGCTGTTCTTTCTCCTCACTCATATCAGCCTCCAAAAGCAGCTGCCTCTCCTGTGGCTGGGAAACATCAGATGGTACTCCCCAACCTCCTCATCATCCGAGTCTGCTGCCAGTTCTGCAGGCCACAACAGTGTATTGCTATGGCTTTTCACTTTTGTATGCTGTTTTTCAGAAATCTTTTCCATTTTGGCACTCCCCCAATCATGATAGGAAGAATTATTGGTGTCTTTGAACTCTGGTGTCAATGAAGATTCCTGAAAATACCATGGACAATTAAAAAAAAAACAATGGACCATCAAACAAATCATTCTAGAGTTCTCACTTGAGGCATTGAGCAAGCTATTTTGGACTTATTATGCAAAGACCCAGGTCTCAGGAAAAGGTTCTCAGGTGGAAGAAGGAGAAGAGAACGATGAGCAGCAAGATGGATGAACTTAGTTAACACTGGCAATGAGTACACCATTGGGAGACTTGAAAAAACAGGTCAGAGATAGATTCTCATGGAGAAATTCTACCTATGTGGTCAGTGAGAACCAAAGATATCTTGATAATCAATTAAGTCATGGTGCACATTCAGCTCTAATCTAGAACTGGACTTGATTGCAACAATGGACCCCTTCAAAAGAAGAATTGCAGTTGGCTGTTTTGTTTAGAGTAGACCATATGCCTAAAGAGGAATTCATAGGTTTACAATGGGTGTAATGAAAAAGTAAAACTCCTTGCCTTTATACAACTCCTTCTGTACTAAGACCTACATTAAGTTAACATTGTATAAATTGTAAAAGAGTAGCCTGACTTTTTATTTATCTCACCTCAAGTCTTAATTTCTGTTGAATATACTCTTCAACTCCAGTTTGACACTTTTTTAAAATCTATGGTTGGAGCCTATCAAAGTAAGGAGAGAATTATGAAGCCAAGAAGAGAACCAATATAATAGAAGAGTTGCCATTACAAATGTCTGTTATTAAAGTACCATTGATTAATGTCAAAATATGCTCAATGTTTAAATTATATTCATGAATATAAAATAAGTCTTTTATATAAAAATTAAATATTGGCAATACATTTTAGTGCAGTTGCAATAGTTCTGAAAAGTTATAAATAAGCACTCTCCTTTATTTTAAAGCCTTGTTTTACAGCATATTTGTCAATGTGTCATGAAAATATGTCATTTTTTTCATTCAGTTTGGTAATTGAACTACAATATATGGAACAAATACACAATATATCAGCAATACTGCAGTTCTAATGGGCTTTCTCAGAAAAAAATATATAATTCCCATTGGTTTTCATGGCCTCTGTTTTTCAGGATGCCTACTTTTTAAAACAATTTAATCTTTTTGTTAATGTTTCTCTGCGACATTTTATTCTATTATCTGGTATTTATATAGACAATGGAATGAATGCAAGTCATGCAACCTCTTTTAAAATAAGATTCTTCTTAGTTATGATAGTGAAAGCTATTTTCAGCTTTTTTTAAAAAAGAAGAATGAATGTACTCAGAACTGATTAATGATCCCAAGGCTTTTATATTCCTGTTTCTTACTTAAGGTGACCAGACGTCCCGATTTCAGTGGGACAATCACGCTTTATAACAATTTGTCCCATGTCCCAGGCCGTTTTTAAAAAGTCCCGATTTTCTGGCTTTATGTTGAAAGCCCAGTGGATTTGCTTAAGAAATCCTAACCGGGGCAAGACAAAAGACACCTTGTCTAATCCCTCTCTCTCTCTCTGTCTCAGTACTTTCATTGAAGATATTAAAATGTTAAAGCAACAAAACGGACCCCCCCACGCCCCTTTTACCTCATTTTATGAGAAAAAATGACCAAGTACCATAGAGCTCCAGGAAACACGTGGCTAGAGAGGTTGTGACTGTTACTTCCTGGATTTTCTGGAGGGGAGGGGCACGGAGGTTGGAGGTCTGCTCCAAAATGGTGGCAAAGTTTCTTTGAAAAATATTTCCCTGACTAATTTCACCGTTTCAATTTGCTCAGTTCTTTGAATTAACATCTACATCATTCTGGGTTGACTTGTAGTGCAAGCCTGCTGGTAAGTGAGCTGGGTTTTTTTCTTTTATTTTTTTAATGTATTTTAAAATAATATTTTATTTATTGTGTATAGGATTTTTTAAAATTCTGTGTGGATTCTTTTTTTAAATTGTCTTAGACTATTTAAAAAAAGATTCTATCCAAAATAAATTGAAGTGAAACCATGTTTAAAAATTCTATGCACAATACTTTGAAATATATTGTGCATAGAAAGAATAGTTTGAAATGTTTTACTTCAATTTATTCTGTGTGGATTCTTTTTTTAAATTGTCTTAGGCTATTTAAAAAAAGATTCTATCCAAAATACAAAATACCAGCTGCAGTTATTCACTTAAGAACTGTGGCAAGAAAGGTGGTATAATGGGCTTAGTGACCAAAGTTACAATGGCATTGAAAAAAGTGACTGATGACCATTTTTCACACTTAGCGACCATTTTCACACTTAGCAACTGTTGCAGTATCCTCATGGTCACACGATCAAAATTTTGATGTTTGGCAACAGATTCATATTTATGATGGTTTCAGTGTCCTGGGGTCATATTTTGACCTTTTGAAAAGTCAAATGGGGAAACCAGATTCACTTATGTTACTAACTTATCAGCTGCAGTTATTCACTTAAGAACTGTGGCCAGAAAAGTGGTATAGTGACCAAAGTTACAATGGCATTGAAAAAAGTGACTGATGACCATTTTTCACACTTAGCGACCATTTGCACACTTAGTGACCATTGCATCTTCATGGTCACATGATCGAAATTTTGATGTTTGGCAAGCGTTACAATTTATATTTGTAAATTGTAGTTATGTTGAAATAAAAAAAAATATTACGATACTATTTTTGCGTTGTATGAAAATTTTTGTTGCTCCGTATAAAATTTTTAATCAACACCCCCCCCCCCCCGGTCAAAGGTGTCCCTCTTTACCAATCTGAAAATCTGGTCACCTTATTCTTACTCATCACAACTATGTCTGGATTCTCATAAGAATATTATATGATGCTGAAAGATTCTGTCATGTAGGATTTGTTTTTGTATCAATCTTTCCCTAAGGTACGTTGTGAAGTTTGATAAAGATTTACTTGATGAACTCAGAGAGTTATTTCAGAATAAGAAATCCTTTAGATAGATGGAGATGATGAAGATGGAGATGGAGAGAGAGAGTATTACATGCATATTATCAAGAGGAAAAGTTACCCAAAGAACACTTGGACACTTCTATGCATAGTGCAAAGTTGAAAAATTCTCCAGGGTTTTGTCTCAGCTTTAGTAAATAAGTGAAAATATGAACTGCGTTTCAGATACCATTCACCTTTCTGTGGCTCAATAAGGTTGAGCTTTACCTCTACATATCAAACTCCATCACTGGTTTACTACTATAATGTATATCATTTTGATCATTTATTGCCTTAGATGCACAAAATCATTTTGATACATCACTGAAGCTAACGAACAGTAAAATCTTTAAAATGCTATATCAGAAAAAGTCACGGATCAGGATATTTCTTCAAATTATTTTTCTGGTGAGGCCCAAAATAATTGCACATCAGAGAAACAGCAGATATGAAGCAGAGTACCAAAATATAATAAAGTATTTAATAATAATTGGTGCAAGATGTAATCAATATCTATTTATCCTATACAAAATTCTCCTTTTGGGTCAGTCACTGATATTTTTAGATTGCAAGATAAGAATTCTAGGGGGAAAAAATCCCGACACTATTTTACCCTTGCCCTTAAAGAAAAGATTATTTCAAACTTTTCATTGTCTCTTTGTTTTTCACACCCTATATAATCGGATATTCTCAGCAAATTTGGCCATCTTGCCCATTCTTTCAAACTCAAGATTGTTTATGAACAACATTCAATAGAGTTCTTTGGTAAATCGAAATGTTTACATCCCTCAGGTTTTTTGCATTTTTGGATTTCTATTACCAATGCATCTGTTTTAATCTCCTAACTTCTAAAGTTTACTTAGGAGTCTTTGGTGAGAGACTTTGAAGGCTTGTTCAAAGATCAATTAAGCAATAACTATGGATCACCTATATCCATATTCCTGTTAATGCCGCTTGCTCCTTTTAAGCCGGCAGTGTATGCCTCATGTCATGCATATATTCATGGATAACATTATGAAATGCAGAATTTTAGACTATAACACACATCTCAAGGACATCAAATCTATACCAAACTGCAGGTCAAGCCCCATATTGCTACTAAAGAATGGCAAATCCCAAACCAAAGCTCAAAAAAGAGGCGATTGGCTGAAAACAGCTGACTTCCACAAAAAATGTTTTATTTGATTTCAAGATGTCTGACCTTGAATTTATTTTCCCAAGGATTTTGTTTCATGTTCAGATTTTTATCTAGTTGGCCTGATAGTTCTTTCAACATTACTTTTGAGAAATCACAGCAAGAAAAGCATTTGTTTGGAAGGGAGGAGAAATGTGTTATTCTTCTTTAATTTAAAAAAAAGGTATAATAGAATTTGGAATAGTTATAATAAAAATGCTGACATTATTTTATGCTTTTTTCTTTTCATAATTAATGGCAATGGTTCTTGTTGCTTAATTGCACTCTGTGTGGTTAGAAATAATATTATTCGGGTCAAATTCTTTTGTTTAATAAGACTGTTGGAAGAAATGTCCATCTGGGTTCAGTTCTAAGTAGGGACTGTTTGGAAAGATGGTTTAGTGGTGGACAGGATCACATGGTTTGAGGTCCTGGGAAAAAAAGCACATGAGAGAGAGAGAGAGAGAGAGAGAGAGAGAGAGAGAGAGAGAGAGAGAGAGAGAGAGAGAGAGAGAGAGAGAGAGAGAGAGAGAGAGAGAGAGAGAGAGAGAGAGAGAGAGAGAGAGAGAGAGAGAGATGTATACTCTCTGATGGGCTTTGAATTTGAATTTGTATTCTGATTGGTTGTCAGACTCCCATGGGACCATTCAGGGGCAATGCTGCTGTAGGCTGTCCTAAGTCCCAAGCTTGGTTGACTCTTGCTGGTTGATGATGTAATGAAAGGGTTTTGGGCAATTCTTACTATGGCTCTGCCTCAAGGAGGTAGATCTTTGTTATTTACAATTGACTGGCTCAAACCTTAATGGCCCATTGACAAAGGTGCCTCCCTTTTAGGGAAAATGTTCTGCCCTTTTAATATTTCCTAAAATATTTCATTCTCCTAGGAGAGGGGTGGGTGTTAACTTTATATAAGACCATAGAGCTAGCCATAGATCTGTCCTAGCCTGACACTTTGGCCATGTGTACAATCAGATAGAATTTAAAAGGCCACAAACTCAGGACATGCTAATACAAAGCACATTGAAGAGTCTTCAAAAACAGATTCTGAAGATTTATTTGTTGATTAATGGAATCTGTAGGATATCTGACTCCAATGACTCTGGGCGGCCTACAATTAAGGTAAAAAGGAAAAGAAAAATATAGTGTCCTGAAAAGCACCAATTGCAACTAAATAATTAAAACAAAAAACAAAAAAACCCTCAACCTTCACTTTGTCCCAAAGCCTGGGAAATTAGCCAGGTTTTAAATAGCTTCCAGAATGTCATTGAGTTAGGAAGCTCTCTCATCTTTATTAAACCCACTGAGAGACAGTCATGGTCTTTTGCTCCCAAGACTCATTAGCTTTCCTTAGTTTGTGACTTGTTGGCTAGGTCATGGATGCACATTTAATCCATTTAATACACAGGTCTGTCTAAGCAATGATTAGTCTGCAGAACTTGCACAAAAAGCCATTTGTGCCATTGGGGTTAACTGTTGCTTTTCTCCTTCAAACCCAAATTCCCAAAATTGCAGCGAGCACCAATGTTTTCTCAAATCAACTAAAGAAAGAAAGCAGGTGGGCAACTGAAATTCATTTCAAAGATACTTTTCAGAAAATGGGGATGCAAGACGTGATGTCTGAAAATAGGAAAGGATTCGGTTTCTCTTTATTTCCTTTACTCGGCTCCACACTTTAAAACTTATTGCTATAATATTTCCAAGTTTATGGCAGTGCTGATTAAATTTAGCTGCAACACCTTTTGGCGTCTAAAAGTTGTAATGTTGGGTTAGTGCTATATCATTTGCTTGTCCAAGAAGGTTGATAGGAACAGGGAGGCAATCCACAGTGAATCCCATGACTGTGTGAGAAGAAATATCCATCTGGTTCAGTTCCAAAGTGGGAGAAAAACACTGGAGACATGGAGGCCAATTGGAAAGAAGGTTTAATGATGAATAGAAACACCAAGCACATGGTTCTGATACAGCTGACAAAATGCAGTTGAGAGAGAGGGGTTTTTATACCTTCTTTGAGTTTTGCACTTCCTGTGCAAGAACATGTATTCTATTGGCTGTTGTCAAATTCCTATGGGGTGATGTAGGGGTTATATAGGGGTCATAGCTGACTCCATAGGCAAAAGAGGAAATGCAAATCCTAATTGCTCGTCTGAGCTAAGTTTGGTTGAACTTTGGACTGCTCTGAGGGTGATGCAATGTTCTGAAAGGGTGTTGGGCAATTCCTATTGTGGCTGAATAGCTCTCATCCTGTTTTGGCTCTTGGGTAAAGGCTAATCCTATCATTCTGCCTTTGTTCAGACTTTGCTGCAAGGAATTTCAAAATATCCTGTCTTGAATGGATTTCTGCCTGCAGTATTTGCTTTGCCTAAGAATAGAGCTATCTAGTTCTCAATAAGCTCTTTATCTCTTAAGTGCTGTCATCTGCTGTGGGCTATTAAGGAAAATGAGGTTGCTTTCTGTCTCTAATTTCTCCATTTCTCATTTATGGAAATATAATATTCTGCCATTTTTAATATTCCTGAAAACATTTCATTCTTCTGGGAAGGGTATGTGGCTTCCCACACCCTTTTATTAAATATTGGAAGAAAGAAGAAGGATTATGCACAGGTAGAAGATGTTTAGGGTTGTGCTAAGTCCTTTCTCTGCTTTCTGATGTCCTAATACAGTAATTTAAAATTTTATGATTCTATATTCCATATAAGAGTTTCATTTAACTCACTTGCACTGTGCCAATAATTTTCACAGTGCAGCCAAGCACTGCTATTCCTCCCTAGCAGGTTGTGTGGCAAATTATCTTCTCTATTAAAGAGCTTTACTCTGAGGGCAAACCTTAAGTAGCCACCATGTGTTTTCTTTGTGTCCAGTTTAATGCTAAAATTCAAGTCTTTAGCATTTTGACTTGGAGAACTATTTTCTTATTCTATCTCTAATGTATTTACTCAGTGGTGAAAGTAGAGTATTTCACACTTGCTTTGCTATTATTACAGGTAATCCAGAGATGCATTTTAAAATAAAAGGCTGTCACACCAGGCTAAAATCTGCTCTGTGGTGCTCAGTTTTCTTCTTATGAATGGGGCTTCTATTTTTCCCAGTTTTTCTCAAAGCGCTTGAGAAATTCTTTTAAAATTGCACGATAAAGTCCCTCCCCTACCAGCTTATTGTTGGAAATGATGGCTGGTGCAAATGTTGTTGTTGTAATATTTTTTATTGGGTTCTTTGTCTAGATTTAAACATTTAATTAAGTTTCAGTTGATTGGTATTCTGCAGTTGCTATCCCTCTTATCTTAGTTTATTTTTATTATCTTAAAACATGGACTTACTGTATATCTTTAATTCCATTAATGCATCTATTTAATTTTCATTGTATTTAACAATTTCTTCTCTTTGTTCATTACCCAGAGTCACTTGTTCAGATGGGCAATATGAATGAATGAATGAATTAATTAATTAATGCAGTCTGATTCTGGTTTTATTCTGTTTCCTGTTTCATTGCTACAATGGCCATATTAAAAAAAATCCCACAAGAGGTTTCTCCTCTGATAGTTTTCCCATGGAGTTTAATTGAAAAATGGGATATTAGGAAGGCAGCAGATCAGAGGAGAAATTATTGAACAGTGAAAGACAGACTCTTCACTCACATGCAACCTACCTGGTTAAGTGCAAAAGAAAGTTTTTCTCCATTTCGAAGAATGTCTGCATTGTTTTTCTCCTTAGAAAGTGAAAACAAATTCTCTTTCTTCAAATTAAGTTTGAACTAGTTGGGGAAAATAAGCAGGTTTCTCTGTCTCTGTCTCTGTTTCCGTTTCCGTTTCTCTCTCTCTCTCTCTCTCTCTCTCTCTCTCACACACACACACACACACACACACACACACACACACAAACACACCACCACCACCACCACTAAAAAATGAAGACATCTGACACTAAACATTGTTCCAAGTGAAGGGCTGATTCAGTCCCCATGATTTTCCTTTCTCTTTTCCCTAGGCATGTCCAGAGAAATACTTTGATCTAAATGCCAATTAAAAGTGAAGGACTGAGTTATCTGCTAACCCACAAGTGTGTTCTGTTTTTATACTTAATTGTGTTAACTGAGTGCATTTATTTACTGCAGCATGTTACAGCTCCTTAGACGTCACAATTGCTTAAAGACACTGCTCAGCCAGTTTACTTTAGTTCCCCTCTGAGATCTCGCCTCATGGTTTCCAGGCAGAATAATAATTAGTGGGGTTAGAAGCAAGTTCTTTGCTTCCTTCTTTCTCTACATAAAATGGATTAATCATCTGCAGATTACAATATGGATTTTTTATTGGCACAGTTGTCTGAGAAGAGGTGTTTCATCCTGATGGCCTTGCCTGCAAGTAGTTTTAGTAATCCTCATGATTCAGGAAATGCATTTTTAAATGATTTTCTAATCTATAAAGGATGTGGCCGAGTGGTGTGGTTGGAAATGATATCTTCATTACGCATGTCTATAAATATTCACTTGTCACATAGCCTCACCTACTCCAGGGTTTCTGCTGTACATTAAAGGGGGAAAAGATGAACTAGCCAACTAATCATCAGTCCACTTCTGGAAGAAAAACCCACAAAGGACAATGAGAAAAGAAGGAGGCTTAGCTTGGTTGAATCTCATAATTTGTGCTTGGAGGGCCCATTTCCACTGGGGCTCTGAGAGTCAAAATATGTAGAAAAATTATGGCTATGAGAGAAGAAAGGCCTTTTCAGATAACAAGGGAGTCCTTAAATATTGATTAATTGTAAAGGTAGCTACATTTTCACAGGAGATGAGATACCTGTGGCTTGGAGCTGATTTTTTTTTTCCAGGTTGAAGGGGACTTGACAAGTGAACAGAATAATTGCTGAATTGTGGTAACAAGGCTACTAGAGACAAGACATGTTGTCAATGTTGCTTGAGTGACTGCATCCAACCAGTTGTTGCCTCTAATGATCCTTCAGCCAAGAGAATTTGCAGCCCAATCATTCTTCAGCGTGATTTGTTTTTTTGGACTACAATACTTGTAATCCATCCTAACTGGCTGCCCGAATGACCTCCTGTTGTTCCTGACTGTATGGTACGAACAGAATAGCAATGCCCTTCTGCTGTGGAAGGCTTTGACTGGAGTCATGAATAAGAAAAAAAAACAAAGTTTTCTAGCAGTCTCCCCAGCCTTTGTACCAGTGTTTCTCAACCTCAGCAACTTTAAAATGTGGTGGCCTGGGAATGCTGGGGGTTGAAGTCCATACATCTTAAAGCTGCTGAGCTTGAGAAACAACACTGCTGCGTACTACTAGGAACCATGCTAATAGGCTGGTTCCCTCTATAATTTGACTCCTGTGGTGGCGGTTGGACTCTCTGACCCTACCGAAAGCATGGTGAGATAAGGATATGCATTGCACACCAGAATGAATCCACTGAAAGCAGTTACAGTCAACATGAGATCACAGTCCTTCTTCTTACACCCACTGAAGTTTCAGTGTGGTACTTATTTTCTCTGCAATTTAATGAACTCTTTCTTCCTCTTTCTCAGTCTTGCTACGAGGTGACAGTTGACAGAATCAGTCTTCCTGCCATGGAAGCCTCTAATTCCCAGCATGGCAGAAAGTGAGCATGCTGCAAAGGATTCTATGGCTTTAAGACTATCATCATCTTCTGCCTTTTTCTCTAAAGAATGGATGTGTGAATATTACCAGACAATAAGCCACTTGATGGTAATGACATTTGTACAGTATGTATGTATGTATGTATATGTATGTATGTATGCATGCATGCATGCATGCATGAATGAATGAATGAATGAATGAATGGCTCTTGAATGAAATGAATAATCCTATTGAAATTATAGACCATAGATCATACAATAATATAAAAATGTATTAAATGTATTATTTCATTACTTTAAAAAAAAACTAAAGATATAGATATATATGTCAGGGTTCCAAATAGCATCCAAAATTAAATTGCGTCCAAGGCAAAGTATTGTTCAAAGTTCCAATTTATTAAGAGAGCCATGTTGGCACATATGGGAAAATGCAAATCTGAAGGCTTCCCGGTTTTGTCCACCCAGTTGAAAGTTCATGATCTTGCCCCCACACCCACAAGTCCATTACATGGTCCAATCTTTCACTGCCATGCTGGCACTTCCACCCATCCAGTTCTGGTCAAGTGCAGAGGTGCAGAGACAAAGGATGACCTTGGCTTTCTAGGAAGGAATTTTATTTTGGCTACATAGCATTTAACTCCAGACAATCACCCCTTCCATTTTCCCACAATAGAAAAGGCATAGTAGAATAATAGAAAGGGTGGCAGGCTAAAGTTCCAAAAGGAATATGGCTGCAGGCCTGACAAACTGGTTAGTACCAGTATTTATTTGTTTTAGAACTTACTGCCTGCAGAGAGGGAAAAGGCATTGTTTTCAGAATCCTAAAACTATTCATGTATGTTAATGATGCTCTTAACAGAGCAATATTTTTGTTTAGGTTCACATGGAAGCCAGAAATCAGGTGTCCAGATGTTTAATGAACAGTAAAGTGATGTTATGCTTGTATGGTGTTTCAAGTAACTCTGCCTAATCGTTTTCACAGTGGCGCAGTGGCTAGAATGCAGTAGTGCAGGATATTCTGCTGATAACCAACTGCCAGCAGTTTGGCAGTTCAGGCCTCAAGCCTTCCATCCTTCTGTGGTGGGTAAAATGAGAACCCAGATGGTTGGGGCAATATGCTGACTCTGTAAACCTCTTAGAGAGGGCTGTAGAGCACTGTGAAGTGGTATATAAGTCTCAGCCCTATTGCTGTTGCTATCATTCCTCTAGATTGTATATTGACTAAAGGTGATAAATAAAATTCCAACATAATTTTCTTCTTTAATAAGTTCCTCAATATTTTAAACTGTATTACATGCATTTAAAATTTTAAAATATGATATTTTACAATCTTTGATTATTTTAATCAGTTTTAACATTAATAATTATTATTTTAATCTTTTATCTAGTTTTTACTTGGTTGTAAGCTGCGTAGAATTTTCCCCTGGGTGAGATGAGCAGCATACAAATTTAAATAAATAAACTAAAATAAATAAATATTTACCTTTAGATTTTGCAATCATAATCATCGCTATTTGCAATCTAACAATAACAATATCAAAAAGCCAACTCAAATCGAGATGTTTATTTTAACCGAACACTTTAGACCAACCTTGGCATAGTAGTAACATTCTTTTTTCCCCAATGGTAGGAAGTTCACCCTCCATGTCAGGAAACCCAGGATTTTGAGTCAAAAAGAGCTGCTGTTCTCTTTTTCCAATACTATAAAGCATTAAAACCATCAAAGCCAACTTTGATCAGGTAACATTACCACTTTTTTTGACTGCTGAGGATAGTTCTAAAAATATTTTACTGCTTTAGTTATATATTTATATATGGCATTTTAAAACTGCCCATCTTCCTCACAGAGAAACTCTGGGTGACATAAAAACATGAAAGCTATATATAAACATTATAATAGGAGATTTTTAAAAAGGTAAAGGAGTCCCTGCAAATGTTACTCCACTAGTCATTGCCGACTGTAGGGGCAGTGCTCATCTCCATTTCAAATCTATTGAGCCAGTGCTGTCCGAAGACATTTCCATAGTCATGGGGCCCACATGATGTCATAGAGCTTGGTTACTTTCCTACCGAAGTGGTACCTATTTATTTACTCACATTTGTATGCTTTCAAACAGTTAAGTTGGCAGGAGCTGGGATGAGAACTGTAACTCACCCTGTCCTCTGGCACTTGGATCTCGGACCTGGGCTGCCAGCTTTCCAGCTGATGAGCCCAGCATCTTAACCACTAGACCTTTGAGCCTCCCCTATAACAGAAGGAGCTAAACCAAAATAAAATAGTTAAAATTATTAAAAAGGTAATGGAGGGCCTTCAAGGTGCCCCATGACTGTGTGTTCCTTTGTGGGCCCCAAGTGAGTCAGGTCTTCAGACATTTCTGAAAAGGCAGGAGAATAGGGTCCACCTTACCTCTGAGGCAGAAAATGCTCCAAAAAGTGGAGACAACGGCATAGAAGTCTCTTCCTGGACCCTGCCATTTGAAATTATTTCCTTATCAGGTTTCTTTTAAAAAACACAAATATTTCATCATTCGTCAATCATTAAAACATTGAAGTACAATTTTTTTTGTATGCCCCTCCCTCCCTCCACCCCCCAACCCCCCTCCTCCTTCCCCCCCACCGACTTCCCAGAACCCGTACACGGTATGGATTTTTAACTAACACAATCTAAAATCTATTGAGAAAAAAGAAATAAAGAAATTAATGACATTCTACATTGACCTTAGTTTCTTCTTACTGAACTAACTTTTAACAGTTTAAATCATTTCTGATCTTAAGCACAGGCTAACTGGAATTTCTTGGTCCCGTATTTATTTTGTATATAGTCAATCCATTTTTTCCAGTCTCATTTATATCTCTCATTTGAGTGATCTTTAAGATATGCCGATATTTTAGCCATCTCGGCTAAGTTTGTGACGTTCAATGTCCATTCTTGGATTGTAGGCAAGTCTTCCTTCTTCCAGTATTGCGCCACCAACAGTCTTGCTGCAGTTATTAGGTGCAGAATCAAATTAGTCTCTACCACTGTACATATACCTAGTAAAAATAACTGAGGAATAAACTTTATCCTTCTTTTAAAAATATTTTGAATAACCCACCATATTTTTATCCGGAATGCCTTAACCTTTTGGCAGGTCCACCATATATGATAATATGTAGCATCGAGAGAACCACACCTCCAACATTTAGGCTGTACATTCGGATACATAGAAGCCAACTTTTTAGGATCTAAATCCCATCTATAGAACATCTTGTAAAAATTTTCTCTCAGATTTTGAGCTTGTGTAAATTTCACATTTCTTACCCAGATTCTTTCCCATGTATCCAACATTATTGGTTCTTCAATATTTTGAGCCCATTTTATCATACAATCTTTAACTATTTCTGTTTCCAAGTCCATCTGTATTAATACATTATATATCCTCTTTATATGCATTAAGCTTTGATCTCTTATTTGTTTAAACAAGTTATCCTCAACTTGGATAAAACCAATTTTTTTATCTATTTTCCACCTAGCCTCTAATTGCCCATACTGGAACCATGTTTGAACTACCTTCTCCTCTTTTAATACCTCTAAAGATTTTAATTGTAATACCCCCCCTTTCCGAGGTAAGAAGCTGTCTGTAAGTAATTCTGTCCTGTTTTTGGATATCTTGTCATTTAATTTATATTGGTATTTCTTCCAAACCCGCAGTAAAGCATTTCTTAAAATATGACTTTTAAAATTCTTATCCAATTTTTTGTTGAATAACAGGTAAGCATGCCAGCCAAATACCAGATTGTGTCCCTCAATATTCAATATTCTATCATTGGTTAAATGAGTCCAATCACTAATTACAGATAATGCCACTGCATCATAATATAGTTTTAAATTAGGTAGTTTCAATCCTCCTCTCTCACATACATCTTGCATTATTTTCATCTTTACCCTCGGCTTCTTTCCTGCCCATACAAATTTGTTGATACCCTTCTGCCATTCTAAAAGTTCGCATCTTTTTTAAGTATAGGTAACATTTGGAAAAGAAATAAAAATTTTGGTAAAATGTTCATTTTCACTGTCGCTATCCTACCCAGCAAAGATAAGTGCAATTTCTCCCATTTTTTCATCTCCGTCTGTATACTATGCCAAAGTGGTTCATAATTATGCTTATATAATTTCCCATTTGAAGTTAAAATGTTAACTCCAAGATATTTGACTTTTTTAACTACCTCCCATCCTAGCATCACTCCTAATTCTTCCTTTTGTTTAATATTCATATTTATAGCTAATATTTTGGTTTTTCCTAAATTTATTTTAAAGCCAGACACTTGACCATATTGATTAATCGTATTCATTAAAACCATACTGGATTCCTGCGGTTGTTCCAATATTATGACCAAATCATCCGCAAAAGCACGGACTCTATATTCTTGCTGCCTAATCTTGATCCCTTTTAAACCATCCAAGCCCCGTATTTTATTCAACAATACTTCCAAAGTTATAATAAACAATAATGGGGAAAAAGGACAGCCCTGTCTTGTACCTTTTCCAATTTGAAAAGAGTCTGTTAAACTTCCATTGACTATGATTTGTGCTGTTTGCTGTTGGTATATTGCTTTAATTGACTGTAAAAAATTATCTCCTATCTGTAATTTTTTACAATCATTAATATACTTTTCATATCTAAATAAGTTTTCGTTCAATCTCCAAGACCTTCTTGCCTGCACTACCCTTCCCAACTCCATCCAAACTGGGTTATGGTCCGAAAGGACCCTAGCCGCAATCTTTGTTTTCTTGATCCTAGAAAGCAAATCATTAGTGGTCAGAATAAAATCAATCCTTGAAAGGGATTGATGCCTGTCCGAGAAGAAAGTGAAGTCATATTCGTCTGCATTTCTTTCTCGCCAAATATCTCTCAATTCAAAGTCATCCATAATGTCAAAGAAAGGTTTGGATAACTTTGCTCACATCTTAGTATTTAGGCGGGAAATCTTCTTATCTCTCTTAGTGTCTATCACTCCATTCCAGTCACCCAATAGTATACAGGAACTATAGTCCCACTGTACTAATTTAGCATGAAGATTTCTATAGAATCTATCTTGCTGTTGATTGGGAGCATAAATTCCCAAAAGTAATGTCTTTTTCCCTTCTAGGATTAAGTCTAAAGCAATATATCTTCCGAAGGGATCTGCTTCAATTAATTCAGCTTTCATATCTTTTCTTAAGTATACAACTATACCATTCTTCTTTTCCAAAGCGGAAGCTGCAAAATGTTGACCAAGTTTTGAGTTGATCAAATATTTTTGATCAGTTGACTTGATATAAGTTTCTTGCAAACAAATTACATCATTCTTAAACTGTTTGAGATAATGAAATATTTTCTTCCTCTTCTGTGGAGAATTCAATCCGTTGACATTCCATGTTAAAATCTTAGTTGTCATCTTTGGTTGGCTGAAGCATTTTTAGAGCTTCCTGCATGGCCTGTTTAACCTTAGGTCTAGCTCCTCCCACTGCTTCCAGACTTGTTATTGTAGTTCCTTGATCGATGGCCGGTGATTGTTGATGCTGTTGCTTTTTAGCTTGTTTCTCCATTCGTCTAGTAGTCATGCGGTAGGTCTTTGTTCCATAACACCTTGCACTTCTAGAAAAGAGAGATGCTCCATCTTGTCTGGTGGTTGTGTAGTTTGCTGTCTATCCTGTCCTTCTTGTGGTCTTTCTCTAGGTCCAGATGGTGCAGGGTATCCGGCCTTCAATATATTATAATAAAAATCTCGGGCTTTCCATACAGAGTTGAGGCGATACCTTTGCTTATCAAATGTAAATATAATGCCAAATGGTGCATCCCATCTATACTGTATCTGACGATTTCTGAGTTCTTCGACCAAAAAAGCGTAGTCTCTCCTGGCTCTTAACATTTGAGGTGGTATCTCTTTCAAAACAGTCAGGTCTTGACCGCCAATTTGAAGCTTAGTGTTATAAGACGCTTGCAATACCATATTTCTACGCTCTCTTGTAGTAAAATATATAACGAGGAAGCTGCTTCTGCTTTGCCAGCCAGGAGTTAACGCGGTAAGCTTTGTCAATTTGCTAGTCAAGGTTGGTCCCTGGTCTTCCCATCAGGCGGTCAAAAGCTTCCGATAGGATCTGTTTCAGGTTCTCCTGTTTCTCCTCACGCAGCCACCTTACTCTTAATGCGAACTCCATTTGTCGGTACTGTATCATAATAATTTCTTTTTCAGCATTTTCCACTTTTTGTTCCACCACCTCTGTTTTCAATGTCAAGTTAGTATTGGCATCATTAAGAACCTCTAGAGTATCTTCCATTCCAGAAGTATGTTCTGTTAATACAGTTACAAGTCTCAGCATTTTGTCTCTAATTTTACCAACCTTAGCGTCAATTTTCTCATACAGCTCCTGTTTAAGTCCTTTTATTTCACTTTTGATTTCTTCTTTCATTTCTTTTATTTCCTCTTTTCTCTCCTGCTTTACCACCTCTCTATTATCTCTAAACTTATCTTCCATTTTAATTGTCAGTGCATTAAGAGCCTCGCTTAGATTGCTCAGGAAAAATTCTTTCGTTAACACATCCCCAGCAGGGGGCGTAGGAAGCGGAGGCTGCAGCTTTGTGCCAGGCACTGAGGATGTGCCCCTGGAAGTAGAGGGTGACGACTTCAAGTTAATATTTAGTTTTGAAGCCATTTCAAAATTTATCTGCCTGCAGTTAATAAAACTCTATTGCCTGAATATGCAGCTTTAAGTAAAGAAGCTGAGTTTCCCTTTTACTTTGAAGTTTAAGGCTTGGCAAAACTTTCAGTGAGTAAACATTGTAACAAGACCGTTCAGCAGATTCATCACCATTTAACTTCCAGATAAGCAAGATTAATGAGGGAGTGAGAATATTGTAGAAATGAAATTCATTAAAAAGCTTCTGCTGGCCAATTGTGAAACAAAACAAATGATAAGCAATCTCCTTTGTTTTGAATTCTTGTGACAATTAACAAAAAGTGTTCGTTATTACCAGAGAAACCAGCCTGCTCGGTGCCATTTTAAAAGCCTCTAAGTAAATAGTTTTGGAGGAGAAAAAGAAAAGAAGCTAAAATCTTGATAAACAATTATTGCACTCGTAATACGAATCCAGCTCGTGATAAGATTAAATCAATCAAAACTTTGAACTGAATGGGGGAGACCTACTTTGTCCCGCACAAGGCAGTTTGACGTTCCCAGCACGGACAGCCGTTCTGCCTTGGGCTAGCCCCCCTCTCCCTGCAAGCACAAAAGCTGCAAAAATCGAAGAGCATTTGCCAGCAAAACAATTTCTTCTTTCCTTCTTGCCTGAAGGATAAGAAAACCTGATAAGACGTCAGATGGAAGATCCTCTAAACAGGTACGTAGCCAGGAATTCGGAGGCAGCTGATTTTTTGCTCCCACCACCAGCAGGCTCCTCCCAGGAAGTGAAATTATTGAATTGATGGGATCTGCCTCATACCATTCCTGTCTGACCAGCTGTGATGGGCTGATGAAATGGAGCGAAGACAGTTCCTCAGATAACCAGGCACCATGCCATGTAGGGTTTTAAAGGTCATAACCAACACCTTGAATTGGGCCCAGAAGCAAACTGGCACCTAGTGTAGCCCATGTTACATATGCATCCTTGCAGTTTCTCAATTGCTTGTGTGGCTACATTACGTGACAAATGCAACCCATGAAGCTTGCCACTGTTCAATACACTGCTGTCAAAACAATAATGGATGGTAAAAGTAAGTTAACATTGTCAAAATATATTATAGAAACCTAAACAATGCAAGATACAAAACAATACAACATTCTATGAAAAAGAATAGTGGATAAATGGAGACCTATCATTACATGAAAAAATGGTGTTTATATATTCTTAGAGGCATCAAAGCATTTATTCACTTTAATATTTCCTAGGAAATATTAAAATGAATATGTTGCATAGGAATCCATAAAACTTTTCTAAACTATTACAGCATAAAACATCATTTCTAAAGATGTGTACATCAAAATTACCATACCATTTGGAGGAGATTGAAACTGTATATTCTCTTTAGCAGAATGTACTGATTGTTGTAGATATGCTGGGTGTCAAGCCATGGGAGTTTCCAAAGCATTGCCTCCAACAGAGTGGAACGATGAAAAGTATTGAATGGGAAATCAGAAAAATAAAATGTCCACTTAGCTGGTTGATATACATGGGAAAAGAACAGGTCACTTGGCCTGCTATAAGATGCTATCTATTTAAGGATAAGTTTGCTTTGATTGATAATTTAAGACCCAACCAAAAGATTTCCTTTGTAAAAAGTTTATATATATAGAACCGCTTGTCTGCATTTGGATAATTATTAATTCTCTAATATGACTGTATGTAAGGAAGGACAGAAAAAAATCATGTTATTTTTCAAAAGTATTTCAAACACAGGAAATAATTTGTCTCTAAAAACATCACAAGAGCTGTAGTGGCACAGTGATTAAAAGGCAGTATTGCAGACTAATTCTGCTGAATGCTGACTGCCAGCAGTTCAGCAATTCGAGTCTTGCTGGCTCAAAGTTGACTCAACCTTCCATCCATCCGAGGTCGGTAAAATGAGGATCCAGGTTTGTTGGGGACAATATGCTGACTCTGTAAAACCACTTAGAGAGGGCTTTAAAGCACTGTGAAGTGGTATATGTCTCATTGCTATTACTATTGTTAGATGTATTCTGAGATTAAGAAATGTGCTGAATGTGTTGACATCTTGCTCCTGAAATTTAGCACAAGCACAAATGGGTTTATTTTGCTTCCACATAAAGATAAATTATTATTCCATCATTTCTACATGCAGTGAAGGCCATGTTTAGTGAAGTCTTTTTGGTTTTTTGGAAAACAGAAGGAAAAGTCCTTAAAGTCTCTCTATTTTCAACCCTTTTGGTTCTATATAAGGTCTTACATAGTGTCTTGTGTGTATTAGATAACACTGTAAGGGATGGGACTTTATACTTTTTGTTTGTTAAATACAAAGTTGTCAGAGTCAAACTGAAGGAAGTTGCTGAATAAAAGGTTGTGTGACACTCTGCCTTGCTGTTCACTTTTCCCCCTTTGACCGTTTCCCTCCCAATGTGCTTTTTTTCTTCTATGCAAGATAAAGGTCCCAGAATCAATCCATGTTATCTCTCTTGATAGGGCTGGAAGAAACTTCTATCTGAAAATCCCAGATACCCACTAACATTAAAGGCAGAAAATATTGAGCTGGAAAGATCGATAATCTGCCTAGGTATAAGGCAGATCTCTATGCTTTCTTTCAGTTTCCCATACTTTTCTGTGGAACCAAACTTTTTACAAAAAGTAAATTCAAAGCATCCATGAAATATTTTACTTTATCTGAGTTACTAGCTGTGTCCGCTAAAACAAAGTGGGTGAGGCAGATTTTCTGCATAGTTCTGATAGTTGTCAGACTTCATTGTTTCCCTCTGTATCCTTATTGTATATATGCCTACTTCTAATTCCTGGAACTGTAAGTTTTATTTATGGGGGAGGGAAAACCTAATGAATTCAGAACTTGTACCATTGCACTTATAGGCTCTCTTTGGGGGGAAAAAAGCAAAAATAGGAGGGAGACTATTTCTACATAATCTAGTTACGATAGACCAAGGGTGTCAAACATGCGGCTCACAGGCTGGATGCAGCCTGTGATAGGCTGCAGAGTTGGCCTGTGGTCCATCCCAGAGATGGCGAGGGATGAACCCTTACTGCCCTGGCCTTGACCATGCCCACCCAGTCAGCCACAACAACCAGACCAATTCACCCCGGCCCCAGAAAATCTATGTATGCATTGACTACCAAATTTTGTGTGCCTAACAACACAAGCCTTCCCTATGAAAGTGATTAAGATCTGGTCAGTTTCAGGCAACAGCAACAGCCAACTAGTCAACCAGTTCAGATCATTTTATTAAGGTCACAGAGCTGAACTTGTTAATTTACAATTAGCAGTTTTAGTAAAGGGAAGTGGTACACTGTGAAGAAAAACAGTTCAGGAAGAGATAGCTTGATTAAGCAATCTCACCTGCTTGTGAGGGTCAAAAAAGAGGGGGAAATTGGATCAGGCACAATAGGAGAGAATTTTATCTGAATTAGAGAGTAATTCAGGCAGTAACCAGTGATATTCAGAGTTTTAAAATCTGGACAAATTCATTTCGGGACCATTTCACTTAACAACCAATTTTTTTTAATGAAACACAATCGCTACATGAGGAGAGGTACATCTGAAACATTTAAAACCCAGAATATAATTGTGGAAGGAAATACTTCAGAACATTTAGATTATGAAGAAAATTGCTTGATTAGATGTGATTAGATGTTTAGGTGCAATGGTAATTTTTGAAGCAATGATGCATTGAAAAATTAAATTCAAATATTGCATCAGCATGATAAAAGGCAAACGTTTGTATGTATTCTCAGTAACTGTTTAGTCAAAAGTATAGATTTCTATTCACACTATTGTGACTACTGTGATTAGAAAATGATTAATTAAAAGAAAAATCACCTGCCAATCAGCAAAGATTGCTGATTTAGTGAAATCAGATTTTGTTTAAGCAGAGTATGAAGATAACTGGAGGCATGGCAGCTATCTCTTGCAACAATAATCCAACCAGTAGCTTTCATTCCCTCTTTCTTCTATTTATATTGGATCTTGATGTCATAATTGTCATACTTTAAATCAGGGATGTCAAACTCAAGACCTGGGGGCCTTCCTGGAAATAGCAAAGGACTGGCTGGTGCTGTTGCTGCCAGTGAAAAGGAGCTCTGGTGGGCCATGTGTGGCCCACACGAGCTGTTTTTGCTGACAGAGAGTTGCAGGAGATGTCACAGGCAAAAATGGGGCTCACAAGGCCACAGGTGGGACTCCCAAGCTCCATTTTTGCTGACAGAAGGTTGCAGGAAGCGGTTGCAGCTGAAAACAGAGCTTTTTTTCCACTGGCAGAGTGCTTGGGTCACCACCGGTGCCTCTGACATGAGCAATGATGAGTTAGCCATGCCCCCCTCAACCATGCTTACCCTGACTCCCCTAAGGTCAAACACAGCCCTGACACCTCTGCTTTAAGTAGTCAGCATTTTCATATTGGGCAGACTGGAGTGAAAGTACTGCTGCACTAGTGAAGTCACATTTTGAATATTGTTTATTTATTTATTTACTATTATTTATTATCAAAATTTATATGCCGCCCAATCCCGAAGGACTCTGGGCAGCTTACAAAAAAAAGAAAGAAAAAAAGAGGAAAAAAAGACAGTTTAAAATCACAACACCACATACATTCATTCTAATTGGGGCTGGACCTCAACAATGAGGTCAACAGCCCAATGGCCTGCCGGGACAGCCAGGTTTTTACAGCTTTCCTGAAGGCATTGCATCCAGTTCTGGCCCCCACAATATAAAAAGGATATGGAGACTCTAGAAAAAGTGCAGAGAATAGCAGTAAAGATTATACTGGAGACTAAACTATGATGATGGTTAAGGGAACTAGATATGTCTAGCCTAGCGAAGAGGAGAATGAAGGGAAACTTGACAGCTCTCTTCCAGTACTTGATTGGCTATTACGGAGGAGTGGGGGATGACTTATTCTCCAAAGCAACTAAGGGCAGGACAAGAAACAATGGATGGAAACTTGTTAAAGGGAGATTCAACCTGAAATTAAGAAGAAGTATTCTGACAATGAGAACAATCAATGGAACAGTTTGCTTCCTGAAGTTGTTTCTTCCATTGCTGAAAGTTTTCCAGAAAAGATTGGACAGCCATTTGTTTGGGATGGAATAAAATCTCCTGCTTTGGGCAGGGGATTGGATTAGAAGACTTCCAAGGTTCCTTCCAATCCTATGATTCTATATCCATGATGGAGAACCTATGGCATGCGTGCCACAGGTGGCAGGTGGAGTCATTTGTTAGGACATGCGTAAGGTGACCAGATTTTCAGATTCGTAAAGAGGGACACCTTTGACTGGGGGGGTGGGGGGGGGGCTTGATTAAAAATTTTATACGGAGCAACAAAAAAATTCATATAACGCAAAAATAGTATTGTATTTTTTTTATTTCAGCATAACTACAATTTACAAATATAAATTGTAACTCTTGCCAAACATCAACATTTTGATCACGTGACCATGAGGATGCTGCAACGGTCGCTAAGTGTGAAAATGGACGCTAAGTGTGAAAAATGGTCAACTCACTTTTTTCAATGCCATTGTAACTTTGGTCACTATACCACCTTTCTTGCCACAGTTCTTAAGTGAATAACTGCAGCTGGTATTTTGTATTTTGGATAGAATCTTTTTTTAGATAGTCTAAGACAATTTAAAAAAAGAATCCACACAGAATAAAGCTATTTTAAAAAATCCTATGCACAATAAATAAAATATTATTTTAAAATACATTAAAAAAATAAAAGAAAAAAACCCAGCTCACTTACCAGTAGGCTTGCACTACAAGTCAACCCAGAATGATGTAGATGTGTCAGCCTCTGCTTTGCTGTTGCTTCGGCTGCCCATGAAATGGGGAGGGAGGGCTTGGTATTTGGGAGGGGTTACTAATTGTGCTGGAGGAAGTTTCTGGAGCTCAGCTGCCTGTCGGACTACGCATGTGTAGGAGGTTCCCGCCAGGACTAACGGCACCGACATTACATCTTCGTGATGCCTTTTGAAGTTATCTCACACCTGACATTTGGGAGAATTATGATTGGACTGTAACTGTGATGCCAAGGGGTGGGGAATGGGTTATTCTATATATCAATCGCTTTCGCGCCTAAATAATCAGTCTTCGCTTCGCTATGCCTTTAATCATTTATAATTAGTAAAAGTACACTTGATTTCTACCCACAGAGTCTTGTGGTCTTCTTTCCTAATTATCTAATGGAGAGGTTCTGACAGTAAGCGAAGACTCACTCTCACCCCACCAGGAGATTTCAACCTTCCGTGGGGGGTGTACTTACAAGAAGGAACGAGGAAAATGTCTTTGCGAGCGAGCGATGAAGAAGAGACTGAAAGGGAAACTGCAGACCCATCTTAACCTGGGAGGATGGCTGGCCTAGGAATAGCGGACCCTGCGGTTCCCCCTCAATGGTCCCTAGATGTGGGGCAAAAAGAGGATAGCGAGAGTTTGGATGCAGGAATTACCAGGAGAAAACAAAGGAGAAAACCAGCCGACTGGGAAGAAACCTTGACCGAACGGAAGCCCCGGGAAAGAGAACAAACGAAAGAGTTTGAACAAAGGTACTCTATGCAAAAATTTAGGGAGGGTGACGAGGCCGAGGGAGGATGGGAGCAAACAAACCCAGAAACAGCTTTCCCCCCCCCAGCCAGGGCTGCTGCCAGAGTAGGGGGGGCCCAGAAGACGCAGAATGGCAAAAGTCCCTCCCTTGCCAGTAAAATATGACGGGAATTCCAAGAAACTGGGTCTCTTTGTTATACAAATTTGGAACTATATGGAAATTTATGGGCCCGATTTAGAAACAGATGAAATGAAGGTGCGAATGGTTTTACTTTCTTTGGAGGAAGAAGCGGCCGAATGGATGGTCAGCTTACACCAAAGCAATTCCCCCCTCCTGAGGATTTTTGATGCTTTTATTACTGCGTTCAAAAGGAGATTTGATGACCCACTAATTGAGAAACGGGGGAAGGTGAAATTTATGGCCCTCAAACAGGGAGATAGACCGGTGGCTGAATATATTCAGGAGTTTCAACAGCTTTCTTGTTATATGAGAGGCTGGTCTGAAGATGCACTTCTTGATCAGTTTGCGTTAGGATTAAATGAGGACATTTACCAACAATGCGTTAACAGACACCTTCCCAAGCGAGTTACAGCTTGGTATGAAAATGCAGCAGATGTTGAGCTCGACTTGATTAGACTTCAACGAGCGAGAGAGGAGAGAGCAAAGAGATCACCCCCCCCAGCTCAAAAAGCCCCATTCCGCATCAGGGGTGAAGGAAAGGGAAGCTCCGCCGGCAAGGCCAAGCCGTTCACGTGCTTCCGTTGTGGAAGGGGGGGCCACCGCGCCACAGAGTGCCATGTAAAACTTCCAGCAACCGCCCCGCCCCTTGCCAAGAGGGAAGGGAAGATGAGCAAGACCCCGGGGAGGAAGAAAGAGGCTGCTTTCGCTGCTGACAACACCCCCCAGCACTTCAGGCAGGAGGTGGAGGACGACGCTGATGTCACACCCAGCTCCTCTGATGACTCCGATGACGACGCCTCGCCTCGTTGGGTGAGTTCAAATAAAGGCCCCATGTTGATCCCAATAGAATTAAGAGTACCACCCGATGGGGAGGCAGAACAACTTCCTGCCCTCCTTGATTCGGGTTGTTCGAGATGTATGATTAATCCTGCAATGGTTGAAAAACTGGGCCTGAAATTAAGGACTTTGAAAACCCCTATTGTCTTTTGCCAAATCGATGGATCCATTGCAGGGGGTGGCCCAGCCCATTTCTACACTGAACCTCTAGAGATGAAAATGGGTACCCATGTAGAATTGATCTCTTTTATTGTGACTCCTGGAATGGACAGACTCCTTATTTTGGGACTCCCCTGGCTTCGTAAATGGAACCCTCGCATTAATTGGAGGGAGGGGTGGCTGCGCATTCGCACCAGCACAGCTCCAAACGGGGAGGGCGATACCCCAGAGCCTGCTGGCTCCAGCCCCGCATTGGCCGCCAGGGGCCAGGAGAGAATTGAGGGGGAAGAAAAGATTCCAAAAGAGTATTGGGACCTGAAAGGGGTTTTTAGTGAAAAATCTTCAGATAAGCTTCCACCCAACAGACCTACTGATTGCTCCATCGATATTTTGCCGGGGGTAAAGCTTCCAAAGCCCCAAATATATTCAATGTCTCCTAGGGAAATGGAGGAAATGAGAAAATTCATTGATAAAAACTTGGAAAGGGGTTTCATCGAGCCAGCACAACCCAAGGTAGCTGCACCCATGTTGTTTAGAGAGAAGAAAGATGGCTCCCTGAGATTATGTGTTAATTTCAAAAACCTGAACTGTATCTCAGCTCAAAACCTATACCCGTTACCTCTGATAAAGGACATGCTGGCCCAACTGGGAAAGGGCCGCATTTTCACTAAATTGGACCTCAGAGAAGCATACTATAGGGTCCGCATAAAGGAGGGGGATGAGTGGAAGATGGCTTTCAACTGCCCCCTCGGTTGTTTCCAGTTCCGGGTGATGCCCTTTGGCCTGCAGGGGGCGCCTGCAGTCTTCATGCAATTAATTAATGAAATTTTGCATGACCACCTTTACAAAGGCGTTATCGTATATTTAGATGATATCCTTATTTACACTCAAACTTATGATGAACACGTCACGTTAGTCCGCACTGTCCTGAAGAAGCTCCGAGCCGCTGAACTTTACGCCAAGTTGTCCAAGTGTGAATTTCACCAGGAGAAGATTGACTACCTTGGGTATCGTATCTCCCCTGCTGGTATTGAGATGGACCCCGCCAAGGTAAAGGCGGTCACTGAGTGGGAGGTGCCCCGTACACGTAAACAATTGCAGAAATTTTTGGGTTTTGCCAATTTCTATCGTCAGTTCATTCCTTCTTTTGCCAAAATTGCACTTCCTATCACTAATTTGTTGAAGTCCAAAGGTGGGCCTAAACAAGCCTAGCAAGCCGGGCTTGGTATTTGGGGGGGGGGTGCTAATTGTGCTGGAGGAAGTTTGCCTAGCAAGCCGCTGGATTGGACCATGGAGTGTCAGGCTGCTTTTGAGAAGCTGAAACGACTCTTTGCGGCGGAACCAGTTCTGAAGCATCCGGACATGGACAAGCCTTTTGTCGTTCAAGCTGATGCCAGTGACGTGGCGGTTGGGGCCGTCTTGCTTCAGACTAACGACCAAGGTAATTTACAACTGTGCGCATACACCTCCCGTAAGCTCACGGACACGGAAAGGCGTTGGGCAATCTGGAAGAAGGAAGCATTTGCTGTACGGTGGGCTTTGGCCATGTGGCGCCACTTTCTGGAGGGCGCTAAACACCCGTTTGAGGTATGGACTGACCATAAGTACTTAGAAGCTTTGAGGACTCCCAGGCGACTCTCCCCTAAGCAGATGCGTTGGGCTCAGCATTTCAATCGTTTTAATTTCACACTCAAGTACATCCCGGGGGGAAATAATTTCATGGCTGATGCTTTGTCCAGACTCCCTCAGTACAACTGCTCTAAGCTGAGTATTGTTCAGCCCATGGTTCCCGCATCCAGCCTTGCTGCTCCGGTTGTCACTCGGCAGCAGGCGCGCTCGAAAGTAGAAGTGCCTCAAGATTTCCTCTCTGACCTCAAACAGGCCCTTCCCCAGGATGACTGGTTCCAGCAGCATCGAGGTGAATGCACAATGAAGGACAATTTACCGTGGATTGGGGCGAAACTTTACGTCCCTGCCTCTCTTCGTCTCATTGTCCTCCAACGGGCTCATGATTCCAAGTTGGCGGGTCACTTTCGATTTGTGAAGACGCTGCATTTGGTGAAGAGGCAGTTTTGGTTGCCCTCTTTGAAAAAAGACATTGAACTTTATGTTGCCAGTTGTCCGGCCTGTGCAGCCGCTAAACGACCACCAGGGAAGCCGCAAGGTCTGCTCCAATCTGTAGCCCGCCCTGTCGCCCCTTGGAAGGAAATTTCTATGGACTTTATTGTCAAACTTCCCGAGACCCAGGGGCACACCGTCATATGGGTGGTTACGGACTTATTTTCCAAACAAGTTCATTTTATTCCGTGCCACAAGATTCCTTCTGCAAAGGCACTTGCTAAGCTCTTCATTTCTCACATTTACCGTTTGCATGGGGTGCCTGATCGCATCATTTCCGATAGTGGTGTCCAATTCACTTCTGTTTTCTGGAGGGAGTTTCTTAAGCGCATTGGCTCCGCCCAGGGCCTAAGCTCCGCCCACCACCCTCAAACTAATGGGGCTTGCGAGAGGACTAATTCTGTTCTGGAACAATATTTACGTTGTTTCATCAATTACCAGCAAGATGATTGGGTGGACTTGTTGCCGCACGCTGAAGTGGCTTATAATAATTCTGTGCATAGCAGCACTGGATTCACTCCTTTTTGTGTTGTGTCTGGTCAGGACTTTGTTCCTATTCCTGAGGTTCCCCTTGAGCAACCACAAATTTCCTCCGTCTCGCACTGGAGTGAGCGATTGAGCCATATTTGGCCTTTGGCACTTAGTACTTTGGATGCTGCGCATCGCGCTCATAAGAAACAGGCTGATAAGAAACGTGCGCAACCTTATCAGTACAAAGTGGGTGACCAGGTTTATTTATCTACGAAGTTCCTTCAAACTACACAAAAGTCTAAGAAGTTGGGGCCTAAGTACGTGGGCCCATTTCCCATCATCAAAGTCATCAATCCTGTTTCGGTTCGCTTGCAGCTACCCAAGCATCTCAGCCGTGTTTATCCAGTTTTCCACGTTAACCTCATTAAACCAGTTCGTTTCTCATCTTTACGTCCGCCTGTGGACCCACCACCTGCCCCCCTATTGATTGATGGTGAACAACATTTTGAGGTTCGAGAAATATTGGACTCTCGGCGATGGCGGAATCGAATACAGTACCTAGTGGCTTGGAAGCATTTTCCTCCATCTCATACCGAGTGGGTGGACAAGTCCCATGTCCGTGCTCCCCGACTGCTTCGACAGTTTTATTCTGCTTATCCTGACAAGCCTTGACTTTCTCTCCCCCCCTCTTTTTCTCTTCTGTTTTTGTTGTTCGTCTGTTTGTTTGTGTTTTCCAGGCCTGAACGCCTTTTTCCGGAGGACGGCCGGATGTCAGCCTCTGCTTTGCTGTTGCTTCGGCTGCCATGAAATGGGGAGGGAGGGCTTGGTATTTGGGGGGGGTTACTAATTGTGCTGGAGGAAGTTTCTGGAGCTCAGCTGCCTGTCGGACTACGCATGTGTAGGAGGTTCCCGCCAGGACTAACGGCACCAACATTACATCTTCGTGATGCCTTTTGAAGTTATCTCACACCTGACATTTGGGAGAATTATGATTGGACTGTTACTGTGATGCCAAGGGGTGGGGAATGGGTTATTCTATATATCAATCGCTTTCGCACCTAAATAATCAGTCTTCGCTTCGCTATGCCTTTAATCATTTATAATTAGTAAAAGTACACTTGATTTCTACCCACGGAGTCTCGTGGTCTTCTTTCCTAATTATCTAATGGAGAGGTTCTGACAAGATGTTAATACAAAGAACTGAGCAAATTGAAACGGTGAAATTAGTCAGGGAAATATTTTTCAAAGAAACTTTGCCACCATTTTGGAGCAGACCTCCAACCTCCGTGCCCCTCCCCTCTGGAAAATTCAGGAAGTAACACTCACAACCTCTCTACCCACGTGTTTCCTGGAGCTCTATGGTACTTGGTCATTTTTTCTTATATAATGAGGTAAAAGGGGCACGGGGGGGTCCGTTTTCTTGCTTTAAAGTTTTAATATCTTCAATGAAAGTACTGAGACAGAGAGAGAGGTTAGACAGGGTGTCTTTTGTCTTGCCCCGGTTAGGATTTCTTAAGCAAATCCACTGGGCTTTCAACATGAAGCCAGAAAATCGGGACTTTTTTAAAATGGCCCGGGACACGGGACAAATTGTTATAAATTGTTATAAATAAATTGTTATTTCCCACTGAAATCAGGACGTCTGGTCACCTTAGACATGCAAGGTGTTGCCTGTCAGCTCCAGCGCACATGTGCGTGCTGTCAGCTGACTTCGGCCTTAATTTTTGGCCATTTTATGCTCTCTGGAGGCTTTCCTGAAGCCTCCAGAGAGCTAAAACAACCCAATGGGCAAACAGGAAGTTCAAGAACCAACTTCTGGTTTGCACATTGGGCTATTTTCTGCCTTCAGAGGTTTCAGGTAAGCCTCTTGAAGGCCATATGGGCAACCCGGAGGTCCATTCCCAAACTTCTGGGTTGCCCGTAGGGCCATTTTTTGCCCTCTGGAGGCTTTAGGTAAGCCTCCTGAAGCCTCCGAAGGGCCTCTGGGGGATTGGGGAGTCCTTTTTTGCCCTCTCCAGGCTCCTAGAAAGCCTCTGGAGCCTGGGGAGGGTGAAAAACGGTTCCATCACGGACCAAAAGTGGATGGAGGGCAGGGGTTGTGCACGAATGTGCATGGTGGTGGGGGTGGCATGTACATGTGGGCAGAAGGGTTATGGACATGGGATTATGGGTGTGGGCATGCCCACACATGCCCCCCCCCTTTGAGCTCCCCCTGCGTATGGCACACGAGGGCAAAAAGGTTAACCATCGCTGTTCTATAACATTGGAGCATGACATAAACTGGAGAGGAAATTACACCCAGAAGTAGATT
The DNA here is from genome assembly GCF_051295495.1 of Thamnophis sirtalis. Lineage (NCBI taxonomy): Eukaryota > Metazoa > Chordata > Lepidosauria > Squamata > Natricidae > Thamnophis > Thamnophis sirtalis. The sequence goes on from NW_028261381.1 coordinate 55,943,930, forward strand.
TCCATGTATTTTTAGGGAGTTTATTTGGTAAGTCTATCATCATTGGGAGCATCAGATTGAAGAAGTTTTCATTATGGTTGCTCATGTCTTGGTAGGTCCAATATAGTGAGTTATATCTAGTATGAGGGAGTGTAAATTTCACTTTCTTCTCTTCCTTTTGGCAATATCTTACTCTCCCTTTAAAGTCTCCCATCTCCCATCTTCTGGTTATTTTGGATAGGCATTCTGGTCACTCCCAAAGGAAGGAGCAATTAATTCTGCCAGTGGGCTTTGTGTCACTGTGTCCTGCATGGCATGACTACAGCATTTTTTTAAAGGGTGCATAGCAGTTTATAGAATTGTGGAAAGTCACCAAAAATATTGTGAATACTGTGAATATTTTGTATTTTTATTTGTTCACTTGTTTTGTATCTCCTAACATATATTTGAGTGCACCGTTGTTTCTCAAGAGTGTGATCTGCATAAAATCCATGTAGCTCTCAGACAGAACCCATTACTTTCTGATGCCTGTTTGAAAAAGGCCATTGATGGATAGCTATGTTGCATGTTCACTTCCTTCTGGAGCCATGTTGGATTCCATTTTTCAGTAATTAATATATGAAGAGCACCTGTTAATCAGCCATGGGCTAATTTACAAAGGGGAAAAAAAGTCCAATCCAACTGTGCTGTCTTTTTCTCAATGAGAGACTATGACAAAATTTAATTAAGAATGTAATTAGATGCCATCATTCATTGTGCCATCCCATTAATTCAGTGCAGTATTGTTGAAACATTTCTTAATATCATGTATTTCAAGTTCAAAGGATGCTTTTGCTCACAGAGTTAAAGCTGTTCTGCTTTTCATTTTCTGTGTAATGAAAATACAAAGCCTACTTCGGCCAGAATGTTAATTTGCATCATGTGTGCCTTTCCCCACTCCCCACTCACTTATCTGCATTAATGTTGATTGACTGTCCCAATAAATAATGCAAGAGAGGCTTAAAAGGAAATTTCTGTATATATGAAAATATACTGGTCAGGAGGAGAATGGGAAAAATTCAAGAGAAATACCCTGAAAAATTTCAGCAATTGTTTTAGCAAATATTAAGGGAAAGTTTTAACATGCTAGATCTTGTTGAATGTCTTCCCCACCCTTCCTTCAAAGGAATCTAACATATTCCTGAAAATAGTGAAACGGGTGCATGCAGTTATATCCAGTGGTGGGATTCAGCCAGTTTGCACCACTTCGGGAGAACCAGTTGTTAACTTTTTGAGCAGTTTAGTGAATTTGTTGTTGGAAGAAATCATTAGGGCAGAGAACCGGTTGTCAAATTATTTGAATCCCACCAATGGTTATATGACTTTGAATTAAAAGCCTCAAACCTATAACGGACTTGTAGTAATAATGCTAAATATTTCTTGGTATGGATTCAGCTTAACATCCACTTTTGGAAAACTTACTCATTTTAATTTTCAGTGCTCCTCACTATTAAATGAAAAAAATCCTGAGAAACAAAAAGCAAATGTTGCAAATGGTATTTGTAAAGTCCTAGAAGAATGTGTAAAGTATGGAATAAATGTTCATAAACAATACATTTGTTTTAGACTTTCTCATACTTTAAATAGTTCAGTTATAAATTTTACTCTTACCAAACACACCCAATATATATTAATGATATATTGCATAATATGAAATCTATCAGTCTCTATCATACACACACACATACATATCACATGAACTTTTTTCTGGTTGTGATAAAAAGGATGGCTTGTCCTATTGTACGTTCTGAGATCTTTTCCTATTTTCCAATCCAGCCTAAGTTCTGGTCTTTCATTCAAGTATTAACTGAGCTTTTACCCTGTGCTTAGCTTCTGAGCAAAAATTGACCAGATGCTGAACAGCTGCAGATGGATGGATGGATGAATGGATGGATGGATGGATGGATGAATCAGCTATATAGATGGATGGATAGAAGGACTGATGGATAGAAGGATGAATGGATGGGGCCATAGAGAGCTTTGCAGATGTGCTTCTTTTCAATGAAGGGTTGAATAAAGTGCGCCTTCAAGTCATCTCTTTCCGGTAACATAGAGTTGTTGGTCTGAGGTCTGAGCTTGGCAATTTGGTTGCAATTTGGTTTCATCACCATTTGAGGAGACATCATCAGTGTATTTTGTATTGTGCTCATCTGACAGAGCACTGGTCTTTACCTTTTTATGTGATGGAAATTAGTGTGGATGTTGTTTGTTGGCTATTCTGAGTCATGGTCTGACTTAAGCTCTTTGATTGGCTGGCTGTTGTTGCTGAGGCATGATCTTTGGTTTTAAGTACTGTCTGTCTGATGTAAATTAGTGTTATTTGTTTGGATATTGCTGAGTCGTGCTCTGGTTTTGGTCTGTTTGAAAAGCTGTTTGTTGTTACTGAGACATGGTTTGATTTCTTGTGAGCTGATGAGTTGTGAGTTTTGTTGTTGCATAGTAGTTCCCTCGAATAGTGACAAAATGTTTGCAACCAAATTGTCAAGTTCCTAGCTCAGACCAACAGCCCAATTACCAACCTAAGCTACCTATGATGTTGAGATGATTCACACCCTGGTCTCTTTGCACTTCTACCATTGGGCAGAAGACATCAAAGTATAGCCAGCTGAACAAAGAGGTTTAAAGATAGTTTCTATCCTTGGGCTGTCAGACTTTTAAATACAACCACAATCACTCCATACACACACTAGTTTTTTTTTTTTTTTCGTTTTTTTTTCTGCTATAATTTTGCACGAGTGAGGTTAAAACCAGATTATATTTATACTTATATTCAAATACATTTCAACGTAGAGATGTACTGCCCTCTGCTTTACTTTGTCGAGGCATTAACAAAGTGGCTCTTTCAGGTGAATTGAGCTTAATTGTAGTGTTGATTACCTTAAAAATATCATCATTAATCCAAACACGATTCTGAAAATCATGATATATCAATCATTTACCTCACACCAATCATCCCTAATGCCCAAACAAATCTGGAATGTCTTGAATATGTCACTAAAATAATATGTCAACATCTATTTTATGGATAAGTAGCATATGAAAACCCAGTTGCCAAATTCTGCTTATGAATTCTGTAATTTGATTGCTCATGTTTATTCAATTCTAATAAATTGAGCAAAAAATTCAATTGAAGCTGGGTTTACAAAGACGTATGCATGCGTTCTTATAAGAATTACCTGTTTCATCCAAGTTTTTGCCTGCTTTGGTTCCTATCAAGGTTCATAAGTTTTGATCCATTTGAAATACTCTGATCTATCTGATTTGAAGTACACGCATCATGTGCAACTTAAGAGTGTCAGTGGTTGTCCCCAGGGTTTATTTTTGTCTGGCAGGGTGCTGCAGAAGGCCAGGGAGGCCAAAAACTGGCCACACGCAGCCCATTTTGGACAGCAGAGGCACTGCGGACCAGTTGTTTGATATTTGCAGGCTGGCTCCACAGGCAGGATTTAAGCACCCCATGGGCCAGATCCTTGATTTTGACACCCCTGAAGTATGCAGTATCAAACAACATATTCAAGAGCCATACTGTACCTTGGAAAACAGGTAATACGTGCATTGAATGGTGTGCTTCACACTACCTAAGCTTCTTTGATGAACCATGGAGGGAAGATGTTATCTTGTCATAGGTGTTATGTATTCAAAACTGGTAACAGAAGCAACTTATGTGGAATACTAGGCCTTCGGGTTCATATTAATCTGACTGTGTTGATTGTAGAAGTATAATTTAATTGATGCATTGGAAATCAGGGATAATGTTGCAGAAATTATTGGGCAATAAACAGAAGGATAATTAAATATCTCTTAGCTTCTTCATAACTCAGATTAATGCAAAAATTTTATTGACAAAATTGTCAACAATTCCTTTGTCTTTTTGAAGACAACATTTATTTTCCAACATTGGCAGGTAATGATTAAGATGTTTAACAGGCATTCTAAAAAAAATCTGGGTGGGTGGATGGAAGGAAGAGGAAGGGCGAAGGCAAGGGCAAGAAAGAGTGTAAGGAGGAGGAGGAGGAGGAGGAGGAGGAGGAGGAGGAGGAGGAGGAGGAGGAGGAGGAGGAGGAGGAGGAGGAGGAGGAGGAGGAGGAAAAGGAGAAGGAGGAGAAAGGAGAAAGGAGAAAAAGAAGTATTTTGCATTAATAACATTTCCTATATCACTTTATATCTTTCTATCTTTGCAAACTATTCTCCTTTCCATCCTACACTGCTTCATCCAGATTACAAGTATTGCCAATGTACTAACACATCATCTGGAGGCAGTTTGGCTCCAGCTGAAGAGGAATAAATTTAATCTTAGTCCTGACAAGATTGAATGCTTAGCCCTGTGCCCCCCACCCCGAATCAGAAACCATTGGTTTTAGAAGTTGCACTTCCCCTTTTGAAACTGTTGCATAATTTAGGGGTCCTCCTGGACTTAAGCTACTGCTCAGTGAGTAGATCCCAGCTGTGGCCAGGAGGTCCTTTGCATAGGTTCCTCTTATATGCCAGTTGCACCCTTTTCTCAATCAGGAAGCCTGATTGAATAGCCTCACAATCAGCCTGTTGCAATGAGGTCTATATGCAACTATCCTTGAAGACCACCCAGAAGCTATAGAAGGCCAAATGTAATCTAGCAACATGCATACATATTAATTATCGGGGGGGCGGGGGGTTGTATTGTTTTCAGTCCAAACTGTCCAACTTGTATCCAGTTGATAATTCCAGCCGTGTATTACATCACAGGTGTTGCACAGGTAATGCTTAAATGAAGAAAATGGGAATTTGTGTGAGTTTCATATTCATATATAGCTATCTTGATGTAATAAATATTTGATTCTTGGTAAAATTTTATTAGTTCTGTGAGTTGATGATGTTTAAAGAAATATGTGATCATCAACATATGAGTGGGATTTACAGTATCTCACCTTCAGAATCATCTGATTGCCATTTTCGCCTTTTCCTTCTTTTTGTTATAACGGCTAGTAAATGTTGCCATGCATTTTGCCTCTTGTGCACAGATCTTCCCCTGTGTGTAGAACCACCGCTTTGCCTGACAGTTCCACTGTGCGGCTTTCATGTTACTGTTTCTAACTTGAAAAAGAACTTTTTTTAAAAAAATGCATTATTGATACCCATCTTGCTAAACAATGCATGCCGGTTCCCTCTACTATTTTAAATTCCAGTTTAGTGTCTAGTGAATGGAAGCAAGTTCGCAGTTCCCTGTTGATAAGCTTGATCTTGGAAACATTTCAGTCTCTCTAAATATGCAGTCTGCTCCGATAATGTTTTAAAAGTTCTTATTTGTTCTGTAACACTGAGCTTCTGGAAAGAAACAACATGCTAAATTACACATACTTTCCGTGGGGAATATGTGCATCATCTCCATTTCCAAAGACTGAGATTAAAAAAAACAAATAACGGGCTTTCTTAATACCGTAATTCTGCAGAAGATTTGAAATGATATGACTTCCAGGCCTTCTTATGTGAACCCAATTGGAATGGTGGCAGGTAAGATGGTCACTATTCGGAGGCAGATTTTTTTCTCCCCTCTTAGATATCAGCCCAGTCATATTGATTGGTGGTTGAAGGGAAAGAAATTGATTCTTTCTTATTATTTTTACATCAGCATGAGAAGAAGCAGAGGGTGGTAATATTGACCAGGCAGATTAAACCTCATGGGTTGTTGCCCATAATGAACTTTTAATGTACAATTTTCTGTTTTTATTTTATACACAGAATCTCTATGAAGTCAAGCATTGCTTCTTAAAGAGAAAGTCTTAAGAATAACATATGTGGGGAGTCAACACAGAGGCTGCCAACTATTAAGTGTTCCCCGACCATTAGATTTTTTTTTAACGTCATGCCTTTGGTGAATAAACCAGATACTTTAAGCAGAGAGGAAATTACTTTTTTTTCTATTGACCTAAAATCCCAATCTGTAAGGCTCTGACTCTGATGCACTGTTGTTGTTTTAACCATTTGTGTCTGACTCTTGATGACTTTATAGACAAGTGCCCACCATGATGCCCTGTGAAGTACAGCTTCTTTCAATTGTTGGATTTTTAACTTTGTATAAGATTTGATGTTATCAAGCCTGTGTGTTCTTTGCTTGCCCCTTCTTCTTTTTTCTACTAACCATTCCTAGCATCATTGACATCTCCAATAAATTTATATGCTGACATGGTCAAAGTCATTCAGATGTAGTTTTATGATTTTAGTTTCTAGTGATTTTTCTGCTTTTATTTGATTAACACCTCTCTATTAGTTACTCTGGCTGCCCTGGTATACAAAAGAATTCACACCTGCACCAGAGATGGTATTCAGCAGGTTCTGACCAGTTTTGGAGAATCGGTAGTGGAAATTTTGAGTAGTTCGGAGAACCAGTAAATACCACCTCTAACTGAACCTGCCCCCATCTATTCTCTGCCTTCCGAGTCCCAGCTGATCAGGAGGGAATGGGGATTTTGCAGTAACCTTCCCCTGCCATGGCCACCAAGCCACACCCACAGAACCAGTAATAAAAAATTTTGAATCCCACCACTGACCTGCACCACAGTTCTTCTGATGAATGTGTAACCAATAGGCTATGACAAATATTATCAAGTTGGCTTGCATATGGAATTCATTTTGTCTCCACAATGTTAAGAAAACTGTAATAATAATTACATCAACCAATTTTTGAGAATGTTATATAATTTTATCTGCTACAGGAAGGATAACGGGAATCAAACGTCAGTCTCCAAAGGTATGCCAATCGATTTGTTCAAATATTTCATGACAATACAAATGTTCCTCAACTAATGACCATAACTGAGCCCAGAATTACAATCGTAAGTTATTGTAGTCATAAGATGAGGCATCACGTGAAGGTACTTGAAGGTATAGCTGTTTTTTTATGATGGTTGATAAGTTGTTATGGGAAACGTTAAGAGAATAATAAGAGCTTTTAAGTGAATCAATTTTCCACAATTGCTGTCTTTTTTTGCTAAAAATCAGAAGTAAATGCTAGAAATCAACCAAAAAAATGTAGCAAATTGAGATCACATGACCATGGGATGCTGCAAGGTGCCACCAAAGTGAGTCACTTGTCATATGCCCAAAATTCTATTACATGATTGTGGGGGTATAATCAGCTGGCATAACTCCAAATAGGAATCATAAGTAGCTCTGCAGAGATCTTTCATAGCTTTGATTGGTTGTTAAATGATCAGATGTAAGTCAAGGATTATCTTTAGCCTGAACTGAACTGAAGTGTCAGCACTCCTCCATTGAATAATTAGGAAAGAAAACCACGAGACTCCATTGATAGAAATCAAGTGTACTTTTACTAATTAAGTCCCTTTGGGGGAAAAGGGCGGCATACAAATACAATAAACTGAACTGAACTAATTATAAATGATTAGAAGCGTAGCAAAGCAAAAGACTGATTATTTAGGCACGAAAGCACCTAAATTCCCCTCCCCTTGGCATCCCAGTTACAGTCCAATCATAATTCTCCCAAGTGTCAGGTGTGAGATAACTTCGAAAGGCATCACCCAGATGGAATGTCGGTGCCGTTGGCCTTGGCGGGAAACTTCCTCCGCATGCGCAGCAAGACAGGCAGCAAACTCCAGGACCTTCCTCCAGCAAAATTAGTATTCCCCTCCCAAATACCATGCCCCCCTCCCCGTTTCAATGGCAGCCGAAGCAGCAGCAAAGCAGAGGCTGACATCCGTCCCTCCTCCGGAAAAAGGTGGTCAGGCCTGGAAAATGACAAAACACAAACAAACAGACAAACAACAAAAAACAGAAAAAGAAAAATAGGGGGGGAGAGAGAAAGTCAGGAATGGGAGTCTGCTAGGGCTTGTCCGGATAAGCAGAATAGAACTGGCGGAGCAGTTGTGGGCCCCAGAGATAGGACTTGTCCACCCACTCGGCATGAGACTGAAGAAAATGCTTCCAAGCCACCAGGTACTGAAGGCAGTTCCGCCGTCTATGAGAGTCCAAGATTTCCCGAACCTCAAAATGCTGCTCACCATCAATCAATAGGGGGGCAGGTGGCGGATCCACTGGCGGACGCAAAGATGAAAAACGAACAGGTTTAATGAGATTAATGTGGAAAACAGGATATACACGGTTGAGGTGCTTGGGTAGCTGTAAGCGAACCGAAACAGGATTGATGACCTTGATTATGGGAAACGGGCCAACATACTTAGGCCCCAACTTTTTTGATTTCTGCATAGTTTGAAGGAACTTTGTGGATAGATAAACTTGGTCACCCACTTTGTACTGATAAGGTTGAGAACATTTCTTATCAGCCTGTTTCTTATGCGCACGGTGCGCAGCATCCAAAGTGTGAAGTGCCAAAGGCCAAATGTGCCGCAACCGCTCACTCCAGTCGGAGATAGATGAAACCTGTGGTTGCTCTAGAGGAACTTTGGGAATAGGAACAAAGTCCTGGCCAAATACAACCCGAAAAGGGGTGAATCCAGCGCTGCTATGTACAGAATTATTATAAGCCACTTCCGCGTGCGGCAACAAGTCCACCCAATCATCTTGTTGGTAATTGATGAAACAACGTAAATATTGTTCTAGAACAGAATTAGTCCTCTCGCAAGCCCCATTAGTCTGAGGATGGTGGGCAGAGTTAGACCCTGGGCGGAGCCAATGCGTTTAAGAAATTCTTTCCAGAAGACGGAGGTGAATTGGACGCCCCTATCAGAAATTATGCGATCAGGCACACCATGCAAGCGGTAAACGTGAAAAGTTTAGCGAGCGCCTTCACAGAAGGAATCTTAGGGCAAGGTATGAAATGAACTTGCTTGGAAAACAAGTCTGTAGCCACCCATATGACCGTGTGCCCCTTGCTTTCAGGAAGTTCGACAATGAAATCCATAGAAATCTCCTTCCAAGGGGTGACAGGACGAGCCACAGTCTGGAGTAAACCTTGCGGTTTCCCCGGCGGGGGCTTAGCAGCTGCACAAACAGGACAGCTGGCAACATAAAGTTCAATGTCTGTCTTCAAAGATGGCCACCAAAACTGTCATTTCACAAGATGCAGTGTCTTCACAAAGCCAAAGTGCCCCGCCAACTTGGAATCATGTGCCCGTTGGAGAACCACGAGACGAAGAGAGGCAGGGACGTAAAGTTTTGCTCCAACTCATGGCAAATCGTCTCTCATTGTGCATTCACCTTGATGCTGCTGGAACCAATCATCCTGAGGAAGGGCCTTTTTGAGGTCGGAAAGGAAATCTTGAGACACGTCCACCTTAGTGCGTGCCTGTTGCCTAGTAACAACAGGAGCAGCGAGGCTGGATGCGGGAACTATGGGTTGAACAATACTCAGCTTAGAGCAGTTGTACTGAGGGAGTCTGGACAAAGCATCAGCCATGAAATTCTTCCCCCCCCCCCCCGGGATGTACTTAAGTGTGAAATTAAAACGATTGAAATGCTGAGCCCAGCGCATCTGCTTAGGGGAGAGTCGCCTGGGAGTTCTCAAAGCTTCCAAGTTCTTATGGTCAGTCCACACCTCAAACGGGTGTTTAGCGCCCTCCAGGAAATGGCGCCATGTGGTCAAAGCCCAACGTACAGCAAATGCCTCTTTCTCCCAAATCGCCCAACGTCTCTCTGTCTCTGTGAGTTTATGAGAGGTGTAGGCACAAGGTTGTAGATTACCTTGGTCATTCGTCTGAAGCAAAACAGCTCCCACTGCCATGTCGCTGGCATCAGCTTGAATGACAAAAGGCTTGTTCATATCTGGATGCTTCAGAACTGGCTCTTCGGCAAAAAGTCTCTTCAACTTTTCAAACGCAGCTTGACACTCCATGGTCCAATTCAACGGTTTGCTAGGTTTAGGTTTCGGCCCACCTTTGGACTTCAACAAATTAGTGATGGGAAGTGCAATTTTGGCAAAAGAAGGGATGAACTGACGGTAGAAATTAGCAAAACCCAAAAATTTCTGCAATTGCCTCCGTGTGCGGGGCGCCTCCCACTCAGTGACCGCCTTGACCTTAGCGGGGTCCATTTCCACCCCTGCGGGTGAGATGCGATACCCAAGGTAGTCTATCTTCTCCTGGTGAAATTCACATTTGGATAACTTGGCATAAAGTTCCGCGGCTTGGAGTTTCTTCAGGACAGTGCGGACCAACTTGACGTGGTTTTCATATGTTTGCGTGTAAATAAGGATATCATCTAAATATACGATAACGCATTTGTAAAGGTGGTCATGCAAAATCTCATTAATTAGCTGCATGAAAACTGCAGGTGCCCCCTGCAGGCCAAAAGGCATTACACGGAACTGGAAGCACCCCAGGGGGCAGTTGAAAGCAGTCTTCCACTCATCTCCCTCCTTAATTCGTACTCTATAGTATGCCTCCCTTAAGTCCAGTTTAGTAAAAATGCGGCCTTTTCCCAGTTGGGCCAGCATGTCCTTCATCAGAGGCAAAGGGTAGAGATTATGAGAAGAGATTGAATTAAGGTTCTTAAAGTTCACACATAAGTGCAGAGAGCTATCTTTCTTCTCCCTGAATAGTACAGGGGCCGCCACCTTGGGTCTGGCTGGTTCAATGAAACCCCTTTGTAAGTTTTTGTCAATAAACTTCCTCATTTCCTCCATCTCCCTGGGCGACATAGAGTAAATTTGGGGTTTTGGAAGCGGCACTCCAGGCAAAATCTCGATGGAGCAGTCAGTGCTCCTGTGGGGTGGAAGCTTATCCAAAGATTTTTCACTAAAAACCTCCTTTAAGTCTCAATATTCTTTCGGAATCTTTTCCTCCCCCACAATTTTTTCCTGGCCCCTGGCGGCCAATGTGGGGCTGGAGCCACCAGGCTCAGGGGCGTTGGCATCCCCATCTGGGGCTGTGCTGGTCTGGATGCGCAGCCACCCCTCCCTCCAGTTAATGCGAGGGTTCCATTTGCGAAGCCAGGGGAGTCCCAAAATAAGGGGTCTGTCCATCCCAGGTGCCACAATAAAAGAGATCAATTCCACATGGGTGCCCATTTTCATCTCTAGAGGTTCGGTGTAGAAATGGGCCGGGCCTCCCCCTGCAATGGATCCATCGATTTGGCAAAAAACAATAGGGTTTTTTAAAGTCCTCAATTTTAAGCCCAGTTTCTCAACCATTGCAGGATTAATCATACATCTAGAACAGCCGGAATCGAGTAGAGCGGAAAGCCGCTCTGTCTCCCCACCAGATGGCACCCTTAACTCAATTGGGATCAACATGGGGCCTTTATGTGAACTCACGCATTGAGGTGAGCCGTCGTCATCGGAGTCATCAGAGGAGCTGGTGGTCACGTCCGCTCCCTCCTCCATCTCCGGCTGGAAACGCTGGGGGGTATTTTCAGGAGCGAGCACAGTTCCCTTCTCCTTCCCCAGGGCCTTGCTTGCCTTCCCTTTCCTCTTGGCAAGGGTTTGGGTGGGTGGAGGAAGTTTAACATGGCAATCCATGGCGCGATGGCCTCCTTTTCCACAACGGAGGCACATGAAAGGCTTGTCTTTGCCGGCGGAGCTTCCCTTCCCTTCATCCCTGATGCGGAATGGGGCTCTTTGAGCTGGGGGGGGGGTGTGATCTCTCTGCTTTTTCCCCTTTCACATGTTGAATTCTAATCAAGTCTAGTTCAACATCTGCTGTATTTTCATAGCCAGCAACAATTCGCTTAGGAAGGTGTCTGTTAACGCATTGTTGGTAAATGTCCTCATTTAATCCCAATGCAAACTGATCCTGAACGTCTTCAGCCACTGGCTTATTTCCCTGTTTTAGGGCCATAAATTCACCTTCCCTCGTCTCTCAATCAGCGGGTCATCAAACCTCCTTTTAAGTGCAGTCATAAAGTCATTAAAATTCCTCAGGACAGGGGAATTACATTGGTGTAAGCTCACCATCCAAACGGCCGCTTTTTCTTCCAAAGAAAGTGAAGCTATTCGCACTTTCATCTCATCTGACTCTAAACCTTGGCCATATTTTTCCATATAGTTGCAAATCTGCATGACGAAAGGACCCAACCTCTTTGTATCACCATTATATTTTACTGGTAAGGGAGGGACTTTTGCACTTCTGCGTCTTCTGGGGGACCCCCCTACTCTGGCAACAGCCCTGGCTGGGGGGGAGGAGACTGTTTCTGTGTTTGCTTGCTCCCATCCCCCCTCGGCCTCTTCACCCTCCCTAAATTTATGCAAGGAGTACCTTTGTGCAAATTCTTCCGTTTGCTCTCTTTCCATTTCTCTCTCCCGGGACCTCCACTCGGTCATAGTTTCTTTCCAGTCTGCTGGGGTTTTCCTTTGTTTCTGTCTGGTGACTCCTGCATCCAAATTCTCATAATCCTCATAATTCTCTTTTTGCCCCGCTCCCAAAGTCCATCAGGGCCGAACCACAGGCTTCTCTATCCTTAGGCCAGCTAGCCTTTCAGGTAAAGTTGGTTCTGCAGTTTCTCTTTCAATCTCATCATCATCGCTTGCTTGCAATGACATTTTCTCCATCCTTCTTGTGAGTACACCCCCCACGGTAGGTTGAAAACTCCTGGTGGGGTGTGAATGAGTCTTTCGCTTACTGTCAGCACTTCTCCATTGAATAATTAGGAAAGAAAACCACGAGACTCCATTGATAGAAATCAAGTGTAATTTTACTAATTATAAATGATTAGAAGTGTAGCAAAGCAAAAGACTGATTATTTAGGCACGAAAGCAAATGATATATAGAATAACCCATTCCCCTCCCCTTGGCATCCCAGTTACAGTCCAATCATAATTCTCCCAAGTGTCAGGTGTGAGATAACTTTGAAAGGCATCACCCAGATGGAATGTCGGTGCCGTTGGCCTTGGCGGGAAACCTCCTTCGCATGCGCAGCAAGACAGGCAGCAAACTCCAGGACCTTCCTCCAGCACAATTAGTATTCCCCTCCCAAATACCATGCCCCCCTCCCCGTTTCAATGGCAGCTGAAGCAGCAGCAGAGTAGAGGCTGACACTAAGGAAGTCCCTTTTCATGGTTTTGAGGACAAGACTAGAACAATATAGGTTATAAGGATTTGGGAGGGGGAGTTAGTTTCTTCTAAAGTCTTTTTCTGATAAAAGATGTCTGATTTAGAAGCTTCAATAGTCAGAAAGTTGAAAATTAAGGAATTTAAAGACTGTAGTTTTCTTACCCTCCAGCTAACCCTCAGATATGTCATGTTGTGATATTTTAATATGTTTATATGGTAAATGCTTCCTTGTATCAGTCATCCTAATTTGATAATTGAATTGAATTGAATTGAATTTATTGCACTTATATGCTGCCCTTTTCCCCGGAGGGGACTCAGGGCGGCTCACAATCCAAGTCAGGGAAGGGGATACAGATAAGGGATAAAAAGACAAACAAAACAATACACAATTTAAAAGCACACAACAACCATACCATTCGAGGGGGGGCAAAAGCTCTTTAGCCCCAGGCGTGTTGGAACAGCCAGGTTTTAAGGGCTTTGCGGAAGGCCTGGAGGGTGGTGAGGGTTTGAATCTCCACGGGGAGCTCGTTCCAGAGGGTCGGAGCAGCCACAGAGAAGGCTCTCCTCCGAGTAGTTGCCAGCCGGCATTGGCCGGCGGATGGAATTCGGAGGAGGCCTAATCTGTGGGATCTAATCGGTCTATTGGAGGTAATTGGCAGCAGGCGGTCTCTCAAGTTAATCTCATAGATAACCTCCAAACTTGATTATGTTATTGCTGATGTCTAAGACATCATGAGAACAGCTGTTTGGGGTAAGCAGTCTTCTGTCTTTGGAAGTTAGCTTTAATGGGACATTCTGAAGAAAGCTCTACGTATAACATTATCTGCAGAAAGCTTTCTCCATTCTCGGAGATAAATATTGCCTTTAGCCATAGAAGAACAGTCGGTTCTGTCTGTCATACTCTACTGTGTCACTGTTAATTCATACAAGCATGTTAACTACTTATCTTTTTACAGTTACTATAAATTGATGACAGCTGCATGCTAAATGACTGAACTCCATTTAAAGTACCAAATGGGTTAATGTGAAAATTCCATAATAATGTAACAATTGCTCATTATATGTACAAAGCATAAATTGCAATCATCTGGTGATAAACATGCATAGAAACATAAGAGTGTAAAAAAAACCTGACTTATAGCATTTTTGCAAACTATACAGTACATTGTTGATAGAGCATAAGTGAATACAGAATGGCAAAATAAGAAATGCCATGAAGATGGCCAATATAAAACTGCATTGTTTGTTGGTATAATCTGTTTTTATATTATACAAAATCAAGACCCCTTCATATACCATAACTGTTTCCCACTAAATTTTGTTGGCACAATATCTAGAAATGGGCGGCCATATCCTATTGTAGCAGAATTCTCTTGAATGGCTGGGTTCAATTGCAGTACAATAACTTCTAGTGTAACAATTATGTCATTACACCAGGCAACAGTATTACCACTATTATTTATTTGCTGATACAAAATCAGGTTATCAATAAAATAATCAGGGTTAGAAGTTACACTTCTTTTTTATGTCCACACCAGCTTCTCCTATAAGACAAAAGAAATTGGCATATTTTTGTGTCTATTTATATGTGTATTTACACTGATGTTTTAATTCTTGATTACATCATGGAGATCTTGAAGGAATTTACAAAGCTGTACAGGAAATGTCAACCATCTGAAATTAAATGAAGTTCCTTTATGTTGTATTCCTCTTTTCTTGATCTCTGTATTTCAGTTAAAACATGACATATTCTTCTAATTTGCAAAAAGAAAGCCTTTGGTTAATGGTGTTGTCAAAAGTCCCCCCCTCCAAAAACTTCCCTGCTTTTAGGTTTACAAATAGTTTGCAGATATTACTCAACTTTTGCTAAATGTACATGGTCATGATCCATAGTTTGCATATTATTATTTTTGATGTAATGTAGATATTATCAATTGAAAATGTGTTGTGTTGTTGTGGGAGGTGGCTGTTTGCATAGTTTATTGTTATATATGCAATTTTCCAAGTGAGTCATTGTGAGTTATTTTTGATTGCAGGGGCTAATAAATATGAATGAATGAATGGCACTTAGACTTATATACTGCTTTACAGCCCTCTCTAAGTGGTTTACAGCGTCAACATATTCCCCCCCCCCCAAAAAAAATATGAGCCCTCATTTTACCCACATCGGAAGGACGGAAGGCTGACTCAACCTTGAGCCTGGTGAGATTTTAAGTGCCAAATTGCAGGCAGTTGCCAGTCAGCAGAAGAACCTTGCAGTACTGCGCTCTAATACTAACACCTCATATGAATGAATGAATGAATGAATGAATGAATGAATGAATGAATGAATGAATGAATGAATGAATGAATGAATCTATCAACAAATTCAACGGTAGTTTACAGGATTACAAATAAATTAAATTAAATTTTAAAACATCTAGATTTTCTCGTTTCTAATGCTTAAGCTTAAAATATTGTAAAGCCCAGACAACCCTTCGTTACTGGTTCTTGTCATTGGACCCTAGATGTTGAATTTTGGGTTTCTTAAATACAGTCTTTCTATAAAATTTACACTGCTTCAATGAAATAAGAATGTCCAAATTTTATAAGTTAACTTCAATGTTCAAGTGTGTGCATGCGTGTGTGTGTACTTACAGATGTCCATGGAACAGAAAAAGAATTATGCGTTATGTGTATGTGTGAAAATCAAGACATCTGTCTGCTGTTTATTTTAGTCATCACATATGCTCATAAATAGATGCTACTTTGGCAAGAGTTGTCTCCCTGCTGATCTTTTAAGATGATGGGATTGGACCAGTGGCGCCAGTCTCCTTAGCAGATGCCACTATATTTTGATGGTGACAAGGTTTTGCTTGAATCCTAATGTGGTCATCTGCCAGACCTGCTTCTCCAGCACCATCTTGGAGGGTGGAAATGAGCATTCCAAGGTATCTGTAGTTGTAACAAGGACTTTCAAATCCTCCAGCCTTTAACCATTAATATAGCTTCATTTCTTCCGTAGAACCCAAGACAATATAAAAAAGAAGCTTTAAGGCATGTCTTATTTAGACACTGACCTCACCCTGAATGCTTTGATTTCAACAAAGCTGCTGCATCATGGGCTCCTAAACTCCTATAGCTTCAAACATATTCTTTGTATTAATTCTTGTGCAATAATTCTACTGGCAAGGCTCTTGAACTAAGCTGACAGACACCAGAAAGAGGTGTCATCTGCATACTGACTGTAAAACCTATTTGTATTCAATTTCTGATAACCTTGTAACAAATAACTATCAAAGGAAATTGGCTCTCTCTCAAGAGAGCAGTTTCATCCCTGATTTGTATCGGAAACATGACTGTAGTGTAACAGGAACAGACTTCTTTAAGATAGCCGCGTGCATATATTGCTCCTTATTCCTTGCCGTTCATAGTACAATGGTGAATTACAGTCTGCCTCTCTCTTTTCATTCCATTTGTAATTAGGAGTAAGAACAGATGGTGATGTCGTCCTTCAAAATGGCTTTGTTGAAATAACTCTTCGGCAAGCTGCTGAAAGGCTGTGCCCTCCAATGGAGGAGGATTTGTCCTAGTTACAGGTAAACTTTATAGGGATGTTTGGGCAGATGCTCCTCCGGACTAGGTCAGACCTTTGATTTATTAGACTGACTAGGTTGTGCCAAGATCTTCATGTGGTAGTGAAACCATTCAAGAAGGTATTACAAACACATTTATTAAATCAACAATTGGTTAATCCTGGGATTCAATGTATTTAGTGGGCAAATAATTATTTAGACTTTACGCCCTTGTTCAATTTTTTTTGGAGCGGGGGGGGAGAGGGAATGTCCAAAAGGCACCTTTTCGAAAGACAACTAGACTTTCTTTGTTTTTATTTGAAAACATATTGCTTCTCATCCAAGATGCTTCACTTGAAGAACTGAAGAAATGTCTGCAAGCAACAACAAGGAAAGTCCAGTTGCCTTTTGAAAAAGCACCTCTGGGACAACCATGACTTGAATGACTAAGAAACTCCATAGACATTTTGGGGAACATTGTTCAGGTCTGATGGTACATATCCCTTCTTACTATTGACTGAAAGAGAGATAATAAGGGATGAATTGATTTGTTAATTCTGATTTCTAATTTTTTCAATTTAAATTTTAGAATGTAATAACTTGTGTACCAAAATTGGAGGGGGAAACTGCATAAGATTTCTATTCTTTGATAAAGTGACAAAATTAGTGGACCAGATGAATGTTGTGGCTATAATTTACTTGGATATATGGCATTTGATAAAGGCATTTGATAAAGTAGACCACAACTTACTAGGAGTGACATGATAGCAGTGTTTCGATATCTCAGGAGCTGCCACAAAGAAGGAGCCAAGCTATTCTCCAAAGCACCTGAAATAAGCCATGGATGGAAACTAATCAAGGAGAGAAACAACCTAGAACAAAGAAGAAATTTCCTGACAGAACAATTAATCAGTGGAACAATTTGCCTCCATAGTTCTGAATGCTCCAACACTGGAAGTTTTAAAGAAGAGATTGGACAACTATTTGTCTGAAATAGTCCCTCCTAAGCAGGGAGTTGGCTAGAAGTCCTCCAAGGTCATTTCCAATTCTGTTATTCTATTCTATTCTATTCTATTTGACTTACATTTTCCCATAATATACATACCCTCATTTCCTTTTGATTCATTTGATTGAATAATCTCTGGACTGAAACAGTAAATAGAATCTGCCTGTCAGAATTTTAGTAATCTCTAGTTAGAGAAAAAATGACAGCAGACTTGATGGGAGGCTTACAAATGGCGGATGTCACTGTCTGAATTTCTTATAAAATTCAGGAAATAAGGAAATATGATTTCACAACCTAAGCCTCATAGGGAAATCCTTTTAGTCTCTAAGTTGTCACAAGACTTTTCAGATGTGTTTGTCTCATATGTTAATCCTCTGCCATTTGCTGCAAAACATTCAGAATAACTGAGACATTGACATGAGTTCAGGGCCCAGTGGAATAGGTTGTACAGTTTCTTCTCCAGATTTGAGCAATCCTTTGAAGAACTTTTATACTGAGCCTTCAGAAAATCCATAAACTTTAAATGTTGATGTGCCTTGCCTTGTTATACAGATAATAATTTCGTCTATATTCTGCACTTATTGAAAAGCCTTACGAAAAAGACAGTTTGGAGGGAATTTCACTTGTGATGTTTAGAATGCACAGACCATAGAAGAAGTAGAATGTAGGAAATGTCACCCTGTAAGATAAATCCATTCCTTTAAGAGTGAAACATTTGAGGAATTCAGATGATAGGCCTCAGAAACTGAGATACAAGAATATGGCATATAGGTATGGCCAGATGCCAATGATAACTGCAGTATAAGATGAAAGTTAAAGAAAAAAAGTTTTCCAGGCAAACCAAATGCAGATATAAAGAAGCTTCACTGTGGCTTTGTTATTCTCTCTCTCTCAGACCCCCCCCCCCTCTCTCTCTCTCTCTCTCTCTCTCTCTCTCTCTCTGTGTGTGTGTGTGTGTGTGTGTGTGTGTGTGTTTGTACATGTGCACACATTATTAAAGAAATTTTCAATTTTCAATCATAGAAAAACAATGCCACTCTCCAGATGGTAGTAAAGGGAAGATAGTTAAAATTGATGGGGTAGTTGCACCAGCAACCACATAGCACACATACAGACCAGCTACAACTACTTTGATATCTCACCATTACATGAGAAACTTGGTGATGAGCAGTGGTGGGTTCCTACCAGTTCAGACCAGTTCAGCTGAACTGGTAGTGGTTTGGTGGTCTGGGTCACTGGAAATGGCAGCAACCCAGGCCTGCCATGCCCCAAACCGGTTCCCCAGTTGGCGCTGTTGTCACCGCCATCTTTTCAGTTTTATGCATGCCCAGAACAATTTTAATTGCACTGTGCATGCACATGCAGTGCCCATCAAGTGTGCGTGTAAAGTGCGCACACAAGCGAACTGGCAGTAGTGCTGACCAGAACCCACCCCTGGTGAGGAGGCAAGAAATAGAGGAACATTCAAGTACCACCGAGGCATAATATAGGTCCTGAAGAGCTAGCTCAATAGGAAGATCATGATCTATACCATCAACATGTATACCTCGGTAATCTTCAGATATCTTACCTGTACAGTGAACTGTACAGGAGGACATAGAAGCTGATGATGTGAATACTGGAAGCTCCTCATAATATATGGAGGTTTCCACCTGAAGTTCAACCCCTGGAGACTGTCACCAATTGGAAAGAGGGTGGGCAATGTGTGGTGAGTGTCAAAGTTATTAAGAAATTGAAGAAGTGTCAGGGAAGGAACGGAAAAAGGGAAGGGGAAAAGGAGCTAGGGTGAGTGGGAGGAGAGAGGAAGAAGGAAGGAAGGAAGGAAGGAAGGAAGGAAGGAAGGAAGGAAGGAAGGAAGGAAGGAAGGGACTTCTGACAGCAGTTATTAATACATTTATATTTTACTCTCTTATTCTTTTTATTATTATTATTATTATTATTTTATTACACAGACAACAATGGGAAAGGGAGAAGATGGGGGGAAAAAAAGGGGGGGAGGGGAAACCCATCTTCACATACAATATGTCATTTGATCACAGGTGCATATACATCCCGTATCTCTCTGTTGTATATTAATAAACACCACAATAAGCTAGGGTTTAAAAAAAAAAAAAAACAAGAGGAAAAAAAAAGGGTGGAGGGAGGGGGGGAGGCCAAAAAGGACAAAAAAAAAAGCCATCATCACATGCAGCATGTCGTTTGGTTACGGTTGTTTTAACATCTACATCTTCAAATAATATTTACCATCTCAGGTATTTCCTCTAATGTAACTAAAGGCCTCATTTTCCTTCTACAACATATATTCAGTTAACATTAGCATTGTTTTCCCCCAGAGAGTATACTTCTATTCATTGTTAACCTTGCATTTCATACCTTCAAACAGGGATCTTATTCCTTCATTGTTCAACAAGGCATCGCTGCCTATATATACCAGTTTTCATTTGTTCCCCTATTAGAATTGCCTTATCAGCAGCGAAATATCATTATAGTAAGTTCTTAACCTTATACATTATATCACCAGACCTTATATTAATACTTCCTTATATCATTGTTGAATTATTTCACAGCATAATTATATCATCATTTACTTTTTCCAACTAAGGCATAAGTGTATCATTTTTCATTTCCAAAATTTTGTTTTTTTTCCCTTAGCCATTTATAAAACAAGTCCCATATCTTATAAAATTGTTCATCCTCTTGCTCTCTAATTTCAAATGTCAATTTACTCATTTCGGCACAGTCCATTATTTTTCGAATAACTTCTTCCTCTTTTGGTATTGTTTCGTTTTTCCAGTTTTTTGCAAATACAATTATGGCTGCTGTTAACACGTTTACAATCAAATATTTTAAGTCTTTGTTGTAGGTTTCTGGTAAAATTCCCAATAAAAAGACCTCTGGTTTAAAGTCTATTTGTTTGTGTATCATTTTCTCCAACCACATGTGGATTTTAGTCCAGTATCTTTTGGCTTCAGTGCAAGTCCACCACATGTGGTAGTATGAGCCAGGTATCTGGTGACATTTCCAACACTTTTCTGATTTATTCTTGAACATTCTTGCGATTCTGGTCGGGGGTAGATGCCACCTGTAAAACATCTTATACAAGTTTTCTCTATATGCAGTAGACATTGTCATTTTGTAATTTTGAGACCACAATTTCTGCCAATTCTCTAAATCAATCCCATACTTAAAAAATTTTCCCCAAGCAATCATAGTTTCTTTAACTTGTTCTTCATGCAATTTAAACTCCAATAAATATCCATATAGTTTTTTAATTACTTTTTCATCAGTACCTGTTAGAATTTTGTCTAGCTCAGTCATTTTATTATAGAGACCTTTAGTTTTTCTATCTTCATTATATCTAGATTGTATCTGTACATGTGAATACCAGTTCATTTCCATCCCTTCTTGCTTCAACTCTTGGCTAGATTTGAGCTCACCCTCTGTATTCAATAATTCTGTATATCTAACTGTTTGTTCCTTTTTATGTATTATCGGATACGAAAATGCTTCAATTGTTGATGTCCAGACTGGAATTTTTAAATAATGTAATTTTTTAATCTTTTCCCAATTTAACAACAACGCCTCCCTTATATAATGTCTTCTAAAATAACCATGTGGTTTAGTTCCCTTATACCATAAGAAAGCATGCCATCCCAACAGCAAATCGTGACCTTCTACATTCAGTAATCTAGAGTTTTTTAATGATATCCACTCCTTAATCCACATCAGATTTGCTGCCTGATAGTATAGCTCCCAATCGGGTAACCCAAAACCTCCTCTTAGTCTAACATCTTGTAGTAATTTAAGTTTTATTCTAGCTTTTTTCCCTTGCCAAATAAATTTCAAAACTATTTTATTTAAATCTAGAAAAAAATCCTTACCCAGTCTGATTGGGATTGTCTGAAACAGATATAGAATTCTAGGTAAAATATTCATTTTAATTGTGGAGATTCGTCCCATCATTGATAAATGCAAGTTTTCCCATTTCTCCAAATCGATTGCTATTTGTCATTTTAATCTGATATAATTATCCTCTTTAAGAGTGCTACATCTAGGTGATAGATATAGCCCCAAATATTTAATCTTACTTGTGTTTTGAATCTGCAACATTTCTGACAACTGTTCCTTTTGTGTAGCTGGGATATTCTTTGTCATGATCTTTGTTTTATCTTTGTTTATTTTCAAGCCTGCTACTTCTCCATATTCCTCTATTCTTTCTAACAATTTGAGTGCGGTTTCTAATGGATCTTCAAGAATAAAAACTAAGTCATCTGCGAACGCTTGCAATGTATACTCTTCTTTCTTAATTTTCATTCCTCTTATTTCTTCTTCTTCTCTGATCTTTCTATTTAAGACCTCTAGTGTTAGGACAAAGAGTAGCGGTGATAATGGGCAGCCTTGTCTTGTACCTCTCTTTATTTCAATCGGTTCTGTTAGTTCTCCATTTACCATTATCTTTGCTGCTTGTTTCTGGTATATCATTCGTATAGTTTGGGTGAATTTCTTGCCAAAATTCATCTGCTCCAGTTGCAAAAACATAAACTGCCAATTCACATTATCAAAGGCCTTCTGCGCATCGAGGAACATCAGTGCCAATTGTTTTTCTGGGTGGGCCTCATAGTATTCCAAGGTATTCAAAATTATTCTCATATCGTCTTTGATTTGTCTTTTAGGTAAAAAGTCATTTTGATCTGAATGGATGAAGCCATTTAAGTATTTTTTAAGTCTCTCAGCTAGTGTAGATGCAAATAGCTTGTAATCTGAATTTAATAAAGAAATTGGTCTATAATTCTTGATTTGTGTTAAATCAGTCTCTTCCTTGGGTAGTAATGTGATATACGCTTCTGACCATGACTTC
Source organism: Thamnophis sirtalis (assembly GCF_051295495.1). NCBI lineage: Eukaryota > Metazoa > Chordata > Lepidosauria > Squamata > Natricidae > Thamnophis > Thamnophis sirtalis. Next base: position 55,966,304 of record NW_028261381.1, read on the forward strand.
GGTATTTGGTTCTCAGTCATCACTTCATTCATGACTTGTAGAAGTGGGAGGGTCAATATTTCTTCAAATGTTCTGTAGAATTCCACGGGTAGGCCATCTGGTCCTGGGGCTTTCCCATTATTTTGTTTTTTAAGTGCCTCTGTTAGCTCCATCATTGTTATTTTACTTTCTAACATTGTTCTAGTTTCATCTGGTACCTGGGGGAGTGGCATCTTGTAGATACTTTTTGACTCGTCCCTCCTCCACCTTCTCTTGTTCATAGAGTTTAACGTAGTAGTCGTGTATAATATATTTTTTTTTGGTATTTCCATACTGAATTTCTCCTTGTTTATCTCTTAGTTGAAGTATTTTCTTTGTTTCTCTCTCTTTTTTCAACTTATATGCCAACCACCTGCCTGGTTTGTTTGCATTTTCAAAATAATTCTGTTTGGCACCTCTAATTTTTTGTGCCAGTTCTTCCTTTTCTAATAGGTCCATTTTGTGTTTAATTATGTCCATTTTTATTTTAACATCTTTTTTTTGTGGTGCTCTCTGTAGATCTCTTTCAAGTATTTTATAGTCATTATCTAGAGCTTTATGCATTTGTCTTTTCTTTGAGTTTCTCTTCCTTGTGTAGTCTATTGTCAAGCCTCTGATAACAGCCTTCATTGTATCCCAGAGATTCTGCAACGACGTATCTTCTTTCCTATTTTCTTTAAGGAAAAGGACTAGCTCTTTTTCCATTTTTTGTACAAACTCTTTTTCTTTCAATATAGTGTTATTTAGTGTCCATCTAGATCTTGCCCTTTGGCCTTTCCATTTAGTTAAAATTGGATTGTGGTCCGCCCAGGTACTTGCTTCAATCTCAATTTCTTTTATGTTGGAGCTCAACTCTGCTGAGACCCATATCATATCTATTCTAGAGAATGAAGAATGTCTATTTGAGTAGAAGGTATATTGTTCTTTTTTAGCATTTCTTTCTCTCCATATATCTTTTAGAGTTAGTTCATCTGTCATCCTAAAAAAAGATTTCGGCAGGAGCTTCCTATTTGATTTTTTGTTTTATGTGTTTTATAGTCCATATTTTGATTCACAATGCCATTAAAGTCTCCCATCATACAAATATCAGCATAGTCTAGTTCCAAAACTTTTTTGTGTAGTTTTTTGTAAAATTCATCTTGTTTTTCATTGGGGGCATAGATTCCAATTAGGAGTGTCTTTTTGGTATCCATAATTTCCACCATCAAAATTCTTCCCTCTTCCTCTGCGTAGACTACTTTTGTTGGGATGTTGCCTTTAATATAAAAGACCACTCCTCTTTTCTTGCAATTTGCCAATGATGAAAACATTTTCCCAAGCTTTGGTTGAGTTAGTAAATGTTCATATTTCTTTTGAATATGTACTTCTTGCAGACAGATTATGTCAAGTTGTAATTTCTCTAATTTATGGAATATTTTCTTCCTTTTAGTTGCCGAATTAAGTCCATTAATGTTAATTGTGATCATTTTTCTTTCTTCCATGTTTATACTTTATATACAGGATTTATCGCTCTAGTAGATCTAGGTTCTCGTTTTTCTTTGCGGCTCCCATTCCCTGTCTCCCCTTCTTTCTCACTTCCACCTACTGCTCCTTCTATTTTTTCGGTCGTGGTTGCAGGGGGTTCCAGTATTTGTATCACTGCATCGTCTTTCCCTGCTTTCTCCGCCGTTTCTCTAAAGTATTCTTCGTAGAAAGCTTCTGCCTTCTCAGTTGTATCTATCCTGTATCTTTGTCCTTGCCAAGTACATAGTAAACCTTCCGGTATGAGCCATCTGTAGTTAACACCTTTTTTTATCAATACTTTAGTCAGAAATTGATATTCTCTTCTCCTCTCTCTCACCTCTCTTGGAATTTGTTTGAGTACTACAATCTCCTTACCTTTATATTCTAATTTTCTATCTCTCATTTTCTGTAAGATTTGTGATTTAATTGTTTTCTTAGTAAATCTTACATGTACTTCCCTTGGAAGAGCATTTCTCATTGCATATCTTGTGTATACTCTAAAAGTCTCATCAATTGTTTCTTTTATTTGGTCCTGGGACATCCCCAGAACATCTATCAAAATATTTGAAATTATCTGAACTAAGTCCTCTCCTTTTTCTTCTTCTATGTTTTGAAATCTTAAAAAAAATTCAGACCTGTCCATCTCCCATCTTAGTATTCCACTGCTCTCTCTTTCTACATCACTTAGTCTGATCTCTAGCTTTTCAGTTTTCTTCTCTCCTTCTTGAATCTTATTTTCAATTTTTTGAATCCTATTTTCGTATTTCAGCATCCAGTTGTGTATACTTTCTACTTTTCCTTCCATATTATCAACTTTTTGCACTATGCTTTGGTTTTGTTGTTCCATTGCCTCCATTTTTTTTACAAGGGTATCGTTTCCTGCTTGCATCTTCTGCATCATTTGTATAAGTGTTTCAAAGTTGGCTTCCTTCTCTTTTTCCTGATGGGACATCGTCTGTGTTGTCCTCTGGCCTCCCGCAGGTGAGGGGGCAGGGGTTGATGTAAAGCCAGAGGCAGCTGCTTTTCTACTCATAGCCAATTAGTATTAGAGGGTGGAGAGTTATAAGTATGGTGGATTAAGTACGTAAAGTACACAGAGGAGAGGGGGGAGATAAGAAAAGGGGGGAGAAGAGAAAGGGAAGGAAAAGGGAGAAGGGAGAGAAAAGGAAGGAAAGAAAAAGGAACTTTTTTGTTTCAAAGATGAAAGGAATGCAGTAAGAGTACAATAGAAAATATATATATAAATAAAATAATATGAAATAGTAAAAAAGAAAAAGAAGACACCCCCCCCTCCAAAAAGGGAAGAGGAGGTGTTTCAGCTACAAGTGAGAAAAGAAAAAAGCAGAAAAAATGTAAATAGTCAAGAGGTGATCCAAAGGTTAAAAAGAATAATCAAAACAGAAAAGAAAAAAAATGTAAAAGATCAAAAGGTCGATGGTGATGCTCAAAAAAGAAAAACTCAATGTCGATGTCTCCACAGCAGATAATATGAAAATGGTGTTGGGAGATGAAAGGATGCCAACAAGCTAAAACAAATAATTTTTTCCGGACTCTTTTTTCCCCCCTAAGATAAGAGTCTCTCCAAGGTCACACTCAGCTTTGCTGTTTTATCTAACAGGTTCCCAGCTGCGTAAATACGTAAATCAAATGCATTACAGGGGGGATTTTAATAACAAAGTTCAAGTCCACAAGATGGCAGTGTTGGCTTGTAATTTGTAGTTTACAGCTTGTTTTAGTCCGTTCCGTGGCGTTTGTTAAATACTAATTGTTTAAAAAAAAACATCAAAAGGGCTAGGAGGCAACGAAGAAAAACAAACAAAAAAAAAACACCAGATCTTCAAAGCACTTTAAGTTTAAAATTTAGTGCCCCATTAGATTCGAAGTTAAAGGTATCGACAACAAAAAGAAGGAACGCAAAAAGCCGATTTAAATTACAGGAAAGTCCAGCCCGGCTTCCAGGAATTAAAAAAAAAGGAACAGAAAAATAAACTTCCAAATGGCAAACATTTATCACCGCCGCTTTTCTCACTTATCAGCCTTATTTTAAACTAAGTTTCCAAATTTAGAGTGTTCTCTTTCCAACAAGAAAAAAGGATTTAAAACTCATACCAAACGACATGTCCATATCCAGCTCTCTGTCTGGGCTATTGCAGTTGTAGTCAGCGTCGAGCTGATCCAGAAGTCACTGGATTAGGAAGGCTTTCCTTAGGTTCCCAGAGATTTTGCGAACATCTCTGGGACCACTGGAGTTCCTCCCACATCACTGTCTCTACAGGACAGCTTAGATTCAAACGAATCGTCCAAAAAAGACCCCGGTATAGATGGTCATTCAGGAACTGCCTGAAGGTCCGTCTTCTCACTGCTAAGCCCCGCCTTCTTCCCCCTTTACTCTCTTATTCTAAGGTTACATCATAATTTCCTTTTTTCCATAATCTTCTCCATCTAATCATAAATTCTATAAATTGCTTCAATAGTGAGAAGAGTGGCATATAAATTCCATAAATAAATAAAGCAATTTAAAAAATTACGAGCTGGGGTTTTTTCCAGAAAAATGAAAAATTGTTCATCTTTCTCTAAACAAAGCAACTAAACCATTTCTGCCGCATCTGTCATCTTCACCAACCACTGCTTCATTATGTGTATTTTAGTGTCTTTCTATTTTTATGTATGTGTTGAGGATTAATAAAATCCTCCACTTACGACCGGGAGGCCAGCAACAGCCTATGCTGAGCCCTGATTGGCTGAGGCGCAGCATAGACTGTTGCTAGCCAGCCAAGCCGTTCTGATTGGCCAGGGTACTGCGTCAGCAGTTGCTGGATGCTACCTGGCCTCCCATTGGTTCCCGTTTAAACAAATGTAGTATAAATACCTTGGCACGGATTTTGACACGTTGAATCGCTGTCAGCTCCTGCTTGCTTTCAATAAATCAGTTCTTGGTTGCAGTCCTGGCTCTCGCGTCATTCCTGCCTCGATCTCTTAAACTGGCGATGAGGGTGGGATCCAGCGATTCCTGAAGCAGAGCCTAGGACAGAGCAAGAAGGGATTCAGCCAGCCACTCAAGCCGCGTCAAACCGCCAGTGCGCCAAATGCTGATTTTTTTTCTCCGCTCCCTATCTACTCTCACTTGAACTGTCAAAGTTTTCGGTGAACATGGCATCCGCCTTACCGTCTTTTGCACCATTCAGATCTGCTGGTGAAACCTGGGAGGGTTTTATGGAGCGGTTCGAATGCTATTTAATAGCATCCAAGAACCACAACCAGCTAGAAGAAGAAAAATGCAGCTTCTTCTTAAGTTGCTGCGGTCCCGGGATGTTCGCGTCAGCCAGAGCTTTAGCTGCCCCGCGGCCAGTATACCAACTCAGCTGGGACACTCTAATGAACCGGCTGAAGGGCCACTACGCCCCGGCGCCTTCCGGCATTGCTCGCCGCTTCGCTTTCCGCCAACGCGTCCAGAAGCCAACAGAGAGCATCAGCCAATTTCTTTTTTTTTTAATAAATGTTTTTTAATTTTAGTTTAAAACAAGTACAGCATCTTTCTTTACATCTGTAGAAAATGTATCAATCAATTACAGATAAGTTTTGGTACCTCTCCTCCACAGTCAACCAACATAACTCATATTAACTCAAGCATTATTATATATCCATTTTCATTTAACTGTAATTATTATTTAAAAATATTAATAAAAGTAATAATCTTGAACAATACCTGCCCACACCGGTGGGAAAAGAAAAAAAAAGGGGCAAATAAAAAATAAAAATTAAAATAAAAGATAAAAAATAAAAATAATATGTCAGTGATGAAATAATAATGTTGTCCTGGGCTTGTAAAATTTTCCAAGTTAACTTTAATTCTCAAGGGTGGATTTTCCATTCCTCCTGCACTCTGTCTCTTTAAATGAGTCTTCTTTATAGCTCCCCCCCTCCTTTCTTCCTCTGAGATAGACCAGACACTATTTCTCACATTTTCCATTTGTATTTCAGGAACATTGAAACATTCAACGATCTCAGTTTTTACTTCATATTTTAAAATCAGATGATCCAATTTTCTTTCCAGCCTTTGATAAGAGTCAAAAAGCCCTCTACATGCGGAAAAAAGAATCTGAAATGAAATCTTAGAGGTATTTTGAGACGCCATGATGTGTCGCAGTTAAAAACTGCAATCTCTTTTTTTTTCCACAGACTTCGAAGCACTTTTCTTGGTCTCTTGCAGGCTGTGCAATCTTATCTGATCGTAAACAGAGCCAAGTAATAAAGTAATAAAAATGTCGAATCATGACGGGCTAATTAGTAGAAAATAAATTTTACGATCCACTTAGGGAGAGTCAGAGGGGGGAGGATGTCGAGGAGTTTCTTGAAGCTTTTAAGAAGTAAAGTAACCACCAGCCATAAATCCATTAAAAAAAGCCAATTTGCCGCTAAATTTCCCTTTTCTTTGGTTTCAGTTAGCTTAAGTTTTTAACGCGAACAGTCTCTCTTGGATAATAAGATCAGCTTACCAGATGACATCACTTCTACCATTCTTAGGGGCAACCTGCAGTTTCAGTTAGCACGCAGCTAATCCAGAAAGGAATTGGCACGAGGAGTTAATACCCCCCCCCCCAGAGACTTGCGGGTGTCTCTGAGGTCCTGGGTCTCTCCTCACCTTCACTGTCGTCTCCGGGACAGCTAGAGTTCAAAGAACCCATCCAAAAAATCCTTCGGTATAGAGGAATTTCAGGAGTAGCCTGAAACGCCATCTTCTCACTGCTAAGCCCTGCCTTCTTCAGCATCAGCCAATTTCTGAAGTCGCTTTGCGTAACGGCGGCCCAGTGTGACTTCCAGAATTTGGACAAAAACCTGGTCGAGCAATTTGTGAGCAGGGTTAAGGACGTGAATTTGCGAAGCCGCCTCTTGCAGCACCACGACATCACGATGCAGCAGGCCGTGGAAGCTGCCAGAGCAACTGAACTCTCTGAGCAGTCCACGGCCAACATGCAGCGTCTGCAGCTGTCAACGTCACCTCCTCCTCCAATGCCGGGGTGCCCTCCACCTGCCGCGCAAACCTGCCTATTCGATGAACTGGTAACCCCCGAAGAGCCCTGCAATGAGGTTGTTGGCCAGCTCAGGGCGCAGCCTAGGCGCCCACCACCGCCTCCTCCCGCTGCCCCTGCTTCAACCTTGTGTGTGGGTTGCGGTGGTCGCCATGCCTGCACGGTTTGCCCCTTCAAAGGCACAGTCTGCCGCCGTTGCAACAAAAAGGGGCACATTGCCCAAGTCTGCCGGGCCTCTCTGCCCACACCGTCCTTCCTGCAGCAGCCTGCCGCATCCCAAACGCAGCTGCGCCACCAGCCACCGTGGCCCACTCGGCGGGCTGAAGATTGCCACACCGTCTACCAGCCAGAGATCGCCGGTGAAACGGTCAGCCAGGCGTCTGCTGGAGCCCGGAAGGTTTCTGCCTCACTCCAGCTGGAAGGTCAGCCTTGCCGTATGGAGGTGGACTCCGGCTCCTCCCGCTCCCTGATCTCCTGGGCTGCCTTCTCCCGCCTGTGCCCCCACGTCTCCTGTGCCCAGCTACAACCTGTGGACACTTCCCTTAGGGACTACCAGGGGACTCTCATTCCCACCCTGGGTTCTTTCCCTATTCTGGTTGACTACGGGAAATTTCACGGGCGTTTGCCCATTCTAATTGTAAAGAATTCCCTGCCTGCATTGCTTGGGCTTGATTGGTTTCCTGCCTTGGGTCTCTCTATCAGGGGGGTGCATAGGGTGGTTCCCTCCTCCCTGGAGGATGTCCTTTTAGAGTTCTCTGACATCTTCGACGGCCAGCTGGGTTCTTACAGGGGCACCCCTATCTCCCTCAACCTCAACCCCCAGGTTGCTCCAATTCGGCTTAAGGCTCGCAGGGTGCATTTTGCCTTGAGGGCTAAGGTTGACGCTGAGCTTGACAAGCTTCTGGCGCAGGGCATACTCGAACCCGTCGACCATTCACGATGGGAGACCCCAATTGTGGTCCCTGTCAAACCAGACGGGTCGGTGCGGATCTGCGCCGACTACAAGTCAACGATTAACCTTGCCCTCCAGGCAAACCCCTATCCAGTCCCTGTGGTGCAGCACCTGCTCCATTCCCTGGGGCGGGACTGCACATTTGCAAAACTGGATATGGCGCAGACCTACCAACAACTCCCGGTGGATGACAATGTGGCGGCTGCCCAGACCATCGTCACCCATCATGGGGCTTTTCGTTGCCACCGCCTCCAATTTGGCATTTCCGTGGCCCCGGGGATCTTCCAGAGCCTCATGGAACGGCTGCTCCATGGGCTCCCTGGCATGGTTCCTTATTTCGATGACGTTCTGATCGCTGCTTCCAGCCGCTCAGAACTCATCGAAATCCTTCGGAAGGTCCTTCTGCGTTTTAGGGGCGCGGGCTTAAAACTCAAACGCAGCAAATGCTCATTTGCTGTTCCAAGGGTGGAGTTCTTGGGTTTCTTAATTGACACCCAAGGAATCCACCCTACACCTTCAAAGGTGTCAGCCATCAGGAACGCCCCCACTCCCTCCTCCAAGGCGGAGTTGCAGGCGTTCCTGGGGCTTTTGAATTTTTATGCGCCATTCGTGCCGCATAAGGCGTCACTAGTCGAGCCGCTACATCGGTTGCTCGACCGATCCGTGGCCTGGCACTGGGGCAGCCGCGAAGCGCATGCGTTCGCAGCTGTCAAAGACACGCTTATGTCAGCGGCTGTCTTAGTACAGTACAGTGACAAGCTGCCGCTGACGTTAGCCTGTGACGCCTCCCCCTATGATCTGGGGGCGGTCCTGAGCCATGTCCTCCCAAATGGCTCAGAGGCCCCCGTGGCTTTTGACTCCCGGACACTCTCCTCAGCGGAGCGCAACTACAGCCAGATAGACAAGGAGGCTCTGGCTGCAGTGTCCGGGGTTAAAAAGTTCCATGACTATCTGTATGGTAGGCACTTTACTCTTGTCACTGACCACAAGCCACTCCTTGGGCTTTTGGCAGGCGACAAGCCGACCCCCCCCCCCATTCTATCTCCCAGAATGACACGCTGGACGGAGTTCCTTGCAGCGTATTCCTATTCGCTGCTCTACCATCCAGGCAAGCAACTAGGGCATGCTGATGCCCTTAGCCGCTGCCCCCTACCAGAGGCTGACCCCACCCCTGTGCCCTCCCTATCAATCCTCTTGATTGCATCCTCCGGCCTGCCCCTTTCGGCCGCGGATGTCGCGGCCCACACTAAGGCCGATCCAGTCCTGGCCCAGGTCTGCTCATGGGTGTTAAGGGGATGGCCCTTGGGAAAGTGGCCGAGTGCTTCCGGCCGTTCAAGGCCCGGCAAGCTGAACTCTCCCTCCATGGGGGCTGTCTTATCTTTGGGGATCGGGTTGATCCCTGCCGCACTGCGGGCCCAGGTCCTGCCTCTGCTCCACAAAGACCACCCCGGCATAGCATGAATGAAGGCATTAGCCCGCAGCTATGTCTGGTGGCCTTTGCTGGACACAGAGATTGCGGCCTACGTAGGCCGCTTCACTGCCTGCCAATTCTCCCACCCTAACCCCCCAGCTGGGCCTGCTCGAGAGTGGGAGGCTCCGAGAGGCCCGTGGTCTCGCCTCCACATTGATTTTGCTGTCCCCTTCCACGGCCAAACATTCCTGATTGTGGTAGATGCCTACTCTCGCTGGGTGGAACTGGTCCTCATGACCTCCACCACGGCCAAGAGTATGGTCAGGGCCCTTCGCCGTTTGTTTGCAACCCACGGGTTGCCGGACGTACTCGTTTCGGACAACGGGCTCCAATTCACATCTACCACATTTCAGGAATTCCTGGCCTGCCAAGGAATCCGGCATGCGCCCACAGCCCCATACCACCCGGCCTGCAATGGCCGGGTGGAGTGGGCGGTCCGCTCAGCAAAGGAGGCACTGGGCCGCATGGACCGGGGTGACTGGCAGACAAGGGTGGCGGCTTACTTGCTAAGCTAAGCCAACACTCCACCCCCCCAAAGCCCCGCGGAGCTCTTGATGGGCTGGTGCCTGCGGACCCCCCTGGATAGGCTTCACCCGCTCTATTCAGGGGACCAGCCGTGCAACCTCCCCACTCCTTCCATTTGGGGGACTTGGTGTGAGCCCGGTCTTTTGCAAGGGAGCCTAGGTGGGTGGCTGCTGTTATAGTTTCCATAACCGGCCCCTGTTCCTACAGGGTCGGACTGGCCGATGGATCCATGTGGAGGCGCCACATGGATCAACTAAGGAGGCGCCTCCCTGCAGAGACCAGCGGGCCGAAGGACCCAGGGCCCAATGACACAGCTGCCTACCAGCCGGTCCCAACAACACAGGCCTTTCCCCAGGCAGGCCTTTCCTGCCCTCTGTTGCCAGAGTTAAATGCTCCAGTTGAGCCTCTTCAAGCTGACCCAGCACAATTCGAAAGGGCCTTCCCCAGTTCAGGCCCTGCCTACCCGGGCGCCCCCAGTTGGCAAGCGCCTCTGCACCCTCAAACCAAAATCGAGTTCCTGCCAAGCTACACCCCTTCGCCAGTCACCACCTTCCGGCAACCTGACAGTTCTCTAGCGCCCGCGCCCCCTCGGCCCGGCCTACCTTGTTCGTTGAGTCCACCTTCTGGGCAGTCCAAAGATGGTGTTGCTCGGAGCTCCACTCCCTTTGGGGAGGAGCTACTACGAGCAGATCCTACCCCTCCGACGACTGCAGGCGAAGATCTGGGCGGGTCCGGTGCCGCCCCGCCTACCTCGAGGACTACGCATGCTCCAACCAGGGGCATGCGCTTTAGCCGGGGGGGAGGGCTGTTGAGGATTGATAAAATCCTCCACTTATGACCAGGAGGCCAGCAACAGCCTATGCTGAGCCCTGATTGGCTGAGGCGCAGCATAGACTGTTGCTAGCCAGCCAAGCCGTTCTGATTGGCCAGGGTACTGCGTCAGCAGTTGCTGGATGCTACCCAGCCTCCCATTGGTTCCCGTTTAAACAAATGTAGTATAAATACCTTGGTGCGGATTTTGACACTTTGAATCGCTGTCAGCTCCTGCTTGCTTTCAATAAATCAGTTCTTGGTTGCAGTCCTGGCTCTCGTGTCGTTCCTGCCTCGATCTCTTAAAGTATGTATATATAATAGTATATATAATAGTCTTGCACTGGTGTACATATATAAAAGTAATATTGTATTACTCTTTTCTAACTGTCTCTTCATTAGTCCTAGCAGAAAAAAGATCTAGTTTCAACAGAATGTCTTTAAAATTCTTTACATCAGTGTATATTTTTGAATTCCTTTTTTCATGTTGTACACATTTTCAACATAAACTTGAAGTACCTTTGTACATTCGAGATAATTATTCTGGAGTTTTGTTATTTTCCTTTAAATTTATTTTGAAACATACGAAGTATAGACGAAGTCAAATCAAGATTTCTCAACTCATATCTGTTAGCTTACTGATTCCCTTTCCAAAACTGTTGTGACCAATTTACTTACTTATTTTGTTCCTCAATGATAATGAAACGATATTACAAACGTGAGCAATTTAAAAAGTAATAATCCCGCATCCTGGAGAAGCAAGACATGATCTACATGCTTCAGGCTTCAGTTGCTTTGGCTAATGCATAAAGTTTCTGCTAATTTGATGACTGAGAAGAAAGATTAAGTGTGCTGAGTCTGTAATAAGTAGAGCTGGTGATTTGTGACTGCTACAAGCAGTGCTGAGTAGCTTGGAAAAACATTTTGCTTGCAAATATATCGCAAGTGAGTTTGATCTGAGCCCTGTTTGTTAAGCAGCATGTTTCTGAATGCCCACAATAGAAGAGACTTTTGTTACAGCAATTTTTGACTAGGACTGAGGCTCAGCAGAGTTGAGTCACAATCTTGAAGAAACAATTTCCAGGGTTTTATAGAAAACAAGCAACAGCTCCCTTTATGACAATTTGCCCACACATATTCATAAAGTGCTTAGCTATTCATTTATACTGCTCTTTCCTGTTCTTATTCATAAACGTCTTCACTTCACTTGTGCTTGGCTGCAACATCATCACTAAAGAGGCCAAAACGATATCTCCCATAGTTCTGCTCAGACTGGTAAAACTGTCAATTCAGAATTTAGCATAGTGTGAACAAGCATATAATTCACAGAATTTGGTAATAAAAATATAATAAAAATATTTGTGGTACAGAACTAGTGTATAAAAAAATGCATCTGCTTTAGTAGGCTGCAGGTGTCAGGGAAGCTTATACATAAAACAAGAAAATGTCCTTGCTTTTCTTTTTCCCTTTCATTAAGAAAACCATAAAAATATGAGGGATTACCAGCAAGCAAATAATGCATATAATGCTGACGCAGAGTGATTTCTGCAATCTTAGTCATCCTATAGTCAAATCTGATTTACTGCAAAAGGCTGGGTGATTCTAGATTGGCTCATATCTAAGGTGAGCTCAGAAAGAATACTGAAGCAATAATGGGGTGGGGGAGATATATAGATGCAACAGATGTCAGGGGGGAAATGACACTAAAGGTAGTTGAAAAAATGTGAATAGTGTTTTTTTTTTTAAAAACAAACAAACAAACAAACTAGAACATTTGTCTCATCAAAATGCTTATTTTTCTCATAGCTTTCTAAATGGGAGAATGTTCAGTGATACTTTTATTTCTTTCTGTGGGTGTCATGAGGGTCATTTTAAATGCAGCACTTCTACTCACAAATATAACAAGATTGTGGGGAAGGGGAGTGCCCACCCACTCTCAAAAGCATTATCTGAAGTTGCTTACACATTCTACTCAGCTTTTATATCAGCATCTGTTCCTCTTAAAATGTCTCCAGATATTTTACCATCTTTAGTAAACACTAGATGACCCATGACCCACAATGGACATAGTTTAGAGATATGCCCTTACCTAAACAGAATAACAGAATGACTACAGCTGGTTAAATAGCAGTTGGGAACAGGAAAATCTTCATACTTCGTGCTAGATTCCCCACTGACTTTCCTTGTGGGAAGTTAGCAGACAGCATTGGAAATCTTCCTTCCTTCCTTCCTTCCTGCCTGCCTGCCTGCCTTCCACAAATGTACAATAAAATTCAATTGTCATATTTATTTTAAAAGCTTGGGATTCCATGAAAGAAGACACTTTCCATCTATGGAACTTCTATATGACTTTTGGGGGGGGGGGGCGAGATTCTCACTCAACAATATGTGAGGCAGAAGGAGCTCTCTCTTTTCCTTCTCTCTTTAAATAGTAAACATGACAACATACTGGTCTTTAAAATGACTCTTCCACTTCAAACATAAATATTTAGTGAAATAAAATTTCCCTAATTTTCTTTTGTAGTAAAGTATAGAGTTCAAAATTTTTGTATAATGCCTGAGTTTTTTTTAAGTTATTCACTGTTTTGCTGCAGTATGCAAATCAGCCTTTATCTGTTTTGATTAATTTGATCCCCAACATATATTCACGTAGATTGGGACAGTTCAGTCATTTGGAAATATCATTTGGCTTCAGTTTAGATTTTCAGATTGATTTGGGAAGTATGCGAACAGAAATATTAATCAAATGGCCAAATCAGATCCAAATCAATTCAAGCACTTTTGAGTCAGTTTAGTTTGATTATTGTTTTGTAGGGATATTTCAAAATCAGATTTGATTTTCATGCATCCCCAATAAATTGGTGGAGACACTGTACAAATTGGAATGCATTTATAGAGTACAAATGGGTTGTTTATAAATGTTGGCCTGAGAAAACACTAGAAGCCAAACAGAATGAGCCTTAAGAACATGAATGACCCCAAAGTTCTGGAATTATCTTTATTCTATCAATCACCCTCTGACTAGAGTTACGACTAATTATACTTTTAATCTCTGGACATTGGTATGAATCTAACTCATCTATCAATTTCTGATTTTGTTGGAACTAATGAGGCCTTTTTCTGTAATCCTCATCCCTCCTGGATTTTGAGGGATGATTATCATCTACCATCTCCAAATTATTCAACTAAACAGATGTTTAAGTAGCTGCCAGTCAGCATGCTGCTATACTTTAATTATTGCTCAAAGCCCCAAACTTCTTGTATGCAGATGGCTCCAGTTCAATGCACTATGTCAGCTTGTAAGCAATTTGTAGGCTTCTAAATGTTATATTTTAGAATTATCTTTAAAGTGAAGAGTGAATCATGACCCTGAGCTATCTTTCTCTAATCAGTGTATGCCAAGTGGAAACTTTTCTTTCATTAATCCCTCTCTACATCTTCCATACTCACACAATTACAATAGTTTAGACATCGCTGTGGACACAAGCAGGGAGGCAAGCAAGCAAGCACTGTGCAATTTTAGTTTTCTGCTGGAGAGAGCAAAGTAGTTACTTTGCAGCAGTGGCCTAGAAAGAGGCATGTATTTGATAAATAATAAAACAAATAAAATAAAATAATAAAAAATAATAAAAAATAATAAAAAATGATAAAATAAAATATATTTATGAGCCGCAGTGGCACAGTGGTTAGAATACAATACTCCAGGCTGAGTGCTGGCTGACTGCAGTTCAGCAGTTCAAGTCTCACTGGCTCAAGGTTGACTCAGCCTTCCATCCTTCCAATGTTGATAAAATGGGGACCCAGATTGTTTGAGGAAATATGCCGATTCTCTAAAACAGAGAGGGCTGTAAACCACTGTGAATTGCTATATAAGTCTTAAGTGCTATTGCTATTTAGGCTTATATAGTGCTCCATAGTGCTTTACAGCACTATTTGGGTGGTTTACACTGTCAGCAATGTTTTTATATTGCCCGCATCAATATGGATCCTTATTTTATCAACCTTGAAAGGATAGAAGGCTGAGTCAACCTTGAGCCTCATCAGTATCAAACTCCAGGATGTGAGCTGAGTTTGTCTACAGTACTACAGTTTCACCACTTCACCACCAGGTCTCTTCAAAATGAATAATAAAGATATAAGGTAATTCTATCCTATCTTCCTTGTTTCAGATAAAGCACCAATTTTTGGAGGGAGAAAATCTTGGATATAGAAGCCCAGTGAACCATTAGAACATTGCACAGAAATATAGAAAAGTTCAACTATTTACAGTTGTTTATAGCTGATCTAGTGAACAACAAGATAGCAATAGCAATAGCAGTACACTTATATACCGCTTCATAGGCCTTTCAGGCCTCTCTAAGCGGTTTACAGAGAGTCAGCATATTGCCCCCAACAATCTGGGTCCTCATTTTACCCACCTCGGAAGGATGGAAGGCTGAGTCAACCCTGAGCCGGTGAGATTTTAACCGCTGACCTGCTGATCTAGCAGTAGCCTGCAGTGCTGCATTTAACCACTGCGCCACCTTGGCTCATTTTTGGGATAGAATTCATTTCAGTAGTCCATGAAGAATTCCCAAGTAGCACCACTGCTATTTTGCTTCTTTGTTAGGCAAGAAAAAATAGGTATTTGAAACAATCCCATAGTATAATGCTACTTCACTCCAACTCTTCCATAATGTCAACCCAATTTACCTTATTGATGTTGCTATGTTATTAGTTCTTGGAGTTACCTAGGTGCTGTAAAAAAATGAGGGAACACAGTGTAGTCACCAATCTAAATAGCAGAACACATATACGATTGTGATCAGGTAGCATAAAAGGACAGTAGATCATCAAAACAGATTTAGCATGTCTGCCATGCAGCAGCAAAAGAAGGAAAAAATATTGGGAACCACAGAACCACAGTGACAATAAGACTCTTGAGTCTTGACATAGATTGATATGATCTATAGCAGGGGTGTCAAACTCGAGACTCCAGGGCCAGTTCCGTGCTGGGGGGTGCTTAGAAGGACCAGCCCACAGTGCCTCTGCCAGCTAAAATGATGCTCGAGAAGCCACAAGCTGGCATTTTGTCGCATGAGGCCGTCACAGATTAAAACAGAGCTCAGGAGCCCATTTTCTCTGGCAGCGCACTCTGCCCCCACAGATGCTCCCAACATGAGTGATGTTGAGCTGGCCATGCCCAACCTGGCCACATCCATTCTGCGCCCCCCCCCCCAAGTCAAACACAACTCTGATGTGGCTGTCAATGAAATCTAGTTTGACATCTCTGATCTAAAGGCAGTACTCAACTTACAATCATTTGTTTAATGACTGTTTGAAGTTATAGCAGTGCTGAAAAAAGTGACTTACAATTGCTCCTCACACTTATAACTATTGCAGCATCCTGGTGGTTACATGATCAAAATTCAAGCAGTTGGTTTTGTAGCCTGAAGTAACGACTGAGGAGATCAGTCTGAGATCAACGGAACGGTTTATTAACAGCAACTTGTTCAAGTAACAGGCAATGAAAACCCCCCGCCTGACAGCTATTTATACAGCGAGCTGTCAGACAGGGAACCAATGGGAGTGCAGGGTTTCTCCTGCCAAGAGGCAGACACATCCTGGCCAATCAGAGGCGCCTTGCACAGCGCCATCCGCTGGCCAGGACATAACACCCCTTTCCCCTGGACTGTGTAAGCATATTCATGAAAGTAGTCCGGGCATCTGCGCACGCGCTGAGATCGTCTCAGTAAGGGTGTGGCAGCCCCCGAAGCAGGAGGAGTGTGAGCATCGCTGTGCCATTGGATTGGCTGTGGAAGCAACGCTGGAGGGCCCAACCTGGCCATGGCGCCAGCTTGCAAAGGTAAATGTCCGGGGAAGAACAAGGCGAGCTGTGCGCCATCGGAGCTAGTTGTGGTTTGTTGGTTGGGTCGGCAGGTGGCGTTGTTAGGGCCGGAGGTTTCTGGAATGGCTGGATGGTCCATGGGCCCCTCTGCTACTCGCCGGTGGAGCTGGTCTACATGCCTCCGCCAATGTCTTCCATCACCGAATAGGACCCTGTAGGAACAGGGCCCTGTTACGTCCGATATGGCACCAAGAATCCACTTTGGGTCGCCCACAAAGTTCTGGGCGAACACCCCCTCACCCACCAAAAAAACCCGAAGGGGGGAAGGCAGGAAAACGGAGGAAGGGGTGTAGTGGGGGTGGAGATGGTCAAAAGTAGTGCGGAGTTTGCGGCCCATAAGGAGCTCCGCAGGAGATTTGCCGGAGACGGGGCAAGGAGTGGTGTGTTGGGAATGTAGGTAAGTAGAGAGCCGGGTAGCGGAGCCATGCGATGGAGGGCCTCCTTGGTGGAGCACACAGCGCGCTCCACCAAGCCATTCCCCGCAGGGTGAAACGGGGCCACAGGAGCATGGCGAATGCCGAGGCCAGACAGGTAGAGCTGGAATTCAGAGGAGGAGAACTGGGGGCCGTTATCCGAGACCAGGATGTCCGGAAGACCATGGGTGGTGAATAGGGAGTCAAGGATGCAGATAGTGGCCCCAGAGGTTGTGCTCCTCATGGGGAAGAGCTCAACCCACTTGGACCACGCATCCACGACAATAAAGAAGGTGAGACCCTCCATAGGGGCCAGGAAGTTGACATGGAGCCGGCTCCATGGGGCATGGGGCAGCTCCCAGTCCCAGTGCAGGGTGGTGGGAGGTGCTGGCCACACCTGCTGGCAAGTCGGGAAAGCCGGGAAAGCCTGCACCCAGGCTGTAATGTTCGCATCCATGGAGGACCACCAGACATAGCTGCACCCGAGGCTTTTCATGTGGACAATGCCTGGGGGCCCTTCATGGAGGCGGGTGAGGACAGCCTGGCGGGGGGAGGATGGGACAACCACACAGGTGCCCCAAAGGAGGTAGCCCTGGAGCACGGAAAGCTCCATACGGCGACGGAAGAAGGGAAGGAGGGAAGTGGCCGGAGAGCTGGCAGACCCGCCCCGGCGGACAGCGTCGATGACAGCCAGGAGGACAGGGTCAGATAGGGAAGCCTGTGCGATGTCAGAAGATGACATCGGCAGGTGGAGATCGTCTATCAAACAAATGGAGTGAGTTGGGGCAGGGTCATCCAGTAAGGTGGGCAAAGGGCACTGGCTCAGCGTGTCCGCGTGCCCCATATTGTGGCCCGGCTTGTGGAGAAGGGAGTAGAAGTAGAAGGCTAAGAACTCTGCCCACCGAGACATGCGGGGGAAATGATAGGGGGAGTAGGCCGGTCGCCGGCAAGAATCCCTAGCAAAGGCTTATGGTCGGTGAGGATGGTGAAGGGACGGCCATAGAGATAATGGTGAAATCTTTTTACTCCTGCAACGGCGGACAGCGCCTCCTTATCCAACTGGCTGTAATTCCGCTCAGTTTTGGATAAGGTGCGAGAGTAAAAAGCAAGGGGAGTCTCCGACCCATCAGGGTAGGCGTGGTTCAGGACAGCCCCGACCCCGAAGGGGGAGGCGTCACAAGCGAGGAGCAAGGGAAAGCGCTCATCAAATTGGGCTAGGATGGACGGGGAGGTCAGAGAGTGTTTGACAGCCATGAGCGCATGTGCCTCGCGGCTGGTCTAAACCCAGGGAGCGGAGCTGTCCAGCAGCCAGTGGAGAGGCTTCGCGAGAGAAGCCTTATGGGGGATGAAGGTGGAGTAAAAGTTGAGGAGGCCAAAGAAGGCCTGCAACTCAACTTTGTTGGAAGGGGTAGCTGCGGCTAGGATGGCCTCAATCTTGGAGGGGACCGGGTGGATGCCAGCCTGGTCAATCCAATAGCCAAGGAAGGGTACAGCGGGCACCCCTAATTGGCACTTGGCGGCCTTGAGACGGAGGCCAGCGCCGCAAGACCACCCTCAGCATTTTGACGAGCCCTGGTCTGTCCTCAGCGGCGATCAGGACGTCGTCAAAATATGGAGTGACCCCAGGAATGCCATGGAGCAAACGCTCCATGAGGCCCTGGAATATGCCAGGGGCCACGCTAATCCCAAATTGAAGGTGCTTGCATTTGAAGGCCCCACGGTGCGTGACAATGGTCTGCGCAGCTGCGGAGGCCTCATCAACAGGCAGCTGTTGATACGCCTGCGCCAAATCAAGCTTAACGAATATTTTACCCTTGCCTAAGGTGTGGAGGACCTGTTGAACCACCGGCACCGGATAGGGGTGCGATTGCAGGGCCTTGTTGATGGTGGATTTAAAATCACCACAGATCCTAATGGATCCGTCGGCTTTTAGGGGAACGACAATGGGGTTTCCCAGGGAGCAAAATCCACCGGCTCCAAAACGCCCTGGGCGAGGAGCTTATCAAGCTCCACGTCCACCTTGGCTTTTAAACCCAGGGGAAGGCGGCGCACCTTCAAACGTATAGGAGTGACAGTGGGGTCAAGGCTGAGGGAAATTGGGGTGCCAGTGCAGCAGCCCAAAGTGGGGGAGAAAACATCGGCAAATTCAGACAG
The DNA here is from genome assembly GCF_051295495.1 of Thamnophis sirtalis. Taxonomy (NCBI): domain Eukaryota; kingdom Metazoa; phylum Chordata; class Lepidosauria; order Squamata; family Natricidae; genus Thamnophis; species Thamnophis sirtalis. The sequence continues at coordinate 55,985,067 of NW_028261381.1, forward strand.
GAGGGAGGAGAGGTCATCCCTTAGAGGCAGGGAAGGAGAGATAGAGTGGACCCCAGAAATAGACAGCCCCAAAGCCCAAAACCAATCTAGCCCCATAAGGAGGGGGAGGCAGCCGGAGAAGTCACCATAGGAAACCCTGAAATAGCCGCAGCCCAACAGGGAAATAGGGTTGCCCTGGTAGTCGCGGAGACAGCAGCAGGCAGGCACCAGTTGGCTCTTTTGATAATGGGGCAAGAGAGAGTGCAGGGAGTCCCAGGACATAATGGACCTAGCAGAGCCAGTGTCCAGCTCCATAGAGCCGGGCCGGCTGTCCAGGAGGAGGCAGAGATGGAGTTTACCCCGAGCCCCCAGGGAGGAGAAAGAGGCAGAGTCAACCAGCCACTCGGGATAAGCATCAGCGCATCCCCTACAGAAAGGCAGTTTTGGCGGCGGCCAGCAGGAGGGGCCTGAGAGCGAAAGGAGGCAGCAGGCTGGCTGGCAGGGCATTGGTCCGGCAGGGTGGACTTGCAGACAGAAGACAAATGTCCCTTCTTGCCACACTTGTGGCAGACAGCGGAGCGGAATAGGCAGGTAGATTGGGCAGGCCGGCCACCGCAGCTGAGGCAGGGACGGCTGCCCGTAGGTGCCAGAAAGCGCAGGCGGTCAATGGCCAGGTCAAGTTCAGCCTGAAAAACATCAGAGACTTGTGGGCGGTAGACAGGGTTAGCCAGCACCTGAGGCAAAGTAGAAGGCAGGAAATGGCAGAGGTCAGGTGTGGACCGATCAGCCATCTCGTAGGCACAGGCGTCATCCACCGCAATCTTGAGAGATAGTTGAGAACGTAAGAGGATGCGCCTATGCAGATGGATGTCCCTGAGGCCATAGATAAATTGCTCCAAAAGAGCATCTTAAAGATCAGGAAACTCACAGTTGATGGCCGTAGCCTCAAGTGTAGTCACATATTGGCTGATAGACTGCCCTTCCTTCTGGACACAGCGGCGGAAGAACTGGCGCCGCACATATTTGGAGGGAGCGGGCTCGTAATGGAGCTTCAGCCAAGAAAGCAGCAGGTCCCAAGGCACCGAGTTAACTGGGGAGGGTGAGGAAAGAGCTTGAGCGGTAGCGAGCATCTCAGCCCCACCATAGTGCAGGAAAATGCTGCGTTTCCTGTCAAGGGAAATGTCTGTGAGGCCATGGGCAAGAAGAAAACATTCAAAGCGTTCCATGAACGCATCCCATGCCTCAGACCCTGGCCAAAAAGGTGCAAAAACAGTAGCAGCAGCCATGGGAGGCACGCTGTAAGGATCCAGTTCTCCAGCCATCGTCACCAGTTTTGTAGCCTAAAGTAATGACTGAGGAGACCGGTCTGAGATCAATGGAACGGTTTACTAACAGCAACTTGTTCAAGTAACAGGCAACGAAAAAACCCCGACTGACAGCTATTTATACAGCGAGCTGTCAGACAGGGAACCAATGGGAGTGCAGGGTTTCTCCCGCCAAGAGGCAGACGCGTCCTGGCCAATCAGAGGCGCCTTGCACAGCGCCATCTGCTGGCCAGGACACAACAGTTGGCAACTGGCATTTATTGATTCTGGTTGCAGCATCTCATCATTGCTATTTAGGACCTGACAAGCAAAGTGCATGGGGCAAGCTGGATTTGTTTAATAACCATGTGATTTGCTTAATGACCATGGCACAAAAGTCATAAAATCAGATGCAACTCACTTAACAACTGCATTGCTTAGTGACAGATGTTTCGGTCCCAACTGTGATTGTAGGTCATGTAATTCCCATGTGAGGACACAGCAGACACAATTCCATTTAGGATATGCCTGTGGAGGAATGTTAAGGAAATCATTCCTGTAACATTTTGTCTAGGTGTGTTGTTGTAAAATACACACACTCAAACACATATACTGTATATACTTACCCACTGATCGTTTGTGAAAAGAACTTCTCGGGCAGGTAGCATATCTGCATTTTTTTCCCAGTTCTCACATGAGAACTGACAGATCCAAACAGATATTTTCCATGTGCTGTTTTGAGAGACCATGTAATGCAATTAACAATAAGCTACTTAATTATCATCTAATGTTGTGTCAGGTAGCTGTCCTACTCCAGCTGCTCTAAGCACCTGCTAAAAGCTTAACTGTTACCTTAGAACCTTCTGCTACTCTGCATCTTGGTGTCTGCCAACTTAATGACAAAACATGGACTCCATGAAGCTACACATCCTGGATGTCCTTGCTGTAATGCATTTTTCCATATTACACTGAGAGGTACCATGGCTACCTTTAAACAGCACTATAAAAGAAAGGAAAACACATCACATTTTGGCTTAGCATTGTGTACGAATGGAGAATTATATTTGCACCTGAATAATAAAAGATTATTTAGCAATTAAATAACAGGACCGAACTGAAAAATCACCTCACTTAAGACAGCTCCATATACCTCAGTGCTAACACAGTGTTTACCTTTCAGGATTATCCTTTTAGTTAGTGGTTCTACCTGTGATAGGCCCTTGAAATGACTGCTTGGAGAATATGTTGAAATGCTGTCTTTTCACATTATTTGACCAACAACTTCCACTGTTATCAGCAAACTGTACTTCCTAGCTTGTTCCTTTAATACATGGGATATCTGTGGTTTATAGTCACTGTGAAGTACAGAACAAGCAGTCACTTGGATGATGTAAATTATTTATTGCACATGTGAAAACACCTGCTTGGTTTTGTCTTGGCTCAGAAACGAAGCCAAGTTAAGTTCCATTAGTTAGTAAATAGGAAATCAACTGAAAATATCAGGGCAGTAGACTGCAAAGTCAAAAGATGACCTAAGAAGAAATAATAGTAATTTGCTTCTATATTGTTACCAAGAAAACTACAAGGATATCTTGATGAAGTCACCAGAGTCAAACTCACCTTGGAGGAGTTTACTACTATGCAAACTTAGCTACATGTCCTTCAGAAAAAAGAATTAGGGATATTGAAAGATGCTATCAACATCCTAGAGAAACTACCAATCTATTTAAATTAATATAGCCACAACTGAGTGACAGAAGCTCTTCAGGCTTTAAGGCAAATTCTTTCCCACCTTTACCTGTGAATTTCAGGGAGTGAGCTTGTACCCTCCAAATTGAATGTCACTATGTTATTGATACCATTGATTTTACTACTTTCCATCCCCTTCTGTAAAATATCACAATTATCAGGGTCAATATCAAATATGTTAGAAGAAATTGTGGTTTTGTGTCAAAACTATACTTCCTTAAGACTCTGAATTAGTTTCTTCAAAGTCATTGACATTCTGGCTATTGTAGGACCAGGGTATGCTGGTTCAGGCAATGTGCAGTTTCTATCATCTTTGTCTTTGCTGCTATAATCTTTCCTTGTTCCAAGAAAATGGAAAACATTGTGGATATGGATGACATATATTCTAACAATTTCTAGTTGCACAGAGATAAGCAACGCATCATTACTTTAATTATAAAATAACTCAAGGGATATAAAAGCACATTGAGGTTGCATTTGAGGAAACATTTAATTCATACAACGACTCATGAAGTATCTGCATATCTTAGAAAAGATTATGTAGATATACTTATCCTCATTATGTTGCTCCTCCAAATGATTACAAATTGTGGATCAAAACCTATGGCTTTGTGGGGGAAGAAGGCGGGGCTTAGCAGTGAGAAGATGGAGTTTCAGGCTACTCCTGAAATTCCTCTATACCGAAGGATTTTTGGACGGGTTCTTTGAACCCTAGCTGTCCCGGAGATGACAGTGAAGGTGGGGAGAGACCCAGGACCTCAGAGACACCTGCAAGTCTCTGGGGGGGGGGGTATTAACTCCTCGTGCCATAATAATGAATAATAATTGATATTGATAGTAATGTATATAATGTGGAGTTGATATGATAACTAACAATTGGATATGAGAAAACATCTTTAGATTATACATAAAGAGTATTAATTACAATAATTACTATTAAAAAAACTAAATAAAATACATACAATCAAATGTTAATCAATACTGGGAAATGTTATGATATATGATATAATTAAATATTATGGATGTCCAGCTAAAATAGGACATGAGGATTTGATGATAATAGAGGATTTTACAAATAAGTAAATGAATTGTCAGCATGTGTTATGGATTAATTCTTTAGCATAGCTAAGGATGAAGGATGTTTAAATAACCATAGGTAATTAAAACTGGAGGTATAATGATGTTGATATGGTAAATATTCGAGTTAAGATATTTGAATTAATATGAATTAACGGAAGAGAAGCACCAAAGCATGTTGTAACCAGTTGATATACTTCTTTTTTTTCATAATAGACACCTGTGTTTTGTTTTGTTTTCCTGCCTTGTCTCTTGTCGTTTTTGTCTTTTTTTGTATTATTTACTATTTTTTATTTTAACTCTTATTTTTTATTTGTCCTTTTTTCTTTTTTTTCTTTCTTTTTTTTTTTTTTTGATTTTTTTTCCTTTCCCACCGGTGTGGGCAGGTATTGTTCAAGATTATTACTCTTACCAATATTTCTAAATAATAATTATAGTTAAATGAAAATGGATATATAATAATGCTTGAGTTAATATGAGTTATGTTGGTTGACTGTGGAGGAGATGTACCAAAACTTATCTGTAATTGATTGATACATTTTCTACAGATGTAAAGAAAGATGCTGTACCCGTTTTAAACTAAAATTAAAAAACATTTATTAAAAAAAAAACCTATGGCTTTGTGAGAAACCTACAAGGTGAATATATTACAAAAATAACAACAAACCTAATTCTATTCAGCTAACCTGTTTCCCCCAAAATAAGCCCTCCCCTGAAAATAAGCCCTCCCCAAAAATATTGCAATACAGCAGCAGCCATAAGGTGACCAAGCTTGCTGCCTCCTGTGCCTCAAAAATAATAAGACCTCCCCACAAATAAGGCCAAGTGCTTATTTCAGGTGTCAAAAGAAAATAAGACCCTGTCTTATTTTCAGGAAAACACGGTATGTGTGGGTTATAATCCTGGAATTCAAAAGATATGTAGAAAGTTTTACAAGGTTTATTTTCAACAAATCTAAGGAGTATGAAAATAGATAAGGATAATTCACTAGATTCATCTGATTGGACTGAATCTTTCTTAGTTGAGATCAACATATATTTATTTATTTCATTTGCATCCCACCTTTATTATTTTTACAAATAACTCAAGGTGGTGAATACATGGAACAAACATTCTTCCTCCTATTTTCCTCACAAAACAACTCTATGATTGAGCTGAGAGAATCACTGATTCAAGGTCAATCAGTTGGCTTTCATGGCTAAGACAGAACTTGAACTCAGAGTCTCTTTCTTTCTAGCCTGGCCTTAACTAGTAGACCAAACACTCTCATGCTGAGATGAATTTCTAGCATTTCAGAACTTACTGTCAGGAGACAAGAAGCTTTCTCAGATGATTGTCTAGCCTCAACTCTTCTGCCACTGACCTAAGGGTAATTCACTAATTAACACCAATGTATCTGTTATTGCATTATCTGATCCTTGGTGGGCTGTTTTTGCCCTGCTGTTAGAACTGTATTAGAAAGGGCAATAGTTTGGCTCTCTGTGCTTTTAGTATTGTGGAGAGCAATCATTTTACTTTTAGCCCTTCCAGATAGTTCAGAACCATCAACACCATCAGATCAGCATCTTTAGCACTTCCCAGACCATTAGCGCTTTATTGGAAGGTTTCATTAATAGACCCATGCAAGATGGAAAGTATTTCTCCCCTTTGACTCCTTATAATCTCTGGAAAACTAGGGAGGGTCCCTTTTGAAATGTTTCCCATGCTTTTCCCCCAGCTGTGGACTGAGCAGACTGTAATCATACTGTTACCTAGGCTGCAGAGCTTCCTCCTGCCTCCCAAGGACATTCCCATATCTCATAGCATTGACTGATCACCTTTTCCTATTTTCAAATCTATTCAGATCCCAGGATAAAGTGTGTGTAGGCATATTTATGTCTTTGTGAATTTAGAGAATACAGAGAACTGCTAGTCAATCAGTGTGCACTCTTCCAGGCCAATACCTAAGCATCAAGAACTATTTGTCAGTCAATATTCACTTGCCAGTCAACAACTGTCTGTTGTTTCATATCCTCTTAGGTTTATGTTTAAATTCATGTCCTTTCATAATCTTCATAAAAATAAAATAATAATGTGTGCTAAGACTTGCCATGGTGTCTTACAAGCTTCTGGTGCTAGCAATTTCTTAAGAGTTGCAGGCAAAATGAGTCAAGAATCCCCTCCAATCAGAATACAGAGCAAGCACAAGTAACACATTGACACTTCTGAAGTCCCTTGGAACATCTTTTCCTTATTGATGGATGCAACACCACTGGCCTAGAACTAGAATGAAACTATTGCTATAGTCCTATTGCTATAGTCCTATTGCTACTGCTATATACATCTTATTAGGAATGCATCTTTGCTTCAAAATATTAAAAATCCAGCAAAAGATGGAGCAGGGAGCTAGTACTGAAAGAAAGTCATCAAGCAACAGGAAAGATATCTATTCACCAACAGAATGTGGGGTTCTTCATAGATTACTCATTTTCAATGTATACCTATGAACCATATATGCATTTACAAATATCCCATGCAGATGTTTTTTTGCAAAAGAGCCCTGACGTGCTAAAATTGTCTGATATTTGAATCTGAGATTTGTCTTTTGCCCTACCTAATTTTTAAATCTGCACATTCTTTGAATAGTCTCACACACACAAAAAAACCCCTAAGAAACATTGTGTACTTCTGAGTGGTACACAGAAATGAATGTTTATGTTGAATGGGGGAATACATGGAAAGGAAGGGGCAAAGAGGATATTGCACATCAAAACAGTGGCTAGATCTTAATGGGTTTAACTAAAACATGCCTTTATGCATATTTGGTAATTGTGTGAAATCCTTTGTGACACAACCTGCAATGTACTTCACTCTAATTGTGAAACGTAATGAGTGAAAATGTGCTTATGCTTGTTTTTCTTGGAGGCACATTTTCAGAAATATGAACAAGGGACATATTAGCAGGACTAGGCTGAGTTTATACTTCAGAGTTAAAAGAGCTTTGTAATAACTATGCCTTCTCAGCTGCTCAAGAGCTACTATGGTCAAAAGCTTATGAAGTTCCATTCCTTTCTTCCTCTTCAGCCACAACATTCATCAAACAGCTAACAGGTAGAAAGTGGATGATACCTATCCACTTTCTGCAGTATCATATTGATCACTGAAGAGGATAACACTATTCTGCTTGTATCTACTTGTGGGATTTTATGAGGATCTAATTGGCCATTGAGACCATAACATACTGGGCTAGAATGCAGCAAGACATCTACAGTGTACTTGACAGACCCTGAACCCTATTCTATGAAGTGTTAGCTTTCCAAATTTGAGCAGGTGGTTCCTAATAAGAGATTTTGAGAGCAAAAGTGCAGAAGATTGTGTGTTCTTTCTATAGCTCATCCTGAAAGAGAGAAGTCATTGGGTTCATCAGCCATAGCAAGAAATGGGGCATTTCCAGATCTGCCGGTTCTTCTAATTCCAATCAAAAATGCAACTGGAATTAGTCTGGACTGTTTACAAGTTTTGAGTTGTTGCAGGTGCATATATAGAATCATAAGTTTGGAAGGAACCTTGGAGGTCTTCTAGTCCAACCCAAGGCACAGACTTCATTGCATTCTAGACAAATGGTTGTCCAATCTTTTCTTGAAAATGTCCAGCAAAGGAGTGGCCACAATTCTGGAAGGTAAGCTGAGCAATTGTTTTCACTTTATCACATGTTCCAGCAAGCCTCATGTACAGTCTAAAACTTTCTGTCACATAAATATATAATGCAGAATACTGTGTTCTTTTATTTGCAAGCCCATAGAATTCATAGAAAACTAATGGCAAATGCTCACTCTTCCTGACCAAAAGTTAAATACCGAGAATGATTGGCCAATTAGTGCTCTCTTCCAAGCCAGCAATAAGGTATCTCACCCCCGCCCCTCTGTTTCACCCTCTCAGATACATTTTTCCCAGTCTTTAAAGCTGAAAAAGGAAATTAAGTACTTTTTGTTTATGTGTCTGTTGTGGTGGTAGCATAGCCCATTGCTTTCCAAGACCCTGGAATAGCACATGTTATTCTGTATTAGGAACATTTTACAGTTATCATAACACTGACATGCCTCTTCAGGAGCTTGGTGGAGAGACAAACTGGCCATTTCCTCCAATGAGAAGATAGACAGCCTTCTGAATGTAAAGTGGCTGATAACTGGCCCAGCTGAAAAGTATACTTATCATTAATGGATAGAATGCCACTGACCTAAGGATAATTCACTAATGCTCAAAGGAATGTATCTGCTATAGTGTATCACAAAACGTCTATGGAGATTCACAGTCATCCAGATCATGGTTGTCCAAAGGGTACTTTTTCAAGAGGCAACTGGGCCTTCTGATTTTTCTTTGAAGACATTTCACTTCTCATCCAAGAAGCTTCTTTTGGAAGTCTGTTATAATGTTATGAGATCTCTGGTGGGATCTCCTTCTCCCACTGTTAGAACTATACTAGAAATACTCATAGATTGAGTGTTTGCATCTTTACAAATGAAGGAAGCAACTACTTTCTGTGTCTCTGAAAATTACCATTGTTACCAGCAAGTAACATTGACATAGAAATCAGTCCTCAAACTTCCACTCCAACAACTCATAACTTATCATCTCTAAACTAAATGTTGAATTTTACAATAGGTCCCTATCATCCCTTCCTTCCTTTTATACCATGCTGATTAAAGCATATAGAGCCGAGGTGGCGCAGTGGTTAAATGCAGCACTGCAGGCTACTTCAGCTGACTGCAGTTCTGCAGTTCGGCTGTTCAAATCTCACCGGCTCAGGGTTGACTCAGCCTTCCATCCTTCCGAGGTGGGTAAAATGAGGACCCAGATTGTGGGGGCAATATGCTGACTCTGTAAACCGCTTAGAGAGGGCTGAAAGCTCTATGAAGCGGTATATAAGTCTAACTGCTATTGCTATTGCTATAGTTTGATAGAATCCCAAAGACTATACTCCCTTTATTTTGCTCAGCCCCAATAAAGGTATCACCATCTATGATTTGTACAATTATTTTAACTACTGAAAATATGCCTTGTTTAAAAAGTGCAAAATCTGAAAGATTAATGTTCTGAAATATTTATTAGTTATTGTTATAATTTTAAATTAGATTTGAAGGCCACCTGACTCCAGAATGACTCTGTGCGACTTACAATTTAAAAGTAGAAAAACTACACAGAATCTGAATCTAGACAACCATATTTCATGTACAAAAAAAAACAACCCTCACAGACACACACACCCCGAACACCTTATCCAAAATCCTGGGAAAACAGCAACATTTTTAAAGATTTTGGAACATCTAAGATGCGTAGGAACAGGACTGTCAGAACCCAGGTGGTGGAGTTAAAAGGGGGATCAGTCTAGAATCCCTACATAGTCACAAGCAAACTAAACCCAATCTCCCTTGAATTCCATTGATCTTTACCTAACTCAAAGCAAGTGCTAACCATTAGGTGAGAATATTCTTGTGCACAGGCATGAATAGCAATAAATCAGTTTAATTGGACTTTCACCTGTGGACCTGATCTTTTGTGCCTGACAGGATGGGAATTATATGGAGGGAATATCATTCTGGAAATCAGGCATCATGACATATTTGTGTTCCACTGAATCAGACTAGCTCATTAGTCTCGAAAATAAGGATAAAGAAAATTCATATTAGAATTCACAAAAATCATACTTGGATGTAAAAGAGATGTTTAGCATTATTTTAAATAGGAGAGAATATATGTAGCTCAAGGTTGAACTGTAGAGTCCTTGGTACTCTCTGAGCTTGGTTGTTTGCTACAGACATTTCATTATCCCAGTAAATAATATCATCAAGTGGTATCTAGTTGGGCAATGTAGCATCTGCGAACAAACAACCAAGCTGAGATCATATCAACAATTCCACAATTTCTTTTTTCCTACTCCTTTTTAACCATGTAATCTGCATTCATACTTGCAATCATTTCTTCCCTAATGATAACAAGTCTTATAATACTCCCTTGCATGTTACCACCTTGATTTGTTTGAAAAAGAAATCTCAGACTAGAATACTATAGTGAGAGTTTTGAGAGGTAAACTCTGCGCCATGACTTCTTTGGGTTAGGCAAGAAACCACCTGTCAGTCAGAAGAAAGGAATTCTTTGAAAAACACATCACTTGTTGTTGGTTCTACAACAACACATGCTTTATCTGAACACAAGGAAATTGTGTTTCTAGTGATCAAAACCTGACAGAGGTAGTGCATCCTAATCAATATGTGGAAAATTTAATCTTACAAGCTGTCAAGATCACAAACAAAAAGGGTGCATTTTAATGACAGAAAAGCAAATAGATTCATTGCTGAAAAGGTTACCATTGGAAGGCATAATCTGACGTCTCTGAATATCTCATAAGTGATATTGCAGGTTGACCTTAAAAATACTACATCTGGTTCTTTTTTTCTACAATATATAGAACCCTAACACTGCTCAGCAGTGAAATATTTCTCACCTGACAATACCAAGTCTGTGATCTTCAATGTTTTGCCCTTTACTTAGAAACTTAGGGAGGCAATATAGCAGTGGTGAGTTCCTGTGGGTATGGTATGGTATGGCCATACTGGTAGTAGCTGGGAGCAGCTGATAACGTACTGGTATGGTGGCTTGTTTGGCCCACCCACCCACCCGCATTCTATACCTGTTTTTAAAGCAACCAGCGAATTGCACTTGCGCACACAGCATGTGGCATCTGGGCAAGCCCCAACAAGCATCTGGGCGTCTTAGGGGCAGTGGATTGTGTATGAGTGCGCAGCACATATTTATGGGCAGAACGCGTAGCCCCGTGAGCAGCGTACTGGTAGCGACGGTAAGAGCAACCCATCACTGGAACATAGCATCTGAGTTTCTTCAGCAACCATGCAACAACAGCCAAATTTCAACAGTTATGGGTTGTTCTAGTTAGGGTGATGTCCTTTAAGAGATGCACATTTTCATGATGCTACCACCAGCATATACATGTGTCGTATCCTCTTCTTGTTTTAGACAAAGCTCTGGACAAGCCTGTCTTCTCAAATAGAATGTCTAAAACAAGAGGGATTGAGGAACTGTTATGATCATATACTGTATACCCAGTGATGGCATCTTGTGAACATGGTGATACTGGAGTTCATCTTGTCCCACTGACAGATCCCGACTCCACAATAGTCCAATAACTCTGCTTTATAATTCACTTTCTTACATTAAATTACTTCTCTACAGATTTAAAGAGAGCCATTTTTTAAATTATTCTCTGTAGCTTTGCACTTAAAATAAAAAAGGCAATGATGAGCATATATAGGTTAGGCCACAATATGACTGCTTCTCAGTCTCTCTCTTGTATTTCATTTGACAGTTTGAACTAATATTTTTATGTGGTATTCAACAATTATATCTGATTCACTGAACACTAAACCAGGAAATACTCAGAGTGGTGACAGAGAAATAGAAAAAAGAGATAGAGGAAGAAGGGAAAACATCAAGAAAACAGATGGATTTTTGTTGTGGATTTCTCCAATTTTAAAAAAAATGAAGTATAGGAGTTAGGCAGGACCACAGACCTTTGCTTTTTCCACATGCCTGATGCAAGAATAATCACAGTTATAAACTATAGAAAGTATAGAAAAACTAATTTGGCTGAAAGCAATAGACCTTATCAGAGTGAATCAGCTTTAAGAGCTGAGGTGGCGCAGTGGTTAAATGCAGCACTGCAGGCTACTTCAGCTGACTGCAGTTCTGCAGTTTGGCTGTTCAAATCTCACCGGCTCAGGGTTGACTCAGCCTTCCATCCTTCCGAGGTGGGTAAAATGAGGACCCGGATTGTTGTTGGGGGCAATATGCTGACTCTGTAAACCGCTTAGAGAGGGCTGAAAGCCCTATGAAGCGGTATATAAGTCTAACTGCTATTGCTATTGCTATTGCTATTGCTATTTATTGTACAGATGAAGGGGGGCGGGGAAACATGAAAATTGTAGACTTCAACCAAGAATCAATGAAGATTGAGACAAGGAATTAAAAGGGCCTATTTTGCAAACATAGGAAACATTGCAATACAAGCAAGTATCTTTCCTAATGCTACATATATTTTTTTAACGATCCAAATATTCTTTTGGAAACACATATTATTTGTGATGTGAATTGGATAGACTCCAGTCGGGATGATTGGAAGATGTTTCCAGTTTTTCTTTTAAATTAACACAGCTAAGATTAAAATAATAGTACCTACGTTTTGCTTTTCTGAAATCATGGATATTTCATTCATCTTCTGTCTTCCACAATTCATCCTAATAACTGTCAGTCTGGTTCTAACTAATTATTGTAACTGTCTTCAGAGGTTTAGACAAAAGTCAGCTTTAGAAATGCTGGATTTTTCAAAGTCACTGTATTCCTCTGAAATATTGAGATGTAATCTGCAAATTGTGCTTTCACATGACTGTTGAAGTATGTCAGAGAAATTTAAGTATCCTGACCTACTTCACACTTCCTACATTATGCAGATAAGTATAGATACTCTTCACTACTTTGATTTTGGTATATTAACTTTGTTCTCTGCCTACATACAAAATTCCCTTATGAGGGAACAATTTATATAAGCATGCATATATTAGCAAAGTTAGGGGTGAATATAAAGTTGAATGGTTGAATTTTTAGAATAACATTAATGTATGTCATGACTGCTTTATCATGTTGGTAACAGTGTACTTTCAGACATCCTAGCTCTTAACTACACCACTACATTTTGCCTATTCTTCACTGGATTTGTGTATGTGTGTTTAATGACTTCAGTCTGAGAAGACAGAAAACTTACATTTGGAAAAAAAGTAAGACAGAAATCTGAAGATCACTGTGTTTGTACATGTGACCTGATGAGATTTGTCCCTTTTCAGTTTGATTGTACTTTTAAATTGGAAAGTGTAGCCAAACTAAATTATGGGGACTAACACATCTGAACAGATAATTGGAAGGTAATCATTCTTTTGTAAACAGTGTAATGCCTTTCCCTATTTTAGGAGGAAGGAAAGAAGAGAAGACGTCCATCTGCAACATGTGTGTCAAACTTGCAGCATCACATTGCTGTCATGTGACATTTTGCAATGTTTTTCCCATTTGTGGAGCTGGGGTGGGCGTGGCCTGTGCATCCGGCCCGCAGTCCACCAGTTTGACCCCCCTGATCTACAAGATGAATAGACTTAGTTACAGAGGTGGTAAGTGCCCCCTTAAAATAACATTTTAGGGTTAAATTATTATGGAGAAATAATATTTATGTCATCATTAGAACTTGAAAATGACTTGAAGGCCTATCTATATATTAATATATCTATCTATCTATATATCATCTATCTATCTCTTCTATCGATCTTATTTACCATTAACAAAGCAGTGTGTGTGTCAAATTAGGATAGATTGCAAAGTTTTTCCTCTGAATTCTTACAGAGTGCTTAATTCATTTGATTCTGCCTTGATATTTATGAAATAGAAAGAAAGATGACAAAAATGGCTCAGCAAATAGAAGGCACTGGCAGAGATGAAGAAGTGTTTGAGAGTTTAATTTACAGGATAAAATTGCAAAATAGAAACCACATTTTGTTTTCTGGAGCAGCAATAAAAACATCAGAAGAGAGACAGCAATTCATGAACTAATGATTTCAAGGTTACTGCAGGACCAAACAAATGTGACCATTAAGTAAAATACCCAACTTTATATATAGATTGTTACAATTCCTTTTATTGCTGTTTATTTCTCTAACTCTAAAATTGAGGCAGCAAATGTTCTGGGCTATGGTAAGTGAACAATTTGCATAATAATAATGATGCATTCAGTTTATTTTTAGGTGGGCAGAAAGAAAAGCCCAATCAATAAAGAAGGCCAAAAAAGTTACATCAATTGAAAGAACCATCTTCTTCTACTGCTTCTATGTCTCTATTTCTTTGCCATGATGTGACTTATCAGGTCGGTCGGTCGGTCGGTCGGTCGGTCGGTCGGTCGGTCTGTCTGTCTGTCTGTCTGTCTGTCTGTCTGTCTGTCTGTCTGTCTATCTATCTATCTATCTATCTATCTATCTATCTATCTATCTATCTATCTATCTATCTATCTATCTATCTATCTATCTATCATCTGCCTGTCATGTATTTCTGTAATTTTTAAGAGAAAAGACCCATATAATGTTTTTTTTTGTTTTGATGACTTACTATGAGGCAGGGTTTTTCTCTTCAACCCTGGTATAAGAATTGATAACTACATACAGGTTTGAAAGCACCAGATTTTTGTGGTTATTGATATTTTTATTGTGTTTAGTTTTATAGTTTTAATATGGCTTTTATTCTGTGTTAACTTTTGTTTGGAAGCTGCCTAGAGTTGGTCATAAAATGGGTGTCTATATAATTGTTTTTTAAATAAATATTATCTACCCCATGGGAATCTTTTGGTTTGCCTGGGCTGCATTGAGTGAGGATAAATTGTCTTAGGTCACATATGAAATAACAGAACAGATAATATCTAAGGGACACAATAAACAATAACTCAATCTTAGCTGGGTAAAGTTGTTATATAATATCATAAAATTATCCAGATTTTTTTAAAAAATAGGAATGCTCTGGGACAATGATGGTGAACCTTTTCAGAACCAAGTGCCCAATCCGGAACACGCACATGTGCACACTTGCCGGAGCACCAGAAACCTGAAGACGAGGTGAGCGGCACGCACATGCACGCCACCAGCTCACTGGTGGGTTTCAAAATTTTTTAGAACCTCTTCTGTAGATGTGGCCTGCTTTGTGGGAGTGGCTTGCTGGCCATGTGACTGGGTGGGAGTGGCTTGCCAGCCATGTGACTGGGTGGGAGTGGCTTTGCAGTCATGTGACTGGGTGGGCGTGGCCAACTTGTAAAATGTGGTGAAACTCACTTAACAACGTGCTTGCTTAGCAACCAAAATGTTGGCTCAGGAACTGACATTGAAGTGTGCAAGTCTTAAAGCTGTCAAGCTACAAGACCCTTGCACCCCTAATCCTTTAGAAAAAAAACCCTAGGGGTGTTCAAACTTGACAGCTTTAAGACTTGTGGACTTCAACTCTCAGAATTCCTCCTTTTGTTCTTCATCTTGATGATGTACAGATGGGTGGGGGAGGGAGCTGGAACTGGAACTGGTTCTAAACAGCAGTGTAGATTTGTGGAAACTCTTCTATAGAAGAGGTTAGAACTGGCAGGAACCAACCCCTGCACCAGCTGGTCTTTGGGTTTCCAGTGCTCCTGCACAGCCGAAGACCAGCTGGCCCGCGTGCATGTGAACGCTGGAAACCAGAAGAGCAGCTGGAGATGTTGCCCGTGCCCATAGAGAGGGCTCTGTGTGCCACCTCTGGCACACGTGCCATAGGTTCTCCATCATGGCTATTGGATAATTTGACCCTATTTGTACAAGCAATGTTTGTACAAGCATTTGTCAATAAAGAAGGATTTCATTTCATTTGTTTTAAACTTGCCCGGGTTTAACTTTGAGCAACCTTTTGTTTTCTAATTAGTGAAAAAGTATGAATGGTAAGAACTGGTTGAACTTTTTGTTTTGTTTTAAGGGACCTTTTGAACCTGTCAGCTCTTTCCCCAAGCCACTTCTTTCTTTCAAGTGAAATAACCTAAATTGTATAAAATGCCAGGAGGCATTTTTGTTTATTATGAATCAACATTAAAAGCAGTCATTCAGATCCATGATCATTCACATCCCAGGCATGAAAATGGGTTTCAATTATTGTTACAATTCTTGAAACATTTTCTTTTCGTTGCTTTGTTCTTTTCTGCATAGAATTTACAATGGATTTGTAAATGCTCTCAGTGACACTGAAAGGTTGGTGGAAACTGGTGGAACCATTAGGAACTAATTTTCAAATAAAAAGTGGATTTTATGCTAAAATTAAAAACAGCAACATTCATTTTTTTCAGTGGGAATTGATTCTTATGCTGGGTACAAGTTGAAGGTGATTGATCACAATTTACTCAAATATATGCAGCAAGAAAAAAATTGGCACAACGCTTGAAAAGAGAAACCTTGCCAATGATATAACTGGAGTCCAAAATCTGGAGAATATGGAGAAATGGCAAAGTTGACAATATATATCTATAAACTCCCTTTTTAATGACCTTGTATTCCTTTAATTTGGAATAGATTTGGGAAGACTGGATGGAGCTGAGCATTTTCTGGCTGGATGCCTTTCCTGATGCCATGCGGAGTTCATAGCAATTTTTTTTCTTTGAGCCCTACAAGAGAAACATCTACCGCTACCCAGGATTGAATTCCCAACCTTCCAAGTGGGAGGCAAGCATCCAAGTGCTAGGCCACCATGCCACTCCACTGGCAATATATATATATATATACAGTATCTATATACTACTAAAACTCTTGTGTCTATTTGTAATCTTCAATTGGGCAAAACAGTACATAATAGGGTATTTTCCCCCCGACCAATTTACATTAAATAGGCTTATTTATAAAATTCCAGGACCCATTACTTCAGTGAGAGTTAAATTTAGGAAAGTTGTGGCTGCTTCAGCACTGCTGCACTCCTGTTGTTTCATCACCATCAATTCTGGTGTAGTCACATGATCATCATTTCCGATGTGTCCCACAACTCCGCAAATGGAAAAACCGGAAGGAACAGTAAATTTTATTGTGATCGTACATGCCAGCTTCCCACAAGCTTACAAGGTATGTTAGCAATGGGGAAGCTGACAAGGTTGCAAGTTACTCAGGTAAGTTTCCCCCATCTGTGCAACCTCCCCAGTCCCTCTGCCCTCATGTCACACAGGCTACTCATGCATCCTTGACTACTCTTCCTGCACCCCACATGCACTGCCAGATCCATGAAGATCTTTTTATATATCTCTGTGCATCCCTATGTACTCTTCCTGACTCATACCACACTCCCATGCATCCTCCCCCAAAACCCCTTAGTATCTTTGGTGCAAGTTATCCATTGTTGTCTGGATTAGGGGATTGTACCTGCCACCTCCACCTTTTCCTGTGTCCTAACTCTTGTGTTCCAGCATGCAAGTTATCTGTTTGATGTTAACTCTTGCACCAGAAAAAAGAGGGAGGAAATAAAAGTGGGTTCATACATGCATAATATGCAGCTCCATCCTCATCCATATCCCCATCATGTGGCTCTCAAGATCAGAAATTGTACATTCCTGCATTATGTCAGCAGAGAAAGTTTCCAGACCTTGCCCAGTTAAACATTCAAATAACCATTGCTGAAAGTAATATCAGTCTTTACATATCATTCTAATAATAATATAAAAGTAACCAAGGATGATTACAGATTTCAGTTGGTTTTTAAAAAGTATACTCTCTCTTCAGAAATCTCCAGGAATAACAGTTTTATGATAACAGTACCTCTGCCACATGTCTAAGAATTGTATCCAAAATAAAACTTTTCTGGTAACACTTTATTTATTCAACATGTTTATCACAAGCAGTTCTGAAAAGACTATCCTGGAACACTCACTCTCCAGGATGAAGTTTCTCAAATGTTTCCACAATTGTGGACCATTAAATAAATGTGCAGAAAATGAAGTAGGGGATGCACACAGAACCATATTATTTTATGTTTTAAAGCAGGTAAATTCACAAGTTTCTGGTAAGTCATACAATCGTCTGGATTGTATCTGAAGGTGCCTTTATTTATCCTTAATTTTAAAAGGCTTTTTATTTCTTTATTTATGTCTCTATTTTAAAAAAGAGCCAAAATAAGCATTTATTTACTACTTGAATTATTTCATGTATCCCATGCCATAAGAAAACTTTTTCTTCAATCTTGCTGGTCAAAAACGTTATTCAGTATAAATTTATGAGTACTAAGGGGATGAGTTAAATAAATCTTCAGCCCAATAAGATTCATTTTTTAAAATATTCATCATTGTATTTCCCCTTCGTTTGGAGTTGCTTGAGCAAAAAAATCATCATTCCAGTTAGCACAGTGCTGGGAACTGGGAACTCACAGTCAATAGTCACCCTTTCTGAATGCTCATGCTCATCGTGGTCCTAGCATTATCACTTGTATGTTATCAGTACCATCAATCCATTCATGTAAACCAGCTAACATCCAGATAATGGTGGTGGTAGTGGGTGAGCAAGAATTGAGACTATTAGTTGCCAGCTGAGTGTCGACTCCCATAGATGAGATGGAGCTGAGATGACAAGCTAACTCTAGAAAGAACTGAGAAAGTTCTGGATCATGAATGTAAGGATTTTATAACAGACCACCATGTGAGCCTCCATAATATTTCATGAACCTCTCTGAAAATCACTGATCTAGATGTGGATCAGGAAAATCCAATGGAGAAAACAGGAGAAATTGCTCATAATCTGGGACAGTCAAACCCACATAAGAAATACAATTTTCAGAACATTATGTTGTTTTCTATCACCTTAATAAGTTAAAATGGGAAACATTTCATGAATATTGATATAAGAAGAAAGAAAAAGAACAGAAATGTAGGTAACATTGAAGGAAGTGGTTGCCAATCATCAACTAGATTGAAGTAGGAAGCATGGATCAAAATTGCAAAAGCCAGAAGTACTTCAGGGCTAGCCATTACTGGGGAAGGAGGGTCCACTACATTGCAGCGATCCCTCCTTCCGGCCCTGTTAGTTCCACTCCAGGACCAGATGGCGAGAGTAGTCAGGGCCCTGGTCTCAGGCTGTTGTTGCTAAATGCCAGGTCTGTGGTTCACAAGGCTCCCCTCGTCTGGGACCTAATATTAGATGAGGGGGCAGACCTGGCATGTATTACTGAAACCTGGCTGGGCCCGGAGTCCCCCTCATTGAAATGTGCCCAGAAGGGTTTCAGGTGCTTCATCAGCCGTGACCCCAGCAAAGGGGTGGGGGAGTGTCTATCATCATCCGAGGGTCATTAGTTCCTCGTAGGATCCCTGCTTCGGAGCTTGTCAGGTGTGAGTCCTTGTTGGTGAAGTTGGACCTTGAGGGTCAAGTGGGCCTGTTGCTAACGTACCTTCCTCCCAACAGCCCTCCCCTCGCTCCTCAAGTCAGTAGCTGAGCTGGCGGTAGAGTTCCCCAGGCTTATGGTGCTGGGGGACTTCAACCTGCCTTTGCTCAGTGGACACTCTGATGGGGCGCAGGAGTTCATGGCTTCCATGACAGTCATGGACTTGACCCAAGTAATCCAGGGTCCAACTCACTCAGTGGGGCACACACTCGACCTCGTATTCCTCTTGGAGCAGTGGAGATGTGATCTAAATTTGAGGGGCATTAAGATCTTGCCCTTGTCATGGTCTGATCACTTTCTACTGAGGGTTGACTTTCGGAGACCAATCCCCCACTGTAGGGAGGAGGAACTAATTAGGTGGTTCCGCCCTAAGCACCTGATGGACCCTATGGGATTTCAGACGGTGCTTGGAGAAATACCTGACACTCTTGTCCACTATCCGGTAGAGTCCTTAGTCGCTGCTTGGAATACAGCGGCGGCGGGGGCTCTAAACCGGATTGCGCCTTTACTGCCTCTCCGAGGTAGTGGATCCAGGAGAGCTCCTTGGTTTACTGAGGAATTCCGGGAGATGAAGCACCAAAAGAGATGCCTAGAGCGCCGCTGGAGGGCTAGTAACTCCGAGTCAGACTGAGCATTGATGAGAGCCTTTATCAGGACCTATCTTGTGGCAATATGGGCGGCGAAATCTGCGCATTTTGCCGCTCTTATTGCATCCGCTGAATCGCGCCCAGCCGCCTTGTTTAGAATAGCCCGCTCCCTCTTGAAAGGGAGGGATGCGGATGACCCTTTGCAAGGTAGGGCTGAGGAATTTGTTCAGTTTCTAACGGATAAAGTCGCTTGGATTCGGACAGATCTGGACTCCAATTGCACAGTACCAGCCGAGGTACCGGGGGAAGGTCTTGAGCGAATTTTATGAAGCGAGTTTCAACTTGTTGCTCCTGAGGAAGTGGACAAGGCCATGGGAGCAGTGAGTGCCTCCTTCTGTATACTGGACCCGTGCCCCTCCTGGCTGGTCTCGACCAGCAGGGAGGTGACATGTGGCTGGATCCAGACGATAGTTAACACCTCCCTCCGGGAGGGGTCCTTCCCACACCTCCTAAAGTATGTGGTGGTGAGACCCCTCCTGAAGAAACCTTCTCTGGATCCAGCCATCTTGAGTAACTATCATCCAGTCTCCAACCTCCCCTTTGTTGAGAAGGTTGTTGAGAAAGTGGTGGCCTTTCAACTCCAATGGTCCTTGGATGAAACCGATTATCTGGATCCCTTTCAGTCCGGTTCCAGGCCTGGTTACAGCACAGAAACTGCTTTGGTCGCGCTGATCGATGATCTCTGGCGAGCCAGGGATAGGGGTCACTTCTCTATCCTTGTGCTTCTTGACCTCTCAGCAGCCTTTGATACCATCGACCATGGTATCCTTCTGCGACAGTTGCGGGAGGTGGGAGTGTGAGGCACCGTTCTTCAGTGGTTCTCCTCCTACCTCTCAGACAGGTCGCAGTCGGTGTTGGTCGGAGGGCAGAGATCGACCCCTAGGCCCCTCAATTATGGGGTGCCGCAGGGTTCGGTCCTGTCCCCCCTCCTATTTAACATCTACATGAAGTCGCTGGGTGAGATCATACGCCGGCACGGGATTAAATATCATCAATATGCGGACGATACACAGTTGTATCTGTCCGCCCCGTGCCAACTCAGTGAAGTGGTAGAAGTGATGTGCCAGTGCCTGGAGGCTGTCAGGGTCGGATGAGAATGAACAAGCTTGCACTCAACCCCGACAAGACTGAGTGGCTATTGATGCTCCCTGGTCCAGCTATTCCATCTTTCACCCTGGGGGGTGAAATTATACGCCCCTCAGAGAGGGCTTGCAATTTGGGAGTCCTCCTGGATCCGCAGCTGACTTTAGAACATCATCTGTCGGCTGTGACCAGGGGGACCTTTGCCCAGGTTCGCCTGGTGCACCAATTGTGGCCCTACCTGGACCGGGAGGCCCTTCGAATAGTCACTCACGCCCTCGTTACCTCAAGACTGGACTACTGTAACGCGCTCTACATGGGCTGCCCTTGAAGAGTGTTCGAAGACTTCAGCTTGTCCAGAACGCAGCCATGCGAGTGATCGTGGGTGCACCTCGGTACACTCACGTTACATCTATCCTCCGCGAGCTGCACTGGCTGCCCATTGGTCTCCGGACACACTTCAAGGTGCTAGTCGTTACTTTTAAAGCCCTACATGGTATCAGACTTGGGTACTTGAAAGACCACCTCCTGCTAGTCACCTCCCAAAGACCTATCAGATCCCACAGACTAGGCCTCCTCCGAATTCCATCTGCCGGCCAATGTCGGCTGGCGACTCCTCGGGGGAGGGCCTTCTCTGTGGCTGCTCCGGCCCTCTGGAACGATCTCCCCATTGAGATCTGTACCCTTACTATCCTTCCGGCCTTCCGCAAAGCAACTAAGACCTGGCTGTTCTGGCAGGCATGGGGCTGTTGAACTATCCAGCCCCAGTTTCTGAAGAGAAGGTGTGGGAGGAGTAACCATGGGTATTAACCAAGCCTTCTTGCCTATTGCAGACTGAGGTAATCTTTTGGAAGCCACACCTCCTGCTCTCCTCTGGCTACCCAGATTAACCTGAGTCTTCGGCCAGAATGGAGTGTTACTTTTTCTCTCCCCTCTTTTCGAAAACTTAGGAGTTTTTTCCCTTTCAGCAAGGCTTTTTTTGCTATCAGGATTATTACTAAGAATCAGCAGATCAACTCACCATCCTCCTGCTGTGCTCCACGCCGCTTTTCAAGCTCCGGCTTGTCAGCACGTGCGCAAATGCCCCGTGCGACTGGCCGGTCGCTTTAAGGGGGTGGAAGTCCCAGAGACTGCAGGGACAAAAGAGATAACCGCGCAGCGTCCGGAAGGGCCCAGGAGGGTCTGCGAAGTCCAGGAACCCCAGAGGATCACTGCGGAGGCTTCCAGCTGTGAGAGAGGAACCGGAGGACTCCAGCAATTGCCATCTTGGTCAGTCGCCATTTTAGGAGCACGTGGGTGAGCGCGTGATCAGCGTTCCCCTACGGATGCCGAAAGCGCTCACAAGGCACCAGGAAGCCAGAAGAGGCTTCCCTTTGGGCTGTACCCCGCTGGTGATCCGGGGGGTATTCCAGGATTGTGCCTGCCAGAAGTTGAGGCCACAATCCAACGGCAGAAGAGCAGAGAAGTGGATCCAGGCCCCGAGGAGGCAAATCCGCACTATAGCCGGCTATAGAAGGAGGAAGTTGGTGAGCACCGTAACTGTGAGTAATGGCGGAGGTGACCAGGAGCAGGGATACCAGGCCCAGAGCCCCAGGGGGTGTGGATCCGGACGAGGGTCCCTCCAGGGTGGTTTCTCCAGCCACCAGAGGCAGATCCCCAGTGAGGAGGGACAAGGCCAGGGCTCCCAAGAAGGCAGCCCCCAGGAAGGAGGCCAGAACGACCAGGGCCTCGACCAGGGAGTTCAAGGCGACCATCAGCCCTTTCCCCTCCAGATCACGTTCTCCCTGCAGGGCCTCAGCCCGGGCTGAAACCAGGGCAGCATCCCCAGCCTCACCAGGGGGCTCCCATAGAAGGCACAGCTCCCTTTCGCCCCCTCTTTCTCCAGCCCCCCCAGTGGACTCGAGAGCGGATCCTTTTGGTCACAGAGCAGTCAGTCCTGCTAGGTCTCACCTGGCCCCCCTATTCCCTGAACCCAGCCACCAGAGCTCCAGCCCACACTGCCTGATCTCACCAGCAGCTTCCAGGACATGCCAGCCAGGGCCCTGGCCCAGGTTATGGCCTCCAGCCTAACCCAGCAGCCCCAGAGCTCCAGGAGCAGGCCTCCTCAAGAGCCTCCTAGAGGGCAGAGTGATCGCCCTAGCACTTCGGCTGCAAGGGAAGCCAGGTCTCCCTCCCCATCCACAGCTATGAGACATCCGACCTAGAGGAGGGAGAATTGAAAGAGGTGGGATTCTCTGAGGATGAAGATCCCCAGGTAGAGGAGGATTCCACCGTGGCGGGCCTTTCCCCCCCTCCCTATTCAGTTCCTTGCTACGCAAGGCAGCTGCCACAGCGGACCTAGATCCACCCCCGGACCCTAAGCCCGCAACTGAGTCTTCTGGCAAGGGTAAGAGTAAGAAGAAAAAGGGACCCTTCCACAGGCCCCCTGTGGCTAAGGAGGAGATCCCCACACCAGAAATGTTCATGGAGGTGCTCAAGTCGCAATGGGTAAAGCCGGGATCCTTTCCCACCCCGGGGGGAAATGAAAGAAAATTTTACAATCTTAATCAGACTTTCACCCAGGCTCTACAGGTACCTGAAGTGGACAATCCGGTGGCCACCCTGGCATCCTCTTCAATGGTCGTCGCAGGCGACACTGCCAACTGCTTCAAACCTGAGGACAAGAAGGCAGACATCGTCCTGCGCAAAACGTTCCAGGCTATCACCTGGGCCATCAAGGCGGCTGCCTCTGCTTCTTGCTTTAATAGGTCCACGGTCCTGTGGTTGGAGCAATTGAGGGACAGGACTCCAGCATCAGAGGTTCGACTCTTGCAGGACATTTCCAAGATGCTGGCGGCAACGCAATTCTCAGCAGACGCCACCTTGGACGCGGTAAAGTATGCTTCGTGGGCTATGTCTTCCTCAGTTGCTTCTAGGCGCCTGCTCTGGCTACGCCACTGGCAGGCGTAATCCTGGATGAAGTGGCACCTAACCAGCGCAGACTACACCGGGGGAAAGTTATTTGGGACGGCGCTGGATCCCCTCCTCGTAGAAGATAAAAACAAGCGGAAGATCCTCCCATCAACAACCAAATGGTCGGACTTCCGCCAGGCGCCATACCCTAGGAGGACCTCCTACAGACCACCTGACGGAGACAGTCAAAACCAGAGGCACCAAAACCCCAGGTTTCACAGGCAGGGGGATAGACAATTCCAGAACAGGTTCAGGGGTCAACAACAGGGAAAGCGGCCCTTTCGAGGAGGAGGCGGTCGCCCCTTCTGCAGATTCAAGTAATCCGACCCCAGATCACCCCATCGGCGGTCACCTCTCCATGTTTGCGGATGCCTGGGATCGTATCACATCAGATGAGTGGGTACTCCAGACGGTAAGGCTCGGGCTATACCTGGAGTTCCGCTCCCTTCCCCCCAGTAGGTTCCGCACCTTCACCTCCTCCACAGACCCGACCAAGAGGGCCCTTAAGGCCAAGGCCATTAAACATCTTTTAGACATCAGGGCCATCAAGGAGGTCCCAGAGGGGGAGAAGGGCTCAGGGTTCTACTCGAAGCTCTTTCTAGTCCCTAAAAGCTCAGGGGGTTGGAGAGCCATCCTGGACCTCAAACTACTCAATGCCAGGGTGGTATACCGCAAATTTAATATGGCCTCACTGAAATCTATCCTAGGGGGCATTCGGCCGGGCGATTTTCTGGCATCCATCGACCTCACAGAAGCATACCTCCATATCAGGATCGCCCCGGAACACCATAAATTCCTGAGGTTCTCCCACAAGGGGAACCATTTCCAATACAGGGCCCTGCCCTTCGGGTTGGCCTCAGCTCCCAGGACTTTCACCAATAGCAATAGCAATAGCAGTAGACTTATATACCGCTTCATAGGCCTTTCAGGCCTCTCTAAGCGGTTTACAGAGAGTCAGCATTTTGCCCCCAACAATCTGGGTCCTCATTTTACCCACCTCGGAAGGATGGAAGGCTGAGTCAACCCTGAGCCGGTGAGATTTTAACCGCTGACCTGCTGATCTAGCAGTAGCCTGCAGTGCTGCATTTAACCACTGCGCCACCTTGGTGCTTGCAGCAGCAGCAAGTCACCTACGCTCTCTCCCAGTCCGTTTATTCTGCTACCTAGACGACCTGGGTACTACCATCGACACGCTCAGATCCCTGGGGTTCTCCATTAACCTGGAGAAGAGTCACCTCATGCCCTCCACTAGGCTCCTTCACCTAGGGTCCATCATCGACTCAGTGGCTGGGGAGGTCTTTCTCTCCTAGGACCACAAGGTCAGCATCATTAAGATGATTCACGAGGTTCGCAAGTCACGCTCTGTCCCTGTAGTTCTTCTTTCCAGGCTCCTGGGGAAGTTCATCTCGTGCATAGGGATCGTGCCGTGGGCCCGGCTACACGCCAGGGAGCTCCAGTGAACTTCAGGATCCGGGTGTCATCCCAGGTGCTACTATCCTTCCGCTGGTGGCTGTCCCCAGCTCTGAACAGAGGATGCCTCAAGCTAACGGTTAGGAAGGATTGGTGTTGGCGGTTTCTTCTTATTCTTCCTTTCAGACGCTGTTACAATCCATCAGTTAATCTGGGTAGCCAGAGGAGAGCAGGAGGTGTGGCTTCCAAAAGATTACCTCAGTCTCCAATAGGCAAGAAGGCTTGGTTAATACCCATGGTTACTCCTCCCACACTTCTCTTCGAAACATGCAATTCAGGTAGGTCCAACTGCCATTCGAGGTTACGACTGTTGTTGAATTTTAAATTGCTGTTTTTTATTTTATTTTTGTATCCCCTCCCCTTTTTATTGTTAGCCACCCTGAGTCTCTCGGGAATAGGGCGGCATACAAACCAAATAAAATGTAAAATGTAAATGTAAATTTAGAAAGAAATGATTAAAAAGGTGTAGCAGGGTATTAGGTGGCTATGTGAAACTGCATGCATGAAAGATGCTAGATTCTCGCAAGTAAATAGTGGTTAGAGTGCCCCTTATTTCACATCTGTTCATAGGTATTTATTGCTTTTCTGCAGATTGTCACTTCATTTTTGCTACATTGTATGTGTGGAGAGTAACAACCAGCATCCCTTGAGACCTGAACACAGTTCCAATCTGGTGCCAGATGGCTTCTAGTCACCTTTGGTAATCTAACTGTGCTGTTCTGTCTCCAGCTGTATTTCATCAAAATAATGTTGGATTACAACCTGCAAAGTCAGCGGGTCTATTCTGATTTAGGACCAGCTGCCACTGTTCCTGGGCATTTTGTGCATTTGCCTCCCAGTCCTTTCCAAAAATCTATGTATTTCCAAAGGAACATAAGAATAGCTCTTCATGCTGCAGTGTTACACAATGAGATTGACCAGCATCCTTGGCACATAGCAGAACTCAGTTTTCCAGTAGAATTTGATCTTTGAGCTAATGAATAGAAAATTAGTAGCTTTAGACAAATGCTGGTACTTCTCCTGGGAGCTGCACTAATATCAATGTTCTTGACATCAGTGGGGTTTGTTTATTGTTTTATTTATTATTATTGTTCCATTGCAACTAAGAATTGCAAGACTTTTTTTTCAGCAAAACAATCATTATGAATCCTTATGATGATCCAGAAATAGTTGTTGCATTTTTAAGGAAGTTACTGAGGACTGGCAAAGCTGATTACTGCAGCACCTTCATATATTATGAAACAGCACAGCAATATCTCCTGTGTGAATACCATGAACTGCTACTAGTTTCACAACTGCTCAGAAATGCTAATCTTTTAGATATTCTGTGCACTGCCTGCCTCAGACATCCAGTTCTTCTGCTTTGCCATCTTCAAAGGATAGCATTAAAAGCTTGAGAGAAAGTTTCCATCCATTGGAGTTGATTAGAGGTTATTAGTCAAGTAAGGTGTGTGTGTGTGTGTGTGTGTGTGTGTGTGTGTGTGTGTGTGTGTGTATTGAATTTCTTAAGAGAGATTGGAGAAAAATTAGATTTCTGTCCAATTATATTCCTGTCATGAAATGTTCCTCTTTCAAAATGTTCAGCTTAATGCTAAAGTTCAGCAAGCTTCTGTGCATGAAAATTCAGACGTATCAAAACCTGGATGGAGCAAAGGATGGTGAACACTCAATCTAATGTTCTAGAAAATATATACTAAGAATTAGACATGAAATCCTCTTACCTTCGCTACCGGTTCAGAACCGGGAGTCCGTGCATGCACAGAGCATCCGTGATGATGTCTGGGTGGGTGGGTGGAGCCTCCAGCTGCTGCCACTACCAGTTCACCCAAACCAGTGTGAACCAGCAGAATACCACCTCTGCTAAGAATCCTAATAACATAAGAAGTAAGAGGATCTGTGGACATATCTATGTCTGTCCTGTTCCCTTCCTTTATTCCAGAAGGCACTGAAAATCATTTTATTTCAGCCGTCCTTTGGCCAGAAATAGACAGTTCCAGTTGACCATCAGTTATTGTTGTAGCAATTAATTGATTGCGCAATTTATTTCTTATGAGGGGTTATGGGAAATGTATAGCTTTTCTTTCTGGAAACCATCTGGAATCTGTATGAATTGAGGCAGTACATAAAAGTAAAAGCAAATACAGAAACAAATGGTTTTTGTGAGAAAGAAATAGTTATTTTTCCAGTAAGGTGTTGCTGTCTCAAGCAAGTTTGGGAGGGGGTGAGATTTTCATTTGTTTTAAAAGCCTTCACCCTCTCTTCCCTTTCCTAATGAATTAAATGGTAGCAGGAGAAATGAATTCTGAATTCAGCAAATAAGAAAAAATAAATTACAAAATGAACCAAGAGAGAATTCTTGTGATGTCTTTCCCTAGTACTCTTCTCTAGCTAATAGGGTTTTCTGAAGTTTTACCTCAGTTATCTCATTTGCATTCAATCAATAGCCCAAGAGTTCCGCAGGGTCTTCAGTTGTGATTCTTCAGGTAAGGAAGTGGAACTCTGTAAGAAAATAGAGGCAGGAAGCTGTAGAGCAGGGGTGTTCAAACTTGGGAACTTTAAGACTTGTGGACTTCAAGTCCCAGAATTCTGGGAGTTCTGGGAGTTGAAGTCCACAAGTCTTAAAGTTCCCAAGTTTGGACACCCCTGCTATAGAGAGAGGTAGCAAGAAAACAAAAGCAACTTCTGCAGGAACAGGCCATCTTGTTGATCATGTCTCTGTCAGCCAGTGTAAGTAAAATGGAAGTCTAAGGGGAATTCAGCCAAATTATGAATAAAGAATTTCTGTCTTATTTTGTTAATCGAGCAAACAAGAAATAATTCAAGGAATATTGATCAAGACCTAACAGAAAGACAAGAGACATACTGGAACATTGTCGGTTAGTGGACAATAATTCACACTATCCTGCTCTGTTCATGCATGCATCATCTCATAAAATGACATTTACTACAAAGTAAGAATGATGAGGGTTCCCTAAATTTGCACAATTTATTATGGGTGTCAAGCCTTATTAGTTTTGCCAGAGCTTGTCTTAAATTTTGCTTTGGATTTCTGTCACCCAGAATCAAAAGTTATTATCACGTACTGGAATTTCATTTTACCCTGAGACTAATACAATTAAGGATGAGCCAGCTAGAGATTTCTTCCTGAATCTTAAATGGGAGGTAGGGGCTGATGGTTTCTCATGAGGCATCTCCTCACCCACCTTGTTCTATATACTTGCTGGCTTTGATGGTGTTTGGTAATCTCATTTAGAGCAATACAAAGTTAAGAATACTAGCAGTTACTCTTTTATCACTGCTATGTCATGCAATCTCACATGCTCCCAGACCTCATTGTATTTCCAATATATGAGGGTTTGAATATATGACCTGTCTAAGAGAGATACTACCACAGATAATAATGAGTATGAACTATTGTCATAGAATATCTGTTCTGACCTAAGCTTACCGAGAAAGCATAAATAACACTCTTAGTCCCCAAAACCATCTTCAAATGGCTGTGAATTAAGATCATTCATAGCCTGTAATGATTCACAAACAGTTTGTGAAGAGTCCAACAGATGTCTGCTAGAGTTGCCAAAATGTTTCAGGGTAATGTTGATAAGCACCCACCTTTATCTCCCTTGAAACCCTGCCAGACACCTAATTGCCAATTAGTTTTCAAATCCAAACGAGCACAGTCAAATGGAGCTTCTCAGAGTTTGAATTGACCAGAATGAACTAATTGCTTCCTGCAAAGGGTCACCTCTGTTTGCTCCTCTTTTATGTCTTATGGGAGGGACCAATCATCTCCAAGCCTTACTCCCGAGTCCCCCCCTCTTTTCTTAATTGTTCTTGCCTTCTGGCAGCTCTGTGCATGCGTGTACAAGGAACAGGATCCCCCTGTTGCTCTGCCTTGCTGATGTCGAAGGTAGCCATCACAACCAGATGGCCTTGGCCCCCTGATCTGAACCTTCCCCAGACTCCAGGACAGGCCCACTCTCCTCCTCAACCTCCTCACTGTCCAACTCTGCTGCCAGCTCTTCAGGCCACCAGCAGACCACAACAATATCATCCAAAATCATTTCTTTCTACCCCTGAGCTATATCTCTTTTTCCCAACAGTCATGTACTCTTATTTGTGACTCAAGTGAAAAGCCATCTACCTTCAGCTGAAAGCTAGGAAACCTCCAAGGTCCTTTCCAACCCTATTGTTATTCTGTGTTCTATGTTCTAACTCAGCTACTGGACTGAATATGTAAGGATCTAATACTCACCATTCAACTTACATAACTTACATTTCTGGGTTTTTTTGTTAGATGAAATATGGGAAAAAGTAGAATTTATATATGT
Organism: Thamnophis sirtalis; assembly: GCF_051295495.1. NCBI lineage: Eukaryota > Metazoa > Chordata > Lepidosauria > Squamata > Natricidae > Thamnophis > Thamnophis sirtalis. The sequence continues at coordinate 56,014,653 of NW_028261381.1, forward strand.
ATGTATGTATGTATGTGTGTGTGTGTGTGTATGTATGTATGTATGTATGTATGTATGTATGTATGTAATATTTGTGCTGCCTGATGGACTCTTGTGACGAGCCGATTGACAGATAATGGAAGCAGTTAGCTTCCTCCCATATTTGGGGCATACCAGGGGTTGTGACACTAAATATATAGACAGGGGCTATAAGACAAGCTCTTATCCATTATCAGCGAAGCCAGGGTGAAAGGTATCTATTAGATTTTTACAACCCCTGGTAAGCCCCAATTATGGGAGGAAGCTAACTGCTTCCATCATCTGTCAATCGGCTCGTCACAAGAGTCCATCACGACAGAAACCCAATATTTTTACTGTTGCCTTTGTTATATTTGTGTTTTTTTATTTGTGCTGATAAATAAATAAAGGGAGACTAGTATAGATCTATTTCAAGCTATTTAGCTCTCATCAGCTAGCCATACCCTTACTGGGATTCGAACCTGGGCTGTATTACATATTAGGCAGATGTGTTATTTATATTTGTATTTTGTATTTAAGTTTATTTATATGCCGCCCTTTTCCCTGGGGGGACTCAGGGCGGCTTACAACTTAAAAAGGGGGGGGGGAAAACAAACTTTTAACATATAGAACAATACATCATTAAAACACAACATTCATACCATTCGGGCGGGTTGCAATCTTTAGCCCCAGGCCTGACGGGATAGCCAGTTTTTAAGGGCTGTGCGGAAGGTCTGGAGGGTGGTGAGGGTACGAATCTCCACGGGGAGATCGTTCCATAGGGTCGGAGCTGCCACCGAGAAGGCTCTCCTCCGCGTGGTTGCCAGTCGACATTGACCGGTGGATGGAACTCGGAGGAGGCCTAATCGGTGAGACCTAATTGGTCGAATGGAGGTGATTGGCAGTAGGCGGTCTCTCAAGTACCCAGATCCACTACCATGAAGGGCTTTATGGGTGACGAGTAGCACCTTGAAGCGTACCCGGAGATCAACAGGTAGCCAGTGCAGCTCGCGGAGGATAGGTGTTATGTGGGTGAAGCGAGGTGCACCCACAATCGCTCGCGCGGCCGCATTCTGGACTAGCTGAAGTCGCCGAATACTCTTCAAGGGGAGCCCCATGTAGAGCACATTGCAGTACTCCAGCCTAGAGGTCACAAGCAGAGGCAATCAAGGTGGCAATATAAGTTGTGAGAGCCTCCCGGTTCAGGTAGGGGCGCAACTGGTGCACCAGGCGGACCTGGGCAAATGCCCCCCTGGTCACAGCTGACAGATGGTGTTCGAAAGTCAGCTGTGGGTCCAGGAGGACTCCCAAGTTGCGGACCCCGTCTGAGGGGCGTAGTGTTTGACCCCCCCAGCCTGAGAGATGGAATGCTTGCCGAATTAGTGGGAGGGAAACGCAACAGCCACTCGGTCTTATCCGGGTTGAGCACGAGTTTGTTAGCCCTCATCCAGTCCCTAACAGCTTCAAGGCCCTGGTTCATCACGTCCACCGCTTCATTGAGTTGGCACGGGGCGGACAGATACAACTGAGTATCGTCCGCATACTGATGGTATTTTATCCCGTGCCGCCGAATGATCTCGCCCAGCGGTTTCATGTAGATGTTGAAAAGTAGGGGGGACAGGACCGAACCCTGCGGCACCCCATATGTTAGGGGCCTAGGGGTCGATCTCTGCCCTCCAACTAACACCGACTGCGACCTGTCCGAGAGGTAAGAGGAGAACCACCGCAAAACAGTGCCTCCCACCCCCACCTCCCGTAGTCGTCGCAGAAGGATACCATGGTCGATGGTATCGAAAGCCGCTGAGAGGTCAAGGAGAACCAGGATGGAGGCGTGGCCTCCGTCCCTGGCTCTCCAGAGGTCATCGGTCAATGCGACCAAAGCGGTTTCTGTGCTGTAACCAGGCCTGAAGCCGGACTGGAGTGGATCAAGATAACTAGCTTCCTCCAAGGACCGCTGGAGCTGAAAGGCCACCACCTTCTCAACAACCTTCCCCACAAAGGGGAGGTTGGAGACTGGACAATAATTGTTAAGAACGGCTGGATCCAAGGATGGTTTCTTCAGGAGGGGTCTCACCACCGCCGCTTTAAGTGCAGGGGGAAAGACCCCTTCCCGAAGGGATGCGGTAACAACCACCTGGATCCAGCCCCATGTCACCTCCCTGCTGTTAGCAACTAGCCAGGAGGGGCACGGGTCCAGTACACATGTGGAGGCACTCACAGCTCTCATGGCCTTGTCCACATCCTCAGGGGCAACATCCTGAAACTCAACCCAGTGATGGTCTACCAGATTATCCCTTTGTGCCTCGGCTGGATCTGCAAAATCGGAGTCCAAGTCCGACCGAAACCGAGCAACTTTGTCCACTAAGAATTGGACGTAATCCTCAGCCCTACCCTGCAGGGGGTCCCCCGTATCCCTCCTATTTAGGAGGGAGTGGGTTATCCTGAACAGGGCGGCTGGGCGTGACTCAGTGGAGGCAATCAAGGTGGCAATATAAGCTCTTTTCGCCGTCCTAATTGCCCTGATATATTCCTTGATGCACGATGTTAGAAGTGCTCGGTTCGATTCGGATCTATTGGATCTCCATAAGTGCTCTAGGCGTCTCTTCCGGCGCTTCCTCTCCCGGAGTTCCTCGGTGAACCAAGGTGGCCTCCGGGATCCACTACCTCAGAGCGGCCGTAGTGGCGCAATCCGGTCAAGAGACTCCGTCACTGCTGAGTTCCAGGCAGCAACCAGAGTCTCCACCAGACTGTGGGCGAGGGTATCAGGAATAACCCCAAGCTCCGTCTGGAACCTCAAGGGGTCCATAAGTCACCTGGGGCGGAACCACCTGGTCGGTTCCTCCTCCCTACAGTGGAGGTTTGGTCTCCGAAAGTCAAGCCTCAGTAGGCAGTGGTCTGACCACGAGAGGGGTATGATCTCACTACCCCTCAGACCAAGATCACAAGTCCACTGTTCCGAGAGAAATACGAGGTCGAGCGTGTGACCCGCTGAATGGGTTGGGCCCCGAATTACCTGGGTCAAGCCCATGGCTGTCATGGAAGCCATGAACTCCTGCACCCCATCAGAGTGTTCACCGAGCGAAGGCAAATTGAAATCCCCCAGAACCATAAGCCTGGGGAACTCAATTGCCAGCTTGGCTACCGACTCGAGGAGCGAGGGGAGGGCTGCTGCAATGCTGTTGGGAGGCAGGTACGTTAACAGCAAACCCACTTGACCCTTGAGGTCCAACTTCACCAGCAGGGACTCACACCCGACAAGCTCCGGAGCAGGGATCCTACGAGGTGCTAGAGACTCTCGGATAACAATAGCCACACCTCCACCCCTTCCCTGAGCTCTCGGCTGATGAAGCACCTGAAAACCTTCTGGGCACATCTCTACGAGGGGGACTCCTCCCTCCGGGCCCAGCCAGGTTTCAGTAATACATGCCAGGTCTGCCCTCTCGTCTAAAATTAAGTCCCGGATGAGGGGAGCCTTATGAACTACAGACCTGGCATTTAGCGACAACAGCCTGAGACCAGGGTCCTGATTACTCGCACCATCTGGCCTTGGAGTGGGACTCATAGGGCTGGAAGGAGGGATCTCTGTAATGTAGCGAGCCCTCCTTCCCTGATAATGGCCAGCCCTAAAGTCCCCGCCATATCTGCCCCTCCCTGTTACGACCGTAATGCTCTGGCCCACTCCCGTGTTCGTAATTCCCTCAACCACCCCAACGACCCCCGCGTTCCTCGGCAGGTCCTCCGAATCAAACACACTCATTCGTTCACCCAAGCAACCACTAAGCCACAGGCTCTCCTCCTTTATCAGCTGAGCCAGGGAAAAAGGTATGTAATTAGTGTCACAACCCCTGGTATGCCCAAATATGAAATAGATCTATATTAGTCTCCCTTTATTTATTTATCAACACGAATACAACACACACACAGACACACACACACACGCAGACACACACACACACACACACACACACACACACACACATATATATATATATATATATATATATATATATATATGTATAATATATAAATATTTAAATATAATATATGTGTGTGTGTGTGTGTGTATATATATATATTTATATATATATATATATATATATATATATATATATATATATATATATATATATATATATATATATATATATATATATATATATATATATATATATATATATATATATATATATATATATATATATTGAAGGGGCAGGCAATGGTTCAATTTTCACAGGACTGAAGACACATGCCAGAAGTATGCTAGAGATTCATGTATAATTTATTTTAGAGATACAAAAAATATGTAACCCAAGGAGTTTTCAGATCACTCTGGAGAAAGGGACACATCAATTCTAAGATTGTCAACTATCTCTGGAGTGCAGGTAGTACCAGCCTTCCCACACTTCCTGACAAACACCCCTTCCTGTTGTGTCAAAATGACTCAAGATTCAGCTAGTTTGTGTGTGCTATGCTGTCATGTTATAAATCCATTAGGAAGAAAACAAAGTTAGTGTTAGAAAAAAACAGAAATCTGTCAGACTAAGTGAAATAGAGTAGGCAGAATGCTTTTAGAATGTAGTGGGTAAGGTGTTTGTTTGTTTTTGTTTTTTGCCTGAATACCATATTGAAATATCTCTGTTACTTTATGCCTCTAAGGCTCGTGTGAAAGGAAGCAGACCAACGAAATATCATCTGTGTTGATTGTTTAATCCTTTTTATTTTTTAAGGATTCAGGGATACCTTTAAAGACAAGAGGGTGTTAAACTTTGTAAGAATGGTTCAATTCTGATGCCTTTGGAGGAGGGCACAAAATGGTACCTCCTATCAAAGGTAGAACACCTACCTTTACAGAAGAAATCCAACACTGGGGTCCTCTCCTGTCTCTTTCAAAGATCACAAAATTGTAACATCAGATAAGTCATAAAAGGAATATTGAGAAGGTCTGTAGATTGTTCTGTCAGGGGGGAAGGTTGACCTTCTGTACCAATGGATATCCTGGGTACTGGGAAATGAAATTCTGGGGACTGAATATTATCATCCTAATTTGTACTTAGTTTAGTTTAGTTTAGTTTAGTTTATACTTTATTTGTATGCCGCCCTTTTCCCTGGGGGGACTCAGGGTGGCTCACAATTGGAGTTTAGTAGCTCATAAATTTATTGTTTCTTTGAAACCTGAAAAATCTGTGCTTCCTGATAATAACAGTTCTCCACAAAATCACAATCCTTTCATGTTAAAACCCTGCCTTTGTCTGGAGACTAGCATTTGGGAATCAATAAAACAAGAAGGTTATACCAGGTTCTTGATACACAGCAGGATAAAATGTTAATAGATTCCCATCTAAATTGATATCTAAGAGTCATAGCTGTCCCTTCATTTTTCTCCAGGGAGAGCTGAAGAAGGAAAGGAAGGAAGGGAGGGAGGGAGGGAGGGAGGGAGGGAGGGAGGGAGGGAGGATTTAGTTATAGAAGTCACTGAGTCAAAATGTTTTCTGTTGGCTAATATTCTTATTGTCTTCTATTCAACCCACCAAATTTGGCAGATGTTTCTAATTTACAAAGAAATGATATATCCAAAGAAATGATATATCTTTGTGTCTTTCAACTATATCCATGCGAGTTATTGATTCCTGTTAATATATTCAAGCACTGTTCTCTAGGATTAACATGACCTTGTCAGAAAATACTTGCTTCCGGTTTCACTGTAATATCTACTCAAGGATATCTATTATGATGAAACTCACAAGAAGACATTTTACTGTGATTGCTGTCTATGCACAGTATTAACCCTGCAATACAAGCACCAAGAATGTCATTTTCATTGCTTCCCTGAAAGATTGGAAATAGGGTGTAAGATAATTAGATAGATGGGAATGACATTAAGTAACAGAATTGGACCTGGTAACTTTTCCCCAAGCTGAAAATTATAGATTTTGATGCCTTCCAGCTGATAAGTGATTGAGAAATGGAATGAGATACAACCCTCCTGAGACTTTACCATGTCAGAATTTATATTTTATTATTTTAATGACTCCCATACATATTCCTTAGCTTTCACTTAAACAAGTGAAACAAATTAATCATGAATTAACTTTGCACCCCTTTATTTTATGAAGGGCAGGTTTAGCACTTGTAACTTTTCTAACATTCATCATATTTTCTGACATTATTCCCCCACATGCATTTCAAGGCTCCACCATCTCAAGAGGACCATAAGACCATAAGGACTGTATCACAGCTTTTACTCAACAACGTTTGCACCTTTATTTAGTTACAAGATGGTCAATGCATAGCTCTTTTCTTTTCCTGAGCAGTTCTCTTTTCAGTGGTCTGTAGCTTTCCTCTCTTCCCACAAAAATCTTCCCAGAGCTTAGTTTTATTCCAAGGAAAGACCTCAAGAGGGATCTCTCCTTTTGGGTTTTCAGACTGGATAGGCAGCTAGGGAGTTTCAGAGTAATAGGAAAATAATGCAGCAGAAGACAATCACACCAACAGCTACACATTCTGCCACTTCCACCAAAATGTTTTTGAGAAACTTGGTCAAGAGAAATTGGAAATAAACCCCTTCAAAAAAAAATCCAAGAGCCTTTTTATTTGTGTGTGATGTAGGGAGGCACTGAAACATTGCAAAGCAGATTTCTGAAAGAAGAAGGAAAGATTTTTGAGTCATGGTAAGAAAAAATTGCACACATCTTTCATTTTTAAGCAAAGGTGGCAAGGAGGAAGGACTGAGAATGGATTTATCTTATAACAACCTGATTGTCCTAAACAGGGCAAGGACTTTGCTTCAGGAGTGAAATTCATTTTTTTTACTACCGGTTCTGTGGGCATGGCTTGGTGGGTGTGGCAGAGGAAGGATACTGCAAAATCTCCATTCCCTCCCTACTCCAGGGGAAGGATACTGCAAAATCTCCATTCCCTCCCCACTCCAGGGGAAGGATACTGCAAAATCTCCATTTCCATCCCACTCTTGGGGCAGCCAGAGGTGGTATTTTCTCTGAACTACTCAAAAGTTCCGCTACTGGTTCTCCAGAACCTGTCAGAACCTACTGAATTTCACCCCTGCTTTGCTTCCTTGGAATGAGCAATCAAATCTTTCTCTCCCTATACATCCCAATTGAATCAAAGGCAGCCATGCCATTTTTATCTCTGGATGGAAGATTTTATCCCTCTTGTCAGTAATACAAAGTGCATAGATCATAGAATTGTGGGCCTGGAAGGGACCTTTGGGTCTTCTAGTTCAATCCCCTGATCAAGGCAGGAGCCTTATACCATCCCAGTCAATGGTGGTCCAGTTTATTTTTGAAAACTTCCAGTGACAGAGCATCCAGAAGCAAACTATTTCATTGATTAATTGTTCTCACTGTCAGAAAATTTCTCCTTACTTCTAGGTTGGATCTCTCTTTAACAAGCTTCCATCCATTACTTCTTTTCCTGCCCTCAGGTGTATTGGAGAAGAAACCAACTGCCACTCAAGCACTAGAAGACAGTTACCATGTCCCCCAATCTTTCTCTTCAATAGGCTAGACATACTTAGCTCCCTCAGTTGTTCATCATATGATTTAGCATTTAGACTCTTAAACATTTTTGCTGCTGCTCCTTGCACACATTTTAGGAGTTTCAGCATCTTTTTTTGCATTGTGGTGACTAGAACTGGAGGAAGTATTCCAAGTGTAACCTTACCAATGTGGTATAAAGCAGTATTATCAGTTCTCTTCACTATGACTTGACATTACAATGCAAACTAGGCCCCTTACATCTATTCAGTATTATAACACACCTAAAAGGAGGGGGGGAAGGCTTGTGAATGCAACTTGCATTCTATCATTCTTTCGGATTGTTCAAATGCTTCTGTGCCTAAGGTGGCTTTCCCATGCAGATTAATGAAAGAGTTGAGACAAGTGCTGAAACAACTAATATACATTACATATTTTGTAATCACGCAAGTCTCCTCAGCTACATATTCTACCACATGCTTTCTATTTCCCACTCATCAGTCTTTCTAAAACTGAAATTAGAATAGAAGAACAGAGTTGGACGGGACCTTGGAGGTCTTCTAGTCCAACCTCCTGCTTAGGCAGGAAACCCTATACCATTTCAGACAAATGGTTATCCAATCTCTTCTTAAAAACTTCCAGTATTGGAGCATTTAAAACTTCTGGAGGCAAGTTATTCCACTGATTAATTGTTCTGTCAGGTATTTTCTCCTTACTTTTAGGTTACTTCTTTCCTTGATTAGTGTCCACCCATTGCTTCTTGTCCTGCCCCCAGGCTCAGGTGTTTTGGAGAATAGCTTGACTCCCTCTTCTTTGTGGCAGAAATTGAAGTAGAAGAAAAAGCAACATGCAAAGAATTACACGTCTTTGGTATGCCACCAGGATCTTGTATTTGCATACAGTACATACTTCACCATAGCAGTACTGAACTAAATGTAGCTAATGCCTAGGTTCATGTTATGAGATAATCAACGTAGGCAACTCTGTTTTTTTGAAAAACACATTTTGCTTTCTGCTGCTAGACTTTAAAATAAAATTTGAATTGCATTGTTCCAGTGGGAAAACACAGGAGCTGGGAAATTCCCAAGAGGGAGTGAAACATTAGATATGCTGTATTTGCCCTGAGCAAAAGCAAACTGTGTTTGTTATCTCCAACTGTGTCAGCATGGTAATTTTTTTTGTATGAGCTCAATAAATATATCTGCTTGTGCTCCTGCTGTCTGGATTTCATACAACTTCTGCCTTCTCATAAAAAATCACTCTGCTTTTAAATAATCCAAGAAAGAAAATAACCTAGTTTGGAAGACTTCAGAACACTTTGAATCTCAAAGCCAGCAACTTGATTACTAAATAATGCAATGAAAGAAAAAACTTTCCTGTGCAGCAAAGTAAGGACAGGGCTTCAGCTTTTGAACCAAAGGAGTCGGTTACAGTAGGAAAAGTAGCACTTCAACAAGATGAACTTTCAGTTCAGCATATCGCGAGGCAGATTTGTTGGTGAAGAAAAGCTGGAGTTCTTTACTCTCAAATCTTCCTTCTTCTTCAAAAGGCAACCAGACAGTTTTGCCCTTGAGGTAGAAGAAAATGTTTTGCTTCTCATCCAAGAAGCTTCATCAGTTCTGATAGCAGGGGGAATGGAAGGATAGTTATAGACTGGATGGTGGAGGAATACTCTGTTATGAATGCTGGACTGATTCCCCAAAAAAGACAGTTGGAGTAATGGCATAACCTTAACATCATCACAATTTGCCAGCAAAATCTTGTTCAGCCAGTTTCTTGTCATTTTAATACTTTTTTTGCAACTGATGCTGAATAGGATTTTTTTTAAACTAGGGAATTTCTGTTAGGACAGATGTGAAAAACAACTCCATTTGGTGATCTGAGCTTTCCCTGTGGAGTTAGACAAAAGAGTGTCTTAGAATTGGCAAAAGAACTCAATTCAACCAGAAAACGTTACTTTTGTCCCAGAGCTCAGTTTCGAACAACAAACACATATTAATGGTGTTCTGAGACGGGAAACATAAAACACCTCTCCATTTCGTGATCTGAGCTTTCCCTGAGGGGTTAGACCAAATCGTGTCTTTGAATTGGCAAAACAACTCACCCAGAACCAGAAAACGTAACTTTTGACCCAGAGCTCAGTTTCGAACAACAAACACATATTAGTGGTGTTCTGAGACAGGAAACATAAAACACCACTCCATTTGGTGATCTGAGCATTCCCTGAGGAGTTAGACGAAAATGGGTCTTAGAATTGGCAAAAGAACTCAATTCAGCCAGAAATGTTACTTTTGACCCCGAGCTCAGTTTCGAACAACAAACACATATTAGTGGTGTTCTGAGACGGGAAACCTAAAACACCACACCATTTGCTGATCTGAGCTTTCCCTGACGAGTAAGACCAAAGCATGTCATAAAATTGGAAAAAGAACTCAATTCAACCAGAAAACGTTACTTTTGATCAGGAGCTCAATTTCGAACAACAAATAGATATTAGTGGTGTCCTGAGATTGGAAACCTAAAACACCACTCCATTTGTTGATCTGAGCTTTCCCTGAGGAGTTAGACCAAAGAGTGTCTTAGAATTGGCAAAAGAACTCGGTTCAAGCAGAAAAAGTTACTTTCGATCCCGACCTCAATTTCGAACAACAAACAGATATCAGTGGTGTTTATAGGCAGTGAAGCCAAAAAAAACCTCCATTTGGTGATCTCAGCTTTCCGTGAGGAGTTGGACCAAAGTGTGTCTTAGAATTGGAAAAAGAACTAAACCAGAACCAATAAACGTTACGTTTTACCCAGAGCTCAGTTTCGAACAACAAACACATATTAGTGGTGTTCTGAGACGGAAAACCTAAAACACCACTTCATTTGGTGATCTGAGCATTCCCTGAGGAGTTAGACCAAAGCTTGTCGTAAAATTGGCAAAAGAACTCATTTCAACCAGAAAAAGTTCTCATGTGTTCTGACATGAGAAACCTAAAAAATCACCCCATTTGGTGATCTCATCCTTCCCTGAGGAGTTAGACCAAAGCGTGTCTTAGAATTGGCAAAAGAACTCAACCAGAACCAGAACCAGAGAACGTTACGTTTTACCCAGAGCTCAGTTTCGAACAAACACATATTAGTGGTGTTCTGAGAAGGGAAACCTAAAAAACCTCTCCATTTTCTGATCTGAGCTTTTCCTGAGGAGTAAGACCAAAGCGTGTCTTACAATTGGCAAAAGAACTCAATTCAACCAGAAATCGTTACTTTTGATCCAGAGCTCAGTTTCGAACAAGAAACACATATTAGTGGTGTTTTTCGACAGGGAAGCTAAAAAACCACTCCATTTGGTGATCTGAGCCTTCCCTGAGGAGTTAGACCAAAGCTAGTCTTAGAATTGGCAAAAGAACTCAATTACACCAGAAAACGTTACTTTTGTCCCAGAGCTCAGTTTCGAACAACAAACACATATTAATGGTGTTCTGAGATGGGAAACATAAAACACCTCTCCATTTCGTGATCTGAGCTTTCCCTGACTGGTTAGACCAAATCGTGTCTTTGAATTGGCAAAACAACTCACCCAGAACCAGAAAACGTAACTTTTGACCCAGAGCTCAGTTTCGAACAACAAACACATATTAGTGGTGTTCTGAGACGGGAAACATAAAACACCACTCCATTTGGTGATCTGAGCATTCCCTGAGGAGTTAGACGAAAATGGGTCTTAGAATTGGCAAAAGAACTCAATTCAGCCAGAAAATGTTACTTTTGACCCCGAGCTCAGTTTCGAACAACAAACACATATTAGTGGTGTTCTGAGACGGGAAACCTAAAAAACCTCTCCATTTTCTGATCTGAGCTTTCCCTGAGGAGTAAGACCAAAGCGTGTCTTACAATTGGCAAAAGAACTCAATTCAACCAGAAATCGTTACTTTTGATCCAGAGCTCAGTTTCGAACAAGAAACACATATTAGTGGTGTTTTTCGACAGGGAAGCTAAAAAACCACTCCATTTGGTGATCTGAGCTTTCCCTAAGGAGTTAGACCAAAGCGTCTCTTAGAATTGGCCAAAGAACTCAATTCAACCAGAAAATGTTACTTTTGACCCAGAGCTCAGATTCTAAAACAAAAAGATATCAGTGGTGTTTATAGGCAGTGAAGCCAAAAAACCTCTCCATTTGGTGACCTAAGATTTCCGTGAGGAGTTGGACCAAAGTGTGTCTTAGAATTGGCAAAAGAACTCAATTCAACCAGAAAACGCTAGTTTTGACGCAGAGCTCAGATTCTAACAACACATGTATTAGTGGTGTTCTGAGATGGGAAACTTAAAAAAAACCCTCCATTTGGTGATCTGAGCCTTCCCTGAGGAGTTAGACCAAAGCTAGTCTTAGAATTGGCAAAAGAACTCAGTTTCTGAAGAGAAGGTGTGGGAGGAGTAACCATCGGGTATTAACCTAATCTGATTGCCTATTGGAGATTGAGGAAATCTTTGGAAGCCACACCTCCTGCTGCTCTCATGGCCACCCAGTTTAACCTCAATCTTCGGCCTGAACGGAGTGTTTTTTCCTGCTCTCCCTTCTATCCGAGATTCAGGAGTTTCTTACTTTCAGCAAAGCCTCAGCAAGGAATTTCAACTTAAAGCGACCTCACCTGCCTTCTGCTGTGCTCCACGCCGCTTATTCAAGCCTCGGCTTGCCAGCGCGCGCGCGCAGAGTCCTGCGAGGCCACCCGATCGTTCCAAAGGGGGTGGAAGCCCCAGGAAGGCCCAGGATCGCAGAGAAAACTCCAGGCGACGATCGGAGGAGTCCAGGAAAGCCGGAGAACCCAGAACCCTTCCAGGATTGCGAAGAGGGTTCCAGCAGAGGAAGGAGACTCCCGATGGCACCAGCAGTCGCCATTTTGAATCGTCGCCATCTTGGGAGCACGTGGGAGCGTGTAAACAGCGTTCCGATGCCGAAAGCGCTCACGAGGCCATAGGAAGCCGGAAGAGGCTTCCTTTCTGCTCTGCCCCGCCGGTGATCCGGGGGGAGAATTCAGGGCCTTGCCTGCCAGCAGCAGAGCCTGCAATCAAACAGAGAGCGGCGGATCCTATCCCTAGGAAGGGAATTTATTTACAGCCGGCTGCAGAAGGAGCACGTGGGTGAGCAATGAACCGTGAGTAATGGCGGAGGCGACTAGGAGCAAAAACTCTAGGCCCAGAGCCCTGGGGGGGTGCGGATCCAGAGGAAGGGCCCTCCAGAGCGAGTCCCCCTGCCCCCAGAGGCAGATCACCATCTAGGAGGGACAAAGCCAGGGCCCCCAAGAATCCATCCCCCAGGAAGGAGGCCAGAGCAACCAGGGCCTCGGCCAGGGAGTACAGGGCGACCATCAGCCCTTCTCCCCCCAGATCACGCTCCCCACGCAGGGCCTCTGCCCGGGCTACACACAGATCACCATTCCCAGCCTCTCCAGGGGGATCTCTGAGAAGGCACAGCTCTCTTTCTCCTCCTCTCTCTCCTGCTCCCTTACTGGATTCGAGAGTGGATCCTTTTGGCTGCAGAGCAGCCAGTCCAGCCCGGCCTCACCTAGCACCCCTATCCCCTGAACCCAGGGAATATTCCCAACCACCAGAGCTTCAGCCTGCGCTGCCTGAGCTAACCAGCAGCTTCCAGGACATGTTTGCCAGAGCTCTGGCCCAAGTTATGGCTTCTAGCTTAACTCAGCAGCCACAGGCTCCCAGGAACAGAGCCCCCCAGGAGCCCCCCAGAGGACAGAGCGATCGCCCTAGCACCTCGGCTGCAAGGGAAGCCAGGTCTCCCTCCCCATCCACGGCTAGTGAGGTGTCTGACCTCGAGGAAGGAGAACTAAAGGATGTGGGTTTTTCGGAGGATGAAGACCCCCAGGCGGAGGAGGATTCCACCGTAGCGGGCCTTTTCCCCCCCTCCTTATTCAGCTCCCTTTTACGCAAGGCAGTAGCCACAGCTGATCTGGATCCACCTCCGGATCCTGAGCCAGCAACTGAGTTCTCGGGCAAGGGCAAAAGCAAGAGGAAAAAGGGGCCCTTTCATAGGCCCCCCCATAGCTAAGGAGGAAATTCCCACCCCAGATATGTTCATGGAGGTGCTCAAATCACAGTGGGTAAAGCCAGGGTCCTTTCCCACCCCAGGGGGGAATGAAAGAAAGTTTTATAATCTTAACCAAGCCTTTGCCCAAGCCTTGCAGGTTCCTGAAGTGGATAACCCGGTGGCAACATTGGCATCTTCTTCAACAGTCGTAGCAGGAGACACCGCTAATTGCCTCAAGCCTGAGGATAAGAGGGCAGACATTGTTCTGCGCAAGACGTTCCAGGCCATCACCTGGGCTATCAGGGCGGCCGCCTCTGCTTCCTTTTTTAATAGGTCCACGGTCCTGTGGCTGGAGCAGCTGAGGGATAGGACCCCAGCCTCTGAAGTGCGACTCCTGCAGGACATCTCCAAGATGCTTGCGGCAACGCAATTCTCGGCGGACGCCACCTTGGACGTGGTAAAGTATGCGTCGCGGGCTATGTCTTCCTCAGTTGCTTCTAGGCAACTACTCTGGCTACGTCACTGGCAGGCGGAATCCCAGTTGAAGTGGCACCTAACCGGCGCAGACTACACCGGGGACAAGTTATTCGGGACGGCACTGGATCCTCTCCTTGTGGAAGATAAAAACAAGCGGAAGATCCTCCCGTCAACGAACAAGCTGTCGGATTTCCGCCACCCACGGTACCCTAGGAGGACCTCCTACAGACCACCTGAAGGAGACAACCAAGGCCAGAGGTACCAAAACCCCAGATTTCAAAGGCAGGGGGATAGACAATTTCAGAACAGATTCAGGGGCCAACACCAGGGGAAGTGGCCCTTTCGTGGAGGAGGCGGTCGCCCCTTCCGCAGATTCAAGTGATCCGTCCCCGGATCACCCCATCGGCGGTCGCCTCTCCATGTTTGCGGATGCCTGGGAGCGTATCACATCGGATGAGTGGGTTCTCCAGACGGTAAGGCTTGGGCTTCGCCTGGAGTTCCGCTCCCTTCCCCCCGGTAGGTTCCACACCTTCACCTCCTCCTCAGACCCAAACAAGAGGGCCCTTAAGGCCAAGGCCATTAAACATCTTCTTGACATCAGGGCCATCGAGAGGGTTCCAGTGGTCAGGATTTTATTCAAATCTCTTCCTAGTGCCCAAAAGCTCGGGGGGTTGGAGAGCCATCCTGGACCTAAAGTTACTCAACTCCAGGGTGGTATACCGTAAATTTAAAATGGCCTCTCTAAAATCCATCCTGGAGGGCATCCGACCGGGCGACTTCCTTGCCTCCATCGACCTTACAGAGGCATACCTGCATATCAGGATCGCCCCAGAACACCGCAAATTCCTGAGGTTTTCCCATGAGGAGAACCATTTCCAATACAGGGCCCTGCCTTTTGGATTGGCCTCAGCTCCCAGAACCTTCACCAAAGTACTTGCTGCAGCTGCGGGCCACCTACGTTCCCTCCCTGTCAGTTTATTTTGCTACCTTGACGATATTCTCGTCTTGGCCAGGTCCTCTGCCTTGGCTGCTAAAGATCTGAATACTGCCATTGACAGTCTCCGATCCCTGGGGTTCTCCATTAACCTGGAGAAGAGCCACCTCGTGCCCTCCACCAGGCTGCTTCACTTAGGGTCCATTATCGACTCCGTAGCGGGGGAGGTGTTTCTCTCTCAGGATCACAAGGACAGCATCATTAAGATGATTAATGAGGTTCGCAAGTCACGCTCTGTCCCTGTAGTTCTTCTTTCCAGGCTCCTGGGCAAGTTCATCTCGTGCATAGGGATCATCCCTTGGGCCCGACTGCACGCCAGGGAGCTCCAGTGGTTTCTGCTACCACATCAGAAGGCCAGGACGAGCGACGCGAACTTCAAGATCCGAGTATCACCCCAGGTGCTGCTATTCTTCCGCTGGTAGCTGTCTCCAGCTCTGAACAAAGGCTGCCTCTTCAGAGATCCACCAAGGACCACCGACGCAAGCTTCTTCGGCTGGGGGGCCCACCTGGAGAACCAGATCGCCCAGGGTCGGTGGACTCCATCAGATCTAAGACACAACATCAACTGGTTGGAGCTCAGAGCCATCCACCTGGCCCTCCGACACTTCAAGGACATGGTCAGAGGTCAACATGTCTTAGTCCTGACAGACAACGTAGCGGCCAAGGCACACGTGAACAGACAAGGAGGCACCCACTCCAAGGCTCTCCGTGATGAGGCGCTGCGTCTGGGTCACTGGGCGGAGAAACACATGGCATCCATCAAAGCGGAGCACATCTCCGGAACAGAGAACCATCAGGCAGACTGGCTAAGCAGAGAAACGATCGACAACGGAGAGTGGCAGCTCCATCCCTCAATCTTCCACAGGATCTGCGAGAGGTTCGGCCATCCGACGGTGGACCTGTTTGCGACGCCGCACAATGCCCAGCTACCGGAGTTCATCTCGAGGTTCCCGACCCCCGGAGAAATGGACACAGAAGCCCTACGCTGCAGCTGGCCTCCAGGTCTTCTCTACGCCTTTCCCCCCCTTCCCCTCATCCCCGGGGTTCTGAGGAGGGTGGTAGCGGAGAGGGCAGATCTCATAATGGTAGCTCCATTTTGGCCGCGCCGCCCCTGGCTGGCAGATCTGGTGGACCTGTCCACAGCTCCTCCCTGGAGGATACCAGCAGGGGAGGTGGCGCTTCACCAGGGATTCCTAGAGCGAGTGGCTCCATCTGACCGTCTGGCGCTTGAGCAGGAACAACTGAGACAGGCTCAGTTCTCCGAGGAGGTCATCAAGGTGGTAAAGGCATCCCGGAGACAATCCACCACCCGCATCTACAATGCCTCGTGGGTGGCCTTCTCAGACTGGTGCCGGGGTAAAGACATCTGTCCTACGACTGCCTCGGTTCCTCAGGTTCTGGACTTTCTCCAGGAGGGTCACCAGAAAGGCCTCGCCACCAGCACCCTTAGGCGTCAGGTTTCCGCTCTTTCCACCATCCTAGGGGGGGTGAACGCTCCCCCCTTATCTCAACACCCGGTTCTTAGGCGTTTTCTCAAAGGGGCGGTGAATTTGAAACCCTCAGCGGTCCATCGATTCCCCTCCTGGGATCTTCCCACGGTCCCCCAGGCTCTAACGGAGGCTCCATTCGAGCCTCTGAAAGAGGTTTCCCTCCAGCTTCTGACCCTTAAGGTCATTTTTCTGGTAGCCATCACTTCAGCCAGAAGGGTCTCAGAGATTAACGCCCTTTCCAGCAGAGCAGACCTCTGCACCTTCCTAGATAACAGGGTCGTCCTCAGACTCGACCCTTCCGTCATGCCCAAGATCAACTCCCCCTTCCACAGAGGGTTAGAGATCATCCTTCCGGATTTCTGTCCCCATACCCCATTTTGTGATCTGGTGTTTCCCTGGGGAGTTACACCAAAGTATATCTTAGAATTGGCAGAAAAACTCAATTCAACCAGAACGTGTTACTTTTGAACCAAAGCTCAGATTCGAAAAACAAACAAATATTAGAAGCTTCCTGAGTTGGGAAAGCTAAAAAACCAGTCCATTTTGTGATCTGGTGTTTCCCTGGGGAGTTACACCAAAGTATATCTTAGAATTGGCAGAAAAACTCAATTCAACCAGAACGTGTTACTTTTGAACCAAAGCTCAGATTCGAAAAACAAACACATATTAGAAGCTTCCTGAGTCGGGAAAGCTAAAAAACCAGTCCATTTTGTGATCTGGTGTTTCCCTGGGGAGTTACACCAAAGTATATCTTAGAATTGGCAGAAAAACTCAATTCAACCAGAACGTGTTACTTTTGAACCAAAGCTCAGATTCGAAAAACAAACACATCTTAGAAGCTTCCTGAGTCGGGAAAGCTAAAACACCAGTCCATTTTGTGATCTGGTGTTTCCCTGGGGAGTTACACTAAAGTATATCTTAGAATTGGCAGAAAAACTCAATTCAACCAGAACGTGTTACTTTTGAACCAAAGCTCAGATTCGAAAAACAAACACATAATAGAAGCTTCCCGAGTCGGGAAAGCTAAAAAACCAGTCCATTTTGTGATCTGGTGTTTCCCTGGGGAGTTACACCAAAGTATATCTTAGAATTGGCAGAAAAACTCAATTCAACCAGAACGTGTTACTTTTGAACCAAAGCTCAGATTCGAAAAACAAACACATATTAGAAGCTTCCTGAGTCGGGAAAGCTAAAAAACCAGTCCATTTTGTGATCTGGTGTTTCCCTGGGGAGTTACACCAAAGTATATCTTAGAATTGGCAGAAAAACTCAATTCAACCAGAACGTGTTACTTTTGAACCAAAGCTCAGATTCGAAAAACAAACACATATTAGAAGCTTCCTGAGTCGGGAAAGCTAAAAAACCAGTCCATTTTGTGATCTGGTGTTTCCCTGGGGAGTTACACCAAAGTATATCTTAGAATTGGCAGAAAAACTCAATTCAACCAGAACGTGTTACTTTTGAACCAAAGCTCAGATTCGAAAAACAAACACATATTAGAAGCTTCCTGAGTCGGGAAAGCTAAAAAACCAGTCCATTTTGTGATCTGGTGTTTCCCTGGGGAGTTACACCAAAGTATATCTTAGAATTGGCAGAAAAACTCAATTCAACCAGAACGTGTTACTTTTGAACCAAAGCTCAGATTCGAAAAACAAACACATATTAGAAGCTTCCTGAGTCGGGAAAGCTAAAAAACCAGTCCATTTTGTGATCTGGTGTTTCCCTGGGGAGTTACACCAAAGTATATCTTAGAATTGGCAGAAAAATTCAATTCAACCAGAACGTGTTACTTTTGAACCAAAGCTCAGATTCGAAAAACAAACAAATATTAGAAGCTTCCTGAGTTGGGAAAGCTAAAAAACCAGTCCATTTTGTGATCTGGTGTTTCCCTGGGGAGTTACACCAAAGTATATCTTAGAATTGGCAGAAAAACTCAATTCAACCAGAACGTGTTACTTTTGAACCAAAGCTCAGATTCGAAAAACAAACACATATTAGAAGCTTCCCGAGTCGGGAAAGCTAAAAAACCAGTCCATTTTGTGATCTGGTGTTTCCCTGGGGAGTTACACCAAAGTATATCTTAGAATTGGCAGAAAAACTCAATTCAACCAGAACGTGTTACTTTTGAACCAAAGCTCAGATTCGAAAAACAAACACATATTAGTATTGTCCTGAGTCGGGAAAGCTAAAAAACCAGTCCATTTTATGATCTGGTGTTTCCCTGGGGAGTTACACCAAAGTATATCTTAGAATTGGCAGAAAAACTCAATTCAACCAGAACGTGTTACTTTTGAACCAAAGCTCAGATTCGAAAAACAAACACATATTAGAAGCTTCCTGAGTCGGGAAAGCTAAAAAACCAGTCCATTTTGTGATCTGGTGTTTCCCTGGGGAGTTACACCAAAGTATATCTTAGAATTGGCAGAAAAACTCAATTCAACCAGAACGTGTTACTTTTGAACCAAAGCTCAGATTCGAAAAACAAACACATATTAGAAGCTTCCTGAGTCGGGAAAGCTAAAAAACCAGTCCATTTTGTGATCTGGTGTTTCCCTGGGGAGTTACACCAAAGTATATCTTAGAATTGGCAGAAAAACTCAATTCAACCAGAACGTGTTACTTTTGAACCAAAGCTCAGATTCGAAAAACAAACAAATATTAGAAGCTTCCTGAGTTGGGAAAGCTAAAAAACCAGTCCATTTTGTGATCTGGTGTTTCCCTGGGGAGTTACACCAAAGTATATCTTAGAATTGGCAGAAAAACTCAATTCAACCAGAACGTGTTACTTTTGAACCAAAGCTCAGATTCGAAAAACAAACACATATTAGAAGCTTCCTGAGTCGGGAAAGCTAAAAAACCAGTCCATTTTGTGATCTGGTGTTTCCCTGGGGAGTTACACCAAAGTATATCTTAGAATTGGCAGAAAAACTCAATTCAACCAGAACGTGTTACTTTTGAACCAAAGCTCAGATTCGAAAAACAAACACATATTAGAAGCTTCCTGAGTCGGGAAAGCTAAAAAACCAGTCCATTTTGTGATCTGGTGTTTCCCTGGGGAGTTACACCAAAGTATATCTTAGAATTGGCAGAAAAACTCAATTCAACCAGAACGTGTTACTTTTGAACCAAAGCTCAGATTCGAAAAACAAACACATATTAGAAGCTTCCTGAGTCGGGAAAGCTAAAAAACCAGTCCATTTTGTGATCTGGTGTTTCCCTGGGGAGTTACACCAAAGTATATCTTAGAATTGGCAGAAAAACTCAATTCAACCAGAACGTGTTACTTTTGAACCAAAGCTCAGATTCAAAAAACAAACACATAATAGAAGCTTCCTGAGTCGGGAAAGCTAAAAAACCAGTCCATTTTGTGATCTGGTGTTTCCCTGGGAAGTTACACCAAAGTATATCTTAGAATTGGCAGAAAAACTCAATTCAACCAGAACGTGTTACTTTTGAACCAAAGCTCAGATTCGAAAAACAAACACATATTAGAAGCTTCCTGAGTCGGGAAAGCTAAAAACCAGTCCATTTTGTGATCTGGTGTTTCCCTGGGGAGTTACACCAAAGTATATCTTAGAATTGGCAGAAAAACTCAATTCAACCAGAACGTGTTACTTTTGAACCAAAGCTCAGATTCGAAAAACAAACACATCTTAGAAGCTTCCTGAGTCGGGAAAGCTAAAAAAACAGTCCATTTTGTGATCTGGTGTTTCCCTGGGGAGTTACACCAAAGTATATCTTAGAATTGGCAGAAAAACTCAATTCAACCAGAACGTGTTACTTTTGAACCAAAGCTCAGATTCGAAAAACAAACACATATTAGAAGCTTCCTGAGTCGGGAAAGCTAAAAAACCAGTCCATTTTGTGATCTGGTGTTTCCCTGGGGAGTTACACTAAAGTATATCTTAGAATTGGCAGAAAAACTCAATTCAACCAGAACGTGTTACTTTTGAACCAAAGCTCAGATTTGAAAAACAAACACATAATAGAAGCTTCCTGAGTCGGGAAAGCTAAAAAACCAGTCCATTTTGTGATCTGGTGTTTCCCTGGGGAGTTACACCAAAGTATATCTTAGAATTGGCAGAAAAACTCAATTCAACCAGAACGTGTTACTTTTGAACCAAAGCTCAGATTCGAAAAACAAACACATATTAGAAGCTTCCTGAGTCGGGAAAGCTAAAAACCAGTCCATTTTGTGATCTGGTGTTTCCCTGGGGAGTTACACCAAAGTATATCTTAGAATTGGCAGAAAAACTCAATTCAACCAGAACGTGTTACTTTTGAACCAAAGCTCAGATTCGAAAAACAAACACATCTTAGAAGCTTCCTGAGTCGGGAAAGCTAAAAAAACAGTCCATTTTGTGATCTGGTGTTTCCCTGGGGAGTTACACCAAAGTATATCTTAGAATTGGCAGAAAAACTCAATTCAACCAGAACGTGTTACTTTTGAACCAAAGCTCAGATTCGAAAAACAAACACATATTAGTATTGTCCTGAGTCGGGAAAGCTAAAAAACCAGTCCATTTTGTGATCTGGTGTTTCCCTGGGGAGTTACAGCAAAGTATATCTTAGAATTGGCAAAAAAAACTCAATTCAACCAGAACGTGTTACTTTTGAACCAAAGCTCAGATTCGAAAAACAAACACATCTTAGAAGCTTCCTGAGTCGGGAAAGCTAAAAAACCAGTCCATTTTGTGATCTGGTGTTTCCCTGGGGAGTTACACCAAAGTATATCTTAGAATTGGCAGAAAAACTCAATTCAACCAGAACGTGTTACTTTTGAACCAAAGCTCAGATTCGAAAAACAAACACATATTAGAAGCTTCCTGAGTCGGGAAAGCTAAAAAACCAGTCCATTTTGTGATCTGGTGTTTCCCTGGGGAGTTACACTAAAGTATATCTTAGAATTGGCAGAAAAACTCAATTCAACCAGAACGTGTTACTTTTGAACCAAAGCTCAGATTCAAAAAACAAACACATAATAGAAGCTTCCTGAGTCGGGAAAGCTAAAAAACCAGTCCATTTTGTGATCTGGTGTTTCCCTGGGAAGTTACACCAAAGTATATCTTAGAATTGGCAGAAAAACTCAATTCAACCAGAACGTGTTACTTTTGAACCAAAGCTCAGATTCGAAAAACAAACACATATTAGAAGCTTCCCGAGTCGGGAAAGCTAAAAAACCAGTCCATTTTGTGATCTGGTGTTTCCCTGGGGAGTTACACCAAAGTATATCTTAGAATTGGCAGAAAAACTCAATTCAACCAGAACGTGTTACTTTTGAACCAAAGCTCAGATTCGAAAAACAAACACATATTAGTATTGTCCTGAGTCGGGAAAGCTAAAAAACCAGTCCATTTTGTGATCTGGTGTTTCCCTGGGGAGTTACACCAAAGTATATCTTAGAATTGGCAGAAAAACTCAATTCAACCAGAACGTGTTACTTTTGAACCAAAGCTCAGATTCGAAAAACAAACACATATTAGTATTGTCCTGAGTCGGGAAAGCTAAAAAACCAGTCCATTTTGTGATCTGGTGTTTCCCTGGGGAGTTACACCAAAGTATATCTTAGAATTGGCAGAAAAACTCAATTCAACCAGAACGTGTTACTTTTGAACCAAAGCTCAGATTCGAAAAACAAACACATCTTAGAAGCTTCCTGAGTCGGGAAAGCTAAAAAACCAGTCCATTTTGTGATCTGGTGTTTCCCTGGGGAGTTACACCAAAGTATATCTTAGAATTGGCAGAAAAACTCAATTCAACCAGAACGTGTTACTTTTGAACCAAAGCTCAGATTCGAAAAACAAACAAATATTAGAAGCTTCCTGAGTTGGGAAAGCTAAAAAACCAGTCCATTTTGTGATCTGGTGTTTCCCTGGGGAGTTACACCAAAGTATATCTTAGAATTGGCAGAAAAACTCAATTCAACCAGAACGTGTTACTTTTGAACCAAAGCTCAGATTCGAAAAACAAACACATATTAGAAGCTTCCTGAGTCGGGAAAGCTAAAAAACCAGTCCATTTTGTGATCTGGTGTTTCCCTGGGGAGTTACACCAAAGTATATCTTAGAATTGGCAGAAAAACTCAATTCAACCAGAACGTGTTACTTTTGAACCAAAGCTCAGATTCGAAAAACAAACACATCTTAGTATTGTCCTGAGTCAGGAAAGCTAAAAACCAGTCCATTTTGTGATCTGGTGTTTCCCTGGGGAGTTACACCAAAGTATATCTTAGAATTGGCAGAAAAACTCAATTCAACCAGAACGTGTTACTTTTGAACCAAAGCTCAGATTCGAAAAACAAACACATATTAGAAGCTTCCTGAGCCGGGAAAGCTAAAAAAACAGTCCATTTTGTGATCTGGTGTTTCCCTGGGGAGTTACACCAAAGTATATCTTAGAATTGGCAGAAAAACTCAATTCAAGCAGAACGTGTTACTTTTGAACCAAAGCTCAGATTCGAAAAACAAACACATCTTAGAAGCTTCCTGAGTCGGGAAAGCTAAAAAAACAGTCCATTTTGTGATCTGGTGTTTCCCTGGGGAGTTACACCAAAGTATATCTTAGAATTGGCAGAAAAACTCAATTCAACCAGAACGTGTTACTTTTGAACCAAAGCTCAGATTCGAAAAACAAACACATCTTAGTATTGTCCTGAGTCGGGAAAGCTAAAAAACCAGTCCTTTTGGTGATCTGGTGTTTCCCTGGGGAGTTACACCAAAGTATATCTTAGAATTGGCAGAAAAACTCAATTCAACCAGAACGTGTTACTTTTGAACCAAAGCTCAGATTCGAAAAACAAACACATCTTAGAAGCTTCCTGAGTCGGGAAAGCTAAAAACACATTCCATTTTGTGATCTGGTGTTTCCCTGGGGAGTTACACCAAAGTATATCTTAGAATTGGCAGAAAAACTCAATTCAACCAGAACGTGTTACTTTTGAACCAAAGCTCAGATTCGAAAAACAAACACATCTTAGTATTGTCCTGAGTCGGGAAAGCTAAAAAACCAGTCCATTTTGTGATCTGGTGTTTCCCTGGGGAGTTACACCAAAGTATATCTTAGAATTGGCAGAAAAACTCAATTCAACCAGAACGTGTTACTTTTGAACCAAAGCTCAGATTTGAAAAACAAACACATCTTAGTATTGTCCTGAGTCGGGAAAGCTAAAAAACCAGTCCATTTTGTGATCTGGTTTTTCCCTGGGGAGTTATACCAAAGTATATCTTAGAATTGGCAGAAAAACTCAATTCAACCAGAACGTGTTACTTTTTAACCAAAGCTCAGATTCGAAAAACAAACACATCTTAGTATTGTCCTGAGTCAGGAAAGCTAAAAAACCAGTCCATTTTGTGATCTGGTGTTTCCCTGGGGAGTTACACCAAAGTATATCTTAGAATTGGCAGAAAAACTCAATTCAACCAGAACGTGTTACTTTTGAACCAAAGCTCAGATTCGAAAAACAAACACATATTAGAAGCTTCCTGAGTCGGGAAAGCTAAAAAACCAGTCCATTTTGTGATCTGGTGTTTCCCTGGGGAGTTACACTAAAGTATATCTTAGAATTGGCAGAAAAACTCAATTCAACCAGAACGTGTTACTTTTGAACCAAAGCTCAGATTTGAAAAACAAACACATAATAGAAGCTTCCTGAGTCGGGAAAGCTAAAAAACCAGTCCATTTTGTGATCTGGTGTTTCCCTGGGGAGTTACACCAAAGTATATCTTAGAATTGGCAGAAAAACTCAATTCAACCAGAACGTGTTACTTTTGAACCAAAGCTCAGATTCGAAAAACAAACACATATTAGAAGCTTCCTGAGTCGGGAAAGCTAAAAACCAGTCCATTTTGTGATCTGGTGTTTCCCTGGGGAGTTACACCAAAGTATATCTTAGAATTGGCAGAAAAACTCAATTCAACCAGAACGTGTTACTTTTGAACCAAAGCTCAGATTCGAAAAACAAACACATCTTAGAAGCTTCCTGAGTCGGGAAAGCTAAAAAAACAGTCCATTTTGTGATCTGGTGTTTCCCTGGGGAGTTACACCAAAGTATATCTTAGAATTGGCAGAAAAACTCAATTCAACCAGAACGTGTTACTTTTGAACCAAAGCTCAGATTCGAAAAACAAACACATATTAGTATTGTCCTGAGTCGGGAAAGCTAAAAAACCAGTCCATTTTGTGATCTGGTGTTTCCCTGGGGAGTTACAGCAAAGTATATCTTAGAATTGGCAAAAAAAACTCAATTCAACCAGAACGTGTTACTTTTGAACCAAAGCTCAGATTCGAAAAACAAACACATCTTAGAAGCTTCCTGAGTCGGGAAAGCTAAAAAACCAGTCCATTTTGTGATCTGGTGTTTCCCTGGGGAGTTACACCAAAGTATATCTTAGAATTGGCAGAAAAACTCAATTCAACCAGAACGTGTTACTTTTGAACCAAAGCTCAGATTCGAAAAACAAACACATATTAGAAGCTTCCTGAGTCGGGAAAGCTAAAAAAACCAGTCCATTTTGTGATCTGGTGTTTCCCTGGGGAGTTACACTAAAGTATATCTTAGAATTGGCAGAAAAACTCAATTCAACCAGAACGTGTTACTTTTGAACCAAAGCTCAGATTCAAAAAACAAACACATAATAGAAGCTTCCTGAGTCGGGAAAGCTAAAAAACCAGTCCATTTTGTGATCTGGTGTTTCCCTGGGAAGTTACACCAAAGTATATCTTAGAATTGGCAGAAAAACTCAATTCAACCAGAACGTGTTACTTTTGAACCAAAGCTCAGATTCGAAAAACAAACACATATTAGAAGCTTCCCGAGTCGGGAAAGCTAAAAAACCAGTCCATTTTGTGATCTGGTGTTTCCCTGGGGAGTTACACCAAAGTATATCTTAGAATTGGCAGAAAAACTCAATTCAACCAGAACGTGTTACTTTTGAACCAAAGCTCAGATTCGAAAAACAAACACATATTAGTATTGTCCTGAGTCGGGAAAGCTAAAAAACCAGTCCATTTTGTGATCTGGTGTTTCCCTGGGGAGTTACACCAAAGTATATCTTAGAATTGGCAGAAAAACTCAATTCAACCAGAACGTGTTACTTTTGAACCAAAGCTCAGATTCGAAAAACAAACACATATTAGTATTGTCCTGAGTCGGGAAAGCTAAAAAACCAGTCCATTTTGTGATCTGGTGTTTCCCTGGGGAGTTACACCAAAGTATATCTTAGAATTGGCAGAAAAACTCAATTCAACCAGAACGTGTTACTTTTGAACCAAAGCTCAGATTCGAAAAACAAACACATCTTAGAAGCTTCCTGAGTCGGGAAAGCTAAAAAACCAGTCCATTTTGTGATCTGGTGTTTCCCTGGGGAGTTACACCAAAGTATATCTTAGAATTGGCAGAAAAACTCAATTCAACCAGAACGTGTTACTTTTGAACCAAAGCTCAGATTCGAAAAACAAACAAATATTAGAAGCTTCCTGAGTTGGGAAAGCTAAAAAACCAGTCCATTTTGTGATCTGGTGTTTCCCTGGGGAGTTACACCAAAGTATATCTTAGAATTGGCAGAAAAACTCAATTCAACCAGAACGTGTTACTTTTGAACCAAAGCTCAGATTCGAAAAACAAACACATCTTAGAAGCTTCCTGAGTCGGGAAAGCTAAAAACCAGTCATTTTGTGATCTGGTGTTTCCCTGGGGAGTTACACCAAAGTATATCTTAGAATTGGCAGAAAAACTCAATTCAACCAGAACGTGTTACTTTGAACCAAAGCTCAGATTCGAAAAACAAACACATCTTAGTATTGTCCTGAGTCAGGAAAGCTAAAAACCAGTCCATTTTGGTGATCTGGTGTTTCCCTGGGAGTTACACCAAAGTATATCTTAGAATTGGCAGAAAAACTCAATTCAACCAGAACGTGTTACTTTTGAACCAAAGCTCAGATTCGAAAAACAAACACATATTAGAAGCTTCCTGAGCCGGGAAAGCTAAAAAAACAGTCCATTTTGTGATCTGGTGTTTCCCTGGGGAGTTACACCAAAGTATATCTTAGAATTGGCAGAAAAACTCAATTCAAGCAGAACGTGTTACTTTTGAACCAAAGCTCAGATTCGAAAAACAAACACATCTTAGAAGCTTCCTGAGTCGGGAAAGCTAAAAAAACAGTCCATTTTGTGATCTGGTGTTTCCCTGGGGAGTTACACCAAAGTATATCTTAGAATTGGCAGAAAAACTCAATTCAACCAGAACGTGTTACTTTTGAACCAAAGCTCAGATTCGAAAAACAAACACATCTTAGTATTGTCCTGAGTCGGGAAAGCTAAAAAACCAGTCCTTTTGGTGATCTGGTGTTTCCCTGGGGAGTTACACCAAAGTATATCTTAGAATTGGCAGAAAAACTCAATTCAACCAGAACGTGTTACTTTTGAACCAAAGCTCAGATTCGAAAAACAAACACATCTTAGAAGCTTCCTGAGTCGGGAAAGCTAAAAAAACATTCCATTTTGTGATCTGGTGTTTCCCTGGGGAGTTACACCAAAGTATATCTTAGAATTGGCAGAAAAACTCAATTCAACCAGAACGTGTTACTTTTGAACCAAAGCTCAGATTCGAAAAACAAACACATCTTAGAAGCTTCCTGAGTCGGGAAAGCTAAAAAAACAGTCCATTTTGTGATCTGGTGTTTCCCTGGGGAGTTACACCAAAGTATATCTTAGAATTGGCAGAAAAACTCAATTCAACCAGAACGTGTTACTTTTGAACCAAAGCTCAGATTCGAAAAACAAACACATCTTAGTATTGTCCTGAGTCGGGAAAGCTAAAAAACCAGTCCATTTTGTGATCTGGTGTTTCCCTGGGGAGTTACACCAAAGTATATCTTAGAATTGGCAGAAAAACTCAATTCAACCAGAACGTGTTACTTTTGAACCAAAGCTCAGATTTGAAAAACAAACACATCTTAGTATTGTCCTGAGTCGGGAAAGCTAAAAAACCAGTCCATTTTGTGATCTGGTTTTTCCCTGGGGAGTTATACCAAAGTATATCTTAGAATTGGCAGAAAAACTCAATTCAACCAGAACGTGTTACTTTTTAACCAAAGCTCAGATTCGAAAAACAAACACATCTTAGTATTGTCCTGAGTCAGGAAAGCTAAAAACCAGTCCATTTTGTGATCTGGTGTTTCCCTGGGGAGTTACACCAAAATATATCTTAGAATTGGCAGAAAAACTCAATTCAACCAGAACGTGTTACTTTTGAACCAAAGCTCAGATTCGAAAAACAAACACATATTAGAAGCTTCCTGAGCCGGGAAAGCTAAAAAACAGTCCATTTTGTGATCTGGTGTTTCCCTGGGGAGTTACACCAAAGTATATCTTAGAATTGGCAGAAAAACTCAATTCAAGCAGAACGTGTTACTTTTGAACCAAAGCTCAGATTCGAAAAACAAACACATCTTAGAAGCTTCCTGAGTCGGGAAAGCTAAAAAAACAGTCCATTTTGTGATCTGGTGTTTCCCTGGGGAGTTACACCAAAGTATATCTTAGAATTGGCAGAAAAACTCAATTCAACCAGAACGTGTTACTTTTGAACCAAAGCTCAGATTCGAAAAACAAACACATCTTAGTATTGTCCTGAGTCGGGAAAGCTAAAAAACCAGTCCTTTTGGTGATCTGGTGTTTCCCTGGGGAGTTACACCAAAGTATATCTTAGAATTGGCAGAAAAACTCAATTCAACCAGAACGTGTTACTTTTGAACCAAAGCTCAGATTCGAAAAACAAACACATATTAGAAGCTTCCTGAGTCGGGAAAGCTAAAAAACCAGTCCATTTTGTGATCTGGTGTTTCCCTGGGGGAGTTACACTAAAGTATATCTTAGAATTGGCAGAAAAACTCAATTTAACCAGAACGTGTTACTTTTGAACCAAAGCTCAGATTCGAAAAACAAACACATATTAGAAGCTTCCTGAGTCGGGAAAGCTAAAAACCAGTCCATTTTGTGATCTGGTGTTTCCCTGGGGAGTTACACCAAAGTATATCTTAGAATTGGCAGAAAAACTCAATTCAACCAGAACGTGTTACTTTTGAACCAAAGCTCAGATTCGAAAAGCAAACACATCTTAGAAGCTTCCTGAGTCGGGAAAGCTAAAAAAACAGTCCATTTTGTGATCTGGTGTTTCCCTGGGGAGTTACACCAAAGTATATCTTAGAATTGGCAGAAAAACTCAATTCAACCAGAACGTGTTACTTTTGAACCAAAGCTCAGATTCGAAAAACAAACACATATTAGAAGCTTCCTGAGTCGGGAAAGCTAAAAAACCAGTCCATTTTGTGATCTGGTGTTTCCCTGGGGAGTTACACTAAAGTATATCTTAGAATTGGCAGAAAAACTCAATTCAACCAGAACGTGTTACTTTTGAACCAAAGCTCAGATTTGAAAAACAAACACATAATAGAAGCTTCCTGAGTCGGGAAAGCTAAAAAACCAGTCCATTTTGTGATCTGGTGTTTCCCTGGGGAGTTACACCAAAGTATATCTTAGAATTGGCAGAAAAACTCAATTCAACCAGAACGTGTTACTTTTGAACCAAAGCTCAGATTCGAAAAACAAACACATATTAGTATTGTCCTGAGTCGGGAAAGCTAAAAAAACCAGTCCATTTTGTGATCTGGTGTTTCCCTGGGGAGTTACACCAAAGTATATCTTAGAATTGGCAGAAAAACTCAATTCAACCAGAACGTGTTACTTTTGAACCAAAGCTCAGATTCGAAAAACAAACACATATTAGTATTGTCCTGAGTCGGGAAAGCTAAAAAACCAGTCCATTTTGTGATCTGGTGTTTTCCCTGGGGAGTTACACCAAAGTATATCTTAGAATTGGCAGAAAAACTCAATTCAACCAGAACGTGTTACTTTTGAACCAAAGCTCAGATTCGAAAAACAAACACATCTTAGAAGCTTCCTGAGTCGGGAAAGCTAAAAAACCAGTCCATTTTGTGATCTGGTGTTTCCCTGGGGAGTTACACCAAAGTATATCTTAGAATTGGCAGAAAAACTCAATTCAACCAGAACGTGTTACTTTTGAACCAAAGCTCAGATTCGAAAAACAAACAAATATTAGAAGCTTCCTGAGTTGGGAAAGCTAAAAAACCAGTCCATTTTGTGATCTGGTGTTTCCCTGGGGAGTTACACCAAAGTATATCTTAGAATTGGCAGAAAAACTCAATTCAACCAGAACGTGTTACTTTTGAACCAAAGCTCAGATTTGAAAAACAAACACATCTTAGTATTGTCCTGAGTCGGGAAAGCTAAAAAACCAGTCCATTTTGTGATCTGGTTTTTCCCTGGGGAGTTATACCAAAGTATATCTTAGAATTGGCAGAAAAACTCAATTCAACCAGAACGTGTTACTTTTTAACCAAAGCTCAGATTCGAAAAACAAACACATATTAGAAGCTTCCTGAGCCGGGAAAGCTAAAAAAACAGTCCATTTTGTGATCTGGTGTTTCCCTGGGGAGTTACACCAAAGTATATCTTAGAATTGGCAGAAAAACTCAATTCAAGCAGAACGTGTTACTTTTGAACCAAAGCTCAGATTCGAAAAACAAACACATCTTAGAAGCTTCCTGAGTCGGGAAAGCTAAAAAAACAGTCCATTTTGTGATCTGGTGTTTCCCTGGGGAGTTACACCAAAGTATATCTTAGAATTGGCAGAAAAACTCAATTCAACCAGAACGTGTTACTTTTGAACCAAAGCTCAGATTCGAAAAACAAACACATCTTAGTATTGTCCTGAGTCGGGAAAGCTAAAAAACCAGTCCTTTTGGTGATCTGGTGTTTCCCTGGGGAGTTACACCAAAGTATATCTTAGAATTGGCAGAAAAACTCAATTCAACCAGAACGTGTTACTTTTGAACCAAAGCTCAGATTCGAAAAACAAACACATATTAGAAGCTTCCTGAGTCGGGAAAGCTAAAAAACCAGTCCATTTTGTGATCTGGTGTTTCCCTGGGGAGTTACACTAAAGTATATCTTAGAATTGGCAGAAAAACTCAATTCAACCAGAACGTGTTACTTTTGAACCAAAGCTCAGATTCGAAAAACAAACACATATTAGAAGCTTCCTGAGTCGGGAAAGCTAAAAACCAGTCCATTTTTGTGATCTGGTGTTTCCCTGGGGAGTTACACCAAAGTATATCTTAGAATTGGCAGAAAAACTCAATTCAACCAGAACGTGTTACTTTTGAACCAAAGCTCAGATTCGAAAAACAAACACATCTTAGAAGCTTCCTGAGTCGGGAAAGCTAAAAAAACAGTCCATTTTGTGATCTGGTGTTTCCCTGGGGAGTTACACCAAAGTATATCTTAGAATTGGCAGAAAAACTCAATTCAACCAGAACGTGTTACTTTTGAACCAAAGCTCAGATTCGAAAAACAAACACATATTAGAAGCTTCCTGAGTCGGGAAAGCTAAAAAACCAGTCCATTTTGTGATCTGGTGTTTCCCTGGGGAGTTACACTAAAGTATATCTTAGAATTGGCAGAAAAACTCAATTCAACCAGAACGTGTTACTTTTGAACCAAAGCTCAGATTTGAAAAACAAACACATAATAGAAGCTTCCTGAGTCGGGAAAGCTAAAAAACCAGTCCATTTTGTGATCTGGTGTTTCCCTGGGGAGTTACACCAAAGTATATCTTAGAATTGGCAGAAAAACTCAATTCAACCAGAACGTGTTACTTTTGAACCAAAGCTCAGATTCAAAAAACAAACACATATTAGTATTGTCCTGAGTCGGGAAAGCTAAAAAACCAGTCCATTTTGTGATCTGGTGTTTCCCTGGGGAGTTACACCAAAGTATATCTTAGAATTGGCAGAAAAACTCAATTCAACCAGAACGTGTTACTTTTGAACCAAAGCTCAGATTCGAAAAACAAACACATATTAGTATTGTCCTGAGTCGGGAAAGCTAAAAAAACCAGTCCATTTTGTGATCTGGTGTTTCCCTGGGGAGTTACACCAAAGTATATCTTAGAATTGGCAGAAAAACTCAATTCAACCAGAACGTGTTACTTTTGAACCAAAGCTCAGATTCGAAAAACAAACACATCTTAGAAGCTTCCTGAGTCGGAAAGCTAAAAAAACCAGTCCATTTTGTGATCTGGTGTTTCCCTGGGGAGTTACACCAAAGTATATCTTAGAATTGGCAGAAAAACTCAATTCAACCAGAACGTGTTACTTTTGAACCAAAGCTCAGATTCGAAAAACAAACAACATATTAGAAGCTTCCTGAGTTGGGAAAGCTAAAAAACCAGTCCATTTTGTGATCTGGTGTTTCCCTGGGGAGTTACACCAAAGTATATCTTAGAATTGGCAGAAAAACTCAATTCAACCAGAACGTGTTACTTTTGAACCAAAGCTCAGATTCGAAAAACAAACAAATATTAGAAGCTTCCTGAGTCGGGAAAGCTAAAAAACCAGTCCATTTTGTGATCTGGTGTTTCCCTGGGGAGTTACACCAAAGTATATCTTAGAATTGGCAGAAAAACTCAATTCAACCAGAACGTGTTACTTTTGAACCAAAGCTCAGATTCGAAAAACAAACACATATTAGAAGCTTCCTGAGTCGGGAAAGCTAAAAAACCAGTCCATTTTGTGATCTGGTGTTTCCCTGGGGAGTTACACCAAAGTATATCTTAGAATTGGCAGAAAAACTCAATTCAACCAGAACGTGTTACTTTTGAACCAAAGCTCAGATTCGAAAAACAAACACATCTTAGAAGCTTTCCTGAGTCGGGAAAGCTAAAAAACCAGTCCATTTTGTGATCTGGTGTTTCCCTGGGGAGTTACACCAAAGTATATCTTAGAATTGGCAGAAAAACTCAATTCAACCAGAACGTGTTACTTTTGAACCAAAGCTCAGATTCGAAAAACAAACACATATTAGAAGCTTCCTGAGTCGGGAAAGCTAAAAAACCAGTCCATTTTGTGATCTGGTGTTTCCCTGGGGAGTTACACTAAAGTATATCTTAGAATTGGCAGAAAAACTCAATTCAACCAGAACGTGTTACTTTTGAACCAAAGCTCAGATTCGAAAAACAAACACATATTAGAAGCTTCCTGAGTCGGGAAAGCTAAAAAACCAGTCCATTTTGTGATCTGGTGTTTCCCTGGGGAGTTACACCAAAGTATATCTTAGAATTGGCAGAAAAACTCAATTCAACCAGAACGTGTTACTTTTGAACCAAAGCTCAGATTCGAAAAACAAACACATATTAGAAGCTTCCTGAGTCGGGAAAGCTAAAAAACCAGTCCATTTTGTGATCTGGTGTTTCCCTGGGGAGTTACACTAAAGTATATCTTAGAATTGGCAGAAAAACTCAATTCAACCAGAACGTGTTACTTTTGAACCAAAGCTCAGATTTGAAAAACAAACACATAATAGAAGCTTCCTGAGTCGGGAAAGCTAAAAAACCAGTCCATTTTGTGATCTGGTGTTTCCCTGGGGAGTTACACCAAAGTATATCTTAGAATTGGCAGAAAAACTCAATTCAACCAGAACGTGTTACTTTTGAACCAAAGCTCAGATTCGAAAAACAAACACATATTAGAAGCTTCCTGAGTCGGGAAAGCTAAAAACCAGTCCATTTTGTGATCTGGTGTTTCCCTGGGGAGTTACACCAAAGTATATCTTAGAATTGGCAGAAAAACTCAATTCAACCAGAACGTGTTACTTTTGAACCAAAGCTCAGATTCGAAAAACAAACACATCTTAGAAGCTTCCTGAGTCGGGAAAGCTAAAAAAACAGTCCATTTTGTGATCTGGTGTTTCCCTGGGGAGTTACACCAAAGTATATCTTAGAATTGGCAGAAAAACTCAATTCAACCAGAACGTGTTACTTTTGAACCAAAGCTCAGATTCGAAAAACAAACAAATATTAGAAGCTTCCTGAGTTGGGAAAGCTAAAAAACCAGTCCATTTTGTGATCTGGTGTTTCCCTGGGGAGTTACACCAAAGTATATCTTAGAATTGGCAGAAAAACTCAATTCAACCAGAACGTGTTACTTTTGAACCAAAGCTCAGATTCGAAAAACAAACACATATTAGAAGCTTCCCGAGTCGGGAAAGCTAAAAAACCAGTCCATTTTGTGATCTGGTGTTTCCCTGGGGAGTTACACCAAAGTATATCTTAGAATTGGCAGAAAAACTCAATTCAACCAGAACGTGTTACTTTTGAACCAAAGCTCAGATTCGAAAAACAAACACATATTAGTATTGTCCTGAGTCGGGAAAGCTAAAAAACCAGTCCATTTTGTGATCTGGTGTTTCCCTGGGGAGTTACACCAAAGTATATCTTAGAATTGGCAGAAAAACTCAATTCAACCAGAACGTGTTACTTTTGAACCAAAGCTCAGATTCGAAAAACAAACACATATTAGTATTGTCCTGAGTCGGGAAAGCTAAAAAACCAGTCCATTTTGTGATCTGGTGTTTCCCTGGGGAGTTACACCAAAGTATATCTTAGAATTGGCAGAAAAACTCAATTCAACCAGAACGTGTTACTTTTGAACCAAAGCTCAGATTCGAAAAACAAACACATATTAGTATTGTCCTGAGTCGGGAAAGCTAAAAAACCAGTCCATTTTGTGATCTGGTGTTTCCCTGGGGAGTTACACCAAAGTATATCTTAGAATTGGCAGAAAAACTCAATTCAACCAGAACGTGTTACTTTTGAACCAAAGCTCAGATTCGAAAAACAAACACATATTAGTATTGTCCTGAGTCGGGAAAGCTAAAAAACCAGTCCATTTTGTGATCTGGTGTTTCCCTGGGGAGTTACACCAAAGTATATCTTAGAATTGGCAGAAAAACTCAATTCAACCAGAACGTGTTACTTTTGAACCAAAGCTCAGATTCGAAAAACAAACACATATTAGTATTGTCCTGAGTCGGGAAAGCTAAAAAACCAGTCCATTTTGTGATCTGGTGTTTCCCTGGGGAGTTACACCAAAGTATATCTTAGAATTGGCAGAAAAACTCAATTCAACCAGAACGTGTTACTTTTGAACCAAAGCTCAGATTCGAAAAACAAACACATCTTAGAAGCTTCCTGAGTCGGGAAAGCTAAAAAACCAGTCCATTTTGTGATCTGGTGTTTCCCTGGGGAGTTACACCAAAGTATATCTTAGAATTGGCAGAAAAACTCAATTCAACCAGAACGTGTTACTTTTGAACCAAAGCTCAGATTCGAAAAACAAACAAATATTAGAAGCTTCCTGAGTTGGGAAAGCTAAAAAACCAGTCCATTTTGTGATCTGGTGTTTCCCTGGGGAGTTACACCAAAGTATATCTTAGAATTGGCAGAAAAACTCAATTCAACCAGAACGTGTTACTTTTGAACCAAAGCTCAGATTTGAAAAACAAACACATCTTAGTATTGTCCTGAGTCGGGAAAGCTAAAAAACCAGTCCATTTTGTGATCTGGTTTTTCCCTGGGGAGTTATACCAAAGTATATCTTAGAATTGGCAGAAAAACTCAATTCAACCAGAACGTGTTACTTTTTAACCAAAGCTCAGATTCGAAAAACAAACACATCTTAGTATTGTCCTGAGTCAGGAAAGCTAAAAAACCAGTCCATTTTGTGATCTGGTGTTTCCCTGGGGAGTTACACCAAAATATATCTTAGAATTGGCAGAAAAACTCAATTCAACCAGAACGTGTTACTTTTGAACCAAAGCTCAGATTCGAAAAACAAACACATATTAGAAGCTTCCTGAGCCGGGAAAGCTAAAAAAACAGTCCATTTTGTGATCTGGTGTTTCCCTGGGGAGTTACACCAAAGTATATCTTAGAATTGGCAGAAAAACTCAATTCAAGCAGAACGTGTTACTTTTGAACCAAAGCTCAGATTCGAAAAACAAACACATCTTAGAAGCTTCCTGAGTCGGGAAAGCTAAAAAAACAGTCCATTTTGTGATCTGGTGTTTCCCTGGGGAGTTACACCAAAGTATATCTTAGAATTGGCAGAAAAACTCAATTCAACCAGAACGTGTTACTTTTGAACCAAAGCTCAGATTCGAAAAACAAACACATCTTAGTATTGTCCTGAGTCGGGAAAGCTAAAAAACCAGTCCTTTTGGTGATCTGGTGTTTCCCTGGGGAGTTACACCAAAGTATATCTTAGAATTGGCAGAAAAACTCAATTCAACCAGAACGTGTTACTTTTGAACCAAAGCTCAGATTCGAAAAACAAACACATATTAGAAGCTTCCTGAGTCGGGAAAGCTAAAAAACCAGTCCATTTTGTGATCTGGTGTTTCCCTGGGGAGTTACACTAAAGTATATCTTAGAATTGGCAGAAAAACTCAATTCAACCAGAACGTGTTACTTTTGAACCAAAGCTCAGATTCGAAAAACAAACACATATTAGAAGCTTCCTGAGTCGGGAAAGCTAAAAACCAGTCCATTTTGTGATCTGGTGTTTCCCTGGGGAGTTACACCAAAGTATATCTTAGAATTGGCAGAAAAACTCAATTCAACCAGAACGTGTTACTTTTGAACCAAAGCTCAGATTCGAAAAACAAACACATCTTAGAAGCTTCCTGAGTCGGGAAAGCTAAAAAAACAGTCCATTTTGTGATCTGGTGTTTCCCTGGGGAGTTACACCAAAGTATATCTTAGAATTGGCAGAAAAACTCAATTCAACCAGAACGTGTTACTTTTGAACCAAAGCTCAGATTCGAAAAACAAACACATATTAGAAGCTTCCTGAGTCGGGAAAGCTAAAAAACCAGTCCATTTTGTGATCTGGTGTTTCCCTGGGGAGTTACACTAAAGTATATCTTAGAATTGGCAGAAAAACTCAATTCAACCAGAACGTGTTACTTTTGAACCAAAGCTCAGATTTGAAAAACAAACACATAATAGAAGCTTCCTGAGTCGGGAAAGCTAAAAAACCAGTCCATTTTGTGATCTGGTGTTTCCCTGGGGAGTTACACCAAAGTATATCTTAGAATTGGCAGAAAAACTCAATTCAACCAGAACGTGTTACTTTTGAACCAAAGCTCAGATTCAAAAAACAAACACATATTAGTATTGTCCTGAGTCGGGAAAGCTAAAAAACCAGTCCATTTTGTGATCTGGTGTTTCCCTGGGGAGTTACACCAAAGTATATCTTAGAATTGGCAGAAAAACTCAATTCAACCAGAACGTGTTACTTTTGAACCAAAGCTCAGATTCGAAAAACAAACACATATTAGTATTGTCCTGAGTCGGGAAAGCTAAAAAACCAGTCCATTTTGTGATCTGGTGTTTCCCTGGGGAGTTACACCAAAGTATATCTTAGAATTGGCAGAAAAACTCAATTCAACCAGAACGTGTTACTTTTGAACCAAAGCTCAGATTCGAAAAACAAACACATCTTAGAAGCTTCCTGAGTCGGGAAAGCTAAAAAACCAGTCCATTTTGTGATCTGGTGTTTCCCTGGGGAGTTACACCAAAGTATATCTTAGAATTGGCAGAAAAACTCAATTCAACCAGAACGTGTTACTTTTGAACCAAAGCTCAGATTCGAAAAACAAACAAATATTAGAAGCTTCCTGAGTTGGGAAAGCTAAAAAACCAGTCCATTTTGTGATCTGGTGTTTCCCTGGGGAGTTACACCAAAGTATATCTTAGAATTGGCAGAAAAACTCAATTCAACCAGAACGTGTTACTTTTGAACCAAAGCTCAGATTCGAAAAACAAACACATATTAGAAGCTTCCTGAGTCGGGAAAGCTAAAAAACCAGTCCATTTTGTGATCTGGTGTTTCCCTGGGGAGTTACACCAAAGTATATCTTAGAATTGGCAGAAAAACTCAATTCAACCAGAACGTGTTACTTTTGAACCAAAGCTCAGATTCGAAAAACAAACACATCTTAGAAGCTTCCTGAGTCGGGAAAGCTAAAAAACCAGTCCATTTTGTGATCTGGTGTTTCCCTGGGGAGTTACACCAAAGTATATCTTAGAATTGGCAGAAAAACTCAATTCAACCAGAACGTGTTACTTTTGAACCAAAGCTCAGATTCGAAAAACAAACACATATTAGAAGCTTCCTGAGTCGGGAAAGCTAAAAAACCAGTCCATTTTGTGATCTGGTGTTTCCCTGGGGAGTTACACCAAAGTATATCTTAGAATTGGCAGAAAAACTCAATTCAACCAGAACGTGTTACTTTTGAACCAAAGCTCAGATTCGAAAAACAAACACATATTAGAAGCTTCCTGAGTCGGGAAAGCTAAAAAACCAGTCCATTTTGTGATCTGGTGTTTCCCTGGGGAGTTACACTAAAGTATATCTTAGAATTGGCAGAAAAACTCAATTCAACCAGAACGTGTTACTTTTGAACCAAAGCTCAGATTCGAAAAACAAACACATATTAGAAGCTTCCTGAGTCGGGAAAGCTAAAAAACCAGTCCATTTTGTGATCTGGTGTTTCCCTGGGGAGTTACACCAAAGTATATCTTAGAATTGGCAGAAAAACTCAATTCAACCAGAACGTGTTACTTTTGAACCAAAGCTCAGATTCGAAAAACAAACACATATTAGAAGCTTCCTGAGTCGGGAAAGCTAAAAAACCAGTCCATTTTGTGATCTGGTGTTTCCCTGGGGAGTTACACTAAAGTATATCTTAGAATTGGCAGAAAAACTCAATTCAACCAGAACGTGTTACTTTTGAACCAAAGCTCAGATTTGAAAAACAAACACATAATAGAAGCTTCCTGAGTCGGGAAAGCTAAAAAACCAGTCCATTTTGTGATCTGGTGTTTCCCTGGGGAGTTACACCAAAGTATATCTTAGAATTGGCAGAAAAACTCAATTCAACCAGAACGTGTTACTTTTGAACCAAAGCTCAGATTCGAAAAACAAACACATATTAGAAGCTTCCTGAGTCGGGAAAGCTAAAAACCAGTCCATTTTGTGATCTGGTGTTTCCCTGGGGAGTTACACCAAAGTATATCTTAGAATTGGCAGAAAAACTCAATTCAACCAGAACGTGTTACTTTTGAACCAAAGCTCAGATTCGAAAAACAAACACATCTTAGAAGCTTCCTGAGTCGGGAAAGCTAAAAAAACAGTCCATTTTGTGATCTGGTGTTTCCCTGGGGAGTTACACCAAAGTATATCTTAGAATTGGCAGAAAAACTCAATTCAACCAGAACGTGTTACTTTTGAACCAAAGCTCAGATTCGAAAAACAAACAAATATTAGAAGCTTCCTGAGTTGGGAAAGCTAAAAAACCAGTCCATTTTGTGATCTGGTGTTTCCCTGGGGAGTTACACCAAAGTATATCTTAGAATTGGCAGAAAAACTCAATTCAACCAGAACGTGTTACTTTTGAACCAAAGCTCAGATTCGAAAAACAAACACATATTAGAAGCTTCCCGAGTCGGGAAAGCTAAAAAACCAGTCCATTTTGTGATCTGGTGTTTCCCTGGGGAGTTACACCAAAGTATATCTTAGAATTGGCAGAAAAACTCAATTCAACCAGAACGTGTTACTTTTGAACCAAAGCTCAGATTCGAAAAACAAACACATATTAGTATTGTCCTGAGTCGGGAAAGCTAAAAAACCAGTCCATTTTGTGATCTGGTGTTTCCCTGGGGAGTTACACCAAAGTATATCTTAGAATTGGCAGAAAAACTCAATTCAACCAGAACGTGTTACTTTTGAACCAAAGCTCAGATTCGAAAAACAAACACATATTAGTATTGTCCTGAGTCGGGAAAGCTAAAAAACCAGTCCATTTTGTGATCTGGTGTTTCCCTGGGGAGTTACACCAAAGTATATCTTAGAATTGGCAGAAAAACTCAATTCAACCAGAACGTGTTACTTTTGAACCAAAGCTCAGATTCGAAAAACAAACACATATTAGAAGCTTCCTGAGTCGGGAAAGCTAAAAAACCAGTCCATTTTGTGATCTGGTGTTTCCCTGGGGAGTTACACCAAAGTATATCTTAGAATTGGCAGAAAAACTCAATTCAACCAGAACGTGTTACTTTTGAACCAAAGCTCAGATTCGAAAAACAAACAAATATTAGAAGCTTCCTGAGTTGGGAAAGCTAAAAAACCAGTCCATTTTGTGATCTGGTGTTTCCCTGGGGAGTTACACCAAAGTATATCTTAGAATTGGCAGAAAAACTCAATTCAACCAGAAAGTGTTACTTTTGAACCAAAGCTCAGATTCGAAAAACAAACACATATTAGAAGCTTCCTGAGTCGGGAAAGCTAAAAAACCAGTCCATTTTGTGATCTGGTGTTTCCCTGGGGAGTTACACCAAAGTATATCTTAGAATTGGCAGAAAAACTCAATTCAACCAGAACGTGTTACTTTTGAACCAAAGCTCAGATTCGAAAAACAAACACATCTTAGAAGCTTCCTGAGTCGGGAAAGCTAAAAAACCAGTCCATTTTGTGATCTGGTGTTTCCCTGGGGAGTTACACCAAAGTATATCTTAGAATTGGCAGAAAAACTCAATTCAACCAGAACGTGTTACTTTTGAACCAAAGCTCAGATTCGAAAAGCAAACACATATTAGAAGCTTCCTGAGTCGGGAAAGCTAAAAAACCAGTCCATTTTGTGATCTGGTGTTTCCCTGGGGAGTTACACCAAAGTATATCTTAGAATTGGCAGAAAAACTCAATTCAACCAGAACGTGTTACTTTTGAACCAAAGCTCAGATTCGAAAAACAAACACATATTAGAAGCTTCCTGAGTCGGGAAAGCTAAAAAACCAGTCCATTTTGTGATCTGGTGTTTCCCTGGGGAGTTACACCAAAGTATATCTTAGAAGTGGCAGAAAAACTCAATTCAACCAGAACGTGTTACTTTTGAACCAAAGCTCAGATTCGAAAAACAAACACATATTAGAAGCTTCCTGAGTCGGGAAAGCTAAAAAAACAGTCCATTTTGGGATCTGGTGTTTCCCTGGGGAGTTACACCAAAGTATATCTTAGAATTGGCAGAAAAACTCAATTCAACCAGAACGTGTTACTTTTGAACCAAACCTCAGATTCATAAAACAAAAACATATTAGAAGCTTCCTGAATCGGGAAAACTAAAAAACCAGTCCATTTTGTGATCTGGTGTTTCCCTGGGGAGTTACACCAAAGTATATCTTAGAATTGGCAGAAAAACTCAATTCAACCAGAACGTGTTACTTTTGAACCAAAGCTCAGATTCGAAAAACAAACAAATATTAGAAGCTTCCTGAGTCGGGAAAGCTAAAAAACCAGTCCATTTTGTGATCTGGTGTTTCCCTGGGGAGTTACACCAAAGTATATCTTAGAATTGGCAGAAAAACTCAATTCAACCAGAACGTGTTACTTTTGAACCAAAGCTCAGATTCGAAAAACAAACACATATTAGTATTGCCCTGAGTCGGGAAAGCTAAAAAACCAGTCCATTTTGTGATCTGGTGTTTCCCTGGGGAGTTACACCAAAGTATATCTTAGAATTGGCAGAAAAACTCAATTCAACCAGAACGTGTTACTTTTGAACCAAAGCTCAGATTCGAAAAACAAACACATATTAGAAGCTTCCTGAGTCGGGAAAGCTAAAAAACCAGTCCATTTTGTGATCTGGTGTTTCCCTGGGGAGTTACACCAAAGTATATCTTAAAATTGGCAGAAAAACTCAATTCAACCAGAACGTGTTACTTTTGAACCAAAGCTCAGATTCGAAAAACAAACACATATTAGAAGCTTCCTGAGTCGGGAAAGCTAAAAAACCAGTCCATTTTGTGATCTGGTGTTTCCCTGGGGAGTTACACCAAAGTATATCTTAGAAGTGGCAGAAAAACTCAATTCAACCAGAACGTGTTACTTTTGAACCAAAGCTCAGATTCGAAAAACAAACACATATTAGAAGCTTCCCGAGTCGGGAAAGCTAAAAAACCAGTCCATTTTGTGATCTGGTGTTTCCCTGGGGAGTTACACCAAAGTATATCTTAGAATTGGCAGAAAAACTCAATTCAACCAGAACGTGTTACTTTTGAACCAAAGCTCAGATTCGAAAAACAAACACATATTAGTATTGTCCTGAGTCGGGAAAGCTAAAAAACCAGTCCATTTTGTGATCTGGTGTTTCCCTGGGGAGTTACACCAAAGTATATCTTAGAATTGGCAGAAAAACTCAATTCAACCAGAACGTGTTACTTTTGAACCAAAGCTCAGATTCGAAAAACAAACACATATTAGTATTGTCCTGAGTCGGGAAAGCTAAAAAACCAGTCCATTTTGTGATCTGGTGTTTCCCTGGGGAGTTACACCAAAGTATATCTTAGAATTGGCAGAAAAACTCAATTCAACCAGAACGTGTTACTTTTGAACCAAAGCTCAGATTCGAAAAACAAACACATCTTAGAAGCTTCCTGAGTCGGGAAAGCTAAAAAACCAGTCCATTTTGTGATCTGGTGTTTCCCTGGGGAGTTACACCAAAGTATATCTTAGAATTGGCAGAAAAACTCAATTCAACCAGAACGTGTTACTTTTGAACCAAAGCTCAGATTCGAAAAACAAACAAATATTAGAAGCTTCCTGAGTTGGGAAAGCTAAAAAACCAGTCCATTTTGTGATCTGGTGTTTCCCTGGGGAGTTACACCAAAGTATATCTTAGAATTGGCAGAAAAACTCAATTCAACCAGAACGTGTTACTTTTGAACCAAAGCTCAGATTTGAAAAACAAACACATCTTAGAAGCTTCCTGAGTCGGGAAAGCTAAAAAACCAGTCCATTTTGTGATCTGGTGTGTCCCTGGGGAGTTACACCAAAGTATATCTTAGAATTGGCAGAAAAACTCAATTCAACCAGAACGTGTTACTTTTGAACCAAAGCTCAGATTCGAAAAACAAACACATCTTAGAAGCTTCCTGAGTCGGGAAAGCTAAAAAACCAGTCCATTTTGTGATCTGGTGTTTCCCTGGGGAGTTACACCAAAGTATATCTTAGAATTGGCAGAAAAACTCAATTCAACCAGAACGTGTTACTTTTGAACCAAAGCTCAGATTCGAAAAACAAACAAATATTAGAAGCTTCCTGAGTTGGGAAAGCTAAAAAACCAGTCCATTTTGTGATCTGGTGTTTCCCTGGGGAGTTACACCAAAGTATATCTTAGAATTGGCAGAAAAACTCAATTCAACCAGAACGTGTTACTTTTGAACCAAAGCTCAGATTCGAAAAACAAACACATATTAGAAGCTTCCTGAGTCGGGAAAGCTAAAAAACCAGTCCATTTTGTGATCTGGTGTTTCCCTGGGGAGTTACACCAAAGTATATCTTAGAATTGGCAGAAAAACTCAATTCAACCAGAACGTGTTACTTTTGAACCAAAGCTCAGATTCGAAAAACAAACACATCTTAGAAGCTTCCTGAGTCGGGAAAGCTAAAAAACCAGTCCATTTTGTGATCTGGTGTTTCCCTGGGGAGTTACACCAAAGTATATCTTAGAATTGGCAGAAAAACTCAATTCAACCAGAACGTGTTACTTTTGAACCAAAGCTCAGATTCGAAAAACAAACACATATTAGAAGCTTCCTGAGTCGGGAAAGCTAAAAAACCAGTCCATTTTGTGATCTGGTGTTTCCCTGGGGAGTTACACCAAAGTATATCTTAGAATTGGCAGAAAAACTCAATTCAACCAGAACGTGTTACTTTTGAACCAAAGCTCAGATTCGAAAAACAAACACATATTAGAAGCTTCCTGAGTCGGGAAAGCTAAAAAACCAGTCCATTTTGTGATCTGGTGTTTCCCTGGGGAGTTACACTAAAGTATATCTTAGAATTGGCAGAAAAACTCAATTCAACCAGAACGTGTTACTTTTGAACCAAAGCTCAGATTCGAAAAACAAACACATATTAGAAGCTTCCTGAGTCGGGAAAGCTAAAAAACCAGTCCATTTTGTGATCTGGTGTTTCCCTGGGGAGTTACACCAAAGTATATCTTAGAATTGGCAGAAAAACTCAATTCAACCAGAACGTGTTACTTTTGAACCAAAGCTCAGATTCGAAAAACAAACACATATTAGAAGCTTCCTGAGTCGGGAAAGCTAAAAAACCAGTCCATTTTGTGATCTGGTGTTTCCCTGGGGAGTTACACTAAAGTATATCTTAGAATTGGCAGAAAAACTCAATTCAACCAGAACGTGTTACTTTTGAACCAAAGCTCAGATTTGAAAAACAAACACATAATAGAAGCTTCCTGAGTCGGGAAAGCTAAAAAACCAGTCCATTTTGTGATCTGGTGTTTCCCTGGGGAGTTACACCAAAGTATATCTTAGAATTGGCAGAAAAACTCAATTCAACCAGAACGTGTTACTTTTGAACCAAAGCTCAGATTCGAAAAACAAACACATATTAGAAGCTTCCTGAGTCGGGAAAGCTAAAAACCAGTCCATTTTGTGATCTGGTGTTTCCCTGGGGAGTTACACCAAAGTATATCTTAGAATTGGCAGAAAAACTCAATTCAACCAGAACGTGTTACTTTTGAACCAAAGCTCAGATTCGAAAAACAAACACATCTTAGAAGCTTCCTGAGTTGGGAAAGCTAAAAAAACAGTCCATTTTGTGATCTGGTGTTTCCCTGGGGAGTTACACCAAAGTATATCTTAGAATTGGCAGAAAAACTCAATTCAACCAGAACGTGTTACTTTTGAACCAAAGCTCAGATTCGAAAAACAAACAAATATTAGAAGCTTCCTGAGTTGGGAAAGCTAAAAAACCAGTCCATTTTGTGATCTGGTGTTTCCCTGGGGAGTTACACCAAAGTATATC
Source organism: Thamnophis sirtalis (assembly GCF_051295495.1). Classification (NCBI taxonomy): domain Eukaryota; kingdom Metazoa; phylum Chordata; class Lepidosauria; order Squamata; family Natricidae; genus Thamnophis; species Thamnophis sirtalis. The sequence goes on from NW_028261381.1 coordinate 56,058,933, forward strand.
TTAGAATTGGCAGAAAAACTCAATTCAACCAGAACGTGTTACTTTTGAACCAAAGCTCAGATTCGAAAAACAAACACATATTAGAAGCTTCCCGAGTCGGGAAAGCTAAAAAACCAGTCCATTTTGTGATCTGGTGTTTCCCTGGGGAGTTACACCAAAGTATATCTTAGAATTGGCAGAAAAACTCAATTCAACCAGAACGTGTTACTTTTGAACCAAAGCTCAGATTCGAAAAACAAACACATATTAGTATTGTCCTGAGTCGGGAAAGCTAAAAAACCAGTCCATTTTGTGATCTGGTGTTTCCCTGGGGAGTTACACCAAAGTATATCTTAGAATTGGCAGAAAAACTCAATTCAACCAGAACGTGTTACTTTTGAACCAAAGCTCAGATTCGAAAAACAAACACATATTAGTATTGTCCTGAGTCGGGAAAGCTAAAAAACCAGTCCATTTTGTGATCTGGTGTTTCCCTGGGGAGTTACACCAAAGTATATCTTAGAATTGGCAGAAAAACTCAATTCAACCAGAACGTGTTACTTTTGAACCAAAGCTCAGATTCGAAAAACAAACACATATTAGAAGCTTCCTGAGTCGGGAAAGCTAAAAAACCAGTCCATTTTGTGATCTGGTGTTTCCCTGGGGAGTTACACCAAAGTATATCTTAGAATTGGCAGAAAAACTCAATTCAACCAGAACGTGTTACTTTTGAACCAAAGCTCAGATTCGAAAAACAAACAAATATTAGAAGCTTCCTGAGTTGGGAAAGCTAAAAAACCAGTCCATTTTGTGATCTGGTGTTTCCCTGGGGAGTTACACCAAAGTATATCTTAGAATTGGCAGAAAAACTCAATTCAACCAGAAAGTGTTACTTTTGAACCAAAGCTCAGATTCGAAAAACAAACACATATTAGAAGCTTCCTGAGTCGGGAAAGCTAAAAAACCAGTCCATTTTGTGATCTGGTGTTTCCCTGGGGAGTTACACCAAAGTATATCTTAGAATTGGCAGAAAAACTCAATTCAACCAGAACGTGTTACTTTTGAACCAAAGCTCAGATTCGAAAAACAAACACATCTTAGAAGCTTCCTGAGTCGGGAAAGCTAAAAAACCAGTCCATTTTGTGATCTGGTGTTTCCCTGGGGAGTTACACCAAAGTATATCTTAGAATTGGCAGAAAAACTCAATTCAACCAGAACGTGTTACTTTTGAACCAAAGCTCAGATTCGAAAAACAAACACATATTAGAAGCTTCCTGAGTCGGGAAAGCTAAAAAACCAGTCCATTTTGTGATCTGGTGTTTCCCTGGGGAGTTACACCAAAGTATATCTTAGAATTGGCAGAAAAACTCAATTCAACCAGAACGTGTTACTTTTGAACCAAAGCTCAGATTCGAAAAACAAACACATTTTAGAAGCTTCCTGAGTCGGGAAAGCTAAAAAACCAGTCCATTTTGTGATCTGGTGTTTCCCTGGGGAGTTACACCAAAGTATATCTTAGAAGTGGCAGAAAAACTCAATTCAACCAGAACGTGTTACTTTTGAACCAAAGCTCAGATTCGAAAAACAAACACATATTAGAAGCTTCCTGAGTCGGGAAAGCTAAAAAAACAGTCCATTTTGGGATCTGGTGTTTCCCTGGGGAGTTACACCAAAGTATATCTTAGAATTGGCAGAAAAACTCAATTCAACCAGAACGTGTTACTTTTGAACCAAACCTCAGATTCATAAAACAAAAACATATTAGAAGCTTCCTGAATCGGGAAAACTAAAAAACCAGTCCATTTTGTGATCTGGTGTTTCCCTGGGGAGTTACACCAAAGTATATCTTAGAATTGGCAGAAAAACTCAATTCAACCAGAACGTGTTACTTTTGAACCAAAGCTCAGATTCGAAAAACAAACAAATATTAGAAGCTTCCTGAGTCGGGAAAGCTAAAAAACCAGTCCATTTTGTGATCTGGTGTTTCCCTGGGGAGTTACACCAAAGTATATCTTAGAATTGGCAGAAAAACTCAATTCAACCAGAACGTGTTACTTTTGAACCAAAGCTCAGATTCGAAAAACAAACACATCTTAGAAGCTTCCTGAGTCGGGAAAGCTAAAAAACCAGTCCATTTTGTGATCTGGTGTTTCCCTGGGGAGTTACACCAAAGTATATCTTAGAATTGGCAGAAAAACTCAATTCAACCAGAACGTGTTACTTTTGAACCAAAGCTCAGATTCGAAAAACAAACACATATTAGAAGCTTCCTGAGTCGGGAAAGCTAAAAAACCAGTCCATTTTGTGATCTGGTGTTTCCCTGGGGAGTTACACCAAAGTATATCTTAAAATTGGCAGAAAAACTCAATTCAACCAGAACGTGTTACTTTTGAACCAAAGCTCAGATTCGAAAAACAAACACATATTAGAAGCTTCCTGAGTCGGGAAAGCTAAAAAACCAGTCCATTTTGTGATCTGGTGTTTCCCTGGGGAGTTACACCAAAGTATATCTTAGAAGTGGCAGAAAAACTCAATTCAACCAGAACGTGTTACTTTTGAACCAAAGCTCAGATTCGAAAAACAAACACATATTAGAAGCTTCCTGAGTCGGGAAAGCTAAAAAAACAGTCCATTTTGTGATCTGGTGTTTCCCTGGGGAGTTACACCAAAGTATATCTTAGAATTGGCAGAAAAACTCAATTCAACCAGAACGTGTTACTTTTGAACCAAAGCTCAGATTCGAAAAACAAACACATAATAGAAGCTTCCTGAGTCGGGAAAGCTAAAAAACCAGTCCATTTTGTGATCTGGTGTTTCCCTGGGGAGTTACACCAAAGTATATCTTAGAATTGGCAGAAAAACTCAATTCAACCAGAACGTGTTACTTTTGAACCAAAGCTCAGATTCGAAAAACAAACACATATTTGAAGCTTCCTGAGTCGGGAAAGCTAAAAAACCAGTCCATTTTGTGATCTGGTGTTTCCCTGGGGAGTTACACCAAAGTATATCTTAGAAGTGGCAGAAAAACTCAATTCAACCAGAACGTGTTACTTTTGAACCAAAGCTCAGATTCGAAAAACAAACACATATTAGAAGCTTCCTGAGTCGGGAAAGCTAAAAAAACAGTCCATTTTGTGATCTGGTGTTTCCCTGGGGAGTTACACCAAAGTATATCTTAGAATTGGCAGAAAAACTCAATTCAACCAGAACGTGTTACTTTTGAACCAAACCTCAGATTCGAAAAACAAAAACATATTAGAAGCTTCCTGAATCGGGAAAACTAAAAAACCAGTCCATTTTGTGATCTGGTGTTTCCCTGGGGAGTTACACCAAAGTATATCTTAGAATTGGCAGAAAAACTCAATTCAACCAGAACGTGTTACTTTTGAACCAAAGCTCAGATTCGAAAAACAAACACATCTTAGAAGCTTCCTGAGTCGGGAAAGCTAAAAAAACAGTCCATTTTGTGATCTGGTGTTTCCCTGGGGAGTTACACCAAAGTATATCTTAGAATTGGCAGAAAAACTCAATTCAACCAGAACGTGTTACTTTTGAACCAAAGCTCAGATTCGAAAAACAAACACATATTAAAAGCTAAAAAACCAGTCAGATTTTCGAATCTGAGCTTTGGTTCAAAAGTAACACGTTCTGGTTGAATTGAGTTTTTCTGCCAATTCTAAGATATACTTTGGTGTAACTCCCCAGGGAAACACCAGATCACCAAATGGACTGGTTATTTAGCTTTCCCGACTCAGGACAATACAAAGATGTGTTTGTTTTTCGAATCTGAGCTATGGTTCAAAAGTAACACGTTCTGGTTGAATTGAGTTTTTCTGCCAATTCTAAGATATACTTTGGTATAACTCCCCAGGGAAACACCAGATCACAAAATGGACTGGTTTTTTAGCTTTCCCGACTCAGGAAGCTTCTAAGATGTGTTTGTTTTTCGAATCTGAGCTTTGGTTCAAAAGTAACACGTTCTGGTTGAATTGAGTTTTTCTGCCAATTCTAAGATATACTTTGGTGTAACTCCCCAGGGAAACACCAGATCACCAAAAGGACTGGTTTTTTAGCTTTCCCGACTCAGGACAATACTAAGATGTGTTTGTTTTTCGAATCTGAGCTTTGGTTCAAAAGTAACACGTTCTGGTTGAATTGAGTTTTTCTGCCAATTCTAAGATATACTTTGGTGTAACTCCCCAGGGAAACACCAGATCACAAAATGGAATGTTTTTTTAGCTTTCCCGACTCAGGAAGCTTCTAAGATGTGTTTGTTTTTCGAATCTGAGCTTTGGTTCAAAAGTAACACGTTCTGGTTGAATTGAGTTTTTCTGCCAATTCTAAGATATACTTTGGTGTAACTCCCCAGGGAAACACCAGATCACCAAAAGGACTGGTTTTTTAGCTTTCCCGACTCAGGACAATACTAAGATGTGTTTGTTTTTCGAATCTGAGCTTTGGTTCAAAAGTAACACGTTCTGGTTGAATTGAGTTTTTCTGCCAATTCTAAGATACACTTTGGTGTAACTCCCCAGGGAAACACCAGATCACAAAATGGACTGTTTTTTTAGCTTTCCCGACTCAGGAAGCTTCTAAGATGTGTTTGTTTTTCGAATCTGAGCTTTGGTTCAAAAGTAACACGTTCTGGTTGAATTGAGTTTTTCTGCCAATTCTAAGATATACTTTGGTGTAACTCCCCAGGGAAACACCAGATCACAAAATGGAATGTTTTTTTAGCTTTCCCGACTCAGGAAGCTTCTAAGATGTGTTTGTTTTTCGAATCTGAGCTTTGGTTCAAAAGTAACACGTTCTGGTTGAATTGAGTTTTTCTGCCAATTCTAAGATATACTTTGGTGTAACTCCCCAGGGAAACACCAGATCACCAAAAGGACTGGTTTTTTAGCTTTCCCGACTCAGGACAATACTAAGATGTGTTTGTTTTTCGAATCTGAGCTTTGGTTCAAAAGTAACACGTTCTGGTTGAATTGAGTTTTTCTGCCAATTCTAAGATATACTTTGGTGTAACTCCCCAGGGAAACACCAGATCACAAAATGGACTGTTTTTTTAGCTTTCCCGACTCAGGAAGCTTCTAAGATGTGTTTGTTTTTCGAATCTGAGCTTTGGTTCAAAAGTAACACGTTCTGCTTGAATTGAGTTTTTCTGCCAATTCTAAGATATACTTTGGTGTAACTCCCCAGGGAAACACCAGATCACAAAATGGACTGTTTTTTTAGCTTTCCCGGCTCAGGAAGCTTCTAATATGTGTTTGTTTTTCGAATCTGAGCTTTGGTTCAAAAGTAACACGTTCTGGTTGAATTGAGTTTTTCTGCCAATTCTAAGATATACTTTGGTGTAACTCCCCAGGGAAACACCAGATCACAAAATGGACTGGTTTTTTAGCTTTCCTGACTCAGGACAATACTAAGATGTGTTTGTTTTTCGAATCTGAGCTTTGGTTAAAAAGTAACACGTTCTGGTTGAATTGAGTTTTTCTGCCAATTCTAAGATATACTTTGGTATAACTCCCCAGGGAAAAACCAGATCACAAAATGGACTGGTTTTTTAGCTTTTCCGACTCAGGACAATACTAAGATGTGTTTGTTTTTCAAATCTGAGCTTTGGTTCAAAAGTAACACGTTCTGGTTGAATTGAGTTTTTCTGCCAATTCTAAGATATACTTTGGTGTAACTCCCCAGGGAAACACCAGATCACCAAAAGGACTGGTTTTTTAGCTTTCCCGACTCAGGACAATACTAAGATGTGTTTGTTTTTCGAATCTGAGCTTTGGTTCAAAAGTAACACGTTCTGGTTGAATTGAGTTTTTCTGCCAATTCTAAGATATACTTTGGTATAACTCCCCAGGGAAACACCAGATCACAAAATGGACTGGTTTTTTAGCTTTCCCGACTCAGGAAGCTTCTAAGATGTGTTTGTTTTTCGAATCTGAGCTTTGGTTCAAAAGTAACACGTTCTGGTTGAATTGAGTTTTTCTGCCAATTCTAAGATAAACTTTGGTGTAACTCCCCAGGGAAACACCAGATCACAAAATGGACTGTTTTTTTAGCTTTCCCGACTCAGGAAGCTTCTAAGATGTGTTTGTTTTTCGAATCTGAGCTTTGATTCAAAAGTAACACGTTCTGGTTGAATTGAGTTTTTCTGCCAATTCTAAGATATACTTTGGTGTAACTCCCCAGGGAAACACCAGATCACCAAAAGGACTGGTTTTTTAGCTTTCCCGACTCAGGACAATACTAAGATGTGTTTGTTTTTCGAATCTGAGCTTTGGTTCAAAAGTAACACGTTCTGGTTGAATTGAGTTTTTCTGCCAATTCTAAGATATATTTTGGTGTAACTCCCCAGGGAAACACCAGATCACAAAATGGACTGTTTTTGTAGCTTTCCCGACTCAGGAAGCTTCTAATATGTGTTTGTTTTTTGAATCTGAGCGTTGGTTCAAAAGTAACACGTTCTGGTTGAATTGAGTTTTTCTGCCAATTCTAAGATATACTTTGGTCTAACTCCCCAGGGAAACACCAGATCACAAAATGGACTGGTTTTTTAGCTTTCCCGACTCAGGACAATACTAAAATGTGTTTGTTTTTCGAATCTGAGCTTTGGTTCAAAAGTAGCACGTTCTGGTTGAATTGAGTTTTTCCGCCAATTCTAAGATATACTTTGGTGTAACTCCCCAGGGACACACCAGATCACAAAATGGACTGGTTTTTTAGCTTTCCCGACTCAGGAAGCTTCTAAGATGTGTTTGTTTTTCAAATCTGAGCTTTGGTTCAAAAGTAACACGTTCTGGTTGAATTGAGTTTTTCTGCCAATTCTAAGATATACTTTGGTCTAACTCCCCAGGGAAACACCAGATCACAAAATGGACTGGTTTTTTAGCTTTCCCGACTCAGGACAATACTAAAATGTGTTTGTTTTTCGAATCTGAGCTTTGGTTCAAAAGTAACACGTTCTGGTTGAATTGAGTTTTTCTGCCAATTCTAAGATATACTTTGGTGTAACTCCCGAGGGAAACACCAGATCACAAAATGGACTGGTTTTTTAGCTTTCCCGACTCAGGAAGCTTCTAATATGTGTTTGTTTTTCGAATCTGAGCTTTGGTTCAAAAGTAACAAGTTCTGGTTGAATTGAGTTTTTCTGCCAATTCTAAGATATACTTTGGTGTAACTCCCCAGGGAAACACCAGATCACCAAATGGACTTTTTTTTTAGCTTTCCCGACTCAGGAAGCTTCTAAGATGTGTTTGTTTTTCGAATCTGAGCTTTGGTTCAAAAGTTACACGTTCTGGTTGAATTGAGTTTTTCTGCCAATTCTAAGATATACTTTGGTATAACTCCCCAGGGAAACACCAGATCACAAAATGGACTGGTTTTTTAGCTTTCCCGACTCAGGAAGCTTCTAAGATGTGTTTGTTTTTCGAATCTGAGCTTTGGTTCAAAAGTAACACGTTCTGGTTGAATTGAGTTTTTCTGCCAATTCTAAGATATACTTTGGTGTAACTCCCCAGGGAAACACCAGATCACCAAATGGACTTTTTTTTTAGCTTTCCCGACTCAGGAAGCTTCTAAGATGTGTTTGTTTTTCGAATCTGAGCTTTGGTTCAAAAGTAACACGTTCTGGTTGAATTGAGTTTTTCTGCCAATTCTAAGATATACTTTGGTCTAACTCCCCAGGGAAACACCAGATCACAAAATGGACTGGTTTTTTAGCTTTCCCGACTCAGGACAATACTAAAATGTGTTTGTTTTTCGAATCTGAGCTTTGGTTCAAAAGTAACACGTTCTGGTTGAATTGAGTTTTTCCGCCAATTCTAAGATATACTTTGGTGTAACTCCCCAGGGACACACCAGATCACAAAATGGACTGGTTTTTTAGCTTTCCCGACTCAGGAAGCTTCTAAGATGTGTTTGTTTTTCAAATCTGAGCTTTGGTTCAAAAGTAACACGTTCTGGTTGAATTGAGTTTTTCTGCCAATTCTAAGATATACTTTGGTCTAACTCCCCAGGGAAACACCAGATCACAAAATGGACTGGTTTTTTAGCTTTCCCGACTCAGGACAATACTAAAATGTGTTTGTTTTTCGAATCTGAGCTTTGGTTCAAAAGTAGCACGTTCTGGTTGAATTGAGTTTTTCTGCCAATTCTAAGATATACTTTGGTGTAACTCCCGAGGGAAACACCAGATCACAAAATGGACTGGTTTTTTAGCTTTCCCGACTCAGGAAGCTTCTAATATGTGTTTGTTTTTCGAATCTGAGCTTTGGTTCAAAAGTAACAAGTTCTGGTTGAATTGAGTTTTTCTGCCAATTCTAAGATATACTTTGGTGTAACTCCCCAGGGAAACACCAGATCACCAAATGGACTGGTTTTTTAGCTTTCCCGACTCAGGAAGCTTCTAAGATGTGTTTGTTTTTCGAATCTGAGCTTTGGTTCAAAAGTAACACGTTCTGGTTGAATTGAGTTTTTCTGCCAATTCTAAGATATACTTTGGTATAACTCCCCAGGGAAACACCAGATCACAAAATGGACTGGTTTTTTAGCTTTCCCGACTCAGGAAGCTTCTAAGATGTGTTTGTTTTTCGAATCTGAGCTTTGGTTCAAAAGTAACACGTTCTGGTTGAATTGAGTTTTTCTGCCAATTCTAAGATAAACTTTGGTGTAAGTCCCCAGGGAAACACCAGATCACCAAAAGGACTGGTTTTTTAGCTTTCCCGACTCAGGACAATACTAAGATGTGTTTGTTTTTCGAATCTGAGCTTTGATTCAAAAGTAACACGTTCTGGTTGAATTGAGTTTTTCTGCCAATTCTAAGATATACTTTGGTGTAACTCCCCAGGGAAACACCAGATCACCAAAAGGACTGGTTTTTTAGCTTTCCCGACTCAGGAAGCTTCTAAGATGTGTTTGTTTTTCGAATCTGAGCTTTGGTTCAAAAGTAACACGTTCTGGTTGAATTGTGTTTTTCTGCCAATTCTAAGATATACTTTGGTGTAACTCCCCAGGGAAACACCAGATCACAAAATGGACTGTTTTTTTAGCTTTCCCGGCTCAGGGAGCTTCTAATATGTGTTTGTTTTTCGAATCTGAGCTTTGGTTCAAAAGTAACACGTTCTGGTTGAATTGAGTTTTTCTGCCAATTCTAAGATATACTTTGGTGTAACTCCCAAGGGAAACACCAGACCACAAAATGGACTATTTTTTTAGCTTTCCCGACTCAGGAAGCTTCTAAGATGTGTTTGTTTTTCGAATCTGAGCTTTGGTTCAAAAGTAACACGTTCTGGTTGAATTGAGTTTTTCTGCCAATTCTAAGATATACTTTGGTCTAACTCCCCAGGGAAACACCAGATCACAAAATGGACTGGTTTTTTAGCTTTCCCGACTCAGGACAATACTAAAATGTGTTTGTTTTTCGAATCTGAGCTTTGGTTCAAAAGTAACACGTTCTGGTTGAATTGAGTTTTTCCGCCAATTCTAAGATATACTTTGGTGTAACTCCCCAGGGACACACCAGATCACAAAATGGACTGGTTTTTTAGCTTTCCCGACTCAGGAAGCTTCTAAGATGTGTTTGTTTTTCAAATCTGAGCTTTGGTTCAAAAGTAACACGTTCTGGTTGAATTGAGTTTTTCTGCCAATTCTAAGATATACTTTGGTCTAACTCCCCAGGGAAACACCAGATCACAAAATGGACTGGTTTTTTAGCTTTCCCGACTCAGGACAATACTAAAATGTGTTTGTTTTTCGAATCTGAGCTTTGGTTCAAAAGTAACACGTTCTGGTTGAATTGAGTTTTTCTGCCAATTCTAAGATATACTTTGGTGTAACTCCCCAGGGAAACACCAGATCACCAAAAGGACTGGTTTTTTAGCTTTCCCGACTCAGGACAATACTAAGATGTGTTTGTTTTTCGAATCTGAGCTTTGGTTCAAAAGTAACACGTTCTGGTTGAATTGAGTTTTTCTGCCAATTCTAAGATATACTTTGGTCTAACTCCCCAGGGAAACACCAGATCACAAAATGGACTGGTTTTTTAGCTTTCCCGACTCAGGACAATACTAAAATGTGTTTGTTTTTCGAATCTGAGCTTTGGTTCAAAAGTAACACGTTCTGGTTGAATTGAGTTTTTCTACCAATTCTAAGATATACTTTGGTGTAACTCCCCAGGGAAACACCAGATCACCAAAAGGACTGGTTTTTTAGCTTTCCCGACTCAGGACAATACTAAGATGTGTTTGTTTTTCGAATCTGAGCTTTGGTTCAAAAGTAACACGTTCTGGTTGAATTGAGTTTTTCTGCCAATTCTAAGATATATTTTGGTGTAACTCCCCAGGGAAACACCAGATCACAAAATGGACTGTTTTTGTAGCTTTCCCGACTCAGGAAGCTTCTAAGATGTGTTTGTTTTTCAAATCTGAGCTTTGGTTCAAAAGTAACACGTTCTGGTTGAATTGAGTTTTTCTGCCAATTCTAAGATATACTTTGGTGTAACTCCCCAGGGAAACACCAGATCACAAAATGGACTGTTTTTTTAGCTTTCCCGGCTCAGGAAGCTTCTAATATGTGTTTGTTTTTCGAATCTGAGCTTTGGTTCAAAAGTAACACGTTCTGGTTGAATTGAGTTTTTCTGCCAATTCTAAGATATACTTTGGTGTAACTCCCCAGGGAAACACCAGATCACAAAATGGACTGGTTTTTTAGCTTTCCCGACTCAGGAAGCTTCTAAGATGTGTTTGTTTTTCGAATCTGAGCTTTGGTTCAAAAGTAACACGTTCTGGTTGAATTGAGTTTTTCTGCCAATTCTAAGATATACTTTGGTGTAACTCCCCAGGGAAACACCAGGTCACAAAATGGACTGTTTTTTTAGCTTTCCCGGCTCAGGAAGCTTCTAATATGTGTTTGTTTTTCGAATCTGAGCTTTGGTTCAAAAGTAACACGTTCTGGTTGAATTGAGTTTTTCTGCCAATTCTAAGATATACTTTGGTGTAACTCCCCAGGGAAACACCAGATCACAAAATGGACTGGTTTTTTAGCTTTCCCGACTCAGGAAGCTTCTAAGATGTGTTTGTTTTTCGAATCTGAGCTTTGGTTCAAAAGTAACACGTTCTGGTTGAATTGAGTTTTTCTGCCAATTCTAAGATATACTTTGGTGTAACTCCCCAGGGACACACCAGATCACAAAATGGACTGGTTTTTTAGCTTTCCCGACTCAGGAAGCTTCTAAGATGTGTTTGTTTTTCAAATCTGAGCTTTGGTTCAAAAGTAACACGTTCTGGTTGAATTGAGTTTTTCTCCCAATTCTAAGATATACTTTGGTGTAACTCCCCAGGGAAACACCAGATCACAAAATGGACTGTTTTTTTAGCTTTCCCGACTCAGGAAGCTTCTAATATGTGTTTGTTTTTTGAATCTGAGCTTTGGTTCAAAAGTAACACGTTCTGGTTGAATTGAGTTTTTCTGCCAATTCTAAGATATACTTTGGTGTAACTCCCCAGGGAAACACCAGATCACAAAATGGACTGTTTTTTTAGCTTTCCCGGCTCAGGAAGCTTCTAATATGTGTTTGTTTTTCGAATCTGAGCTTTGGTTCAAAAGTAACACGTTCTGGTTGAATTGAGTTTTTCTGCCAATTCTAAGATATATTTTGGTATAACTCCCCAGGGAAACACCAGATCACAAAATGGACTGGTTTTTTAGCTTTCCCGACTCAGGAAGCTTCTAAGATGTGTTTGTTTTTCGAATCTGAGCTTTGATTCAAAAGTAACACGTTCTGGTTGAATTGAGTTTTTCTGCCAATTCTAAGATATACTTTGGTGTAACTCCCCAGGGAAACACCAGATCACCAAAAGGACTGGTTTTTTAGCTTTCCCGACTCAGGACAATACAAAGATGTGTTTGTTTTTCGAATCTGTGCTTTGGTTCAAAAGTAACACGTTCTGGTTGAATTGAGTTTTTCTGCCAATTCTAAGATATACTTTGGTGTAACTCCCCAGGGAAACACCAGATCACAAAATGGACTGGTTTTTTAGCTTTCGCGACTCAGGAAGCTTCTAAGATGTGTTTGTTTTTCGAATCTGAGCTTTGGTTCAAAAGTAACACGTTCTGGTTGAATTGAGTTTTTCTCCCAATTCTAAGATATACTTTGGTGTAACTCCCCAGGGAAACACCCGATCACAAAATGGACTGTTTTTTTAGCTTTCCCGGCTCAGGAAGCTTCTAATATGTGTTTGTTTTTCGAATCTGAGCTTTGGTTCAAAAGTAACACGTTCTGGTTGAATTGAGTTTTTCTGCCAATTCTAAGATATACTTTGGTGTAACTCCCCAGGGAAACACCAGATCACAAAATGGACTGGTTTTTTAGCTTTCCCGACTCAGGAAGCTTCTAAGATGTGTTTGTTTTTCGAATCTGTGCTTTGGTTCAAAAGTAACACGTTCTGGTTGAATTGAGTTTTTCTGCCAATTCTAAGATATACTTTGGTGTAACTCCCCAGGGACACACCAGATCACAAAATGGACTGGTTTTTTAGCTTTCCCGACTCAGGAAGCTTCTAAGATGTGTTTGTTTTTCAAATCTGAGCTTTGGTTCAAAAGTAACACGTTCTGGTTGAATTGAGTTTTTCTCCCAATTCTAAGATATACTTTGGTGTAACTCCCCAGGGAAACACCAGATCACAAAATGGACTGTTTTTTTAGCTTTCCCGGCTCAGGAAGCTTCTAATATGTGTTTGTTTTTCGAATCTGAGCTTTGGTTCAAAAGTAACACGTTCTGGTTGAATTGAGTTTTTCTGCCAATTCTAAGATATACTTTGGTGTAACTCCCCAGGGAAACACCAGATCACAAAATGGACTGGTTTTTTAGCTTTCCCGACTCAGGAAGCTTCTAAGATGTGTTTGTTTTTCGAATCTGAGCTTTGGTTCAAAAGTAACACGTTCTGGTTGAATTGAGTTTTTCTGCCAATTCTAAGATATACTTTGGTGTAACTCCCCAGGGAAACACCAGATCACCAAAAGGACTGGTTTTTTAGCTTTCCCGACTCAGGAAGCTTCTAAGATGTGTTTGTTTTTCGAATCTGAGCTTTGGTTCAAAAGTAACACGTTCTGGTTGAATTGTGTTTTTCTGCCAATTCTAAGATATACTTTGGTGTAACTCCCCAGGGAAACACCAGATCACAAAATGGACTGTTTTTTTAGCTTTCCCGGCTCAGGGAGCTTCTAATATGTGTTTGTTTTTCGAATCTGAGCTTTGGTTCAAAAGTAACACGTTCTGGTTGAATTGAGTTTTTCTGCCAATTCTAAGATATACTTTGGTGTAACTCCCAAGGGAAACACCAGACCACAAAATGGACTATTTTTTTAGCTTTCCCGACTCAGGAAGCTTCTAAGATGTGTTTGTTTTTCGAATCTGAGCTTTGGTTCAAAAGTAACACGTTCTGGTTGAATTGAGTTTTTCTGCCAATTCTAAGATATACTTTGGTCTAACTCCCCAGGGAAACACCAGATCACAAAATGGACTGGTTTTTTAGCTTTCCCGACTCAGGACAATACTAAAATGTGTTTGTTTTTCGAATCTGAGCTTTGGTTCAAAAGTAACACGTTCTGGTTGAATTGAGTTTTTCCGCCAATTCTAAGATATACTTTGGTGTAACTCCCCAGGGACACACCAGATCACAAAATGGACTGGTTTTTTAGCTTTCCCGACTCAGGAAGCTTCTAAGATGTGTTTGTTTTTCAAATCTGAGCTTTGGTTCAAAAGTAACACGTTCTGGTTGAATTGAGTTTTTCTCCCAATTCTAAGATATACTTTGGTGTAACTCCCCAGGGAAACACCAGATCACAAAATGGACTGGTTTTTTAGCTTTCCCGACTCAGGACAATACTAAAATGTGTTTGTTTTTCGAATCTGAGCTTTGGTTCAAAAGTAACACGTTCTGGTTGAATTGAGTTTTTCTGCCAATTCTAAGATATACTTTGGTGTAACTCCCCAGGGAAACACCAGATCACCAAAAGGACTGGTTTTTTAGCTTTCCCGACTCAGGACAATACTAAGATGTGTTTGTTTTTCGAATCTGAGCTTTGGTTCAAAAGTAACACGTTCTGGTTGAATTGAGTTTTTCTGCCAATTCTAAGATATACTTTGGTCTAACTCCCCAGGGAAACACCAGATCACAAAATGGACTGGTTTTTTAGCTTTCCCGACTCAGGACAATACTAAAATGTGTTTGTTTTTCGAATCTGAGCTTTGGTTGAAAAGTAACACGTTCTGGTTGAATTGAGTTTTTCTACCAATTCTAAGATATACTTTGGTGTAACTCCCCAGGGAAACACCAGATCACCAAAAGGACTGGTTTTTTAGCTTTCCCGACTCAGGACAATACTAAGATGTGTTTGTTTTTCGAATCTGAGCTTTGGTTCAAAAGTAACACGTTCTGGTTGAATTGAGTTTTTCTGCCAATTCTAAGATATATTTTGGTGTAACTCCCCAGGGAAACACCAGATCACAAAATGGACTGTTTTTGTAGCTTTCCCGACTCAGGAAGCTTCTAAGATGTGTTTGTTTTTCAAATCTGAGCTTTGGTTCAAAAGTAACACGTTCTGGTTGAATTGAGTTTTTCTGCCAATTCTAAGATATACTTTGGTGTAACTCCCCAGGGAAACACCAGATCACAAAATGGACTGTTTTTTTAGCTTTCCCGGCTCAGGAAGCTTCTAATATGTGTTTGTTTTTCGAATCTGAGCTTTGGTTCAAAAGTAACACGTTCTGGTTGAATTGAGTTTTTCTGCCAATTCTAAGATATACTTTGGTGTAACTCCCCAGGGAAACACCAGATCACAAAATGGACTGGTTTTTTAGCTTTCCCGACTCAGGAAGCTTCTAAGATGTGTTTGTTTTTCGAATCTGAGCTTTGGTTCAAAAGTAACACGTTCTGGTTGAATTGAGTTTTTCTGCCAATTCTAAGATATACTTTGGTGTAACTCCCCAGGGAAACACCAGGTCACAAAATGGACTGTTTTTTTAGCTTTCCCGGCTCAGGAAGCTTCTAATATGTGTTTGTTTTTCGAATCTGAGCTTTGGTTCAAAAGTAACACGTTCTGGTTGAATTGAGTTTTTCTGCCAATTCTAAGATATACTTTGGTGTAACTCCCCAGGGAAACACCAGATCACAAAATGGACTGGTTTTTTAGCTTTCCCGACTCAGGAAGCTTCTAAGATGTGTTTGTTTTTCGAATCTGAGCTTTGGTTCAAAAGTAACACGTTCTGGTTGAATTGAGTTTTTCTGCCAATTCTAAGATATACTTTGGTGTAACTCCCCAGGGACACACCAGATCACAAAATGGACTGGTTTTTTAGCTTTCCCGACTCAGGAAGCTTCTAAGATGTGTTTGTTTTTCAAATCTGAGCTTTGGTTCAAAAGTAACACGTTCTGGTTGAATTGAGTTTTTCTCCCAATTCTAAGATATACTTTGGTGTAACTCCCCAGGGAAACACCAGATCACAAAATGGACTGTTTTTTTAGCTTTCCCGACTCAGGAAGCTTCTAATATGTGTTTGTTTTTTGAATCTGAGCTTTGGTTCAAAAGTAACACGTTCTGGTTGAATTGAGTTTTTCTGCCAATTCTAAGATATACTTTGGTGTAACTCCCCAGGGAAACACCAGATCACAAAATGGACTGTTTTTTTAGCTTTCCCGGCTCAGGAAGCTTCTAATATGTGTTTGTTTTTCGAATCTGAGCTTTGGTTCAAAAGTAACACGTTCTGGTTGAATTGAGTTTTTCTGCCAATTCTAAGATATATTTTGGTATAACTCCCCAGGGAAACACCAGATCACAAAATGGACTGGTTTTTTAGCTTTCCCGACTCAGGAAGCTTCTAAGATGTGTTTGTTTTTCGAATCTGAGCTTTGGTTCAAAAGTAACACGTTCTGGTTGAATTGAGTTTTTCTGCCAATTCTAAGATATACTTTGGTGTAACTCCCCAGGGAAACACCAGATCACCAAAAGGACTGGTTTTTTAGCTTTCCCGACTCAGGAAGCTTCTAAGATGTGTTTGTTTTTCGAATCTGAGCTTTGGTTCAAAAGTAACACGTTCTGGTTGAATTGTGTTTTTCTGCCAATTCTAAGATATACTTTGGTGTAACTCCCCAGGGAAACACCAGATCACAAAATGGACTGTTTTTTTAGCTTTCCCGGCTCAGGGAGCTTCTAATATGTGTTTGTTTTTCGAATCTGAGCTTTGGTTCAAAAGTAACACGTTCTGGTTGAATTGAGTTTTTCTGCCAATTCTAAGATATACTTTGGTGTAACTCCCAAGGGAAACACCAGACCACAAAATGGACTATTTTTTTAGCTTTCCCGACTCAGGAAGCTTCTAAGATGTGTTTGTTTTTCGAATCTGAGCTTTGGTTCAAAAGTAACACGTTCTGGTTGAATTGAGTTTTTCTGCCAATTCTAAGATATACTTTGGTCTAACTCCCCAGGGAAACACCAGATCACAAAATGGACTGGTTTTTTAGCTTTCCCGACTCAGGACAATACTAAAATGTGTTTGTTTTTCGAATCTGAGCTTTGGTTCAAAAGTAACACGTTCTGGTTGAATTGAGTTTTTCCGCCAATTCTAAGATATACTTTGGTGTAACTCCCCAGGGACACACCAGATCACAAAATGGACTGGTTTTTTAGCTTTCCCGACTCAGGAAGCTTCTAAGATGTGTTTGTTTTTCAAATCTGAGCTTTGGTTCAAAAGTAACACGTTCTGGTTGAATTGAGTTTTTCTCCCAATTCTAAGATATACTTTGGTGTAACTCCCCAGGGAAACACCAGATCACAAAATGGACTGGTTTTTTAGCTTTCCCGACTCAGGACAATACTAAAATGTGTTTGTTTTTCGAATCTGAGCTTTGGTTCAAAAGTAACACGTTCTGGTTGAATTGAGTTTTTCTGCCAATTCTAAGATATACTTTGGTGTAACTCCCCAGGGAAACACCAGATCACCAAAAGGACTGGTTTTTTAGCTTTCCCGACTCAGGACAATACTAAGATGTGTTTGTTTTTCGAATCTGAGCTTTGGTTCAAAAGTAACACGTTCTGGTTGAATTGAGTTTTTCTGCCAATTCTAAGATATACTTTGGTCTAACTCCCCAGGGAAACACCAGATCACAAAATGGACTGGTTTTTTAGCTTTCCCGACTCAGGACAATACTAAAATGTGTTTGTTTTTCGAATCTGAGCTTTGGTTCAAAAGTAACACGTTCTGGTTGAATTGAGTTTTTCTACCAATTCTAAGATATACTTTGGTGTAACTCCCCAGGGAAACACCAGATCACCAAAAGGACTGGTTTTTTAGCTTTCCCGACTCAGGACAATACTAAGATGTGTTTGTTTTTCGAATCTGAGCTTTGGTTCAAAAGTAACACGTTCTGGTTGAATTGAGTTTTTCTGCCAATTCTAAGATATATTTTGGTGTAACTCCCCAGGGAAACACCAGATCACAAAATGGACTGTTTTTGTAGCTTTCCCGACTCAGGAAGCTTCTAAGATGTGTTTGTTTTTCAAATCTGAGCTTTGGTTCAAAAGTAACACGTTCTGGTTGAATTGAGTTTTTCTGCCAATTCTAAGATATACTTTGGTGTAACTCCCCAGGGAAACACCAGATCACAAAATGGACTGTTTTTTTAGCTTTCCCGGCTCAGGAAGCTTCTAATATGTGTTTGTTTTTCGAATCTGAGCTTTGGTTCAAAAGTAACACGTTCTGGTTGAATTGAGTTTTTCTGCCAATTCTAAGATATACTTTGGTGTAACTCCCCAGGGAAACACCAGATCACAAAATGGACTGGTTTTTTAGCTTTCCCGACTCAGGAAGCTTCTAAGATGTGTTTGTTTTTCGAATCTGAGCT
Organism: Thamnophis sirtalis; assembly: GCF_051295495.1. NCBI lineage: Eukaryota > Metazoa > Chordata > Lepidosauria > Squamata > Natricidae > Thamnophis > Thamnophis sirtalis. The sequence continues at coordinate 56,076,815 of NW_028261381.1, forward strand.
TTGGTTCAAAAGTAACACGTTCTGGTTGAATTGAGTTTTTCTGCCAATTCTAAGATATACTTTGGTGTAACTCCCCAGGGAAACACCAGGTCACAAAATGGACTGTTTTTTTAGCTTTCCCGGCTCAGGAAGCTTCTAATATGTGTTTGTTTTTCGAATCTGAGCTTTGGTTCAAAAGTAACACGTTCTGGTTGAATTGAGTTTTTCTGCCAATTCTAAGATATACTTTGGTGTAACTCCCCAGGGAAACACCAGATCACAAAATGGACTGGTTTTTTAGCTTTCCCGACTCAGGAAGCTTCTAAGATGTGTTTGTTTTTCGAATCTGAGCTTTGGTTCAAAAGTAACACGTTCTGGTTGAATTGAGTTTTTCTGCCAATTCTAAGATATACTTTGGTGTAACTCCCCAGGGACACACCAGATCACAAAATGGACTGGTTTTTTAGCTTTCCCGACTCAGGAAGCTTCTAAGATGTGTTTGTTTTTCAAATCTGAGCTTTGGTTCAAAAGTAACACGTTCTGGTTGAATTGAGTTTTTCTCCCAATTCTAAGATATACTTTGGTGTAACTCCCCAGGGAAACACCAGATCACAAAATGGACTGTTTTTTTAGCTTTCCCGACTCAGGAAGCTTCTAATATGTGTTTGTTTTTTGAATCTGAGCTTTGGTTCAAAAGTAACACGTTCTGGTTGAATTGAGTTTTTCTGCCAATTCTAAGATATACTTTGGTGTAACTCCCCAGGGAAACACCAGATCACAAAATGGACTGTTTTTTTAGCTTTCCCGGCTCAGGAAGCTTCTAATATGTGTTTGTTTTTCGAATCTGAGCTTTGGTTCAAAAGTAACACGTTCTGGTTGAATTGAGTTTTTCTGCCAATTCTAAGATATATTTTGGTATAACTCCCCAGGGAAACACCAGATCACAAAATGGACTGGTTTTTTAGCTTTCCCGACTCAGGAAGCTTCTAAGATGTGTTTGTTTTTCGAATCTGAGCTTTGATTCAAAAGTAACACGTTCTGGTTGAATTGAGTTTTTCTGCCAATTCTAAGATATACTTTGGTGTAACTCCCCAGGGAAACACCAGATCACCAAAAGGACTGGTTTTTTAGCTTTCCCGACTCAGGAAGCTTCTAAGATGTGTTTGTTTTTCGAATCTGAGCTTTGGTTCAAAAGTAACACGTTCTGGTTGAATTGAGTTTTTCTGCCAATTCTAAGATATACTTTGGTCTAACTCCCCAGGGAAACACCAGATCACAAAATGGACTGGTTTTTTAGCTTTCCCGACTCAGGACAATACTAAAATGTGTTTGTTTTTCGAATCTGAGCTTTGGTTCAAAAGTAACACGTTCTGGTTGAATTGAGTTTTTCCGCCAATTCTAAGATATACTTTGGTGTAACTCCCCAGGGACACACCAGATCACAAAATGGACTGGTTTTTTAGCTTTCCCGACTCAGGAAGCTTCTAAGATGTGTTTGTTTTTCAAATCTGAGCTTTGGTTCAAAAGTAACACGTTCTGGTTGAATTGAGTTTTTCTCCCAATTCTAAGATATACTTTGGTGTAACTCCCCAGGGAAACACCAGATCACAAAATGGACTGGTTTTTTAGCTTTCCCGACTCAGGACAATACTAAAATGTGTTTGTTTTTCGAATCTGAGCTTTGGTTCAAAAGTAACACGTTCTGGTTGAATTGAGTTTTTCTGCCAATTCTAAGATATACTTTGGTGTAACTCCCCAGGGAAACACCAGATCACCAAAAGGACTGGTTTTTTAGCTTTCCCGACTCAGGACAATACTAAGATGTGTTTGTTTTTCGAATCTGAGCTTTGGTTCAAAAGTAACACGTTCTGGTTGAATTGAGTTTTTCTGCCAATTCTAAGATATACTTTGGTCTAACTCCCCAGGGAAACACCAGATCACAAAATGGACTGGTTTTTTAGCTTTCCCGACTCAGGACAATACTAAAATGTGTTTGTTTTTCGAATCTGAGCTTTGGTTCAAAAGTAACACGTTCTGGTTGAATTGAGTTTTTCTACCAATTCTAAGATATACTTTGGTGTAACTCCCCAGGGAAACACCAGATCACCAAAAGGACTGGTTTTTTAGCTTTCCCGACTCAGGACAATACTAAGATGTGTTTGTTTTTCGAATCTGAGCTTTGGTTCAAAAGTAACACGTTCTGGTTGAATTGAGTTTTTCTGCCAATTCTAAGATATATTTTGGTGTAACTCCCCAGGGAAACACCAGATCACAAAATGGACTGTTTTTGTAGCTTTCCCGACTCAGGAAGCTTCTAAGATGTGTTTGTTTTTCAAATCTGAGCTTTGGTTCAAAAGTAACACGTTCTGGTTGAATTGAGTTTTTCTGCCAATTCTAAGATATACTTTGGTGTAACTCCCCAGGGAAACACCAGATCACAAAATGGACTGTTTTTTTAGCTTTCCCGGCTCAGGAAGCTTCTAATATGTGTTTGTTTTTCGAATCTGAGCTTTGGTTCAAAAGTAACACGTTCTGGTTGAATTGAGTTTTTCTGCCAATTCTAAGATATACTTTGGTGTAACTCCCCAGGGAAACACCAGATCACAAAATGGACTGGTTTTTTAGCTTTCCCGACTCAGGAAGCTTCTAAGATGTGTTTGTTTTTCGAATCTGAGCTTTGGTTCAAAAGTAACACGTTCTGGTTGAATTGAGTTTTTCTGCCAATTCTAAGATATACTTTGGTGTAACTCCCCAGGGAAACACCAGGTCACAAAATGGACTGTTTTTTTAGCTTTCCCGGCTCAGGAAGCTTCTAATATGTGTTTGTTTTTCGAATCTGAGCTTTGGTTCAAAAGTAACACGTTCTGGTTGAATTGAGTTTTTCTGCCAATTCTAAGATATACTTTGGTGTAACTCCCCAGGGAAACACCAGATCACAAAATGGACTGGTTTTTTAGCTTTCCCGACTCAGGAAGCTTCTAAGATGTGTTTGTTTTTCGAATCTGAGCTTTGGTTCAAAAGTAACACGTTCTGGTTGAATTGAGTTTTTCTGCCAATTCTAAGATATACTTTGGTGTAACTCCCCAGGGACACACCAGATCACAAAATGGACTGGTTTTTTAGCTTTCCCGACTCAGGAAGCTTCTAAGATGTGTTTGTTTTTCAAATCTGAGCTTTGGTTCAAAAGTAACACGTTCTGGTTGAATTGAGTTTTTCTCCCAATTCTAAGATATACTTTGGTGTAACTCCCCAGGGAAACACCAGATCACAAAATGGACTGTTTTTTTAGCTTTCCCGACTCAGGAAGCTTCTAATATGTGTTTGTTTTTTGAATCTGAGCTTTGGTTCAAAAGTAACACGTTCTGGTTGAATTGAGTTTTTCTGCCAATTCTAAGATATACTTTGGTGTAACTCCCCAGGGAAACACCAGATCACAAAATGGACTGTTTTTTTAGCTTTCCCGGCTCAGGAAGCTTCTAATATGTGTTTGTTTTTCGAATCTGAGCTTTGGTTCAAAAGTAACACGTTCTGGTTGAATTGAGTTTTTCTGCCAATTCTAAGATATATTTTGGTATAACTCCCCAGGGAAACACCAGATCACAAAATGGACTGGTTTTTTAGCTTTCCCGACTCAGGAAGCTTCTAAGATGTGTTTGTTTTTCGAATCTGAGCTTTGATTCAAAAGTAACACGTTCTGGTTGAATTGAGTTTTTCTGCCAATTCTAAGATATACTTTGGTGTAACTCCCCAGGGAAACACCAGATCACCAAAAGGACTGGTTTTTTAGCTTTCCCGACTCAGGACAATACTAAGATGTGTTTGTTTTTCGAATCTGAGCTTTGGTTCAAAAGTAACACGTTCTGGTTGAATTGAGTTTTTCTGCCAATTCTAAGATATACTTTGGTGTAACTCCCCAGGGAAACACCAGATCACAAAATGGACTGGTTTTTTAGCTTTCGCGACTCAGGAAGCTTCTAAGATGTGTTTGTTTTTCGAATCTGAGCTTTGGTTCAAAAGTAACACGTTCTGGTTGAATTGAGTTTTTCTCCCAATTCTAAGATATACTTTGGTGTAACTCCCCAGGGAAACACCCGATCACAAAATGGACTGTTTTTTTAGCTTTCCCGGCTCAGGAAGCTTCTAATATGTGTTTGTTTTTCGAATCTGAGCTTTGGTTCAAAAGTAACACGTTCTGGTTGAATTGAGTTTTTCTGCCAATTCTAAGATATACTTTGGTGTAACTCCCCAGGGAAACACCAGATCACAAAATGGACTGGTTTTTTAGCTTTCCCGACTCAGGAAGCTTCTAAGATGTGTTTGTTTTTCGAATCTGTGCTTTGGTTCAAAAGTAACACGTTCTGGTTGAATTGAGTTTTTCTGCCAATTCTAAGATATACTTTGGTGTAACTCCCCAGGGACACACCAGATCACAAAATGGACTGGTTTTTTAGCTTTCCCGACTCAGGAAGCTTCTAAGATGTGTTTGTTTTTCAAATCTGAGCTTTGGTTCAAAAGTAACACGTTCTGGTTGAATTGAGTTTTTCTCCCAATTCTAAGATATACTTTGGTGTAACTCCCCAGGGAAACACCAGATCACAAAATGGACTGTTTTTTTAGCTTTCCCGGCTCAGGAAGCTTCTAATATGTGTTTGTTTTTCGAATCTGAGCTTTGGTTCAAAAGTAACACGTTCTGGTTGAATTGAGTTTTTCTGCCAATTCTAAGATATACTTTGGTGTAACTCCCCAGGGAAACACCAGATCACAAAATGGACTGGTTTTTTAGCTTTCCCGACTCAGGAAGCTTCTAAGATGTGTTTGTTTTTCGAATCTGAGCTTTGGTTCAAAAGTAACACGTTCTGGTTGAATTGAGTTTTTCTGCCAATTCTAAGATATACTTTGGTGTAACTCCCCAGGGAAACACCAGGTCACAAAATGGACTGTTTTTTTAGCTTTCCCGGCTCAGGAAGCTTCTAATATGTGTTTGTTTTTCGAATCTGAGCTTTGGTTCAAAAGTAACACGTTCTGGTTGAATTGAGTTTTTCTGCCAATTCTAAGATATACTTTGGTGTAACTCCCCAGGGAAACACCAGATCACAAAATGGACTCGTTTTTTAGCTTTCCCGACTCAGGAAGCTTCTAAGATGTGTTTGTTTTTCGAATCTGAGCTTTGGTTCAAAAGTAACACGTTCTGGTTGAATTGAGTTTTTCTGCCAATTCTAAGATATACTTTGGTGTAACTCCCCAGGGAAACACCAGGTCACAAAATGGACTGTTTTTTTAGCTTTCCCGGCTCAGGAAGCTTCTAATATGTGTTTGTTTTTCGAATCTGAGCTTTGGTTCAAAAGTAACACGTTCTGGTTGAATTGAGTTTTTCTGCCAATTCTAAGATATACTTTGGTGTAACTCCCCAGGGACACACCAGATCACAAAATGGACTGGTTTTTTAGCTTTCCCGACTCAGGAAGCTTCTAAGATGTGTTTGTTTTTCAAATCTGAGCTTTGGTTCAAAAGTAACACGTTCTGGTTGAATTGAGTTTTTCTCCCAATTCTAAGATATACTTTGGTGTAACTCCCCAGGGAAACACCAGATCACAAAATGGACTGTTTTTTTAGCTTTCCCGACTCAGGAAGCTTCTAATATGTGTTTGTTTTTTGAATCTGAGCTTTGGTTCAAAAGTAACACGTTCTGGTTGAATTGAGTTTTTCTGCCAATTCTAAGATATACTTTGGTGTAACTCCCCAGGGAAACACCAGATCACAAAATGGACTGTTTTTTTAGCTTTCCCGGCTCAGGAAGCTTCTAATATGTGTTTGTTTTTCGAATCTGAGCTTTGGTTCAAAAGTAACACGTTCTGGTTGAATTGAGTTTTTCTGCCAATTCTAAGATATATTTTGGTATAACTCCCCAGGGAAACACCAGATCACAAAATGGACTAGTTTTTTAGCTTTCCCGACTCAGGAAGCTTCTAAGATGTGTTTGTTTTTCGAATCTGAGCTTTGATTCAAAAGTAACACGTTCTGGTTGAATTGAGTTTTTCTGCCAATTCTAAGATATACTTTGGTGTAACTCCCCAGGGAAACACCAGATCACCAAAAGGACTGGTTTTTTAGCTTTCCCGACTCAGGACAATACTAAGATGTGTTTGTTTTTCGAATCTGAGCTTTGGTTCAAAAGTAACACGTTCTGGTTGAATTGAGTTTTTCTGCCAATTCTAAGATATACTTTGGTGTAACTCCCCAGGGAAACACCAGATCACAAAATGGACTGGTTTTTTAGCTTTCGCGACTCAGGAAGCTTCTAAGATGTGTTTGTTTTTCGAATCTGAGCTTTGGTTCAAAAGTAACACGTTCTGGTTGAATTGAGTTTTTCTCCCAATTCTAAGATATACTTTGGTGTAACTCCCCAGGGAAACACCCGATCACAAAATGGACTGTTTTTTTAGCTTTCCCGGCTCAGGAAGCTTCTAATATGTGTTTGTTTTTCGAATCTGAGCTTTGGTTCAAAAGTAACACGTTCTGGTTGAATTGAGTTTTTCTGCCAATTCTAAGATATACTTTGGTGTAACTCCCCAGGGAAACACCAGATCACAAAATGGACTGGTTTTTTAGCTTTCCCGACTCAGGAAGCTTCTAAGATGTGTTTGTTTTTCGAATCTGTGCTTTGGTTCAAAAGTAACACGTTCTGGTTGAATTGAGTTTTTCTGCCAATTCTAAGATATACTTTGGTGTAACTCCCCAGGGACACACCAGATCACAAAATGGACTGGTTTTTTAGCTTTCCCGACTCAGGAAGCTTCTAAGATGTGTTTGTTTTTCAAATCTGAGCTTTGGTTCAAAAGTAACACGTTCTGGTTGAATTGAGTTTTTCTCCCAATTCTAAGATATACTTTGGTGTAACTCCCCAGGGAAACACCAGATCACAAAATGGACTGTTTTTTTAGCTTTCCCGACTCAGGAAGCTTCTAAGATGTGTTTGTTTTTCGAATCTGAGCTTTGGTTCAAAAGTAACACGTTCTGGTTGAATTGAGTTTTTCTGCCAATTCTAAGATATACTTTGGTCTAACTCCCCAGGGAAACACCAGATCACAAAATTTACTGGTTTTTTAGCTTTCCCGACTCAGGACAATACTAAAATGTGTTTGTTTTTCGAATCTGAGCTTTGTTTCAAAAGTAACACGTTCTGGTTGAATTGAGTTTTTCCGCCAATTCTAAGATATACTTTGGTGTAACTCCCCAGGGACACACCAGATCACAAAATGGACTGGTTTTTTAGCTTTCCCGACTCAGGAAGCTTCTAAGATGTGTTTGTTTTTCAAATCTGAGCTTTGGTTCAAAAGTAACACGTTCTGGTTGAATTGAGTTTTTCTGCCAATTCTAAGATATACTTTGGTCTAACTCCCCAGGGAAACACCAGATCACAAAATGGACTGGTTTTTTAGCTTTCCCGACTCAGGAAGCTTCTAAGATGTGTTTGTTTTTCGAATCTGAGCTTTGGTTCAAAAGTAACAAGTTCTGGTTGAATTGAGTTTTTCTGCCAATTCTAAGATATACTTTGGTGTAACTCCCCAGGGAAACACCAGATCACAAAATGGACTGTTTTTTTAGCTTTCCCGGCTCAGGGAGCTTCTAATATGTGTTTGTTTTTCGAATCTGAGCTTTGGTTCAAAAGTAACACGTTCTGGTTGAATTGAGTTTTTCTGCCAATTCTAAGATATACTTTGGTGTAACTCCCCAGGGAAACACCAGATCACAAAATGGACTATTTTTTTAGCTTTCCTGACTCAGGAAGCTTCTAAGATGTGTTTGTTTTTCGAATCTGAGCTTTGGTTCAAAAGTAACACGTTCTGGTTGAATTGAGTTTTTCTGCCAATTCTAAGATATACTTTGGTCTAACTCCCCAGGGAAACACCAGATCACAAAATGGACTGGTTTTTTAGCTTTCCCGACTCAGGAAGCTTCTAAGATGTGTTTGTTTTTCGAATCTGTGCTTTGGTTCAAAAGTAACACGTTCTGGTTGAATTGAGTTTTTCTGCCAATTCTAAGATATACTTTGGTGTAACTCCCCAGGGACACACCAGATCACAAAATGGACTGGTTTTTTAGCTTTCCCGACTCAGGAAGCTTCTAAGATGTGTTTGTTTTTCAAATCTGAGCTTTGGTTCAAAAGTAACACGTTCTGGTTGAATTGAGTTTTTCTCCCAATTCTAAGATATACTTTGGTGTAACTCCCCAGGGAAACACCAGATCACAAAATGGACTGTTTTTTTAGCTTTCCCGGCTCAGGAAGCTTCTAATATGTGTTTGTTTTTCGAATCTGAGCTTTGGTTCAAAAGTAACACGTTCTGGTTGAATTGAGTTTTTCTGCCAATTCTAAGATATACTTTGGTGTAACTCCCCAGGGAAACACCAGATCACAAAATGGACTGGTTTTTTAGCTTTCCCGACTCAGGAAGCTTCTAAGATGTGTTTGTTTTTCGAATCTGAGCTTTGGTTCAAAAGTAACACGTTCTGGTTGAATTGAGTTTTTCTGCCAATTCTAAGATATACTTTGGTGTAACTCCCCAGGGAAACACCAGGTCACAAAATGGACTGTTTTTTTAGCTTTCCCGGCTCAGGAAGCTTCTAATATGTGTTTGTTTTTCGAATCTGAGCTTTGGTTCAAAAGTAACACGTTCTGGTTGAATTGAGTTTTTCTGCCAATTCTAAGATATACTTTGGTGTAACTCCCCAGGGGCACACCAGATCACAAAATGGACTGGTTTTTTAGCTTTCCCGACTCAGGAAGCTTCTAAGATGTGTTTGTTTTTCAAATCTGAGCTTTGGTTCAAAAGTAACACGTTCTGGTTGAATTGAGTTTTTCTCCCAATTCTAAGATATACTTTGGTGTAACTCCCCAGGGAAACACCAGATCACAAAATGGACTGTTTTTTTAGCTTTCCCGACTCAGGAAGCTTCTAATATGTGTTTGTTTTTTGAATCTGAGCTTTGGTTCAAAAGTAACACGTTCTGGTTGAATTGAGTTTTTCTGCCAATTCTAAGATATACTTTGGTGTAACTCCCCAGGGAAACACCAGATCACAAAATGGACTGTTTTTTTAGCTTTCCCGGCTCAGGAAGCTTCTAATATGTGTTTGTTTTTCGAATCTGAGCTTTGGTTCAAAAGTAACACGTTCTGGTTGAATTGAGTTTTTCTGCCAATTCTAAGATATATTTTGGTATAACTCCCCAGGGAAACACCAGATCACAAAATGGACTGGTTTTTTAGCTTTCCCGACTCAGGAAGCTTCTAAGATGTGTTTGTTTTTCGAATCTGAGCTTTGATTCAAAAGTAACACGTTCTGGTTGAATTGAGTTTTTCTCCCAATTCTAAGATATACTTTGGTGTAACTCCCCAGGGAAACACCAGATCACAAAATGGACTGTTTTTTTAGCTTTCCCGGCTCAGGAAGCTTCTAATATGTGTTTGTTTTTCGAATCTGAGCTTTGGTTCAAAAGTAACACGTTCTGGTTGAATTGAGTTTTTCTGCCAATTCTAAGATATACTTTGGTGTAACTCCCCAGGGAAACACCAGATCACAAAATGGACTGGTTTTTTAGCTTTCCCGACTCAGGAAGCTTCTAAGATGTGTTTGTTTTTCGAATCTGAGCTTTGGTTCAAAAGTAACACGTTCTGGTTGAATTGAGTTTTTCTGCCAATTCTAAGATATACTTTGGTGTAACTCCCCAGGGAAACACCAGGTCACAAAATGGACTGTTTTTTTAGCTTTCCCGGCTCAGGAAGCTTCTAATATGTGTTTGTTTTTCGAATCTGAGCTTTGGTTCAAAAGTAACACGTTCTGGTTGAATTGAGTTTTTCTGCCAATTCTAAGATATACTTTGGTGTAACTCCCCAGGGAAACACCAGATCACAAAATGGACTCGTTTTTTAGCTTTCCCGACTCAGGAAGCTTCTAAGATGTGTTTGTTTTTCGAATCTGAGCTTTGGTTCAAAAGTAACACGTTCTGGTTGAATTGAGTTTTTCTGCCAATTCTAAGATATACTTTGGTGTAACTCCCCAGGGAAACACCAGGTCACAAAATGGACTGTTTTTTTAGCTTTCCCGGCTCAGGAAGCTTCTAATATGTGTTTGTTTTTCGAATCTGAGCTTTGGTTCAAAAGTAACACGTTCTGGTTGAATTGAGTTTTTCTGCCAATTCTAAGATATACTTTGGTGTAACTCCCCAGGGAAACACCAGATCACAAAATGGACTGTTTTTTTAGCTTTCCCGGCTCAGGAAGCTTCTAATATGTGTTTGTTTTTCGAATCTGAGCTTTGGTTCAAAAGTAACACGTTCTGGTTGAATTGAGTTTTTCTGCCAATTCTAAGATATATTTTGGTATAACTCCCCAGGGAAACACCAGATCACAAAATGGACTAGTTTTTTAGCTTTCCCGACTCAGGAAGCTTCTAAGATGTGTTTGTTTTTCGAATCTGAGCTTTGATTCAAAAGTAACACGTTCTGGTTGAATTGAGTTTTTCTGCCAATTCTAAGATATACTTTGGTGTAACTCCCCAGGGAAACACCAGATCACCAAAAGGACTGGTTTTTTAGCTTTCCCGACTCAGGACAATACTAAGATGTGTTTGTTTTTCGAATCTGAGCTTTGGTTCAAAAGTAACACGTTCTGGTTGAATTGAGTTTTTCTGCCAATTCTAAGATATACTTTGGTGTAACTCCCCAGGGAAACACCAGATCACAAAATGGACTGGTTTTTTAGCTTTCGCGACTCAGGAAGCTTCTAAGATGTGTTTGTTTTTCGAATCTGAGCTTTGGTTCAAAAGTAACACGTTCTGGTTGAATTGAGTTTTTCTCCCAATTCTAAGATATACTTTGGTGTAACTCCCCAGGGAAACACCCGATCACAAAATGGACTGTTTTTTTAGCTTTCCCGGCTCAGGAAGCTTCTAATATGTGTTTGTTTTTCGAATCTGAGCTTTGGTTCAAAAGTAACACGTTCTGGTTGAATTGAGTTTTTCTGCCAATTCTAAGATATACTTTGGTGTAACTCCCCAGGGAAACACCAGATCACAAAATGGACTGGTTTTTTAGCTTTCCCGACTCAGGAAGCTTCTAAGATGTGTTTGTTTTTCGAATCTGTGCTTTGGTTCAAAAGTAACACGTTCTGGTTGAATTGAGTTTTTCTGCCAATTCTAAGATATACTTTGGTGTAACTCCCCAGGGACACACCAGATCACAAAATGGACTGGTTTTTTAGCTTTCCCGACTCAGGAAGCTTCTAAGATGTGTTTGTTTTTCAAATCTGAGCTTTGGTTCAAAAGTAACACGTTCTGGTTGAATTGAGTTTTTCTCCCAATTCTAAGATATACTTTGGTGTAACTCCCCAGGGAAACACCAGATCACAAAATGGACTGTTTTTTTAGCTTTCCCGACTCAGGAAGCTTCTAAGATGTGTTTGTTTTTCGAATCTGAGCTTTGGTTCAAAAGTAACACGTTCTGGTTGAATTGAGTTTTTCTGCCAATTCTAAGATATACTTTGGTCTAACTCCCCAGGGAAACACCAGATCACAAAATTTACTGGTTTTTTAGCTTTCCCGACTCAGGACAATACTAAAATGTGTTTGTTTTTCGAATCTGAGCTTTGTTTCAAAAGTAACACGTTCTGGTTGAATTGAGTTTTTCCGCCAATTCTAAGATATACTTTGGTGTAACTCCCCAGGGACACACCAGATCACAAAATGGACTGGTTTTTTAGCTTTCCCGACTCAGGAAGCTTCTAAGATGTGTTTGTTTTTCAAATCTGAGCTTTGGTTCAAAAGTAACACGTTCTGGTTGAATTGAGTTTTTCTGCCAATTCTAAGATATACTTTGGTCTAACTCCCCAGGGAAACACCAGATCACAAAATGGACTGGTTTTTTAGCTTTCCCGACTCAGGAAGCTTCTAAGATGTGTTTGTTTTTCGAATCTGAGCTTTGGTTCAAAAGTAACAAGTTCTGGTTGAATTGAGTTTTTCTGCCAATTCTAAGATATACTTTGGTGTAACTCCCCAGGGAAACACCAGATCACAAAATGGACTGTTTTTTTAGCTTTCCCGGCTCAGGGAGCTTCTAATATGTGTTTGTTTTTCGAATCTGAGCTTTGGTTCAAAAGTAACACGTTCTGGTTGAATTGAGTTTTTCTGCCAATTCTAAGATATACTTTGGTGTAACTCCCCAGGGAAACACCAGATCACAAAATGGACTATTTTTTTAGCTTTCCTGACTCAGGAAGCTTCTAAGATGTGTTTGTTTTTCGAATCTGAGCTTTGGTTCAAAAGTAACACGTTCTGGTTGAATTGAGTTTTTCTGCCAATTCTAAGATATACTTTGGTCTAACTCCCCAGGGAAACACCAGATCACAAAATGGACTGGTTTTTTAGCTTTCCCGACTCAGGAAGCTTCTAAGATGTGTTTGTTTTTCGAATCTGTGCTTTGGTTCAAAAGTAACACGTTCTGGTTGAATTGAGTTTTTCTGCCAATTCTAAGATATACTTTGGTGTAACTCCCCAGGGACACACCAGATCACAAAATGGACTGGTTTTTTAGCTTTCCCGACTCAGGAAGCTTCTAAGATGTGTTTGTTTTTCAAATCTGAGCTTTGGTTCAAAAGTAACACGTTCTGGTTGAATTGAGTTTTTCTCCCAATTCTAAGATATACTTTGGTGTAACTCCCCAGGGAAACACCAGATCACAAAATGGAGTGTTTTTTTAGCTTTCCCGGCTCAGGAAGCTTCTAATATGTGTTTGTTTTTCGAATCTGAGCTTTGGTTCAAAAGTAACACGTTCTGGTTGAATTGAGTTTTTCTGCCAATTCTAAGATATACTTTGGTGTAACTCCCCAGGGAAACACCAGATCACAAAATGGACTGGTTTTTTAGCTTTCCCGACTCAGGAAGCTTCTAAGATGTGTTTGTTTTTCGAATCTGAGCTTTGGTTCAAAAGTAACACGTTCTGGTTGAATTGAGTTTTTCTGCCAATTCTAAGATATACTTTGGTGTAACTCCCCAGGGAAACACCAGGTCACAAAATGGACTGTTTTTTTAGCTTTCCCGGCTCAGGAAGCTTCTAATATGTGTTTGTTTTTCGAATCTGAGCTTTGGTTCAAAAGTAACACGTTCTGGTTGAATTGAGTTTTTCTGCCAATTCTAAGATATACTTTGGTGTAACTCCCCAGGGAAACACCAGATCACAAAATGGACTGGTTTTTTAGCTTTCCCGACTCAGGAAGCTTCTAAGATGTGTTTGTTTTTCGAATCTGAGCTTTGGTTCAAAAGTAACACGTTCTGGTTGAATTGAGTTTTTCTGCCAATTCTAAGATATACTTTGGTGTAACTCCCCAGGGAAACACCAGGTCACAAAATGGACTGTTTTTTTAGCTTTCCCGGCTCAGGAAGCTTCTAATATGTGTTTGTTTTTCGAATCTGAGCTTTGGTTCAAAAGTAACACGTTCTGGTTGAATTGAGTTTTTCTGCCAATTCTAAGATATACTTTGGTGTAACTCCCCAGGGACACACCAGATCACAAAATGGACTGGTTTTTTAGCTTTCCCGACTCAGGAAGCTTCTAAGATGTGTTTGTTTTTCAAATCTGAGCTTTGGTTCAAAAGTAACACGTTCTGGTTGAATTGAGTTTTTCTCCCAATTCTAAGATATACTTTGGTGTAACTCCCCAGGGAAACACCAGATCACAAAATGGACTGTTTTTTTAGCTTTCCCGACTCAGGAAGCTTCTAATATGTGTTTGTTTTTTGAATCTGAGCTTTGGTTCAAAAGTAACACGTTCTGGTTGAATTGAGTTTTTCTGCCAATTCTAAGATATACTTTGGTGTAACTCCCCAGGGAAACACCAGATCACAAAATGGACTGTTTTTTTAGCTTTCCCGGCTCAGGAAGCTTCTAATATGTGTTTGTTTTTCGAATCTGAGCTTTGGTTCAAAAGTAACACGTTCTGGTTGAATTGAGTTTTTCTGCCAATTCTAAGATATATTTTGGTATAACTCCCCAGGGAAATACCAGATCACAAAATGGACTGTTTTTTTAGCTTTCCCGACTTAGGAAGCTTCTAAGATGTGTTTGTTTTTCGAATCTGAGCTTTGGTTCAAAAGTAACACGTTCTGGTTGAATTGAGTTTTTCTGCCAATTCTAAGATATACTTTGGTCTAACTCCCCAGGGAAACACCAGATCACAAAATGGACTGGTTTTTTAGCTTTCCCGACTCAGGACAATACTAAAATGTGTTTGTTTTTCGAATCTGAGCTTTGTTTCAAAAGTAACACGTTCTGGTTGAATTGAGTTTTTCCGCCAATTCTAAGATATACTTTGGTGTAACTCCCCAGGGACACACCAGATCACAAAATGGACTGGTTTTTTAGCTTTCCCGACTCAGGAAGCTTCTAAGATGTGTTTGTTTTTCAAATCTGAGCTTTGGTTCAAAAGTAACACGTTCTGGTTGAATTGAGTTTTTCTGCCAATTCTAAGATATACTTTGGTGTAACTCCCCAGGGAAACACTAGATCACAAAATGGACTGGTTTTTTAGCTTTCCCGACTCAGGACAATACTAAAATGTGTTTGTTTTTCGAATCTGAGCTTTGGTTCAAAAGTAACACGTTCTGGTTGAATTGAGTTTTTCTGCCAATTCTAAGATATACTTTGGTGTAACTCCCGAGGGAAACACCAGATCACAAAATGGACTGGTTTTTTAGCTTTCCCGACTCAGGACAATACTAAAATGTGTTTGTTTTTCGAATCTGAGCTTTGTTTCAAAAGTAACACGTTCTGGTTGAATTGAGTTTTTCCGCCAATTCTAAGATATACTTTGGTGTAACTCCCCAGGGACACACCAGATCACAAAATGGACTGGTTTTTTAGCTTTCCCGACTCAGGAAGCTTCTAAGATGTGTTTGTTTTTCAAATCTGAGCTTTGGTTCAAAAGTAACACGTTCTGGTTGAATTGAGTTTTTCTGCCAATTCTAAGATATACTTTGGTCTAACTCCCCAGGGAAACACCAGATCACAAAATGGACTGGTTTTTTAGCTTTCCCGACTCAGGACAATACTAAAATGTGTTTGTTTTTCGAATCTGAGCTTTGTTTCAAAAGTAACACGTTCTGGTTGAATTGAGTTTTTCCGCCAATTCTAAGATATACTTTGGTGTAACTCCCCAGGGACACACCAGATCACAAAATGGACTGGTTTTTTAGCTTTCCCGACTCAGGAAGCTTCTAAGATGTGTTTGTTTTTCAAATCTGAGCTTTGGTTCAAAAGTAACACGTTCTGGTTGAATTGAGTTTTTCTGCCAATTCTAAGATATACTTTGGTCTAACTCCCCAGGGAAACACCAGATCACAAAATGGACTGGTTTTTTAGCTTTCCCGACTCAGGACAATACTAAAATGTGTTTGTTTTTCGAATCTGAGCTTTGGTTCAAAAGTAACACGTTCTGGTTGAATTGAGTTTTTCTGCCAATTCTAAGATATACTTTGGTGTAACTCCCGAGGGAAACACCAGATCACAAAATGGACTGGTTTTTTAGCTTTCCCGACTCAGGAAGCTTCTAAGATGTGTTTGTTTTTCGAATCTGAGCTTTGGTTCAAAAGTAACAAGTTCTGGTTGAATTGAGTTTTTCTGCCAATTCTAAGATATACTTTGGTGTAACTCCCCAGGGAAACACCAGATCACAAAATGGACTGTTTTTTTAGCTTTCCCGGCTCAGGGAGCTTCTAATATGTGTTTGTTTTTCGAATCTGAGCTTTGGTTCAAAAGTAACACGTTCTGGTTGAATTGAGTTTTTCTGCCAATTCTAAGATATACTTTGGTGTAACTCCCCAGGGAAACACCAGATCACAAAATGGACTATTTTTTTAGCTTTCCTGACTCAGGAAGCTTCTAAGATGTGTTTGTTTTTCGAATCTGAGCTTTGGTTCAAAAGTAACACGTTCTGGTTGAATTGAGTTTTTCTGCCAATTCTAAGATATACTTTGGTCTAACTCCCCAGGGAAACACCAGATCACAAAATGGACTGGTTTTTTAGCTTTCCCGACTCAGGACAATACTAAAATGTGTTTGTTTTTCGAATCTGAGCTTTGGTTCAAAAGTAACACGTTCTGGTTGAATTGAGTTTTTCCGCCAATTCTAAGATATACTTTGGTGTAACTCCCCAGGGACACACCAGATCACAAAATGGACTGGTTTTTTAGCTTTCCCGACTCAGGAAGCTTCTAAGATGTGTTTGTTTTTCAAATCTGAGCTTTGGTTCAAAAGTAACACGTTCTGGTTGAATTGAGTTTTTCTGCCAATTCTAAGATATACTTTGGTCTAACTCCCCAGGGAAACACCAGATCACAAAATGGACTGGTTTTTTAGCTTTCCCGACTCAGGACAATACTAAAATGTGTTTGTTTTTCGAATCTGAGCTTTGGTTCAAAAGTAACACGTTCTGGTTGAATTGAGTTTTTCTGCCAATTCTAAGATATACTTTGGTGTAACTCCCGAGGGAAACACCAGATCACAAAATGGACTGGTTTTTTAGCTTTCCCGACTCAGGAAGCTTCTAATATGTGTTTGTTTTTCGAATCTGAGCTTTGGTTCAAAAGTAACAAGTTCTGGTTGAATTGAGTTTTTCTGCCAATTCTAAGATATACTTTGGTGTAACTCCCCAGGGAAACACCAGATCACCAAATGGACTTTTTTTTTAGCTTTCCCGACTCAGGAAGCTTCTAAGATGTGTTTGTTTTTCGAATCTGAGCTTTGGTTCAAAAGTTACACGTTCTGGTTGAATTGAGTTTTTCTGCCAATTCTAAGATATACTTTGGTATAACTCCCCAGGGAAACACCAGATCACAAAATGGACTGGTTTTTTAGCTTTCCCGACTCAGGAAGCTTCTAAGATGTGTTTGTTTTTCGAATCTGAGCTTTGGTTCAAAAGTAACACGTTCTGGTTGAATTGAGTTTTTCTGCCAATTCTAAGATATACTTTGGTGTAACTCCCCAGGGAAACACCAGATCACCAAATGGACTTTTTTTTTAGCTTTCCCGACTCAGGAAGCTTCTAAGATGTGTTTGTTTTTCGAATCTGAGCTTTGGTTCAAAAGTAACACGTTCTGGTTGAATTGAGTTTTTCTGCCAATTCTAAGATATACTTTGGTCTAACTCCCCAGGGAAACACCAGATCACAAAATGGACTGTTTTTTTAGCTTTCCCGACTCAGGACAATACTAAAATGTGTTTGTTTTTCGAATCTGAGCTTTGGTTCAAAAGTAACACGTTCTGGTTGAATTGAGTTTTTCCGCCAATTCTAAGATATACTTTGGTGTAACTCCCCAGGGACACACCAGATCACAAAATGGACTGGTTTTTTAGCTTTCCCGACTCAGGAAGCTTCTAAGATGTGTTTGTTTTTCAAATCTGAGCTTTGGTTCAAAAGTAACACGTTCTGGTTGAATTGAGTTTTTCTGCCAATTCTAAGATATACTTTGGTCTAACTCCCGAGGGAAACACCAGATCACAAAATGGACTGGTTTTTTAGCTTTCCCGACTCAGGAAGCTTCTAATATGTGTTTGTTTTTCGAATCTGAGCTTTGGTTCAAAAGTAACAAGTTCTGGTTGAATTGAGTTTTTCTGCCAATTCTAAGATATACTTTGGTGTAACTCCCCAGGGAAACACCAGATCACCAAATGGACTGGTTTTTTAGCTTTCCCGACTCAGGAAGCTTCTAAGATGTGTTTGTTTTTCGAATCTGAGCTTTGGTTCAAAAGTAACACGTTCTGGTTGAATTGAGTTTTTCTGCCAATTCTAAGATATACTTTGGTATAACTCCCCAGGGAAACACCAGATCACAAAATGGACTGGTTTTTTAGCTTTCCCGACTCAGGAAGCTTCTAAGATGTGTTTGTTTTTCGAATCTGAGCTTTGGTTCAAAAGTAACACGTTCTGGTTGAATTGAGTTTTTCTGCCAATTCTAAGATAAACTTTGGTGTAAGTCCCCAGGGAAACACCAGATCACAAAATGGACTATTTTTTTAGCTTTCCCGACTCAGGAAGCTTCTAAGATGTGTTTGTTTTTCGAATCTGAGCTTTGGTTCAAAAGTAACACGTTCTGGTTGAATTGAGTTTTTCTGCCAATTCTAAGATATACTTTGGTCTAACTCCCCAGGGAAACACCAGATCACAAAATGGACTGGTTTTTTAGCTTTCCCGACTCAGGACAATACTAAAATGTGTTTGTTTTTCGAATCTGAGCTTTGGTTCAAAAGTAACACGTTCTGGTTGAATTGAGTTTTTCCGCCAATTCTAAGATATACTTTGGTGTAACTCCCCAGGGACACACCAGATCACCAAAAGGACTGGTTTTTTAGCTTTCCCGACTCAGGACAATACTAAGATGTGTTTGTTTTTCGAATCTGAGCTTTGGTTCAAAAGTAACACGTTCTGGTTGAATTGAGTTTTTCTGCCAATTCTAAGATATATTTTGGTGTAACTCCCCAGGGAAACACCAGATCACAAAATGGACTGTTTTTGTAGCTTTCCCGACTCAGGAAGCTTCTAAGATGTGTTTGTTTTTCAAATCTGAGCTTTGGTTCAAAAGTAACACGTTCTGGTTGAATTGAGTTTTTCTGCCAATTCTAAGATATACTTTGGTGTAACTCCCCAGGGAAACACCAGATCACAAAATGGACTGTTTTTGTAGCTTTCCCGACTCAGGAAGCTTCTAATATGTGTTTGTTTTTTGAATCTGAGCTTTGGTTCAAAAGTAACACGTTCTGGTTGAATTGAGTTTTTCTGCCAATTCTAAGATATACTTTGGTGTAACTCCCCAGGGACACACCAGATCACAAAATGGACTGGTTTTTTAGCTTTCCCGACTCAGGAAGCTTCTAATATGTGTTTGTTTTTCGAATCTGAGCTTTGGTTCAAAAGTAACACGTTCTGGTTGAATTGAGTTTTTCTGCCAATTCTAAGATATACTTTGGTGTAACTCCCCAGGGAAACACCAGATCACAAAATGGACTGGTTTTTTAGCTTTCCCGACTCAGGAAGCTTCTAAGATGTGTTTGTTTTTCGAATCTGAGCTTTGGTTCAAAAGTAACACGTTCTGGTTGAATTGAGTTTTTCTGCCAATTCTAAGATATACTTTGGTGTAACTCCCCAGGGAAACACCAGGTCACAAAATGGACTGTTTTTTTAGCTTTCCCGGCTCAGGAAGCTTCTAATATGTGTTTGTTTTTCGAATCTGAGCTTTGGTTCAAAAGTAACACGTTCTGGTTGAATTGAGTTTTTCTGCCAATTCTAAGATATACTTTGGTGTAACTCCCCAGGGAAACACCAGATCACAAAATGGACTGGTTTTTTAGCTTTCCCGACTCAGGAAGCTTCTAAGATGTGTTTGTTTTTCGAATCTGAGCTTTGGTTCAAAAGTAACACGTTCTGGTTGAATTGAGTTTTTCTGCCAATTCTAAGATATACTTTGGTGTAACTCCCCAGGGAAACACCAGGTCACAAAATGGACTGTTTTTTTAGCTTTCCCGGCTCAGGAAGCTTCTAAGATGTGTTTGTTTTTCGAATCTGAGCTTTGGTTCAAAAGTAACACGTTCTGGTTGAATTGAGTTTTTCTGCCAATTCTAAGATATACTTTGGTCTAACTCCCCAGGGAAACACCAGATCACAAAATGGACTGGTTTTTTAGCTTTCCCGACTCAGGACAATACTAAAATGTGTTTGTTTTTCGAATCTGAGCTTTGGTTCAAAAGTAACACGTTCTGGTTGAATTGAGTTTTTCCGCCAATTCTAAGATATACTTTGGTGTAACTCCCCAGGGACACACCAGATCACCAAAAGGACTGGTTTTTTAGCTTTCCCGACTCAGGACAATACTAAGATGTGTTTGTTTTTCGAATCTGAGCTTTGGTTCAAAAGTAACACGTTCTGGTTGAATTGAGTTTTTCTGCCAATTCTAAGATATATTTTGGTGTAACTCCCCAGGGAAACACCAGATCACAAAATGGACTGTTTTTGTAGCTTTCCCGACTCAGGAAGCTTCTAAGATGTGTTTGTTTTTCAAATCTGAGCTTTGGTTCAAAAGTAACACGTTCTGGTTGAATTGAGTTTTTCTGCCAATTCTAAGATATACTTTGGTGTAACTCCCCAGGGAAACACCAGATCACAAAATGGACTGTTTTTGTAGCTTTCCCGACTCAGGAAGCTTCTAATATGTGTTTGTTTTTTGAATCTGAGCTTTGGTTCAAAAGTAACACGTTCTGGTTGAATTGAGTTTTTCTGCCAATTCTAAGATATACTTTGGTGTAACTCCCCAGGGACACACCAGATCACAAAATGGACTGGTTTTTTAGCTTTCCCGACTCAGGAAGCTTCTAAGATGTGTTTGTTTTTCAAATCTGAGCTTTGGTTCAAAAGTAACACGTTCTGGTTGAATTGAGTTTTTCTGCCAATTCTAAGATATACTTTGGTGTAACTCCCCAGGGAAACACCAGATCACAAAATGGACTGGTTTTTTAGCTTTCCCGACTCAGGAAGCTTCTAAGATGTGTTTGTTTTTCGAATCTGAGCTTTGGTTCAAAAGTAACACGTTCTGGTTGAATTGAGTTTTTCTGCCAATTCTAAGATATACTTTGGTGTAACTCCCCAGGGAAACACCAGGTCACAAAATGGACTGTTTTTTTAGCTTTCCCGGCTCAGGAAGCTTCTAATATGTGTTTGTTTTTCGAATCTGAGCTTTGGTTCAAAAGTAACACGTTCTGGTTGAATTGAGTTTTTCTGCCAATTCTAAGATATACTTTGGTGTAACTCCCCAGGGAAACACCAGATCACAAAATGGACTGGTTTTTTAGCTTTCCCGACTCAGGAAGCTTCTAAGATGTGTTTGTTTTTCGAATCTGAGCTTTGGTTCAAAAGTAACACGTTCTGGTTGAATTGAGTTTTTCTGCCAATTCTAAGATATACTTTGGTGTAACTCCCCAGGGAAACACCAGGTCACAAAATGGACTGTTTTTTTAGCTTTCCCGGCTCAGGAAGCTTCTAATATGTGTTTGTTTTTCGAATCTGAGCTTTGGTTCAAAAGTAACACGTTCTGGTTGAATTGAGTTTTTCTGCCAATTCTAAGATATACTTTGGTGTAACTCCCCAGGGACACACCAGATCACAAAATGGACTGGTTTTTTAGCTTTCCCGACTCAGGAAGCTTCTAAGATGTGTTTGTTTTTCAAATCTGAGCTTTGGTTCAAAAGTAACACGTTCTGGTTGAATTGAGTTTTTCTGCCAATTCTAAGATATACTTTGGTGTAACTCCCCAGGGAAACACCAGATCACAAAATGGACTGTTTTTTTAGCTTTCCCGACTCAGGAAGCTTCTAATATGTGTTTGTTTTTTGAATCTGAGCTTTGGTTCAAAAGTAACACGTTCTGGTTGAATTGAGTTTTTCTGCCAATTCTAAGATATACTTTGGTGTAACTCCCCAGGGAAACACCAGATCACAAAATGGACTGTTTTTTTAGCTTTCCCGGCTCAGGAAGCTTCTAATATGTGTTTGTTTTTCGAATCTGAGCTTTGGTTCAAAAGTAACACGTTCTGGTTGAATTGAGTTTTTCTGCCAATTCTAAGATATATTTTGGTATAACTCCCCAGGGAAACACCAGATCACAAAATGGACTGGTTTTTTAGCTTTCCCGACTCAGGAAGCTTCTAAGATGTGTTTGTTTTTCGAATCTGAGCTTTGATTCAAAAGTAACACGTTCTGGTTGAATTGAGTTTTTCTGCCAATTCTAAGATATACTTTGGTGTAACTCCCCAGGGAAACACCAGATCACCAAAAGGACTGGTTTTTTAGCTTTCCCGACTCAGGACAATACTAAGATGTGTTTGTTTTTCGAATCTGAGCTTTGGTTCAAAAGTAACACGTTCTGGTTGAATTGAGTTTTTCTGCCAATTCTAAGATATACTTTGGTGTAACTCCCCAGGGAAACACCAGATCACAAAATGGACTGGTTTTTTAGCTTTCGCGACTCAGGAAGCTTCTAAGATGTGTTTGTTTTTCGAATCTGAGCTTTGGTTCAAAAGTAACACATTCTGGTTGAATTGAGTTTTTCTCCCAATTCTAAGATATACTTTGGTGTAACTCCCCAGGGAAACACCCGATCACAAAATGGACTGTTTTTTTAGCTTTCCCGGCTCAGGAAGCTTCTAATATGTGTTTGTTTTTCGAATCTGAGCTTTGGTTCAAAAGTAACACGTTCTGGTTGAATTGAGTTTTTCTGCCAATTCTAAGATATACTTTGGTGTAACTCCCCAGGGAAACACCAGATCACAAAATGGACTGGTTTTTTAGCTTTCCCGACTCAGGAAGCTTCTAAGATGTGTTTGTTTTTCGAATCTGTGCTTTGGTTCAAAAGTAACACGTTCTGGTTGAATTGAGTTTTTCTGCCAATTCTAAGATATACTTTGGTGTAACTCCCCAGGGACACACCAGATCACAAAATGGACTGGTTTTTTAGCTTTCCCGACTCAGGAAGCTTCTAAGATGTGTTTGTTTTTCAAATCTGAGCTTTGGTTCAAAAGTAACACGTTCTGGTTGAATTGAGTTTTTCTCCCAATTCTAAGATATACTTTGGTGTAACTCCCCAGGGAAACACCAGATCACAAAATGGACTGTTTTTTTAGCTTTCCCGACTCAGGAAGCTTCTAAGATGTGTTTGTTTTTCGAATCTGAGCTTTGGTTCAAAAGTAACACGTTCTGGTTGAATTGAGTTTTTCTGCCAATTCTAAGATATACTTTGGTCTAACTCCCCAGGGAAACACCAGATCACAAAATGGACTGGTTTTTTAGCTTTCCCGACTCAGGACAATACTAAAATGTGTTTGTTTTTCGAATCTGAGCTTTGTTTCAAAAGTAACACGTTCTGGTTGAATTGAGTTTTTCCGCCAATTCTAAGATATACTTTGGTGTAACTCCCCAGGGACACACCAGATCACAAAATGGACTGGTTTTTTAGCTTTCCCGACTCAGGAAGCTTCTAAGATGTGTTTGTTTTTCAAATCTGAGCTTTGGTTCAAAAGTAACACGTTCTGGTTGAATTGAGTTTTTCTGCCAATTCTAAGATATACTTTGGTCTAACTCCCCAGGGAAACACCAGATCACAAAATGGACTGGTTTTTTAGCTTTCCCGACTCAGGACAATACTAAAATGTGTTTGTTTTTCGAATCTGTGCTTTGGTTCAAAAGTAACACGTTCTGGTTGAATTGAGTTTTTCTGCCAATTCTAAGATATACTTTGGTGTAACTCCCGAGGGAAACACCAGATCACAAAATGGACTGGTTTTTTAGCTTTCCCGACTCAGGAAGCTTCTAAGATGTGTTTGTTTTTCGAATCTGAGCTTTGGTTCAAAAGTAACAAGTTCTGGTTGAATTGAGTTTTTTCTGCCAATTCTAAGATATACTTTGGTGTAACTCCCCAGGGAAACACCAGATCACAAAATGGACTGTTTTTTTAGCTTTCCCGGCTCAGGGAGCTTCTAATATGTGTTTGTTTTTCGAATCTGAGCTTTGGTTCAAAAGTAACACGTTCTGGTTGAATTGAGTTTTTCTGCCAATTCTAAGATATACTTTGGTGTAACTCCCCAGGGAAACACCAGATCACAAAATGGACTATTTTTTTAGCTTTCCTGACTCAGGAAGCTTCTAAGATGTGTTTGTTTTTCGAATCTGAGCTTTGGTTCAAAAGTAACACGTTCTGGTTGAATTGAGTTTTTCTGCCAATTCTAAGATATACTTTGGTCTAACTCCCCAGGGAAACACCAGATCACAAAATGGACTGGTTTTTTAGCTTTCCCGACTCAGGACAATACTAAAATGTGTTTGTTTTTCGAATCTGAGCTTTGGTTCAAAAGTAACACGTTCTGGTTGAATTGAGTTTTTCTGCCAATTCTAAGATATACTTTGGTCTAACTCCCCAGGGAAACACCAGATCACAAAATGGACTGGTTTTTTAGCTTTCCCGACTCAGGACAATACTAAAATGTGTTTGTTTTTCGAATCTGAGCTTTGTTTCAAAAGTAACACGTTCTGGTTGAATTGAGTTTTTCCGCCAATTCTAAGATATACTTTGGTGTAACTCCCCAGGGACACACCAGATCACAAAATGGACTGGTTTTTTAGCTTTCCCGACTCAGGAAGCTTCTAAGATGTGTTTGTTTTTCAAATCTGAGCTTTGGTTCAAAAGTAACACGTTCTGGTTGAATTGAGTTTTTCTGCCAATTCTAAGATATACTTTGGTCTAACTCCCCAGGGAAACACCAGATCACAAAATGGACTGGTTTTTTAGCTTTCCCGACTCAGGACAATACTAAAATGTGTTTGTTTTTCGAATCTGTGCTTTGGTTCAAAAGTAACACGTTCTGGTTGAATTGAGTTTTTCTGCCAATTCTAAGATATACTTTGGTGTAACTCCCGAGGGAAACACCAGATCACAAAATGGACTGGTTTTTTAGCTTTCCCGACTCAGGAAGCTTCTAAGATGTGTTTGTTTTTCGAATCTGAGCTTTGGTTCAAAAGTAACAAGTTCTGGTTGAATTGAGTTTTTCTGCCAATTCTAAGATATACTTTGGTGTAACTCCCCAGGGAAACACCAGATCACAAAATGGACTGTTTTTTTAGCTTTCCCGGCTCAGGGAGCTTCTAATATGTGTTTGTTTTTCGAATCTGAGCTTTGGTTCAAAAGTAACACGTTCTGGTTGAATTGAGTTTTTCTGCCAATTCTAAGATATACTTTGGTGTAACTCCCCAGGGAAACACCAGATCACAAAATGGACTATTTTTTTAGCTTTCCTGACTCAGGAAGCTTCTAAGATGTGTTTGTTTTTCGAATCTGAGCTTTGGTTCAAAAGTAACACGTTCTGGTTGAATTGAGTTTTTCTGCCAATTCTAAGATATACTTTGGTCTAACTCCCCAGGGAAACACCAGATCACAAAATGGACTGGTTTTTTAGCTTTCCCGACTCAGGACAATACTAAAATGTGTTTGTTTTTCGAATCTGAGCTTTGGTTCAAAAGTAACACGTTCTGGTTGAATTGAGTTTTTCCGCCAATTCTAAGATATACTTTGGTGTAACTCCCCAGGGACACACCAGATCACAAAATGGACTGGTTTTTTAGCTTTCCCGACTCAGGAAGCTTCTAAGATGTGTTTGTTTTTCAAATCTGAGCTTTGGTTCAAAAGTAACACGTTCTGGTTGAATTGAGTTTTTCTGCCAATTCTAAGATATACTTTGGTCTAACTCCCCAGGGAAACACCAGATCACAAAATGGACTGGTTTTTTAGCTTTCCCGACTCAGGACAATACTAAAATGTGTTTGTTTTTCGAATCTGAGCTTTGGTTCAAAAGTAACACGTTCTGGTTGAATTGAGTTTTTCTGCCAATTCTAAGATATACTTTGGTGTAACTCCCGAGGGAAACACCAGATCACAAAATGGACTAGTTTTTTAGCTTTCCCGACTCAGGAAGCTTCTAAGATGTGTTTGTTTTTCGAATCTGAGCTTTGGTTCAAAAGTAACACGTTCTGGTTGAATTGAGTTTTTCTCCCAATTCTAAGATATACTTTGGTGTAACTCCCCAGGGAAACACCAGATTACAAAATGGACTGTTTTTTTAGCTTTCCCGACTCAGGACAATACTAAAATGTGTTTGTTTTTTGAATCTGAGCTTTGGTTCAAAAGTAACACGTTCTGGTTGAATTGAGTTTTTCTGCCAATTCTAAGATATACTTTGGTGTAACTCCCCAGGGAAACACCAGATCACAAAATGGACTGGTTTTTTAGCTTTCCCGGCTCAGGAAGCTTCTAATATGTGTTTGTTTTTCGAATCTGAGCTTTGGTTCAAAAGTAACACGTTCTGGTTGAATTGAGTTTTTCTGCCAATTCTAAGATATACTTTGGTGTAACTCCCCAGGGAAACACCAGATCACAAAATGGACTGGTTTTTTAGCTTTCCCGACTCAGGAAGCTTCTAAGATGTGTTTGTTTTTCGAATCTGAGCTTTGGTTCAAAAGTAACACGTTCTGGTTGAATTGAGTTTTTCTGCCAATTCTAAGATATACTTTGGTGTAACTCCCCAGGGAAACACCAGGTCACAAAATGGACTGTTTTTTTAGCTTTCCCGGCTCAGGAAGCTTCTAATATGTGTTTGTTTTTCGAATCTGAGCTTTGGTTCAAAAGTAACACGTTCTGGTTGAATTGAGTTTTTCTCCCAATTCTAAGATATACTTTGGTGTAACTCCCCAGGGACACACCAGATCACAAAATGGACTGGTTTTTTAGCTTTCCCGACTCAGGAAGCTTCTAAGATGTGTTTGTTTTTCAAATCTGAGCTTTGGTTCAAAAGTAACACGTTCTGGTTGAATTGAGTTTTTCTCCCAATTCTAAGATATACTTTGGTGTAACTCCCCAGGGAAACACCAGATCACAAAATGGACTGTTTTTTTAGCTTTCCCGACTCAGGAAGCTTCTAATATGTGTTTGTTTTTTGAATCTGAGCTTTGGTTCAAAAGTAACACGTTCTGGTTGAATTGAGTTTTTCTGCCAATTCTAAGATATACTTTGGTGTAACTCCCCAGGGAAACACCAGATCACAAAATGGACTGTTTTTTTAGCTTTCCCGGCTCAGGAAGCTTCTAATATGTGTTTGTTTTTCGAATCTGAGCTTTGGTTCAAAAGTAACACGTTCTGGTTGAAGTGAGTTTTTCTGCCAATTCTAAGATATACTTTGGTATAACTCCCCAGGGAAACACCAGATCACAAAATGGACTGGTTTTTTAGCTTTCCCGACTCAGGAAGCTTCTAAGATGTGTTTGTTTTTCGAATCTGAGCTTTGATTCAAAAGTAACACGTTCTGGTTGAATTGAGTTTTTCTGCCAATTCTAAGATATACTTTGGTGTAACTCCCCAGGGAAACACCAGATCACCAAAACGACTGGTTTTTTAGCTTTCCCGACTCAGGACAATACTAAGATGTGTTTGTTTTTCGAATCTGAGCTTTGGTTCAAAAGTAACACGTTCTGGTTGAATTGAGTTTTTCTGCCAATTCTAAGATATATTTTGGTGTAACTCCCCAGGGAAACACCAGATCACAAAATGGACTGTTTTTGTAGCTTTCCCGACTCAGGAAGCTTCTAATATGTGTTTGTTTTTTGAATCTGAGCTTTGGTTCAAAAGTAACACATTCTGGTTGAATTGAGTTTTTCTGCCAATTCTAAGATATACTTTGGTGTAACTCCCCAGGGAAACACCAGATCACAAAATGGACTATTTTTTTAGCTTTCCCGACTCAGGAAGCTTCTAAGATATGTTTGTTTTTCGAATCTGAGCTTTGGTTCAAAAGTAACACGTTCTGGTTGAATTGAGTTTTTCTGCCAATTCTAAGATATACTTTGGTCTAACTCCCCAGGGAAACACCAGATCACAAAATGGACTGGTTTTTTAGCTTTCCCGACTCAGGACAATACTAAAATGTGTTTGTTTTTCGAATCTGAGCTTTGGTTCAAAAGTAACACGTTCTGGTTGAATTGAGTTTTTCCGCCAATTCTAAGATATACTTTGGTGTAACTCCCCAGGGACACACCAGATCACAAAATGGACTGGTTTTTTAGCTTTCCCGACTCAGGAAGCTTCTAAGATGTGTTTGTTTTTCAAATCTGAGCTTTGGTTCAAAAGTAACACGTTCTGGTTGAATTGAGTTTTTCTGCCAATTCTAAGATATACTTTGGTCTAACTCCCCAGGGAAACACCAGATCACAAAATGGACTGGTTTTTTAGCTTTCCCGACTCAGGAAGCTTCTAATATGTGTTTGTTTTTCGAATCTGAGCTTTGGTTCAAAAGTAACACGTTCTGGTTGAATTGAGTTTTTCTCCCAATTCTAAGATATACTTTGGTGTAACTCCCCAGGGAAACACCAGATCACAAAATGGACTGTTTTTTTAGCTTTCCCGACTCAGGAAGCTTCTAATATGTGTTTGTTTTTTGAATCTGAGCTTTGGTTCAAAAGTAACACGTTCTGGTTGAATTGAGTTTTTCTGCCAATTCTAAGATATACTTTGGTGTAACTCCCCAGGGAAACACCAGATCACAAAATGGACTGTTTTTTTAGCTTTCCCGGCTCAGGAAGCTTCTAATATGTGTTTGTTTTTCGAATCTGAGCTTTGGTTCAAAAGTAACACGTTCTGGTTGAATTGAGTTTTTCTGCCAATTCTAAGATATACTTTGGTATAACTCCCCAGGGAAACACCAGATCACAAAATGGACTGGTTTTTTAGCTTTCCCGACTCAGGAAGCTTCTAAGATGTGTTTGTTTTTCGAATCTGAGCTTTGATTCAAAAGTAACACGTTCTGGTTGAATTGAGTTTTTCTGCCAATTCTAAGATATACTTTGGTGTAACTCCCCAGGGAAACACCAGATCACCAAAACGACTGGTTTTTTAGCTTTCCCGACTCAGGACAATACTAAGATGTGTTTGTTTTTCGAATCTGAGCTTTGGTTCAAAAGTAACACGTTCTGGTTGAATTGAGTTTTTCTGCCAATTCTAAGATATATTTTGGTGTAACTCCCCAGGGAAACACCAGATCACAAAATGGACTGTTTTTGTAGCTTTCCCGACTCAGGAAGCTTCTAATATGTGTTTGTTTTTTGAATCTGAGCTTTGGTTCAAAAGTAACACATTCTGGTTGAATTGAGTTTTTCTGCCAATTCTAAGATATACTTTGGTGTAACTCCCCAGGGAAACACCAGATCACAAAATGGACTATTTTTTTAGCTTTCCCGACTCAGGAAGCTTCTAAGATGTGTTTGTTTTTCGAATCTGAGCTTTGGTTCAAAAGTAACACGTTCTGGTTGAATTGAGTTTTTCTGCCAATTCTAAGATATACTTTGGTCTAACTCCCCAGGGAAACACCAGATCACAAAATGGACTGGTTTTTTAGCTTTCCCGACTCAGGACAATACTAAAATGTGTTTGTTTTTCGAATCTGAGCTTTGGTTCAAAAGTAACACGTTCTGGTTGAATTGAGTTTTTCCGCCAATTCTAAGATATACTTTGGTGTAACTCCCCAGGGACACACCAGATCACAAAATGGACTGGTTTTTTAGCTTTCCCGACTCAGGAAGCTTCTAAGATGTGTTTGTTTTTCAAATCTGAGCTTTGGTTCAAAAGTAACACGTTCTGGTTGAATTGAGTTTTTCTGCCAATTCTAAGATATACTTTGGTCTAACTCCCCAGGGAAACACCAGATCACAAAATGGACTGTTTTTTTAGCTTTCCCGACTCAGGAAGCTTCTAATATGTGTTTGTTTTTTGAATCTGAGCTTTGGTTCAAAAGTAACACGTTCTGGTTGAATTGAGTTTTTCTGCCAATTCTAAGATATACTTTGGTGTAACTCCCCAGGGAAACACCAGATCACAAAATGGACTGTTTTTTTAGCTTTCCCGGCTCAGGAAGCTTCTAATATGTGTTTGTTTTTCGAATCTGAGCTTTGGTTCAAAAGTAACACGTTCTGGTTGAATTGAGTTTTTCTGCCAATTCTAAGATATACTTTGGTATAACTCCCCAGGGAAACACCAGATCACAAAATGGACTGGTTTTTTAGCTTTCCCGACTCAGGAAGCTTCTAAGATGTGTTTGTTTTTCGAATCTGAGCTTTGATTCAAAAGTAACACGTTCTGGTTGAATTGAGTTTTTCTGCCAATTCTAAGATATACTTTGGTGTAACTCCCCAGGGAAACACCAGATCACCAAAACGACTGGTTTTTTAGCTTTCCCGACTCAGGACAATACTAAGATGTGTTTGTTTTTCGAATCTGAGCTTTGGTTCAAAAGTAACACGTTCTGGTTGAATTGAGTTTTTCTGCCAATTCTAAGATATATTTTGGTGTAACTCCCCAGGGAAACACCAGATCACAAAATGGACTGTTTTTGTAGCTTTCCCGACTCAGGAAGCTTCTAATATGTGTTTGTTTTTTGAATCTGAGCTTTGGTTCAAAAGTAACACATTCTGGTTGAATTGAGTTTTTCTGCCAATTCTAAGATATACTTTGGTGTAACTCCCCAGGGAAACACCAGATCACAAAATGGACTATTTTTTTAGCTTTCCCGACTCAGGAAGCTTCTAAGATGTGTTTGTTTTTCGAATCTGAGCTTTGGTTCAAAAGTAACACGTTCTGGTTGAATTGAGTTTTTCTGCCAATTCTAAGATATACTTTGGTCTAACTCCCCAGGGAAACACCAGATCACAAAATGGACTGGTTTTTTAGCTTTCCCGACTCAGGACAATACTAAAATGTGTTTGTTTTTCGAATCTGAGCTTTGGTTCAAAAGTAACACGTTCTGGTTGAATTGAGTTTTTCCGCCAATTCTAAGATATACTTTGGTGTAACTCCCCAGGGACACACCAGATCACAAAATGGACTGGTTTTTTAGCTTTCCCGACTCAGGAAGCTTCTAAGATGTGTTTGTTTTTCAAATCTGAGCTTTGGTTCAAAAGTAACACGTTCTGGTTGAATTGAGTTTTTCTGCCAATTCTAAGATATACTTTGGTCTAACTCCCCAGGGAAACACCAGATCACAAAATGGACTGGTTTTTTAGCTTTCCCGACTCAGGAAGCTTCTAATATGTGTTTGTTTTTCGAATCTGAGCTTTGGTTCAAAAGTAACACGTTCTGGTTGAATTGAGTTTTTCTGCCAATTCTAAGATATACTTTGGTGTAACTCCCGAGGGAAACACCAGATCACAAAATGGACTGGTTTTTTAGCTTTCCCGACTCAGGAAGCTTCTAATATGTGTTTGTTTTTCGAATCTGAGCTTTGGTTCAAAAGTAACAAGTTCTGGTTGAATTGAGTTTTTCTGCCAATTCTAAGATATACTTTGGTGTAACTCCCCAGGGAAACACCAGATCACCAAATGGACTTTTTTTTTTAGCTTTCCCGACTCAGGGAGCTTCTAAGATGTGTTTGTTTTTCGAATCTGAGCTTTGGTTCAAAAGTAACACGTTCTGGTTGAATTGAGTTTTTCTGCCAATTCTAAGATATACTTTGGTGTAACTCCCCAGGGAAACACCAGATCACAAAATGGACTATTTTTTTAGCTTTCCCGACTCAGGAAGCTTCTAAGATGTGTTTGTTTTTCGAATCTGAGCTTTGGTTCAAAAGTAACACGTTCTGGTTGAATTGAGTTTTTCTGCCAATTCTAAGATATACTTTGGTCTAACTCCCCAGGGAAACACCAGATCACAAAATGGACTGGTTTTTTAGCTTTCCCGACAGGACAATACTAAAATGTGTTTGTTTTTCGAATCTGAGCTTTGGTTCAAAAGTAACACGTTCTGGTTGAATTGAGTTTTTCCGCCAATTCTAAGATATACTTTGGTGTAACTCCCCAGGGACACACCAGATCACAAAATGGACTGGTTTTTTAGCTTTCCCGACTCAGGAAGCTTCTAAGATGTGTTTGTTTTTCAAATCTGAGCTTTGGTTCAAAAGTAACACGTTCTGGTTGAATTGAGTTTTTCTGCCAATTCTAAGATATACTTTGGTCTAACTCCCCAGGGAAACACCAGATCACAAAATGGACTGGTTTTTTAGCTTTCCCGACTCAGGACAATACTAAAATGTGTTTGTTTTTCGAATCTGAGCTTTGGTTCAAAAGTAACACGTTCTGGTTGAATTGAGTTTTTCTGCCAATTCTAAGATATACTTTGGTGTAACTCCCCAGGGAAACACCAGATCACCAAATGGACTGTTTTTGTAGCTTTCCCGACTCAGGAAGCTTCTAATATGTGTTTGTTTTTTGAATCTGAGCTTTGGTTCAAAAGTAACACGTTCTGGTTGAATTGAGTTTTTCTGCCAATTCTAAGATATACTTTGGTGTAACTCCCCAGGGACACACCAGATCACAAAATGGACTGGTTTTTTAGCTTTCCCGACTCAGGAAGCTTCTAAGATGTGTTTGTTTTTCAAATCTGAGCTTTGGTTCAAAAGTAACACGTTCTGGTTGAATTGAGTTTTTCTCCCAATTCTAAGATATACTTTGGTGTAACTCCCCAGGGAAACACCAGATCACAAAATGGACTGTTTTTTTTAGCTTTCCCGGCTCAGGAAGCTTCTAATATGTGTTTGTTTTTTGAATCTGAGCTTTGGTTCAAAAGTAACACGTTCTGGTTGAATTGAGTTTTTCTGCCAATTCTAAGATATACTTTGGTGTAACTCCCCAGGGAAACACCAGATCACAAAATGGACTGGTTTTTTAGCTTTCCCGACTCAGGACAATACTAAGATGTGTTTGTTTTTCGAATCTGAGCTTTGGTTCAAAAGTAACACGTTCTGGTTGAGTTGAGTTTTTCTGCCAATTCTAAGGTATACTTTGGTGTAACTCCCCAGGGAAATACCAGATCACAAAATGGACTATTTTTTTAGCTTTCCCGACTTAGGAAGCTTCTAAGATGTGTTTGTTTTTCGAATCTGAGCTTTGGTTCAAAAGTAACACGTTCTGGTTGAATTGAGTTTTTCTGCCAATTCTAAGATATACTTTGGTGTAACTCCCCAGGGAAACACCAGATCACCAAAAGGACTGGTTTTTTAGCTTTCCCGACTCAGGACAATACTAAGATGTGTTTGTTTTTCGAATCTGAGCTTTGGTTCAAAAGTAACACGTTCTGGTTGAATTGAGTTTTTCTGCCAATTCTAAGATATACTTTGGTGTAACTCCCCAGGGAAACACCAGATCACCAAAAGGACTGGTTTTTTAGCTTTCCCGACTCAGGACAATACTAAGATGTGTTTGTTTTTCGAATCTGAGCTTTGGTTCAAAAGTAACACGTTCTGGTTGAATTGAGTTTTTCTGCCAATTCTAAGATATACTTTGGTCTAACTCCCCAGGGAAACACCCGATCACAAAATGGACTGTTTTTTTAGCTTTCCCGGCTCAGGAAGCTTCTAATATGTGTTTGTTTTTCGAATCTGAGCTTTGGTTCAAAAGTAACACGTTCTGGTTCAATTGAGTTTTTCTGCCAATTCTAAGATATACTTTGGTGTAACTCCCCAGGGAAACACCAGATCACAAAATGGACTGGTTTTTTAGCTTTCCCGACTCAGGAAGCTTCTAAGATGTGTTTGTTTTTCGAATCTGAGCTTTGGTTCAAAAGTAACACGTTCTGGTTGAATTGAGTTTTTCTGCCAATTCTAAGATATACTTTGGTGTAACTCCCCAGGGAAACACCAGATCACAAAATGGACTGTTTTTTTAGCTTTCCCGACTCAGGAAGCTTGTAATATGTGTTTGTTTTTCGAATCTGAGCTTTGGTTCAAAAGTAACACGTTCTGGTTGAATTGAGTTTTTCTGCCAATTCTAAGATATACTTTGGTGTAACTCCCCAGGGAAACACCAGATCACAAAATGGACTGTTTTTTTTAGCTTTCCCGGCTCAGGAAGCTTCTAATATGTGTTTGTTTTTTGAATCTGAGCTTTGGTTCAAAAGTAACACGTTCTGGTTGAATTGAGTTTTTCTGCCAATTCTAAGATATACTTTGGTGTAACTCCCCAGGGAAACACCAGATCACAAAATGGACTGGTTTTTTAGCTTTCCCGACTCAGGAAGCTTCTAAGATGTGTTTGTTTTTCAAATCTGAGCTTTGGTTCAAAAGTAACACGTTCTGGTTGAATTGAGTTTTTCTGCCAATTCTAAGATATACTTTGGTGTAACTCCCCAGGGAAACACCAGGTCACAAAATGGACTGTTTTTTTAGCTTTCCCGGCTCAGGAAGCTTCTAATATGTGTTTGTTTTTCGAACCTGAGCTTTGGTTCAAAAGTAACACGTTCTGGTTGAATTGAGTTTTTCTGCCAATTCTAAGATATACTTTGGTGTAACTCCCCAGGGACACACCAGATCACAAAATGGACTGGTTTTTTAGCTTTCCGGACTCAGGAAGCTTCTAAGATGTGTTTGTTTTTTAAATCTGAGCTTTGGTTCAAAAGTAACACGTTCTGGTTGAATTGAGTTTTTCTCCCAATTCTAAGATATACTTTGGTGTAACTCCCCAGGGAAACACCAGATCACAAAATGGACTGTTTTTTTAGCTTTCCCGACTCAGGAAGCTTCTAATATGTGTTTGTTTTTTGAATCTGAGCTTTGGTTCAAAAGTAACACGTTCTGGTTGAATTGAGTTTTTCTGCCAATTCTAAGATATACTTTGGTGTAACTCCCCAGGGAAACACCAGATCACAAAATGGACTGTTTTTTTAGCTTTCCCGGCTCAGGAAGCTTCTAATATGTGTTTGTTTTTCGAATCTGAGCTTTGGTTCAAAAGTAACACGTTCTGGTTGAATTGAGTTTTTCTGCCAATTCTAAGATATACTTTGGTGTAACTCCCCAGGGAAACACCAGATCACAAAATGGACTGGTTTTTTAGCTTTCCCGACTCAGGAAGCTTCTAAGATGTGTTTGTTTTTCGAATCTGAGCTTTGGTTCAAAAGTAACACGTTCTGGTTGAATTGAGTTTTTCTGCCAATTCTAAGATATACTTTGGTGTAACTCCCCAGGGAAACACTAGATCACAAAATGGACTGTTTTTTTAGCTTTCCCGACTCAGGAAGCTTCTAAGATATGTTTGTTTTTCGAATCTGAGCTTTGGTTCAAAAGTAACACGTTCTGGTTGAATTGAGTTTTTCTGCCAATTCTAAGATATACTTTGGTGTAACTCCCCAGGGAAACACCAGATCACAAAATGGACTGTTTTTTTAGTTTTCCCGACTCAGGAAGCTTCTAAGATGTGTTTGTTTTTCGAATCTGAGCTTTCGTTCAAAAGTAACACGTTCTGGTTGAGTTGAGTTTTTCTGCCAATTCTAAGATATACTTTGGTGTAACTCCCCAGGGAAACACCAGATCACAAAATGGACTGTTTTTTTAGTTTTCCCGACTCAGGAAGCTTCTAAGATGTGTTTGTTTTTCGAATCTGAGCTTTCGTTCAAAAGTAACACGTTCTGTTTGAGTTGAGTTTTTCTGCCAATTCTAAGGTATACTTTGGTGTAACTCCCCAGGGAAATACCAGATCACAAAATGGACTGTTTTTTTAGCTTTCCCGACTTAGGAAGCTTCTAAGATGTGTTTGTTTTTCGAATCTGAGCTTTGGTTCAAAAGTAACACGTTCTGGTTGAATTGAGTTTTTCTGCCAATTCTAAGATATACTTTGGTGTAACTCCCCAGGGAAACACCAGATCACCAAAAGGACTGGTTTTTTAGCTTTCCCGACTCAGGACAATACTAAGATGTGTTTGTTTTTCGAATCTGAGCTTTGGTTCAAAAGTAACACGTTCTGGTTGAGTTGAGTTTTTCTGCCAATTCTAAGGTATACTTTGGTGTAACTCCCCAGGGAAATACCAGATCACAAAATGGACTGTTTTTTTAGCTTTCCCGACTTAGGAAGCTTCTAAGATGTGTTTGTTTTTCGAATCTGAGCTTTGGTTCAAAAGTAACACGTTCTGGTTGAATTGAGTTTTTCTGCCAATTCTAAGATATACTTTGGTGTAACTCCCCAGGGAAACACCAGATCACCAAAAGGACTGGTTTTTTAGCTTTCCCGACTCAGGACAATACTAAGATGTGTTTGTTTTTCGAATCTGAGCTTTGGTTCAAAAGTAACACGTTCTGGTTGAATTGAGTTTTTCTGCCAATTCTAAGATATACTTTGGTGTAACTCCCCAGGGAAACACCAGATCACCAAAAGGACTGGTTTTTTAGCTTTCCCGACTCAGGACAATACTAAGATGTGTTTGTTTTTCGAATCTGAGCTTTGGTTCAAAAGTAACACGTTCTGGTTGAATTGAGTTTTTCTGCCAATTCTAAGATATACTTTGGTCTAACTCCCCAGGGAAACACCCGATCACAAAATGGACTGTTTTTTTAGCTTTCCCGGCTCAGGAAGCTTGTAATATGTGTTTGTTTTTCGAATCTGAGCTTTGGTTCAAAAGTAACACGTTCTGGTTGAATTGAGTTTTTCTGCCAATTCTAAGATATACTTTGGTGTAACTCCCCAGGGAAACACCAGATCACAAAATGGACTGTTTTTTTTAGCTTTCCCGGCTCAGGAAGCTTCTAATATGTGTTTGTTTTTTGAATCTGAGCTTTGGTTCAAAAGTAACACGTTCTGGTTGAATTGAGTTTTTCTGCCAATTCTAAGATATACTTTGGTGTAACTCCCCAGGGAAACACCAGATCACAAAATGGACTGGTTTTTTAGCTTTCCCGACTCAGGAAGCTTCTAAGATGTGTTTGTTTTTCAAATCTGAGCTTTGGTTCAAAAGTAACACGTTCTGGTTGAATTGAGTTTTTCTGCCAATTCTAAGATATACTTTGGTGTAACTCCCCAGGGAAACACCAGGTCACAAAATGGACTGTTTTTTTAGCTTTCCCGGCTCAGGAAGCTTCTAATATGTGTTTGTTTTTCGAACCTGAGCTTTGGTTCAAAAGTAACACGTTCTGGTTGAATTGAGTTTTTCTGCCAATTCTAAGATATACTTTGGTGTAACTCCCCAGGGACACACCAGATCACAAAATGGACTGGTTTTTTAGCTTTCCGGACTCAGGAAGCTTCTAAGATGTGTTTGTTTTTTAAATCTGAGCTTTGGTTCAAAAGTAACACGTTCTGGTTGAATTGAGTTTTTCTCCCAATTCTAAGATATACTTTGGTGTAACTCCCCAGGGAAACACCAGATCACAAAATGGACTGTTTTTTTAGCTTTCCCGACTCAGGAAGCTTCTAATATGTGTTTGTTTTTTGAATCTGAGCTTTGGTTCAAAAGTAACACGTTCTGGTTGAATTGAGTTTTTCTGCCAATTCTAAGATATACTTTGGTGTAACTCCCCAGGGAAACACCAGATCACAAAATGGACTGTTTTTTTAGCTTTCCCGGCTCAGGAAGCTTCTAATATGTGTTTGTTTTTCGAATCTGAGCTTTGGTTCAAAAGTAACACGTTCTGGTTGAATTGAGTTTTTCTGCCAATTCTAAGATATACTTTGGTGTAACTCCCCAGGGAAACACCAGATCACAAAATGGACTGGTTTTTTAGCTTTCCCGACTCAGGAAGCTTCTAAGATGTGTTTGTTTTTCGAATCTGAGCTTTGGTTCAAAAGTAACACGTTCTGGTTGAATTGAGTTTTTCTGCCAATTCTAAGATATACTTTGGTGTAACTCCCCAGGGAAACACTAGATCACAAAATGGACTGTTTTTTTAGCTTTCCCGACTCAGGAAGCTTCTAAGATATGTTTGTTTTTCAAATCTGAGCTTTGGTTCAAAAGTAACACGTTCTGGTTGAATTGAGTTTTTCTGCCAATTCTAAGATATACTTTGGTGTAACTCCCCAGGGAAACACCAGATCACAAAATGGACTGTTTTTTTAGCTTTCCCGACTCAGGAAGCTTGTAATATGTGTTTGTTTTTCGAATCTGAGCTTTGGTTCAAAAGTAACACGTTCTGGTTGAATTGAGTTTTTCTGCCAATTCTAAGATATACTTTGGTGT